>NC_092708.1:283037394-283707394 GCF_047496885.1 Scyliorhinus torazame | reverse complement strand
CCATCCAGCCAATCATCCAACCATCCATACCTCCAGCCAGCCATCCATCCATCCATCCATCCATCCAGCCATCCATCCAGCCATCCATCCCTCCAGCCAGCCAGCCATTAAGCCATCCATCCATCCAGCCATCCATCCAGCCATCCGTCCATCCCTCCAGCCAGCCATCCATCCAGCAATCCCTCCATCCAGCCATCCATCCAGCCATCCATCCATCCATCCAGCCAGCCAACCATCCAGCCATCCCTCCATCCAACCATCCACCCATCCATCCAGCAATCCATCCAGCCATCCATCCATCCATCCATCCCTCCAGCCAGCTATCCACCCAGCCATCCATCCATCCAGCCATCCATTCAGCCATCCATCCAGCCATCAATCCATCCAGCCATCCATCCAGCCATCCATCCATCCATCCATCCCGCCAGCGAGCCATCCATCCAGCCATCCATCCATCCAGCCATCCATCCAGCCATCCATCCATTCCTCCAGCCAGCCATTCATTCAGCCATCCATCCATCCAGCCATCCATCCAGCCATCCATCCATCCATCCATCCATCCCTCCAGCAAGCCATCCATCCAGCCATCCAGCCATCCAGCCATCAATCCAGCCAGCCATCCATCCATCCATCCCTCCAGCAAGCTATCCATCCAGCCATCCCTCCATCCAGCCATCCATCCAGCCATCCATGCATTCATCCATCTCTCCATCCAGCCATCCATCCAGCCAATCATCCAATCATCCATACCTCCAGCCAGCCATCCATCCATCCATCCATCCATCCAGCCATCCATCCAGCCATCCATCCCTCCAGCCAGCCATCCATCCAGCCATCCATATATCCAGCCATCCATCCAGCCATCCATCCAACCATCCCTCCAGCCAGCCTTCCATCCATCCCTCCAGCCAGCCAGCCATCCATCCATCCATCCATCCATCCATCCATCCATCCATTCATCCATCCATCCATCCATCCATCCATCCATCCAGCCATCCATTCAGCCACCCATCCATCCATCCATCCCTCCAGCCAGCCATCCATCCAGCCATCCATCTAACCAGCCATCCATCCTGCCATCCATCCATCCATCCCTCCAGCCAGCCTTCCATCCATCCCTCCAGCCAGCCATCCATCCATCCATCCATCCATCCATCCATCCATCCATCCATCCATCCATCCAGCCATCCATCCAGCCATCCATCCAGCCATCCATCCATCCATCCATCCAGCCATCCATCCATCCATCCATCCATCCAACCATCCATCCAGCCATCCATCCATACATCCAGCCAACCAGTCATCCATCCATCCAGCCAGCCATCCAGACATCCAGCCATCCATCCAGACATCCATCCAGCCATCCATCCATCCTTCCATCCCTCCAGCCAGCCATCCATCCAGCCATCAATCCAACTAGCCATCCATCCAACCATCCACGCATCCATCACTCCAGCCAGCCATCCATCCAGCCATCCATCCATCCAGCCATCCATACAGCCATCCTTCCATCCATCCATCCATCCCTCCAGCCAGCCATCCATCCAGCCATCCATCCATCCATCCCTCCAGCCATTCGTCCATCCAGCAATCCATCCATCCAGCCATCCATCCAGCCATCCATCCATCCATCCATCCCTCCAGACAGCCATCCTTCCAGCCATTCCTCCATCCAGACATCCATCCAGACAGCCATCCATCCTTCCATCCAGCCATCCATCCAGCCATCCCTCCATCCATCCGTCCATCCATCCAGCCATCCATCCAGCCATCCATCCAGACTTCCAGTCATCCAGCCATCCATCCACCAGCCATCCATCCATCCAGCCATCCATCCATCCAACCATCCAGCCATCCATCCAGCCATCCATCCATTAAGCCATCCATCCAGCCATCCATCCATCCATCCATCCCGCCAGCGAGCCATCCATCCAGCCATCCATCCATCCAGCCATCCATCCAGCCATCCATCCATTCCTCCAGCCAGCCATTCATTCAGCCATCCATCCATCCAGCCATCCATCCAGCCATCCATCCATCCATCCATCCATCCCTCCAGCAAGCCATCCATCCAGCCATCCAGCCATCCAGCCATCAATCCAGCCAACCATCCATCCATCCATCCCTCCAGCAAGCTATCCATCCAGCCATCCCTCCATCCAGCCATCCATCCAGCCATCCATGCATTCATCCATCTCTCCATCCAGCCATCCATCCAGCCAATCATCCAACCATCCATACCTCCAGCCAGCCATCCATCCATCCATCCATCCATCCAGCCATCCATCCAGCCATCCATCCCTCCAGCCAGCCAGCCATTAAGCCATCCATCCATCCAGCCATCCATCCAGCCATCCGTCCATCCCTCCAGCCAGCCATCCATCCAGCAATCCCTCCATCCAGCCATCCATCCAGCCATCCATCCATCCATCCAGCCAGCCAACCATCCAGCCATCCCTCCATCCAACCATCCACCCATCCATCCAGCAATCCATCCAGCCATCCATCCATCCATCCATCCCTCCAGCCAGCTATCCACCCAGCCATCCATCCATCCAGCCATCCATTCAGCCATCCATCCAGCCATCAATCCATCCAGCCATCCATCCAGCCATCCATCCATCCATTCCTACAGCCATCCATCGATCTAGCCATCCATTCAGCCATCCATCCATCCATCCATCCCTCCATCCATCCATCCCTCCAGCCAGCCATCCATCCAGCCATCCATTCGTCCATCCATCCATCCAGCCTTCCATCCATCCATCCATCCCTCCAGCCAGCCATCCATCCAGCCATCCATCCTTCCTGCCAACCATCCTGCCATCCATCCATCCATCCATCGCTCCAGCCAGCCATCCATCCAGCCAGCCATCCAGCCATCCATCATTCAATCCATCCCTCCAGCCAGCCATGCATCCAGCCATCCTTCCTTCCAGCCATCCATCCAACCATCCATCCATGACTCCATCCCTCCAGCCAGCCATCCATCCAGCCATTCATCGATCTAGCCATCCATTCAGCCATCCATCCATCCATTACTCCAGCCAGCCTTCCACCCAGCCTTCCATCCATCCAGCCATCCGTCCAGCCATCCATTAATCCATCCATTCCTCCAGCCAGCAATCCATCCAGCCATCCATCCAGCCATCCATCCAGCCACCCATCCATCCCTCCAGCAAGCCATCCATCCAGACATCCATCCATCCAGCCATCCATCCAGCCATCCATCCATCCATCCATCCCTCCAGCCAGCCATCCATCCAGCCATCCATCCATCCAGCCATCTCTCCAGTCAGCCATCCATCCGTAAATCCATCCATCCAGCCATTCATCCAGCCACCCATGCATCCATCCATCCCTCCAGCCAGCCATCCATCCAGCCATCCATCTATCCAGCCATCCATCCATCCATCCATCCATCCATCCATCCATCCATCCATCCATCCAGCCATCCATCCAGCCATCCATCCAGCCATCCATCCATCCATCCATTCAGCCATCCATCCATTCATCCATCCATCCATCCAGCCATCCATCCAGCCATCCATCCATACATCCAGCCAACCAGTCATCCATCCATCCAGCCAGCCATCAAGACATCCAGCCATCCATCCAGCCATCCATCCAGCGATCCATCCATCCTTCCATCCCTCCATCCATCCATCCCTCCAGCCAGCCTTCGATCCATCCCTCCAGCCACCCATCCATCCATCCATCCATCAATCCATCCATCCATCCATCCATCCATCCATCCATCCATCCATCCATCCATCCATCCAGCCATCCATCCAGCCATCCATCCAGCCATCCATCCATCCATCCATTCAGCCATCCATCCATTCATCCATCCATCCATCCAGCCATCCATCCAGCCATCCATCCATACATCCAGCCAACCAGTCATCCATCCATCCAGCCAGCCATCAAGACATCCAGCCATCCATCCAGCCATCCATCCAGCGATCCATCCATCCTTCCATCCCTCCAGCCAGCCATCCATCCAGCCATCAATCCAACTAGCCATCCATCCAACCATCCACGCATCCATCACTCCAGCCAGCCATCCATCCAGCCATCTATCCATCCAGCCATCCATACAGCCATCCATCCATCCATCCATCCTTCCCTCCAGCCAGCCATCCATCCAGCCATCCATCCATACATCCCTCCAGCCAATCGTCCATCCAGCCATCCATCCATCCAGCCATCCATCCAGCCATCCATCCATCGATCCATCTCTCCAGCCTGCCATCCATCCAGCCATTCCTCCATCCAGACATCCATCCAGCCATCCATCCATCCCTCCAGCCAGCCATCCATCCAGCCATCCCTCCATCCATCCGTCCATCCATCCAGCCATCCATCCAGCCATCCATCCATCCAGACTTCCAGACATCCAGCCTTCCATCCATTCAGCCATTCATCCATCCAGCCATCCATCCATCCAACCATCCAGCCATCCATCCAGCCATCCATCCATTAAGCTATCCATCCAGCGAGTCATCCATCCAGCCATCCATCCATCCAGCCATCCATTCAGCCATCCATCCATCCCTCCAGCCAGCCATTCATCCAGCCATCCATCCATCCAGCCATCCATCCAGCCTTCCATCCATCCATCCATCCATCCCTCCAGCAAGCCATCCATCCAGCCATCCAGCCATCCAGCCATCAATCCAGCCAACCATCCATCCATCCATCCCTCCAGCAAGCCATCCATCCAGCTATCCGTCCATCCAGCCATCCATCCAGCCATCCATGCATTCATCCATCTCTCCATCCAGCCATCCATCCAGCCAATCATCCATCCATCCATACCTCCAGCCAGCCATCCATCCATCCATCCATCCAGCCATCCATCCAGCCATCCATCCCTCCAGCCAGCCAGCCATTAAGCCATCCATCCATCCAGCCATCCATCCAGCCATCCATCCATCGCTCCAGCCAGCCATCCATCCAGCAATCCCTCCATCCAGCCATCCATCCAGCCATCCATCCATCCATCCATCCAGCCAGCCAACCATCCAGCCATCCCTCCATCCAGCCATCCACCCATCCATCCATCCCTCCAGCCAGCCATCCATCCAGCAATCCATCCATCCAGCCATCCAACCAGTCATCCATCCATCAATCCATCCCTCCAGCCAGCCATCCATCCAGCCATCCATCCAAACCAGCCGTCCGTCCAGCCATCCGTCCATCCATGCATCCCTCCAGCCAGCCATCAATCCGGCCATCCATTCATCCATCCATCCCTCTAGCCAGCCAACCATCCAGCCATCCCTCCATCCAGCCATCCATCCATCCATCCCTCCAGCCAGCCATCCATCCAGCCATCCATCCATCCAGCCATCCATCAAGCCATCCATCCATCAATCCATCCCTCCAGCCAGCCATCCATCCAGCCATCCATCCATCCAGCCGTCCATCCAGCCATCCATCCATCCCTCCAGCCAGCCATCCAGCCAGCCATCCATCCATCCCTCCAGCCAGCCAACCATCTAGCCATCCCTAGATCCAGCCATCCCTCCATCCCTCCATCCAGCCATCCATCCATCCCTCCAGCCAGCCATCTATCCAGCCATCCATGCATCCAGCCATCCATCCAGCCATCCATCCATCAATCCATCCCTCCAGCCAGCCATCCATCCAACCATCCATCCACCCATCCATCCCTCCAGCCAGCTATCCATCCAGCCAGCCATCCATCCAGCCATCCATTCAGCCATCCATCCAGCCATCGATCCATCCAGCCATCAATCCAGCCATCCATCCATCCATCCATTCCTCCAGCCAGCCATCCATCCAGCCATCCATTCATCCAGTCATCCTTCCAGCCATCCATCCATCCATCCCTCCAGCCAGCCAGCCATCCAGCCATCCAACCGTCCAGCCAACCAGCCAGCCAACCATCCAGCCATCCCTCCATCCAGCCATCCATCCATCCATCCATCCCTCCAGCCAGCCATCCATCCAGCCAGCCATCCATCCAGCAACCCATCCAGCCATCCATCCATCAATCCATCCCTCCAGCCAGCCATCCATCCATCCATCCATCCATCCAGCCATCCAGCCAGCCATCCCTCCATCCATCCATCCCTCCAGCCAGCTATCTTTCCAGCCATCCATCCATCCAGCCATCCATTCAGCCATCCATCCAGCCATCCATCCATCCATCCATCCAGCCAGCCAGCCAACCATCCAGCCATCCCTCCATCCAGCCATCCACCCATCAATCCATCCCTCCAGCCAGCCATCCATCCAGCCATCCATCCATCAATCCATCCCTCCAGCCAGCCGTCCATCCAGCCATCCATCCAAACCAGCCGTCCATCCAGCCATCCAACCATCCATGCATCCCTCCAGCCAGCCATCCATCCATCCATCCCTCCAGCCAGCTAACCATCAAGCCATACCTCCATCCAGCCATCCAACCATCCAACCCTCCAGCCAGCCATCCATCCAGCCATCCATCCATCCAGCCATCCATCCAGCCATCCATCCCTCAATCCATCCCTCCAGCCAGCCATCCATCCAGCCATCCATCCATCCAGCCGTCCATCCAGCCACCCATCCATCCCTCCAGCCAGCCATCCATCCAGCCATCCATCCATCCATCCATCCCTCCAGCCAGCCAACCATCCAGCCAACCCTACATCCAGCCATCCCTCCATCCAGCCATCCATTCATCCCTCCAGCCAGCCATCCATCCAGCCATCCATTCATCCAGCCATCCATCCAGCCATCCATCCATCAATCCATCCCTCCAGCCAGCCATCCATCCAGCCATCCAATCCATCTAGCAGTCCATCCAACCATCCATCCATCCATCCATCCCTCCAGCCAGCTATCCATCCAGCCATCCATCCATCCAGCCATCCATTCAGCCATCCATCCAGCCATCCATCCATCCAGCCATCAATCCAGCCATCCATCCACCCATCCATTCCTCCAGCCAGCCATCCATCCAGCCATCCATCCATCCAGCCATCCATCCAGACATCCATCCATCCTTCCCTCCAGCCAGCCATCCATCCAGCCATCCAACCGTCCAGGCTTCCAGCCAGCCAACCATCCAGCGATCCCTCCATCCAGCCATCCATCCATCCATCTATCCCTCCAGCCAGCCATCCATCCAGCCATCCATCCATCCAGCAACCCATCCAGCCATTCATCCATCAATCCATCCCTCCAGCCAGCCATCCATCCAGCCATCCATCTATCCAGCCATCCATCCAGCCATCCATCCATCCATCCATCCCTCCAGCCAGCTTTCTATCCAGCCATCCATCCATCCAGCTATCCATTCAGCCATACATCCAGCCATCCATCCATCCAGCCATCCATCCAGCCATTCATCCATCCTCCCATTCCTCCATCCAGCCATCCATCCAGCCATCCATCCATCCAGCCATCCATCCATCCATCCATCCATCCCTCCAGCAAGCCATCCATCCAGCCATCCAGCCATCAATCCAGCCAACCATCCATCCATCCATCCCTCCAGCAAGCTATCCATCCAGCCATCCCTCCATCCAGCCATCCATCCAGCCATCCATGCATTCATCCATCTCTCCATCCAGCCATCCATCCAGCCAATCATCCAACCATCCATACCTCCAGCCAGCCATCCATCCATCCATCCATCCATCCAGCCATCCATCCAGCCATCCATCCCTCCAGCCAGCCAGCCATTAAGCCATCCATCCATCCAGCCATCCATCCAGCCATCCGTCCATCCCTCCAGCCAGCCATCCATCCAGCAATCCCTCCATCCAGCCATCCATCCAGCCATCCATCCATCCATCCAGCCAGCCAACCATCCAGCCATCCCTCCATCCAACCATCCACCCATCCATCCAGCAATCCATCCAGCCATCCATCCATCCATCCATCCCTCCAGCCAGCTATCCACCCAGCCATCCATCCATCCAGCCATCCATTCAGCCATCCATCCAGCCATCAATCCATCCAGCCATCCATCCAGCCATCCATCCATCCATTCCTACAGCCATCCATCGATCTAGCCATCCATTCAGCCATCCATCCATCCATCCATCCCTCCATCCATCCATCACTCCAGCCAGCCATCCATCCAGCCATCCATTCGTCCATCCATCCATCCAGCCTTCCATCCATCCATTCATCCCTCCAGCCAGCCATCCATCCAGCCATCCATCCTTCCAGCCATCCATCCTGCCATCCATCCATCCATCCATCGCTCCAGCCAGCCATCCATCCAGCCAGCCATCCAGCCATCCATCATTCAATCCATCCCTCCAGCCAGCCATGCATCCAGCCATCCTTCCTTCCAGCCATCCATCCAGACATCCATCCATGACTCCATCCCTCCAGCCAGCCATCCATCCAGCCATCCATCGATCTAGCCATCCATTCAGCCATCCATCCATCCATTATTCCAGCCAGCCTTCCACCCAGCCTTCCATCCATCCAGCCATCCGTCCAGCCATCCATTAATCCATCCATTCCTCCAGCCAGCAATCCATCCAGCCATCCATCCAGCCATCCATCCAGCCACCCATCCATCCCTCCAGCAAGCCATCCATCCAGACATCCATCCATCCAGCCATCCATCCAGCCATCCATCCATCCATCCATCCCTCCAGCCAGCCATCCATCCAGCCATCCATCCATCCAGCCATCTCTCCAGACAGCCATCCATCCGGAAATCCATCCATCCAGCCATCCATCCTGCCACTCATGCATCCATCCATCCCTCCAGCCAGCCATCCATCCAGCCATCCATCTATCCAGCCATCCATCCAGCCATCCATCCATCCATCCCTCCAGCCAGCCTTCGATCCATCCCTCCAGCCACCCATCCATCCATCCATCCATCAATCCATCCATCCATCCATCCATCCATCCATCCATCCATCCATCCATCCATCCATCCATCCATCCAGCCATCCATCCAGCCATCCATCCAGCCATCCATCCATCCATCCATTCAGCCATCCATCCATTCATCCATCTTTCCATCCAGCCATCCATCCAGCCATCCATCCATACATCCAGCCAACCAGTCATCCATCCATCCAGCCAGCCATCAAGACATCCAGCCATCCATCCAACCATCCATCCAGCCATCCATCCATCCAGCCATCCATCCAGACATCCATCCATCCTTCCCTCCAGCCAGCCATCCATCCAGCCATCCAACCGTCCAGGCTTCCAGCCAGCCAACCATCCAGCGATCCCTCCATCCAGCCATCCATCCATCCATCCATCCCTCCAGCCAGCCATCCATCCAGCCATCCATCCATCCAGCAACCCATCCAGCCATTCATCCATCAATCCATCCCTCCAGCCAGCCATCCATCCAGCCATCCATCTATCCAGCCATCCATCGAGCCATCCATCCATCCATCCATCCCTCCAGCCAGCTTTCTATCCAGCCATCCGTCCATCCAGCTATCCATTCAGCCATACATCCAGCCATCCATCCATCCAGCCATCCATCCAGCCATTCATCCATCCTCCCATTCCTCCATCCAGCCATCCATCCATCCATCCATCCATCCAGCCATCCATCCATCCATCCATCCATCCCTCCAGCAAGCCATCCATCCAGCCATCCAGCCATCAATCCAGCCAACCATCCATCCATCCATCCCTCCAGCAAGCTATCCATCCAGCCATCCCTCCATCCAGCCATCCATCCAGCCATCCATGCATTCATCCATCTCTCCATCCAGCCATCCATCCAGCCAATCATCCAACCATCCATACCTCCAGCCAGCCATCCATCCATCCATCCATCCATCCAGCCATCCATCCAGCCATCCATCCCTCCAGCCAGCCAGCCATTAAGCCATCCATCCATCCAGCCATCCATCCAGCCATCCGTCCATCCCTCCAGCCAGCCATCCATCCAGCAATCCCTCCATCCAGCCATCCATCCAGCCATCCATCCATCCATCCAGCCAGCCAACCATCCAGCCATCCCTCCATCCAACCATCCACCCATCCATCCAGCAATCCATCCAGCCATCCATCCATCCATCCATCCCTCCAGCCAGCTATCCACCCAGCCATCCATCCATCCAGCCATCCATTCAGCCATCCATCCAGCCATCAATCCATCCAGCCATCCATCCAGCCATCCATCCATCCATTCCTACAGCCATCCATCGATCTAGCCATCCATTCAGCCATCCATCCATCCATCCATCCCTCCATCCATCCAACGCTCCAGCCAGCCATCCATCCAGCCATCCATTCGTCCATCCATCCATCCAGCCTTCCATCCATCCATCCATCCCTCCAGCCAGCCATCCATCCAGCCATCCATCCTTCCAGCCATCCATCCTGCCATCCATCCATCCATCCATCGCTCCAGCCAGCCATCCATCCAGCCAGCCATCCAGCCATCCATCATTCAATCCATCCCTCCAGCCAGCCATGCATCCAGCCATCCTTCCTTCCAGCCATCCATCCAGACATCCATCCATGACTCCATCCCTCCAGCCAGCCATCCATCCAGCCATCCATCGATCTAGCCATCCATTCAGCCATCCATCCATCCATTACTCCAGCCAGCCTTCCACCCAGCCTTCCATCCATCCAGCCATCCGTCCAGCCATCCATTAATCCATCCATTCCTCCAGCCAGCAATCCATCCAGCCATCCATCCAGCCATCCATCCAGCCACCCATCCATCCCTCCAGCAAGCCATCCATCCAGACATCCATCCATCCAGACATCCATCCAGCCATCCATCCATCCATCCATCCCTCCAGCCAGCCATCCATCCAGCCATCCATCCATCCAGCCATCTCTCCAGACAGCCATCCATCCGGAAATCCATCCATCCAGCCATCCATCCAGCCACCCATGCATCCATCCATCCCTCCAGCCAGCCATCCATCCAGCCATCCATCTATACAGCCATCCATCCAGCCATCCATCCATCCATCCCTCCAGCCAGCCTTCGATCCATCCCTCCAGCCACCCATCCATCCATCCATCCATCAATCCATCCATCCATCCATCCATCCATCCATCCATCCATCCATCCATCCATCCATCCATCCATCCATCCATCCATCCATCCATCCATCCATCCAGCCATCCATCCAGCCATCCATCCAGCCATCCATCCATCCATCCATTCAGCCATCCATCCATTCATCCATCCATCCATCCAGCCATCCATCCAGCCATCCATCCATACATCCAGCCAACCAGTCATCCATCCATCCAGCCAGCCATCAAGACATCCAGCCATCCATCCAGCCATCCATCCAGCCATCCATCCATCCTTCCATCCCTCCAGCCAGCCATCCATCCAGCCATCAATCCAACTAGCCATCCATCCAACCATCCACGCATCCATCACTCCAGCCAGCCATCCATCCAGCCATCTATCCATCCAGCCATCCATACAGCCATCCATCCATCCATCCATCCTTCCCTCCAGCCAGCCATCCATCCAGCCATCCATCCATACATCCCTCCAGCCAATCGTCCGTCCAGCCATCCATCCATCCAGCCATCCATCCAGCCATCCATCCATCGATCCATCTCTCCAGCCTGCCATCCATCCAGCCATTCCTCCATCCAGACATCCATCCAGCCATCCATCCATCCCTCCAGCCAGCCATCCATCCAGCCATCCCTCCATCCATCCGTCCATCCATCCAGCCATCCATCCAGCCATCCATCCATCCAGACTTCCAGCCATCCAGCCATCCATCCATTCAGCCATTCATCCATCCAGCCATCCATCCATCCAACCATCCAGCCATCCATCCAGCCATCCATCCATTAAGCTATCCATCCAGCGAGTCATCCATCCAGCCATCCATCCATCCAGCCATCGATTCAGCCATCCATCCATCCCTCCAGCCAGCCATTCATCCAGCCATCCATCCATCCAGCCATCCATCCAGCCATCCATCCATCCATCCATCCATCCCTCCAGCAAGCCATCCATCCAGCCATCCAGCCATCCAGCCATCAATCCAGCCAACCATCCATCCATCCATCCCTCCAGCAAGCCATCCATCCAGCTATCCCTCCATCCAGCCATCCATCCAGCCATCCATCCAGCCATCCATGCATTCATCCATCTCTCCATCCAGCCATTCATCCAGCCAATCATCCATCCATCCATACCTCCAGCCAGCCATCCATCCATCCATCCATCCAGCCATCCATCCAGCCATCCATCCCTCCAGCCAGCCAGCCATTAAGCCATCCATCCATCCAGCCATCCATCCAGCCATCCATCCATCGCTCCAGCCAGCCATCCATCCAGCAATCCCTCCATCCAGCCATCCATCCAGCCATCCATCCATCCATCCATCCAGCCAGCCAACCATCCAGCCATCCCTCCATCCAGCCATCCACCCATCCATCCATCCCTCCAGCCAGCCATCCATCCAGCAATCCATCCATCCAGCCATCCAACCAGTCATCCATCCATCAATCCATCCCTCCAGCCAGCCATCCATCCAGCCATCCATCCAAACCAGCCGTCCATCCAGCCATCCGTCCATCCATGCATCCCTCCAGCCAGCCATCCATCCGGCCATCCATTCATCCATCCATCCCTCTAGCCAGCCAACAACCCAGCCATCCCTCCATCCAGCCATCCATCCATCCATCCCTCCAGCCAGCCATCCATCCAGCCATCCATCCATCCAGCCATCCATCAAGCCATCCATCCATCAATCCATCCCTCCATCCAGCCATCCATCCAGCCATCCATCCATCCAGCCGTCCATCCAGCCATCCATCCATCCCTCCAGCCAGCCATCCAGCCAGCCATCCATCCATCCCTCCAGCCAGCCAACCATCTAGCCATCCCTAGATCCAGCCATCCCTCCATCCAGCCATCCATCCATCCCTCCAGCCAGCCATCTATCCAGCCATCCATGCATCCAGCCATCCATCCAGCCATCCATCCATCAATCCATCCCTCCAGCCAGCCATCCATCCAACCATCAATCCATCCATCCATCCCTCCAGCCAGCTATCCATCCAGCCAGCCATCCATCCAGCCATCCATTCAGCCATCCATCCAGCCATCGATCCATCCAGCCATCAATCCAGCCATCCATCCATCCATCCATTCCTCCAGCCAGCCATCCATCCAGCCATCCATTCATCCAGTCATCCTTCCAGCCATCCATCCATCCATCCCTCCAGCCAGCCAGCCATCCAGCCATCCAACCGTCCAGCCAACCAGCCAGCCAACCATCCAGCCATCCCTCCATCCAGCCATCCATCCATCCATCCATCCCTCCAGCCAGCCATCCATCCAGCCATCCATCCATCCAGCAACCCATCCAGCCATCCATCCATCAATCCATCCCTCCAGCCAGCCATCCATCCATCCATCCATCCAGCCACCCAGCCAGCCATCCCTCCATCCATCCATCCCTCCAGCCAGCTATCTTTCCAGCCATCCATCCATCCAGCCATCCATTCAGCCATCCATCCAGCCATCCATCCATCCATCCATCCAGCCAGCCAGCCAACCATCCAGCCATCCCTCCATCCAGCCATCCACCCATCAATCCATCCCTCCAGCCAGCCATCCATCCAGCCATCCATCCATCAATCCATCCCTCCAGCCAGCCGTCCATCCAGCCATCCATCCAAACCAGCCATCCATCCAGCCATCCAACCATCCATGCATCCCTCCAGCCAGCCATCCATCCATCCAGCCAGCCAACCATCAAGCCATACCTCCAGCCAGCCATCAAACCATCCAACCCTCCAGCCAGCCATCCATCCAGCCATCCATCCATCCAGCCATCCATCCAGCCATCCATCCCTCAATCCATCCCTCCAGCCAGCCATCCATCCAGCCATCCATCCATCCAGCCGTCCATCCAGCCACCCATCCATCCCTCCAGCCAGCCATCCATCCAGCCATCCATCCATCCATCCATCCCTCCACACAGCCAACCATCCAGCCAACCCTACATCCAGCCATCCCTCCATCCAGCCATCCATTCATCCCTCCAGCCAGCCATCCATCCAGCCATCCATCCATCCAGCCATCCATCCAGCCATCCATCCATCAATCCATCCCTCCAGCCAGCAGTCCATCCAGCCATCCATCCAAACCAGCCATCCATCCAGCCATCCAACGATCCATGCATCCCTCCAGCCAGCCATCCATCCATCCAGCCAGCCAACCATCAAGCCATACCTCCAGCCAGCCATCAAACCATCCAACCCTCCAGCCAGCCATCCATCCAGCCATCCATCCATCCAGCCATCCATCCAGCCATCCATCCCTCAATCCATCCCTCCAGCCAGCCATCCATCCAGCCATCCATCCATCCAGCCGTCCATCCAGCCACCCATCCATCCCTCCAGCCAGCCATCCATCCAGCCGTCCATCCAGCCACCCATCCATCCCTCCAGCCAGCCATCCATCCAGCCATCCAATCCATCCAGCAGTCCATCCAACCATCCATCCATCCATCCATCCCTCCAGCCAGCTATCCATCCAGCCATCCATCCATCCAGCCATCCATTCAGCCATCCATCCAGCCATCCATCCATCCAGCCATCAATCCAGCCATCCATCCTGCCATCCATCCATCCAGCCATCCATCCAGACATCCATCCATCCTTCCCTCCAGCCAGCCATCCATCCAGCCATCCAACCGTCCAGGCTTCCAGCCAGCCAACCATCCAGCGATCCCTCCATCCAGCCATCCATCCATCCATCCATCCCTCCAGCCAGCCATCCATCCAGCCATCCATCCATTCAGCAACCCATCCAGCCATTCATCCATCAATCCATCCCTCCAGCCAGCCATCCATCCAGCCATCCATCTATCCAGCCATCCATCCAGCCATCCATCCATCCATCCATCCCTCCAGCCAGCTTTCTATCCAGCCATCCGTCCATCCAGCTATCCATTCAGCCATACATCCAGCCATCCATCCATCCAGCCATCCATCCAGCCATTCATCCATCCTCCCATTCCTCCATCCAGCCATCCATCCAGCCATCCATCCATCCAGCCATCCATCCAGCCATCCATCGATCCATCCCTCCAGCCAGCCATCCATCCAGCCATCCATCCGTCCAGCCATCCATCCATCCAGCCATCCATCCAGCCATCCATCCAAAAATGCCGTCCATCCAGCCATCCATCCATCCATGCATTCCTCCAGCGAGCCATCCATCCAGCCATCCATCCATCCATCCATCCATCCCTCTAGCCAGCCAACCATCCAGCCATCCCTCCATCCAGCCATCTATCCATTCATCCCTCCAGCCTGCCATCAATCCAGCCATCCATCCATCCAGCCATCCATCCAGCCATCCATCCATCAATCCATCCCTCCAGCCAGCCATCCATCCAGCCATCCATCCATCCAGCCGTCCATCCAGCCATCCATCCATCCCTCCATCCAGCCATCCATCCAGCCATCCATGCATTCATCCATCTCTCCATCCAGCCATTCATCCAGCCAATCATCCATCCATCCATACCTCCAGCCAGCCATCCATCCATCCATCCATCCAGCCATCCATCCAGCCATCCATCCCTCCAGCCAGCCAGCCATTAAGCCATCCATCCATCCAGCCATCCATCCAGCCATCCATCCATCGCTCCAGCCAGCCATCCATCCAGCAATTCCTCCATCCAGCCATCCATCCAGCCATCCATCCATCCATCCATCCAGCCAGCCAACCATCCAGCCATCCCTCCATCCAGCCATCCACCCATCCATCCATCCCTCCAGCCAGCCATCCATCCAGCAATCCATCCATCCAGCCATCCAAACAGTCATCCATCCATCAATCCATCCCTCCAGCCAGCCATCCATCCAGCCATCCATCCATCAATCCATCCCTCCAGCCAGCCATCCATCCAGCCATCCATCCATCCAGCCGTCCATCCAGCCATCCATCCATCCCTCCAGCCAGCCATCCAGCCAGCCATCCATCCATCCCTCCAGCCAGCCAACCATCTAGCCATCCCTAGATCCAGCCATCCCTCCATCCCTCCATCCAGCCATCCATCCATCCCTCCAGCCAGCCATCTATCCAGCCATCCATGCATCCAGCCATCCATCCAGCCATCCATCCATCAATCCATCCCTCCAGCCAGCCATCCATCCAACCATCAATCCATCCATCCATCCCTCCAGCCAGCTATCCATCCAGCCAGCCATCCATCCAGCCATCCATTCAGCCATCCATCCAGCCATCGATCCATCCAGCCATCAATCCAGCCATCCATCCATCCATCCATTCCTCCAGCCAGCCATCCATCCAGCCATCCATTCATCCAGTCATCCTTCCAGCCATCCATCCATCCATCCCTCCAGCCAGCCAGCCATCCAGCCATCCAACCGTCCAGCCAACCAGCCAGCCAACCATCCAGCCATCCCTCCATCCAGCCATCCATCCATCCATCCATCCCTCCAGCCAGCCATCCATCCAGCCATCCATCCATCCAGCAACCCATCCAGCCATCCATCCATCAATCCATCCCTCCAGCCAGCCATCCATCCATCCATCCATCCATCCAGCCACCCAGCCAGCCATCCCTCCATCCATCCATCCCTCCAGCCAGCTATCTATCCAGCCATCCATCCATCCAGCCATCCATTCAGCCATCCATCCAGCCATCCATCCATCCATCCATCCAGCCAGCCAGCCAACCATCCAGCCATCCCTCCATCCAGCCATCCACCCATCAATCCATCCCTCCAGCCAGCCATCCATCCAGCCATCCATCCATCAATCCATCCCTCCAGCCAGCCGTCCATCCAGCCATCCATCCAAACCAGCCATCCATCCAGCCATCCAACCATCCATGCATCCCTCCAGCCAGCCATCCATCCATCCAGCCAGCCAACCATCAAGCCATACCTCCAGCCAGCCATCAAACCATCCAACCCTCCAGCCAGCCATCCATCCAGCCATCCATCCATCCAGCCATCCATCCAGCCATCCATCCCTCAATCCATCCCTCCAGCCAGCCATCCATCCAGCCATCCATCCATCCAGCCGTCCATCCAGCCACCCATCCATCCCTCCAGCCAGCCATCCATCCAGCCATCCATCCATACATCCATCCCTCCAGCCAGCCAACCATCCAGCCAACCCTACATCCAGCCATCCCTCCATCCAGCCATCCATTCATCCCTCCAGCCAGCCATCCATCCAGCCATCCATCCATCCAGCCATCCATCCAGCCATCCATCCATCAATCCATCCCTCCAGCCAGCCATCCATCCAGCCATCCAATCCATCCAGCAGTCCATCCAACCATCCATCCATCCATCCATCCCTCCAGCCAGCTATCCATCCAGCCATCCATCCATCCAGCCATCCATTCAGCCATCCATCCAGCCATCCATCCATCCAGCCATCAATCCAGCCATCCATCCTGCCATCCATCCATCCAGCCATCCATCCAGACATCCATCCATCCTTCCCTCCAGCCAGCCATCCATCCAGCCATCCAACCGTCCAGGCTTCCAGCCAGCCAACCATCCAGCGATCCCTCCATCCAGCCATCCATCCATCCATCCATCCCTCCAGCCAGCCATCCATCCAGCCATCCATCCATTCAGCAACCCATCCAGCCATTCATCCATCAATCCATCCCTCCAGCCAGCCATCCATCCAGCCATCCATCTATCCAGCCATCCATCCAGCCATCCATCCATCCATCCATCCCTCCAGCCAGCTTTCTATCCAGCCATCCGTCCATCCAGCTATCCATTCAGCCATACATCCAGCCATCCATCCATCCAGCCACCCATCCAGCCATTCATCCATCCTCCCATTCCTCCATCCAGCCATCCATCCAGCCATCCATCCATCCAGCCATCCATCCAGCCATCCATCGATCCATCCCTCCAGCCAGCCATCCATCCAGCCATCCATCCGTCCAGCCATCCATCCATCCAGCCATCCATCCAGCCATCCATCCAAAAATGCCGTCCATCCAGCCATCCATCCATCCATGCATTCCTCCAGCGAGCCATCCATCCAGCCATCCATCCATCCATCCATCCCTCTAGCCAGCCAACCATCCAGCCATCCCTCCATCCAGCCATCTATCCATTCATCCCTCCAGCCTGCCATCCATCCAGCCATCCATCCATCCAGCCATCCATCCAGCCATCCATCCATCAATCCATCCCTCCAGCCAGCCATCCATCCAGCCATCCATCCATCCAGCCGTCCATCCAGCCATCCATCCATCCCTCCATCCAGCCATCCATCCAGCCATCCATGCATTCATCCATCTCTCCATCCAGCCATCCATCCCGCCAATCATCCATCCATCCATACCTCCAGCCAGCCATCCATCCATCCATCCATCCATCCATCCAGCCATCCATCCAGCCATCCATCCCTCCAGCCAGCCAGCCATTAAGCCATCCATCCATCCAGCCATCCATCCAGCCATCCGTCCATCCCTCCAGCCAGCCATCCAACCAGCAATCCCTCCATCCAGCCATCCATCCAGCCATCCATCCATCCATCCATCCAGCCAGCCAGCCAACCATCCAGCCATCCCTCCATCCAACCATCCACCCATCCATCCAGCCATCCATCCAGCCATCCATCCATCCATCCATCCCTCCAGCCAGCTATCCACCCAGCCATCCATCCACCCAGCCATCCATTCAGCCATCCATCCAGCCATCAATCCATCCAGCCATCCATCCAGCCATCCATCCATCCATTCCTACAGCCATCCATCGATCTAGCCATCCATTCAGCCATCCATCCATCCATTCATCCCTCCATCCATCCATCCCTCCAGCCAGCCATCCATCCAGCCATCCATTCGTCCATCCATCCACCCAGCCTTCCATCCATCCATCCATCCATCCCTCCATCCATCCATCCCTCCAGCCAGCCAACCATCCGGACATCCATCCATGCAGCCATCCACCCAGCCACCTATCCATTCTTCCATCTCTCCAGCTAGACAGCCATCCGGCCATCCATCTATCCAGCCATCCATCCAGCCAGCCATCCAGCCATCCCTCCAGCCAGCCATCCATCCAGCCATCCATCCTTCCAGCCATCCATCCTGCCATCCATCCATCCATCCATCCATCCATCCAAACCAGCCGTCCATCCAGCCATCCGTCCATCCATGCATCCCTCCAGCCAGCCATCCATCCGGCCATCCATTCATCCATCCATCCCTCTAGCCAGCCAACCATCCAGCCATCCCTCCATCCAGCCATCCATCCATCCATCCCTCCAGCCAGCCATCCATCCAGCCATCCATCCATCCAGCCATCCATCCAGCCATCCATCCATCAATCCATCCCTCCAGCCAGCCATCCATCCAGCCATCCATCCAACCAGCCGTCCATCCAGCCATCCATCCATCCCTCCAGCCAGCCATCCAGCCAGCCATCCATCCATCCCTCCAGCCAGCCAACCATCTAGCCATCCCTAGATCCAGCCATCCCTCCATGCCTCCATCCAGCCATCCATCCATCCCTCCAGCCAGCCATCTATCCAGCCATCCATGCATCCAGCCATCCATCCAGCCATCCATCCATCAATCCATCCCTCCAGCCAGCCATCCATCCAACCATCCATCCATCCATCCATCCCTCCAGCCAGCTATCCATCCAGCCAGCCATCCATCCAGCCATCCATTCAGCCATCCATCCAGCCATCGATCCATCCAGCCATCAATCCAGCCATCCATCCATCCATCCATTCCTCCAGCCAGCCATCCATCCAGCCATCCATTCATCCAGTCATCCTTCCAGCCATCCATCCATCCATCCCTCCAGCCAGCCAGCCATCCAGCCATCCAACCGTCCAGCCAACCAGCGAGCCAACCATCCAGCCATCCCTCCATCCAGCCATCCATCCATCCATCCATCCCTCCAGCCAGCCATCCATCCAGCCATCCATCCATCCAGCAACCCATCCAGCCATCCATCCATCAATCTATCCCTCCAGCCAACCATCCATCCATCCATCCATCCATCCAGCCATCCAGCCAGCCATCCCTCCATCCATCCATCCCTCCAGCCAGCTATCTTTCCAGCCATCCATCCATCCAGCCATCCATTCAGCCATCCATCCAGCTATCCATCCATCCATCCATCCAGCCAGCCAGCCAACCATCCAGCCATCCCTCCATCCAGCCATCCACCCATCAATCCATCCCTCCAGCCAGCCATCCATCCAGCCATCCATCCATCAATCTATCCCTCCAGCCAGCCGTCCATCCAGCCATCCATCCAAACCAGCCGTCCATCCAGCCATCCAACCATCCATGCATCCCTCCTGCCAGCCATCCATCCATCCATCCCTCCAGCCAGCCAACCATCAAGCCATACCTCCATCCAGTCATCCAACCATCCAACCCTCCAGCCAGCCATCCATCCAGCCATCCATCCATCCAGCCATCCATCCAGCCATCCATCCATCAATCCATCCCTCCAGCCAGCCATCCATCCAGCCATCCATCCATCCAGCCGTCCATCCAGCCACCCATCCATCCCTCCAGCCAGCCATCCATCCAGCCATCCATCCATCCCTCCAGCCAGCCAACCATCCAGCCAACCCTACATCCAGCCATCCCTCCATCCAGCCATCCATCCATCCCTCCAGCCAGCCATCCATCCAGCCATCCATCCATCCAGCCATCCATCCAGCCATCCATCCATCAATCCATCCCTCCAGCCAGCCATCCATCCAGCCATCCAATCGATCCAGCAGTCCATCCAACCATCCATCCATCCATCCATCCCTCCAGCCAGCTATCCATCCAGCCATCCACCCATCCAGCCATCCATTCAACCATCCATTCAGCCATCCATCCATCCATCCATCCCTCCATCCATCCATCCCTCCAGCCAGCCATCCATCCAGCCATCCATTCGTCCATCCATCCACCCAGCCTTCCATCCATCCATCCATCCATCCCTCCATCCATCCATCCCTCCAGCCAGCCAACCATCCGGACATCCATCCATGCAGCCATCCACCCAGCCACCTATCCATTCTTCCATCTCTCCAGCCAGACAGCCATCCGGCCATCCATCTATCCAGCCATCCATCCAGCCAGCCATCCAGCCATCCCTCCAGCCAGCCATCCATCCAGCCATCCATCCTTCCAGCCATCCATCCTGCCATCCATCCATCCATCCATCCATCCATCCATCCAAACCAGCCGTCCATCCAGCCATCCGTCCATCCATGCATCCCTCCAGCCAGCCATCCATCCGGCCATCCATTCATCCATCCATCCCTCTAGCCAGCCAACCATCCAGCCATCCCTCCATCCAGCCATCCATCCATCCATCCCTCCAGCCAGCCATCCATCCAGCCATCCATCCATCCAGCCATCCATCCAGCCATCCATCCATCAATCCATCCCTCCAGCCAGCCATCCATCCAGCCATCCATCCATCCAGCCGTCCATCCAGCCATCCATCCATCCCTCCAGCCAGCCATCCAGCCAGCCATCCATCCATCCCTCCAGCCAGCCAACCATCTAGCCATCCCTAGATCCAGCCATCCCTCCATCCCTCCATCCAGCCATCCATCCATCCCTCCAGCCAGCCATCTATCCAGCCATCCATGCATCCAGCCATCCATCCAGCCATCCATCCATCAATCCATCCCTCCAGCCAGCCATCCATCCAACCATCCATCCATCCATCCATCCCTCCAGCCAGCTATCCATCCAGCCAGCCATCCATCCAGCCATCCATTCAGCCATCCATCCAGCCATCGATCCATCCAGCCATCAATCCAGCCATCCATCCATCCATCCATTCCTCCAGCCAGCCATCCATCCAGCCATCCATTCATCCAGTCATCCTTCCAGCCATCCATCCATCCATCCCTCCAGCCAGCCAGCCATCCAGCCATCCAACCGTCCAGCCAACCAGCGAGCCAACCATCCAGCCATCCCTCCATCCAGCCATCCATCCATCCATCCATCCCTCCAGCCAGCCATCCATCCAGCCATCCATCCATCCAGCAACCCATCCAGCCATCCATCCATCAATCCATCCCTCCAGCCAACCATCCATCCATCCATCCATCCATCCAGCCATCCAGCCAGCCATCCCTCCATCCATCCATCCCTCCAGCCAGCTATCTTTCCAGCCATCCATCCATCCAGCCATCCATTCAGCCATCCATCCAGCTATCCATCCATCCATCCATCCAGCCAGCCAGCCAACCATCCAGCCATCCCTCCATCCAGCCATCCACCCATCAATCCATCCCTCCAGCCAGCCATCCATCCAGCCATCCATCCATCAATCTATCCCTCCAGCCAGCCGTCCATCCAGCCATCCATCCAAACCAGCCGTCCATCCAGCCATCCAACCATCCATGCATCCCTCCAGCCATCCATCCATCAATCTATCCCTCCAGCCAGCCGTCCATCCATCCATCCATCCAAACCAGCCGTCCATCCAGCCATCCGTCCATCCATGCATCCCTCCAGCCAGCCATCCATCCGGCCATCCATTCATCCATCCATCCCTCTAGCCAGCCAACCATCCAGCCATCCCTCCATCCAGCCATCCATCCATCCATCCCTCCAGCCAGCCATCCATCCAGCCATCCATCCATCCAGCCATCCATCCAGCCATCCATCCATCAATCCATCCCTCCAGCCAGCCATCCATCCAGCCATCCATCCAACCAGCCGTCCATCCAGCCATCCATCCATCCCTCCAGCCAGCCATCCAGCCAGCCATCCATCCATCCCTCCAGCCAGCCAACCATCTAGCCATCCCTAGATCCAGCCATCCCTCCATGCCTCCATCCAGCCATCCATCCATCCCTCCAGCCAGCCATCTATCCAGCCATCCATGCATCCAGCCATCCATCCATCAATCCATCCCTCCAGCCAGCCATCCATCCAACCATCCATCCATCCATCCATCCCTCCAGCCAGCTATCCATCCAGCCAGCCATCCATCCAGCCATCCATTCAGCCATCCATCCAGCCATCGATCCATCCAGCCATCAATCCAGCCATCCATCCATCCATCCATTCCTCCAGCCAGCCATCCATCCAGCCATCCATTCATCCAGTCATCCTTCCAGCCATCCATCCATCCATCCCTCCAGCCAGCCAGCCATCCAGCCATCCAACCGTCCAGCCAACCAGCGAGCCAACCATCCAGCCATCCCTCCATCCAGCCATCCATCCATCCATCCATCCCTCCAGCCAGCCATCCATCCAGCCATCCATCCATCCAGCAACCCATCCAGCCATCCATCCATCAATCCATCCCTCCAGCCAACCATCCATCCATCCATCCATCCATCCAGCCATCCAGCCAGCCATCCCTCCATCCATCCATCCCTCCAGCCAGCTATCTTTCCAGCCATCCATCCATCCAGCCATCCATTCAGCCATCCATCCAGCTATCCATCCATCCATCCATCCAGCCAGCCAGCCAACCATCCAGCCATCCCTCCATCCAGCCATCCACCCATCAATCCATCCCTCCAGCCAGCCATCCATCCAGCCATCCATCCATCAATCTATCCCTCCAGCCAGCCGTCCATCCAGCCATCCATCCAAACCAGCCGTCCATCCAGCCATCCAACCATCCATGCATCCCTCCTGCCAGCCATCCATCCATCCATCCCTCCAGCCAGCCAACCATCAAGCCATACCTCCATCCAGTCATCCAACCATCCAACCCTCCAGCCAGCCATCCATCCAGCCATCCATCCATCCAGCCATCCATCCAGCCATCCATCCATCAATCCATCCCTCCAGCCAGCCATCCATCCAGCCATCCATCCATCCAGCCGTCCATCCAGCCACCCATCCATCCCTCCAGCCAGCCATCCATCCAGCCATCCATCCATCCCTCCAGCCAGCCAACCATCCAGCCAACCCTACATCCAGCCATCCCTCCATCCAGCCATCCATCCATCCCTCCAGCCAGCCATCCATCCAGCCATCCATCCATCCAGCCATCCATCCAGCCATCCATCCATCAATCCATCCCTCCAGCCAGCCATCCATCCAGCCATCCAATCGATCCAGCAGTCCATCCAACCATCCATCCATCCATCCATCCCTCCAGCCAGCTATCCATCCAGCCATCCACCCATCCAGCCATCCATTCAACCATCCATTCAGCCATCCATCCATCCATCCATCCCTCCATCCATCCATCCCTCCAGCCAGCCATCCATCCAGCCATCCATTCGTCCATCCATCCACCCAGCCTTCCATCCATCCATCCATCCATCCCTCCATCCATCCATCCCTCCAGCCAGCCAACCATCCGGACATCCATCCATGCAGCCATCCACCCAGCCACCTATCCATTCTTCCATCTCTCCAGCCAGACAGCCATCCGGCCATCCATCTATCCAGCCATCCATCCAGCCAGCCATCCAGCCATCCCTCCAGCCAGCCATCCATCCAGCCATCCATCCTTCCAGCCATCCATCCTGCCATCCATCCATCCATCCATCCATCCATCCATCCAAACCAGCCGTCCATCCAGCCATCCGTCCATCCATGCATCCCTCCAGCCAGCCATCCATCCGGCCATCCATTCATCCATCCATCCCTCTAGCCAGCCAACCATCCAGCCATCCCTCCATCCAGCCATCCATCCATCCATCCCTCCAGCCAGCCATCCATCCAGCCATCCATCCATCCAGCCATCCATCCAGCCATCCATCCATCAATCCATCCCTCCAGCCAGCCATCCATCCAGCCATCCATCCATCCAGCCGTCCATCCAGCCATCCATCCATCCCTCCAGCCAGCCATCCAGCCAGCCATCCATCCATCCCTCCAGCCAGCCAACCATCTAGCCATCCCTAGATCCAGCCATCCCTCCATCCCTCCATCCAGCCATCCATCCATCCCTCCAGCCAGCCATCTATCCAGCCATCCATGCATCCAGCCATCCATCCAGCCATCCATCCATCAATCCATCCCTCCAGCCAGCCATCCATCCAACCATCCATCCATCCATCCATCCCTCCAGCCAGCTATCCATCCAGCCAGCCATCCATCCAGCCATCCATTCAGCCATCCATCCAGCCATCGATCCATCCAGCCATCAATCCAGCCATCCATCCATCCATCCATTCCTCCAGCCAGCCATCCATCCAGCCATCCATTCATCCAGTCATCCTTCCAGCCATCCATCCATCCATCCCTCCAGCCAGCCAGCCATCCAGCCATCCAACCGTCCAGCCAACCAGCGAGCCAACCATCCAGCCATCCCTCCATCCAGCCATCCATCCATCCATCCATCCCTCCAGCCAGCCATCCATCCAGCCATCCATCCATCCAGCAACCCATCCAGCCATCCATCCATCAATCCATCCCTCCAGCCAACCATCCATCCATCCATCCATCCATCCAGCCATCCAGCCAGCCATCCCTCCATCCATCCATCCCTCCAGCCAGCTATCTTTCCAGCCATCCATCCATCCAGCCATCCATTCAGCCATCCATCCAGCTATCCATCCATCCATCCATCCAGCCAGCCAGCCAACCATCCAGCCATCCCTCCATCCAGCCATCCACCCATCAATCCATCCCTCCAGCCAGCCATCCATCCAGCCATCCATCCATCAATCTATCCCTCCAGCCAGCCGTCCATCCAGCCATCCATCCAAACCAGCCGTCCATCCAGCCATCCAACCATCCATGCATCCCTCATGCCAGCCATCCATCCATCCATCCCTCCAGCCAGCCAACCATCAAGCCATACCTCCATCCAGTCATCCAACCATCCAACCCTCCAGCCAGCCATCCATCCATCCAGCCATCCATCCATCCAGCCATCCATCCAGCCATCCATCCATCAATCCATCCCTCCAGCCAGCCATCCATCCAGCCATCCATCCATCCAGCCGTCCATCCAGCCACCCATCCATCCCTCCAGCCAGCCATCCATCCAGCCATCCATCCATCCCTCCAGCCAGCCAACCATCCAGCCAACCCTACATCCAGCCATCCCTCCATCCAGCCATCCATCCATCCCTCCAGCCAGCCATCCATCCAGCCATCCATCCATCCAGCCATCCATCCAGCCATCCATCCATCAATCCATCCCTCCAGCCAGCCATCCATCCAGCCGTCCAATCCATCCAGCAGTCCATCCAACCATCCATCCATCCATCCATCCCTCCAGCCAGCTATCCATCCAGCCATCCACCCATCCAGCCATCCATTCAACCATCCATCCAGCCATCCATCCATCCAGCCATCAATCCAGCCATCTATCCACCCATCCATTCCTCCAGCCAGCCATCCATCCAGCCATCCATCCATCCAGCCATCCATCCAGACATCCACCCATCCTTCCCTCCAGCCAGCCATCCATCCAGCCATCCAACCGTCCAGCCTTCCAGCCAGCCAACCATCCAGCGATCCCTCCATCCAGCCATCCATCCATCCATCCATCCCTCCAGCCAGCCATCCATCCAGCCATCCATCCATCCAGCAACCCATCCAGCCATTCATCCATCAATCCATCCCTCCAGCCAGCCATCCATCCAGCCATCCATCTATCCAGCCATCCATCCAGCCATCCATCCATCCATCCATCCCTCCAGCCAGCTTTCTATCCAGCCATCCGTCCATCCAGATATCCATTCAGCCATACATTCAGCCATCCATCCATCCAGCCATCCATCCAGCCATTCATCCATCCTCCCATTCCTCCATCCAGCCATCCATCCAGCCATCCATCCATCCAGCCATCCATCCAGCCATCCATCGATCCATCCCTCCAGCCAGCCATCCATCCAGCCATCCATCCGTCCAGCCATCCATCCATCCAGCCATCCATCCAGCCATCCATCCAAACCAGCCGTCCATCCAGCCATCCATCCATCCATGCATTCCTCCAGCCAGCCATCCATCCAGCCATCCATCCATCCATCCATCCCTCTAGCCAGCCAACCATCCAGCCATCCCTCCATCCAGCCATCTATCCATTCATCCCTCCAGCCTGCCATCCATCCAGCCATCCATCCATCCAGCCATCCATCCAGCCATCCATCCATCAATCCATCCCTCCAGCCAGCCATCCATCCAGCCATCCATCCATCCAGCCGTCCATCCAGCCATCCATCCATCCCTCCATCCAGCCATCCATCCAGCCATCCATGCATTCATCCATCTCTCCATCCAGCCATCCATCCCGCCAATCATCCATCCATCCATACCTCCAGCCAGCCATCCATCCATCCATCCATCCATCCATCCAGCCATCCATCCAGCCATCCATCCCTCCAGCCAGCCAGCCATTAAGCCATCCATCCATCCAGCCATCCATCCAGCCATCCGTCCATCCATCCAGCCAGCCATCCAACCAGCAATCCCTCCATCCAGCCATCCATCCAGCCATCCATCCATCCATCCATCCATCCAGCCAGCCAGCCAACCATCCAGCCATCCCTCCATCCAAACATCCACCCATCCATCCAGCCATCCATCCAGCCATCCATCCATCCATCCATACCTCCAGCCAGCTATCCACCCAGCCATCCATCCATCCAGCCATCCATTCAGCCATCCATCCAGCCATCAATCCATCCAGCCATCCATCCAGCCATCCATCCATCCATTCCTACAGCCATCCATCGATCTAGCCATCCATTCAGCCATCCATCCATCCATCCATCCCTCCATCCATCCATCCCTCCAGCCAGCCATCCATCCAGCCATCCATTCGTCCATCCATCCACCCAGCCTTCCATCCATCCATCCATCCATCCCTCCATCCATCCATCCCTCCAGCCAGCCAACCATCCGGACATCCATCCATGCAGCCATCCACCCAGCCACCTATCCATTCTTCCATCTCTCCAGCCAGACAGCCATCCAGCCATCCATCTATCCAGCCATCCATCCAGCCAGCCATCCAGCCATCCCTCCAGCCAGCCATCCATCCAGCCATCCATCCTTCCAGCCATCCATCCTGCCATCCATCCATCCATCCATCGCTCCAGCCAGCCATCCATCCAGCCAGCCATCCAGCCATCCATCATTCAATCCATCCCTCCAGCCAGCCATGCATCCAGCCATCCTTCCATCCAGCCATCCATCCAGCCATCCATCCATGACTCCATCCCTCCAGCCAGCCATCCATCCAGCCATCCATCGATCTAGCCATCCATTCAGCCATCCATCCATCCATTACTCCAGCCAGCCATCCACACAGCCTTCCATCCATCCAGCCATCCGTCCAGCCATCCATTAATCCATCCATTCCTCCAGCCAGCAATCCATCCAGCCATCCATCCAGCCATCCATCCAGCCACCCATCCATCCCTCCAGCAAGCCATCCATCCAGACATCCATCCATCCAGCCATCCATCCAGCCATCCATCCATCCATCCATCCCTCCAGCCAGCCATCCATCCAGCCATCCATCCATCCAGCCATCTCTCCAGACAGCCATCCATCCGTAAATCCATCAATCCAGCCATCCATCCAGCCACCCATGCATCCATCCATCCCTCCAGCCAGCCATCCTTCCAGCCATCCATCTATCCAGCCATCCATCCAGCCATCCATCCATCCATCCCTCCAGCCAGCCTTCCATCCATCCCTCCAGCCACCCATCCATCCATCCATCCATCAATCCATCCATCCATCCATCCATCCATCCATCCATCCATCCATCCAGCCATCCATCCAGCCATCCATCCAGCCATCCATCCATCCATCCATCCAGCCATCCATCCATTCATCCATCCATCCATCCAGCCATCCATCAAGCCATCCATCCATACACCCAGCAAACCAGTCATCCATCCATCCAGCCAGCCATCAAGACATCCAGCCATCCATCCAGCCATCCATCCAGCCATCCATCCATCCTTCCAACCCTCCAGCCAGCCATCCATCCAGCCATCAATCCAACTAGCCATCCATCCAACCATCCACGCATCCATCACTCCAGCCAGCCATCCATCCAGCCATCTATCCATCCAGCCATCCATACAGCCATCCATCCATCCATCCATCCTTCCCTCCAGCCAGCCATCCATCCAGCCATCCATCCATACATCCCTCCAGCCAATCGTCCATCCAGCCATCCATCCATCCAGCCATCCATCCAGCCATCCATCCATCGATCCATCTCTCCAGCCAGCCATCCATCCAGCCATTCCTCCATCCAGACATCCATCCAGCCATCCATCCAGCCATCCCTCCATCCATCCGTCCATCCATCCAGCCATCCATCCAGCCATCCATCCATCCAGACTTCCAGCCATCCAGCCATCCATCCATTCAGCCATTCATCCATCCAGCCATCCATCCATCCAACCATCCAGCCATCCATCCAGCCATCCATCCATTAATCCATCCATCCAGCGAGTCATCCATCCAGCCATCCATCCATCCAGCCATCCATTCAGCCATCCATCCATCCCTCCAGCCAGCCATTCATCCAGCCATCCATCCATCCAGCCATCCATCCAGCCATCCATCCATTCATCCATCCATCCCTCCAGCAAGCCATCCATCCAGCCATCCAGCCATCCAGCCATCAATCCAGCCAACCATCCATCCATCCATCCCTCCAGCAAGCCATCCATCCAGCTATCCCTCCATCCAGCCATCCATCCAGCCATCCATGCATTCATCCATCTCTCCATCCAGCCATCCATCCAGCCAATCATCCATCCATCCATACCTCCAGCCAGCCATCCATCCATCCATCCATCCAGCCATCCATCCAGCCATCCATCCCTCCAGCCAGCCAGCCATTAAGCCATCCATCCATCCAGCCATCCATCCAGCCATCCATCGATCCATCCCTCCAGCCAGCCATCCATCCAGCCATCCATCCGTCCAGCCATCCATCCATCCAGCCATCCATCCAGCCATCCATCCAAAAATGCCGTCCATCCAGCCATCCATCCATCCATGCATTCCTCCAGCGAGCCATCCATCCAGCCATCCATCCATCCATCCATCCCTCTAGCCAGCCAACCATCCAGCCATCCCTCCATCCAGCCATCTATCCATTCATCCCTCCAGCCTGCCATCCATCCAGCCATCCATCCATCCAGCCATCCATCCAGCCATCCATCCATCAATCCATCCCTCCAGCCAGCCATCCATCCAGCCATCCATCCATCCAGCCGTCCATCCAGCCATCCATCCATCCCTCCATCCAGCCATCCATCCAGCCATCCATGCATTCATCCATCTCTCCAGCCAGCCATCCATCCATCCATCCATCCATCCATCCAGCCATCCATCCAGCCATCCATCCCTCCAGCCAGCCAGCCATTAAGCCATCCATCCATCCAGCCATCCATCCAGCCATCCGTCCATCCCTCCAGCCAGCCATCCAACCAGCAATCCCTCCATCCAGCCATCCATCCAGCCATCCATCCATCCATCCATCCAGCCAGCCAGCCAACCATCCAGCCATCCCTCCATCCAACCATCCACCCATCCATCCAGCCATCCATCCAGCCATCCATCCATCCATCCATCCCTCCAGCCAGCTATCCACCCAGCCATCCATCCATCCAGCCATCCATTCAGCCATCCATCCAGCCATCAATCCATCCAGCCATCCATCCAGCCATCCATCCATCCATTCCTACAGCCATCCATCGATCTAGCCATCCATTCAGCCATCCATCCATCCATCCCTCCATCCATCCATCCCTCCAGCCAGCCATCCATCCAGCCATCCATTCGTCCATCCATCCACCCAGCCTTCCATCCATCCATCCATCCATCCCTCCATCCATCCATCCCTCCAGCCAGCCAACCATCCGGACATCCATCCATGCAGCCATCCACCCAGCCACCTATCCATTCTTCCATCTCTCCAGCCAGACAGCCATCCGGCCATCCATCTATCCAGCCATCCATCCAGCCAGCCATCCAGCCATCCCTCCAGCCAGCCATCCATCCAGCCATCCATCCTTCCAGCCATCCATCCTGCCATCCATCCATCCATCCATCCATCCATCCAAACCAGCCGTCCATCCAGCCATCCGTCCATCCATGCATCCCTCCAGCCAGCCATCCATCCGGCCATCCATTCATCCATCCATCCCTCTAGCCAGCCAACCATCCAGCCATCCCTCCATCCAGCCATCCATCCATCCATCCCTCCAGCCAGCCATCCATCCAGCCATCCATCCATCCAGCCATCCATCCAGCCATCCATCCATCAATCCATCCCTCCAGCCAGCCATCCATCCAGCCATCCATCCATCCAGCCGTCCATCCAGCCATCCATCCATCCCTCCAGCCAGCCATCCAGCCAGCCATCCATCCATCCCTCCAGCCAGCCAACCATCTAGCCATCCCTAGATCCAGCCATCCCTCCATCCCTCCATCCAGCCATCCATCCATCCCTCCAGCCAGCCATCTATCCAGCCATCCATGCATCCAGCCATCCATCCAGCCATCCATCCATCAATCCATCCCTCCAGCCAGCCATCCATCCAACCATCCATCCATCCATCCATCCCTCCAGCCAGCTATCCATCCAGCCAGCCATCCATCCAGCCATCCATTCAGCCATCCATCCAGCCATCGATCCATCCAGCCATCAATCCAGCCATCCATCCATCCATCCATTCCTCCAGCCAGCCATCCATCCAGCCATCCATTCATCCAGTCATCCTTCCAGCCATCCATCCATCCATCCCTCCAGCCAGCCAGCCATCCAGCCATCCAACCGTCCAGCCAACCAGCGAGCCAACCATCCAGCCATCCCTCCATCCAGCCATCCATCCATCCATCCATCCCTCCAGCCAGCCATCCATCCAGCCATCCATCCATCCAGCAACCCATCCAGCCATCCATCCATCAATCCATCCCTCCAGCCAACCATCCATCCATCCATCCATCCATCCAGCCATCCAGCCAGCCATCCCTCCATCCATCCATCCCTCCAGCCAGCTATCTTTCAAGCCATCCATCCATCCAGCCATCCATTCAGCCATCCATCCAGCTATCCATCCATCCATCCATCCAGCCAGCCAGCCAACCATCCAGCCATCCCTCCATCCAGCCATCCACCCATCAATCCATCCCTCCAGCCAGCCATCCATCCAGCCATCCATCCATCAATCTATCCCTCCAGCCAGCCGTCCATCCAGCCATCCATCCAAACCAGCCGTCCATCCAGCCATCCAACCATCCATGCATCCCTCCTGCCAGCCATCCATCCATCCATCCCTCCAGCCAGCCAACCATCAAGCCATACCTCCATCCAGTCATCCAACCATCCAACCCTCCAGCCAGCCATCCATCCAGCCATCCATCCATCCAGCCATCCATCCAGCCATCCATCCATCAATCCATCCCTCCAGCCAGCCATCCATCCAGCCATCCATCCATCCAGCCGTCCATCCAGCCACCCATCCATCCCTCCAGCCAGCCATCCATCCAGCCATCCATCCATCCCTCCAGCCAGCCAACCATCCAGCCAACCCTACATCCAGCCATCCCTCCATCCAGCCATCCATCCATCTCTCCAGCCAGCCATCCATCCAGCCATCCATCCATCCAGCCATCCATCCAGCCATCCATCCATCAATCCATCCCTCCAGCCAGCCATCCATCCAGCCATCCAATCCATCCAGCAGTCCATCCAACCATCCATCCATCCATCCATCCCTCCAGCCAGCTATCCATCCAGCCATCCACCCATCCAGCCATCCATTCAACCATCCATTCAGCCATCCATCCATCCATCCATCCCTCCATCCATCCATCCCTCCAGCCAGCCATCCATCCAACCATCCATTCGGCCATCCATCCACCCAGCCTTCCATCCATCCATCCATCCATCCCTCCATCCATCCATCCCTCCAGCCAACCAACCATCCGGACATCCATCCATGCAGCCATCCACCCAGCCACCTATCCATTCTTCCATCTCTCCAGCCAGACAGCCATCCGGCCATCCATCTATCCAGCCATCCATCCAGCCAGCCATCCAGCCATCCCACCAGCCAGCCATCCATCCAGCCATCCATCCTTCCAGCCATCCATCCTGCCATCCATCCATCCATCCATCCAAACCAGCCGTCCATCCAGCCATCCGTCCATCCATGCATCCCTCCAGCCAGCCATCCATCCGGCCATCCATTCATCCATCCATCCCTCTAGCCAGCCAACCATCCAGCCATCCCTCCATCCAGCCATCCATCCATCCATCCCTCCAGCCAGCCATCCATCCAGCCATCCATCCATCCAGCCATCCATCCAGCCATCCATCCATCAATCCATCCCTCCAGCCAGCCATCCATCCAGCCATCCATCCATCCAGCCGTCCATCCAGCCATCCATCCATCCCTCCAGCCAGCCATCCAGCCAGCCATCCATCCATCCCTCCAGCCAGCCAACCATCTAGCCATCCCTAGATCCAGCCATCCCTCCATCCCTCCATCCAGCCATCCATCCATCCCTCCAGCCAGCCATCTATCCAGCCATCCATGCATCCAGCCATCCATCCAGCCATCCATCCATCAATCCATCCCTCCAGCCAGCCATCCATCCAACCATCCATCCATCCATCCATCCCTCCAGCCAGCTATCCATCCAGCCAGCCATCCATCCAGCCATCCATTCAGCCATCCATCCAGCCATCGATCCATCCAGCCATCAATCCAGCCATCCATCCATCCATCCATTCCTCCAGCCAGCCATCCATCCAGCCATCCATTCATCCAGTCATCCTTCCAGCCATCCATCCATCCATCCCTCCAGCCAGCCAGCCATCCAGCCATCCAACCGTCCAGCCAACCAGCGAGCCAACCATCCAGCCATCCCTCCATCCAGCCATCCATCCATCCATCCATCCCTCAAGCCAGCCATCCATCCAGCCATCCATCCATCCAGCAACCCATCCAGCCATCCATCCATCAATCCATCCCTCCAGCCAACCATCCATCCATCCATCCATCCATCCAGCCATCCAGCCAGCCATCCCTCCATCCATCCATCCCTCCAGCCAGCTATCTTTCCAGCCATCCATCCATCCAGCCATCCATTCAGCCATCCATCCAGCTATCCATCCATCCATCCATCCAGCCAGCCAGCCAACCATCCAGCCATCCCTCCATCCAGCCATCCACCCATCAATCCATCCCTCCAGCCAGCCATCCATCCAGCCATCCATCCATCAATCTATCCCTCCAGCCAGCCGTCCATCCAGCCATCCATCCAAACCAGCCGTCCATCCAGCCATCCAACCATCCATGCATCCCTCATGCCAGCCATCCATCCATCCATCCCTCCAGCCAGCCAACCATCAAGCCATACCTCCATCCAGTCATCCAACCATCCAACCCTCCAGCCAGCCATCCATCCAGCCATCCATCCATCCAGCCATCCATCCAGCCATCCATCCATCAATCCATCCCTCCAGCCAGCCATCCATCCAGCCATCCATCCATCCAGCCGTCCATCCAGCCACCCATCCATCCCTCCAGCCAGCCATCCATCCAGCCATCCATCCATCCCTCCAGCCAGCCAACCATCCAGCCAACCCTACATCCAGCCATCCCTCCATCCAGCCATCCATCCATCCCTCCAGCCAGCCATCCATCCAGCCATCCATCCATCCAGCCATCCATCCAGCCATCCATCCATCAATCCATCCCTCCAGCCAGCCATCCATCCAGCCATCCAATCCATCCAGCAGTCCATCCAACCATCCATCCATCCATCCATCCCTCCAGCCAGCTATCCATCCAGCCATCCACCCATCCAGCCATCCATTCAACCATCCATCCAGCCATCCATCCATCCAGCCATCAATCCAGCCATCTATCCACCCATCCATTCCTCCAGCCAGCCATCCATCCAGCCATCCATCCATCCAGCCATCCATCCAGACATCCATCCATCCTTCCCTCCAGCCAGCCATCCATCCAGCCATCCAACCGTCCAGCCTTCCAGCCAGCCAACCATCCAGCGATCCCTCCATCCAGCCATCCATCCATCCATCCATCCCTCCAGCCAGCCATCCATCCAGCCATCCATCCATCCAGCAACCCATCCAGCCATTCATCCATCAATCCATCCCTCCAGCCAGCCATCCATCTATCCAGCCATCCATCCAGCCATCCATCCATCCATCCATCCCTCCAGCCAGCTTTCTATCCAGCCATCCGTCCATCCAGCTATCCATTCAGCCATACATTCAGCCATCCATCCATCCAGCCATCCATCCAGCCATTCATCCATCCTCCCATTCCTCCATCCAGCCATCCATCCAGCCATCCATCCATCCAGCCATCCATCCAGCCATCCATCGATCCATCCCTCCAGCCAGCCATCCATCCAGCCATCCATCCGTCCAGCCATCCATCCATCCAGCCATCCATCCAGCCATCCATCCAAACCAGCCGTCCATCCAGCCATCCATCCATCCATGCATTCCTCCAGCCAGCCATCCATCCAGCCATCCATCCATCCATCCATCCCTCTAGCCAGCCAACCATCCAGCCATCCCTCCATCCAGCCATCTATCCATTCATCCCTCCAGCCTGCCATCCATCCAGCCATCCATCCATCCAGCCATCCATCCAGCCATCCATCCATCAATCCATCCCTCCAGCCAGCCATCCATCCAGCCATCCATCCATCCAGCCGTCCATCCAGCCATCCATCCATCCCTCCATCCAGCCATCCATCCAGCCATCCATGCATTCATCCATCTCTCCATCCAGCCATCCATCCCGCCAATCATCCATCCATCCATACCTCCAGCCAGCCATCCATCCATCCATCCATCCATCCATCCAGCCATCCATCCAGCCATCCATCCCTCCAGCCAGCCAGCCATTAAGCCATCCATCCATCCAGCCATCCATCCAGCCATCCGTCCATCCATCCAGCCAGCCATCCAACCAGCAATCCCTCCATCCAGCCATCCATCCAGCCATCCATCCATCCATCCATCCATCCAGCCAGCCAGCCAACCATCCAGCCATCCCTCCATCCAAACATCCACCCATCCATCCAGCCATCCATCCAGCCATCCATCCATCCATCCATACCTCCAGCCAGCTATCCACCCAGCCATCCATCCATCCAGCCATCCATTCAGCCATCCATCCAGCCATCAATCCATCCAGCCATCCATCCAGTCATCCATCCATCCATTCCTACAGCCATCCATCGATCTAGCCATCCATTCAGCCATCCATCCATCCATCCATCCCTCCATCCATCCATCCCTCCAGCCAGCCATCCATCCAGCCATCCATTCGTCCATCCATCCACCCAGCCTTCCATCCATCCATCCATCCATCCCTCCATCCATCCATCCCTCCAGCCAGCCAACCATCCGGACATCCATCCATGCAGCCATCCACCCAGCCACCTATCCATTCTTCCATCTCTCCAGCCAGACAGCCATCCAGCCATCCATCTATCCAGCCATCCATCCAGCCAGCCATCCAGCCATCCCTCCAGCCAGCCATCCATCCAGCCATCCATCCTTCCAGCCATCCATCCTGCCATCCATCCATCCATCCATCGCTCCAGCCAGCCATCCATCCAGCCAGCCATCCAGCCATCCATCATTCAATCCATCCCTCCAGCCAGCCATGCATCCAGCCATCCTTCCATCCAGCCATCCATCCAGCCATCCATCCATGACTCCATCCCTCCAGCCAGCCATCCATCCAGCCATCCATCGATCTAGCCATCCATTCAGCCATCCATCCATCCATTACTCCAGCCAGCCATCCACACAGCCTTCCATCCATCCAGCCATCCGTCCAGCCATCCATTAATCCATCCATTCCTCCAGCCAGCAATCCATCCAGCCATCCATCCAGCCATCCATCCAGCCACCCATCCATCCCTCCAGCAAGCCATCCATCCAGACATCCATCCATCCAGCCATCCATCCAGCCATCCATCCATCCATCCATCCCTCCAGCCAGCCATCCATCCAGCCATCCATCCATCCAGCCATCTCTCCAGACAGCCATCCATCCGTAAATCCATCAATCCAGCCATCCATCCAGCCACCCATGCATCCATCCATCCCTCCAGCCAGCCATCCATCCAGCCATCCATCTATCCAGCCATCCATCCAGCCATCCATCCATCCATCCCTCCAGCCAGCCTTCCATCCATCCCTCCAGCCACCCATCCATCCATCCATCCATCAATCCATCCATCCATCCATCCATCCATCCATCCATCCATCCATCCATCCAGCCATCCATCCAGCCATCCATCCAGCCATCCATCCACCATCCATCCAGCCATCCATCCATTCATCCATCCATCCATCCAGCCATCCATCAAGCCATCCATCCATACATCCAGCAAACCAGTCATCCATCCATCCAGCCAGCCATCAAGACATCCAGCCATCCATCCAGCCATCCATCCAGCCATCCATCCATCCTTCCAACCCTCCAGCCAGCCATCCATCCAGCCATCAATCCAACTAGCCATCCATCCAACCATCCACGCATCCATCACTCCAGCCAGCCATCCATCCAGCCATCTATCCATCCAGCCATCCATACAGCCATCCATCCATCCATCCATCCTTCCCTCCAGCCAGCCATCCATCCAGCCATCCATCCATACATCCCTCCAGCCAATCGTCCATCCAGCCATCCATCCATCCAGCCATCCATCCAGCCATCCATCCATCGATCCATCTCTCCAGCCAGCCATCCATCCAGCCATTCCTCCATCCAGACATCCATCCAGCCATCCATCCAGCCATCCCTCCATCCATCCGTCCATCCATCCAGCCATCCATCCAGCCATCCATCCATCCAGACTTCCAGCCATCCAGCCACCCATCCATTCAGCCATTCATCCATCCAGCCATCCATCCATCCAACCATCCAGCCATCCATCCAGCCATCCATCCATTAATCCATCCATCCAGCGAGTCATCCATCCAGCCATCCATCCATCCAGCCATCCATTCAGCCATCCATCCATCCCTCCAGCCAGCCATTCATCCAGCCATCCATCCATCCAGCCATCCATCCAGCCATCCATCCATCCATCCATCCATCCCTCCAGCAAGCCATCCATCCAGCCATCCAGCCATCCAGCCATCAATCCAGCCAACCATCCATCCATCCATCCCTCCAGCAAGCCATCCATCCAGCTATCCCTCCATCCAGCCATCCATCCAGCCATCCATGCATTCATCCATCTCTCCATCCAGCCATCCATCCAGCCAATCATCCATCCATCCATACCTCCAGCCAGCCATCCATCCATCCATCCATCCAGCCATCCATCCAGCCATCCATCCCTCCAGCCAGCCAGCCATTAAGCCATCCATCCATCCAGCCATCCATCCAGCCATCCATCCATCGCTCCAGCCAGCCATCCATCCAGCAATCCCTCCATCCAGCCATTCATCCAGACATCCATCCATCCATCCATCCAGCCAGCCAACCATCCAGCCATCCCTCCATCCAGCCATCCACCCATCCATCCATCCCTCCAGCCAGCCATCCATCCAGCAATCCATCCATCCAGCCATCCATCCAGCCATCCATCGATCCATCCCTCCAGCCAGCCATCCATCCAGCCATCCATCCGTCCAGCCATCCATCCATCCAGCCATCCATCCAGCCATCCATCCAAACCAGCCGTCCATCCAGCCATCCATCCATCCATGCATTCCTCCAGCCAGCCATCCATCCAGCCATCCATCCATCCATCCATCCCTCTAGCCAGCCAACCATCCAGCCATCCCTCCATCCAGCCATCTATCCATTCATCCCTCCAGCCTGCCATCCATCCAGCCATCCATCCATCCAGCCATCCATCCAGCCATCCATCCATCAATCCATCCCTCCAGCCAGCCATCCATCCAGCCATCCATCCATCCAGCCGTCCATCCAGCCATCCATCCATCCCTCCATCCAGCCATCCATCCAGCCATCCATGCATTCATCCATCTCTCCATCCAGCCATCCATCCCGCCAATCATCCATCCATCCATACCTCCAGCCAGCCATCCATCCATCCATCCATCCATCCATCCAGCCATCCATCCAGCCATCCATCCCTCCAGCCAGCCAGCCATTAAGCCATCCATCCATCCAGCCATCCATCCAGCCATCCGTCCATCCATCCAGCCAGCCATCCAACCAGCAATCCCTCCATCCAGCCATCCATCCAGCCATCCATCCATCCATCCATCCATCCAGCCAGCCAGCCAACCATCCAGCCATCCCTCCATCCAAACATCCACCCATCCATCCAGCCATCCATCCAGCCATCCATCCATCCATCCATACCTCCAGCCAGCTATCCACCCAGCCATCCATCCATCCAGCCATCCATTCAGCCATCCATCCAGCCATCAATCCATCCAGCCATCCATCCAGCCATCCATCCATCCATTCCTACAGCCATCCATCGATCTAGCCATCCATTCAGCCATCCATCCATCCATCCATCCCTCCATCCATCCATCCCTCCAGCCAGCCATCCATCCAGCCATCCATTCGTCCATCCATCCACCCAGCCTTCCATCCATCCATCCATCCATCCCTCCATCCATCCATCCCTCCAGCCAGCCAACCATCCGGACATCCATCCATGCAGCCATCCACCCAGCCACCTATCCATTCTTCCATCTCTCCAGCCAGACAGCCATCCAGCCATCCATCTATCCAGCCATCCATCCAGCCAGCCATCCAGCCATCCCTCCAGCCAGCCATCCATCCAGCCATCCATCCTTCCAGCCATCCATCCTGCCATCCATCCATCCATCCATCGCTCCAGCCAGCCATCCATACAGCCAGCCATCCAGCCATCCATCATTCAATCCATCCCTCCAGCCAGCCATGCATCCAGCCATCCTTCCATCCAGCCATCCATCCAGCCATCCATCCATGACTCCATCCCTCCAGCCAGCCATCCATCCAGCCATCCATCGATCTAGCCATCCATTCAGCCATCCATCCATCCATTACTCCAGCCAGCCATCCACACAGCCTTCCATCCATCCAGCCATCCGTCCAGCCATCCATTAATCCATCCATTCCTCCAGCCAGCAATCCATCCAGCCATCCATCCAGCCATCCATCCAGCCACCCATCCATCCCTCCAGCAAGCCATCCATCCAGACATCCATCCATCCAGCCATCCATCCAGCCATCCATCCATCCATCCATCCCTCCAGCCAGCCATCCATCCAGCCATCCATCCATCCAGCCATCTCTCCAGACAGCCATCCATCCGTAAATCCATCAATCCAGCCATCCATCCAGCCACCCATGCATCCATCCATCCCTCCAGCCAGCCATCCATCCAGCCATCCATCTATCCAGCCATCCATCCAGCCATCCATCCATCCATCCCTCCAGCCAGCCTTCCATCCATCCCTCCAGCCACCCATCCATCTATCCATCCATCAATCCATCCATCCATCCATCCATCCATCCATCCATCCATCCATCCATCCATCCAGCCATCCATCCAGCCATCCATCCAGCCATCCATCCATCCATCCATCCAGCCATCCATCCATTCATCCATCCATCCATCCAGCCATCCATCAAGCCATCCATCCATACATCCAGCAAACCAGTCATCCATCCATCCAGCCAGCCATCAAGACATCCAGCCATCCATCCAGCCATCCATCCAGCCATCCATCCATCCTTCCAACCCTCCAGCCAGCCATCCATCCAGCCATCAATCCAACTAGCCATCCATCCAACCATCCACGCATCCATCACTCCAGCCAGCCATCCATCCAGCCATCTATCCATCCAGCCATCCATACAGCCATCCATCCATCCATCCATCCTTCCCTCCAGCCAGCCATCCATCCAGCCATCCATCCATACATCCCTCCAGCCAATCGTCCATCCAGCCATCCATCCATCCAGCCATCCATCCAGCCATCCATCCATCGATCCATCTCTCCAGCCAGCCATCCATCCAGCCATTCCTCCATCCAGACATCCATCCAGCCATCCATCCAGCCATCCCTCCATCCATCCGTCCATCCATCCAGCCATCCATCCAGCCATCCATCCATCCAGACTTCCAGCCATCCAGCCATCCATCCATTCAGCCATTCATCCATCCAGCCATCCATCCATCCAACCATCCAGCCATCCATCCAGCCATCCATCCATTAATCCATCCATCCAGCGAGTCATCCATCCAGCCATCCATCCATCCAGCCATCCATTCAGCCATCCATCCATCCCTCCAGCCTGCCATTCATCCAGCCATCCATCCATCCAGCCATCCATCCAGCCATCCATCCATCCATCCATCCATCCCTCCAGCAAGCCATCCATCCAGCCATCCAGCCAATCAGCCATCAATCCAGCCAACCATCCATCCATCCATCCCTCCAGCAAGCCATCCATCCAGCTATCCCTCCATCCAGCCATCCATCCAGCCATCCATGCATTCATCCATCTCTCCATCCAGCCATCCATCCAGCCAATCATCCATCCATCGATACCTCCAGCCAGCCATCCATCCATCCATCCATCCAGCCATCCATCCAGCCATCCATCCCTCCAGCCAGCCAGCCATTAAGCCATCCATCCATCCAGCCATCCATCCAGCCATCCAGCCAGCCTTCCAGCCAGCCAACCATCCAGCCATCCCTCCATCCAGCCATCCATCCATCCCTCCAGCCAGCCATCCATCCAGCCATCCATCCATCCAGCAACCCATCCAGCCATTCATCCATCAATCCATCCCTCCAGCCAGCCATCCATCCAGCCATCCATCTATCCAGCCATCCATCCAGCCATCCATCCATCCATCCATCCCTCCAGCCAGCTATCTATCCAGCCATCCGTCCATCCAGCTATCCATTCAGCCATACATCCAGCCATCCATCCATCCAGCCATCCATCCAGCCATTCATCCATCCTCCCATTCCTCCAGCCAGCCATCCATCCAGCCATCCATCCATCCAGCCATCTATCCATCCATCCATCCATCCATCCATCCATCCCTCCAGCCAGCCATCCATCCAGCCATCCATCCGTCCAGCCATCCATCCATTCAGCCATCCATCCAGCCATCCATCCATCCAGACTTCCAGCCATCCAGCCATCCATCCATCCATCCATCCGTCCATCCAGCCATCCATCCATCCAACCATCCAGCCATCCATCCATTAAGCCATCCATCGAGCCATCCATCCATCCATCCATCCCGCCAGCGAGTCATCCATCCAGCCATCCATCCATCCAGCCATCCATCCAGCCATCCATCCATCCCTCCAGCAAGCCATTCATCCAGCCATCCATCCATCCAGCCATCCATTCAGCCATCCATCCATCCATCCCTCCAGCAAGCCATCCATCCAGCCAAACAGCCATCAATCCAGCCAACCATCCATCCATCCATCCCTCCAGCAAGCCATCCATCCAACCATCCCTCCATCCAGCCATCCATCCAGCCATCCATGCATTCATCCATCTCGCCAACATTGAGGGCATTTAAAAGTTTATTGGATAAACATATGGATGATAATGGCATCGTGTAGGTTAGATGGCTTTTGTTTCGGTGCAACATCGTGGGCCGAAGGGCCTGTACTGCGCTGTATTGTTCTATGTTCTATATGTTCTATGGATGGATGGATGGCTGGATGGATGGCTGAATGGATGGCTGGATGGATGGATGGCTGGATGGATAGATGGCTGCAGGGATGGATGGATGGATGGATGGTTGGATGGACGGCTGGATGGATGGATGGCTGGATGGATGGCTGGCTGGAGGGATGGATTGATGGATGGATGGCTGGATGGATGGCTGGATGGATGGATGGCTGGATGGATGGCTGGCTGGAGGGATGGATGGATGGCTGGTTGGAGGGATGGCTGGATGTAGGGTTGGCTGGATGGTTGGCTGGCTGGAGGGATGGATGGATGGGTGGATGGCTGGATGGATGGCTGGCTGGAGGGATGGATGGGTGGCTGGATGGACGGCTGGATGGATGGATGGCTGGATGGATGGCTGGCTGGAGGGATGGATTGATGGATGGATGGCTGGATGGATGGCTGGATGGATGGATGGCTGGATGGATGGCTGGCTGGAGGGATGGATGGTTGGATGGCTGGATGGAGGTATGGCTGGATGGTTGGCTGGCTGGAGGGATGGATGGATGGATGGCTGGATGGAGGGATTGCTGGATGGATGGCTGGCTGGAGGGATGGATGGATGGCTGAATGGATGGATGACTTAATGGCTGGCTGGCTGGCTGGAGGGATGGATGGCTGGATGGATGGCTGGATGGATGGATGGATGGATGGATGGCTGGCTGGCTGGAGGGATGGATTGATGGGTGGATGGCTGGATGGAGGGATGGCTGGATGGTTGGCTGGCTGGATGGATGGCTGGCTGGAGGGATGCATGGATGGATGGATGGCTGAATGGACGGCTGGTTTGGATGGATGGCTGGATGGATGGCTGGCTGGAGGGATGGATGAATGGGTGGATGGCTGGATGGAGGGATGGCTGGATGGTTGGCTGGCTGGATGGATGGATGGATGGATTGATGGCTGGATGGATGGCTGGATGGAGGGATTGCTGGATGGATGGCTGGCTGGAGGGATGGATGGATGGCTGGATGGATGGCTGGATGGATGGATGGCTTAATGTCTGGCTGGCTGGAGGGATGGATGGCTGGATGGATGGCTGGATGGATGGATGGATGGATGGAAGGATGGCTGGCTGGAGGTATGGATGGATGGATGATTGGCTGGATGGATGGCTGGATGGAGAGATGGATGAATGCATGGATGGCTGGATGGATGGCTGGATGGAGGGATGGTTGGATGGATGGCTTGCTGGAGGGATGGATGGATGGATGGTTGGCTGGATTGATGGCTGTTTGGCTGGATGGATGGCTTGCTGGAGGGATGGCTGGATGGATGGCTGAATGGAAGGCTGGATGGATGGATGGCTGGATGAATGGCTTGCTGGAGGGATGGATGGATGGCTGGATGGATGGCTGGATGGATGGATGGCTGGATGGATGACTCGCTGGCGGGATGGATGGATGGATGGATGGCTCGATGGATGGCTTAATGGATGGATGGCTGGATGGTTGGATGGATGGATGGCTGGATGGACGGATGGATGGATGGATGGATGGCTGGATGGCTGGAAGTCTGGATGGATGGATGGCTGGATGGATGGCTGAATGGATGGATGGCTGGACGGATGGATGGCTGGATGGATGGCTGGCTGGAGGGATGGATGGATGGATGGATGGATGGATGGATGGCTGGATGGATGGATGGCTGGATGGATGGCTGGCTGGAGGAATGGGAGGATGGATGAATGGCTGGATGGATGGCTGGATGGATGGATGGCTGGATGTATGGCTGAATGGATAGCTGGATGGACGGATGGCTGGATAGATAGCTGGCTGGAGGGATGGATGGATGGATGGATGGCTGGATGGATGGCTGGATAGATGGATGGCTGGATGGATGGCTGGCTGGAGGGATGGATTGATGGATGAATGGCTGGATGGGTTGCTGGATGGATGGATGGCTGGATGGATGGCTGGCTGGAGGGATGGATGGATGGCTGGATGGAGGGATGGCTGGATGGTTGGCTGGCTGGAAGGCTGGACGGTTGGATGGCTGGTGGATGGCTGGCTGGAGGGAAGGATGGATAGATGTCTGGATGGATGGCTGGACGGATGGATGGCTGGATGGATGGCTGGCTGGAGGAATGGATGGATGGATGGATGGCTGGATTGATGGCTGGATTTTTATCAATGACCTAGAGGAAGGCGCAGAAGGGTGGGTGAGTAAATTTGCAGATGATACTAAAGTCGGTGGTGTTGTCGATAGTGTGGAAGGATGTAGCAGGTTACAGAGGGATATAGATAAGCTGCAGAGCTGGGCTGAGAGGTGGCAAATGGAGTTTAATGTAGAGAAGTGTGAGGTGATTCACTTTGGAAGGAATAACAGGAATGCGGAATATTTGGCTAATGGTAAAGTTCTTGAAAGTGTGGATGAGCAGAGGGATCTAGGTGTCCATGTACATAGATCCCTGAAAGTTGCCACCCAGGTTGATAGGGTTGTGAAGAAGGCCTATGGAGTGTTGGCCTTTATTGGTAGAGGGATTGAGTTTCGGAGTCGGGAGGTCATGTTGCAGCTGTACAGAACTCTGGTCCGGCCGCATTTGGAGTATTGCGTACAGTTCTGGTCACCGCATTATAGGAAGGACGTGGAGGCTTTGGAGCGGGTGCAGAGGAGATTTACCAGGATGTTGCCTGGTATGGAGGGAAAATCTTATGAGGAAAGGCTGACGGACTTGAGGTTGTTTTCGTTGGAGAGAAGAAGGTTAAGAGGAGACTTAATCGAGGCATACAAAATGATCAGGGGGTTGGATAGGGTGGACAGTGAGAGCCTTCTCCCGCGGATGGATATGGCTGGCACGAGGGGACATAACTTTAAACTGAGGGGTAATAGATATAGGACAGAGGTCAGAGGTAGGTTCTTTACGCAAAGAGTAGTGAGGCCGTGGAATGCCCTACCTGCTACAGTAGTGAACTCGCCAACATTGAGGGCATTTAAAAGTTTATTGGATAAACATATGGATGATAATGGCATCGTGTAGGTTAGATGGCTTTTGTTTCGGTGCAACATCGTGGGCCGAAGGGCCTGTACTGCGCTGTATTGTTCTATGTTCTATATGTTCTATGGATGGATGGATGGCTGGATGGATGGCTGAATTGATGGCTGGATGGATGGATGGCTGGATGGATAGATGGCTGGAGGGATGGATGGATGGATGGATGGTTGGATGGACGGCTGGATGGATGGATGGCTGGATGGATGGCTGGCTGGAGGGATGGATTGATGGATGGATGGCTGGATGGATGGCTGGATGGATGGATGGCTGGATGGATGGCTGGCTGGAGGGATGGATGGATGGCTGGTTGGAGGGATGGCTGGATGTAGGGTTGGCTGGATGGTTGGCTGGCTGGAGGGATGGATGGATGGATGGATGGCTGGATGGATGGCTGGCTGGAGGGATGGATGGGTGGCTGGATGGACGGCTGGATGGATGGATGGCTGGATGGATGGCTGGCTGGAGGGATGGATTGATGGATGGATGGCTGGATGGATGGCTGGATGGATGGATGGCTGGATGGATGGCTGGCTGGAGGGATGGATGGTTGGATGGCTGGATGGAGGTATGGCTGGATGGTTGGCTGGCTGGAGGGATGGATGGATGGATGGCTGGATGGAGGGATTGCTGGATGGATGGCTGGCTGGATGGATGGATGGATGGCTGAATGGATGGATGACTTAATGGCTGGCTGGCTGGCTGGAGGGATGGATGGCTGGATGGATGGCTGGATGGATGGATGGATGGATGGATGGATGGCTGGCTGGAGGGATGGATTGATGGGTGGATGGCTGGATGGAGGGATGGCTGGATGGTTGGCTGGCTGGCTGGATGGATGGATGGATGGATGGCTGGATGGATGGCTGAATGGATGGCTGGATGGATGGATGGCTGGAAAGATAGCTGGCTGGAGGGATGGATGGATGGATGGATGGCTGGCTGAATGGATGGATGGCTGGATGGATGGCTGTCTGGAGGGATGGATTGATGGATGGATGGCTGGATGGGTTGCTGGATGGATGGATGGCTGGATGGATGGCTGGCTGGAGGGATGGATGGACGGATGGATGGCTGGATGGAGGGATGGCTGGATGGTTGGCTGGCTGGTTGGCTGGACGGTTGGATGGCTGGATGGCTGTCTGGCTGGAGGGATGGATGGCTGGATGGCTGGAAGGATGACTGGATGAATGGATGGCTGGATGGATGGCTGGCTGGAGGAATGGATGGATGGATGGATGGCTGGATGGATGGCTGGATGGATGGACGAATGGATGGAGGGATGGCTGGATGGATGGCTGGCTGGAGGGATGGATTGATGGCTGGATGGATGTCTGGATGGTTGGATGGATGGATGGATGGTTGGATGGACGGCTGGATGGATGGATGGCTGGATGGATGGCTGGCTGGAGGGATGGATTGATGGATGGATGGCTGGATGGATGGCTGGATGGATGGCTGGATGGATGGATGGCTGGATAGATGGCTGGCTGGAGGGATGGATGGATGGCGGGATGGAGGGATGGCTGGATGTAGGGTTGGCTAGATGATTGGCTGGCTGGAGGGATGGATGGATGGCTGGATGGATGGCTGGCTGGAGGGATGGATGGATGGCTGGATGGACGGCTGGATGGATGGATGGCTGGATGGATGGCTGGCTGGAGGGATGGATTGATGGATGGATGGCTGGATGGATGGCTGGATGGATGGATGGCTGGATGGATGGCTGGCTGGAAGGATGGAGGGATGGATGGCTGGATGGAGGGATGGCTGGATGGTTGGCTGGCTAGAGCGATGGATGGATGAATGGATGGCCGGATGGATGGCTGGCTAGAGGGATGCATGGATGGATGGATGGCTGGATGAATGGCTGGCTGGAGGTATGGATGGATGGATGGATGGCTGGATGGATGGCTGGATGGATGGATGGCTGGATGGATGACTCGCTGGCGGGATGGATGGATGGATGGCTGGATGGATGGCTGGATGGATGGATGGCTGGATGGATGGATGGATGGATGGCTGGATGGATGGCTGGCTGGAGTGATGGATGCGTGGATGGTTGGATCGATGGCTAGTTGGATTAATGGCTGGATGGATGGCAGGCTGGAGGGATGGAAGGATGGATGGATGGCTGGATGGATGGCTGGATGGATGGCTGGATGTCTGGATGGCTGGCTGGATGGATGGATGACTGGTTGGCTGGATGTATGGATGGATGGCTGGATGGATGGCTGGATGGATGGATGGATGGATGGATGGTTGGCTGGATGGATGGATGGATGGATGGCTGGATGGATGGCTGGATGGATGGCTGGTTGGATGGATGGATGGATGCATGGATGGATGGATGGATGGATGGATGGATGGATGGATGGATGGATGGATGGCTGGCTGGCTGGATGGATGGCTGGCTGGAGGGATGGATGGAAGGCTGGCTGGATGGCTGGATGGATGGCTGGCTGGAGTGATGGATGGATGGATGGGTGGCTGGATGGATGGCTGGATGGATGGATTTCCGGATGGATGGCTGTCTGGAGGGATGGCTGGATGGATGGATGGCTGGATGGATGGCTGGCAGGAGGAATGGATGGATGGATGGATGGCTGGAAGGATGGCTGGATGGATGGATGTCTGGATGGATGGCTTGCTGGAGGGATGGATGGATGGATGGGTGGCTGGATGGATGGCTGGATGGATGGCTGGATGGATTGCTGGCTGGAGGAATGGATGGATGGATGGCTGAATGGATTGCTAGATCGATGGATGGCTGGATGGATGGCTGGCTGGAGGGATGGAGTCATGGATGGATGGCTGGATGGATGGGTGGATGGAAGGATGACTGGATGCATGGCTGGCTGGAGGGATGGATTGAATGATGGATGGCTGGATGGCTGGCTGGATGGATGGCTGGCTGGAGCGATGGATGGATCGATGGATGGCAGGATGGATGGCTGGAAGGATGGATGGCTGGATGGATGGCTGGCTGGAGGGATGGATGGATGGATGGATGGCTGGATGGATGGTTGGACGAATGGATGGCTGGATGGATGGCTGACTGGAGGAATTGATGGATGGAGGGATGGATGGATGGATGGATGGCTGGATGGATGGAAGGCTGGATGGCTGGAAGTCTGGATGGATGGATGGCTGGATGGATGGCTGGATGGATGGACGGATGGATGGAGGGATGGCTGAATGGATGGCTGGCTGGAGGGATGGATGGTTGGATGGCTGGATGGAGGTATGGCTGGATGGTTGGCTGGCTGGAGGGATGGATGGATGGCTGGCTGGATGGAGGGATTGCTGGATGGATGGCTGGCTGGAGGGATGGATGGATGGCTGAATGGATGGATGACTTAATGGCTGGCTGGCTGGCTGGAGGGATGGATGGCTGGATGGATGGCTGGATGGATGGATGGATGGATGGATGGATGGCTGGCTGGAGGGATGGATTGATGGGTGGATGGCTGGATGGAGGGATGGCTGGATGGTTGGCTGGCTGGATGGATGGCTGGCTGGAGGGATGCATGGATGGATGGATGGCTGGATGGACGGCTGGTTTGGATGGATGGCTGGATGGATGGCTGGCTGGAGGGATAGATGAATGGGTGGATGGCTGGATGGAGGGATGGCTGGATGGTTGGCTGGCTGGATGGATGGATGGATGGATTGATGGCTGGATGGATGGCTGGATGGAGGGATTGCTGGATGGATGGCTGGCTGGAGGGATGGATGGATGGCTGGATGGATGGCTGGATGGATGGATGGCTTAATGTCTGGCTGGCTGGATGGATGGATGGCTGGATGTATGGCTGAATGGATAGCTGGATGGACGGATGGCTGGATAGATAGCTGGCTGGAGGGATGGATGGATGGATGGATGGCTGGATGGATGGCTGGATAGATGGATGGCTGGATGGATGGCTGGCTGGAGGGATGGATTGATGGATGAATGGCTGGATGGGTTGCTGGATGGATGGATGGCTGGATGGATGGCTGGCTGGAGGGATGGATGGATGGCTGGATGGAGGGATGGCTGGATGGTTGGCTGGCTGGAAGGCTGGACGGTTGGATGGCTGGTGGATGGCTGGCTGGAGGGAAGGATGGATAGATGTCTGGATGGATGGCTGGCTGGAGGAATGGATGGATGGATGGATGGCTGGATTGATGGCTGGATTTTTATCAATGACCTAGAGGAAGGCGCAGAAGGGTGGGTGAGTAAATTTGCAGATGATACTAAAGTCGGTGGTGTTGTCGATAGTGTGGAAGGATGTAGCAGGTTACAGAGGGATATAGATAAGCTGCAGAGCTGGGCTGAGAGGTGGCAAATGGAGTTTAATGTAGAGAAGTGTGAGGTGATTCACTTTGGAAGGAATAACAGGAATGCGGAATATTTGGCTAATGGTAAAGTTCTTGAAAGTGTGGATGAGCAGAGGGATCTAGGTGTCCATGTACATAGATCCCTGAAAGTTGCCACCCAGGTTGATAGGGTTGTGAAGAAGGCCTATGGAGTGTTGGCCTTTATTGGTAGAGGGATTGAGATTCGGAGTCGGGAGGTCATGTTGCAGCTGTACAGAACTCTGGTCCGGCCGCATTTGGAGTATTGCGTACAGTTCTGGTCACCGCATTATAGGAAGGACGTGGAGGCTTTGGAGCGGGTGCAGAGGAGATTTACCAGGATGTTGCCTGGTATGGAGGGAAAATCTTATGAGGAAAGGCTGACGGACTTGAGGTTGTTTTCGTTGGAGAGAAGAAGGTTAAGAGGAGACTTAATCGAGGCATACAAAATGATCAGGGGGTTGGATAGGGTGGACAGTGAGAGCCTTCTCCCGCGGATGGATATGGCTGGCACGAGGGGACATAACTTTAAACTGAGGGGTAATAGATATAGGACAGAGGTCAGAGGTAGGTTCTTTACGCAAAGAGTAGTGAGGCCGTGGAATGCCCTACCTGCTACAGTAGTGAACTCGCCAACATTGAGGGCATTTAAAAGTTTATTGGATAAACATATGGATGATAATGGCATCGTGTAGGTTAGATGGCTTTTGTTTCGGTGCAACATCGTGGGCCGAAGGGCCTGTACTGCGCTGTATTGTTCTATGTTCTATATGTTCTATGGATGGATGGATGGCTGGATGGATGGCTGAATGGATGGCTGGATGGATGGATGGCTGGATGGATAGATGGCTGGAGGGATGGATGGATGGATGGATGGTTGGATGGACGGCTGGATGGATGGATGGCTGGATGGATGGCTGGCTGGAGGGATGGATTGATGGATGGATGGCTGGATGGATGGCTGGATGGATGGATGGCTGGATGGATGGCTGGCTGGAGGGATGGATGGATGGCTGGTTGGAGGGATGGCTGGATGTAGGGTTGGCTGGATGGTTGGCTGGCTGGAGGGATGGATGGATGGATGGATGGCTGGATGGATGGCTGGCTGGAGGGATGGATGGGTGGCTGGATGGACGGCTGGATGGATGGATGGCTGGATGGATGGCTGGCTGGAGGGATGGATTGATGGATGGATGGCTGGATGGATGGCTGGATGGATGGATGGCTGGATGGATGGCTGGCTGGAGGGATGGATGGTTGGATGGCTGGATGGAGGTATGGCTGGATGGTTGGCTGGCTGGAGGGATGGATGGATGGATGGCTGGATGGAGGGATTGCTGGATGGATGGCTGGCTGGATGGATGGATGGATGGCTGAATGGATGGATGACTTAATGGCTGGCTGGCTGGCTGGAGGGATGGATGGCTGGATGGATGGCTGGATGGATGGATGGATGGATGGATGGATGGCTGGCTGGAGGGATGGATTGATGGGTGGATGGCTGGATGGAGGGATGGCTGGATGGTTGGCTGGCTGGCTGGATGGATGGATGGCTGGATGGATGGCTGAATGGATGGCTGGATGGATGGATGGCTGGAAAGATAGCTGGCTGGAGGGATGGATGGATGGATGGATGGCTGGCTGAATGGATGGATGGCTGGATGGATGGCTGGCTGGAGGGATGGATTGATGGATGGATGGCTGGATGGGTTGCTGGATGGATGGATGGCTGGATGGATGGCTGGCTGGAGGGATGGATGGACGGATGGATGGCTGGATGGAGGGATGGCTGGATGGTTGGCTGGCTGGTTGGCTGGACGGTTGGATGGCTGGATGGCTGTCTGGCTGGAGGGATGGATGGCTGGATGGCTGGAAGGATGACTGGATGAATGGATGGCTGGATGGATGGCTGGCTGGAGGAATGGATGGATGGATGGATGGCTGGATGGATGGCTGGATGGATGGACGAATGGATGGAGGGATGGCTGGATGGATGGCTGGCTGGAGGGATGGATTGATGGCTGGATGGATGTCTGGATGGTTGGATGGATGGATGGATGGTTGGATGGACGGCTGGATGGATGGATGGCTGGATGGATGGCTGGCTGGAGGGATGGATTGATGGATGGATGGCTGGATGGATGGCTGGATGGATGGCTGGATGGATGGATGGCTGGATAGATGGCTGGCTGGAGGGATGGATGGATGGCGGGATGGAGGGATGGCTGGATGTAGGGTTGGCTAGATGATTGGCTGGCTGGAGGGATGGATGGATGGCTGGATGGATGGCTGGCTGGAGGGATGGATGGATGGCTGGATGGACGGCTGGATGGATGGATGGCTGGATGGATGGCTGGCTGGAGGGATGGATTGATGGATGGATGGCTGGATGGATGGCTGGATGGATGGATGGCTGGATGGATGGCTGGCTGGAAGGATGGAGGGATGGATGGCTGGATGGAGGGATGGCTGGATGGTTGGCTGGCTAGAGCGATGGATGGATGAATGGATGGCCGGATGGATGGCTGGCTAGAGGGATGCATGGATGGATGGATGGCTGGATGAATGGCTGGCTGGAGGTATGGATGGATGGATGGATGGCTGGATGGATGGCTGGATGGATGGATGGCTGGATGGATGACTCGCTGGCGGGATGGATGGATGGATGGCTGGATGGATGGCTGGATGGATGGATGGCTGGATGGATGGATGGATGGATGGCTGGATGGATGGCTGGCTGGAGTGATGGATGCGTGGATGGTTGGATCGATGGCTAGTTGGATTAATGGCTGGATGGATGGCAGGCTGGAGGGATGGAAGGATGGATGGATGGCTGGATGGATGGCTGGATGGATGGCTGGATGTCTGGATGGCTGGCTGGATGGATGGATGACTGGTTGGCTGGATGTATGGATGGATGGCTGGATGGATGGCTGGATGGATGGATGGATGGATGGATGGTTGGCTGGATGGATGGATGGATGGATGGCTGGATGGATGGCTGGATGGATGGCTGGTTGGATGGATGGATGGATGCATGGATGGATGGATGGATGGATGGATGGATGGATGGATGGATGGATGGATGGCTGGCTGGCTGGATGGATGGCTGGCTGGAGGGATGGATGGAAGGCTGGCTGGATGGCTGGATGGATGGCTGGCTGGAGTGATGGATGGATGGATGGGTGGCTGGATGGATGGCTGGATGGATGGATTTCCGGATGGATGGCTGTCTGGAGGGATGGCTGGATGGATGGATGGCTGGATGGATGGCTGGCAGGAGGAATGGATGGATGGATGGATGGCTGGAAGGATGGCTGGATGGATGGATGTCTGGATGGATGGCTTGCTGGAGGGATGGATGGATGGATGGGTGGCTGGATGGATGGCTGGATGGATGGCTGGATGGATTGCTGGCTGGAGGAATGGATGGATGGATGGCTGAATGGATTGCTAGATCGATGGATGGCTGGATGGATGGCTGGCTGGAGGGATGGAGTCATGGATGGATGGCTGGATGGATGGGTGGATGGAAGGATGACTGGATGCATGGCTGGCTGGAGGGATGGATTGAATGATGGATGGCTGGATGGCTGGCTGGATGGATGGCTGGCTGGAGCGATGGATGGATCGATGGATGGCAGGATGGATGGCTGGAAGGATGGATGGCTGGATGGATGGCTGGCTGGAGGGATGGATGGATGGATGGATGGCTGGATGGATGGTTGGACGAATGGATGGCTGGATGGATGGCTGACTGGAGGAATTGATGGATGGAGGGATGGATGGATGGATGGATGGCTGGATGGATGGAAGGCTGGATCGCTGGAAGTCTGGATGGATGGATGGCTGGATGGATGGCTGGATGGATGGACGGATGGATGGAGGGATGGCTGAATGGATGGCTGGCTGGAGGGATGGATGGTTGGATGGCTGGATGGAGGTATGGCTGGATGGTTGGCTGGCTGGAGGGATGGATGGATGGCTGGCTGGATGGAGGGATTGCTGGATGGATGGCTGGCTGGAGGGATGGATGGATGGCTGAATGGATGGATGACTTAATGGCTGGCTGGCTGGCTGGAGGGATGGATGGCTGGATGGATGGCTGGATGGATGGATGGATGGATGGATGGATGGCTGGCTGGAGGGATGGATTGATGGGTGGATGGCTGGATGGAGGGATGGCTGGATGGTTGGCTGGCTGGATGGATGGCTGGCTGGAGGGATGCATGGATGGATGGATGGCTGGATGGACGGCTGGTTTGGATGGATGGCTGGATGGATGGCTGGCTGGAGGGATAGATGAATGGGTGGATGGCTGGATGGAGGGATGGCTGGATGGTTGGCTGGCTGGATGGATGGATGGATGGATTGATGGCTGGATGGATGGCTGGATGGAGGGATTGCTGGATGGATGGCTGGCTGGAGGGATGGATGGATGGCTGGATGGATGGCTGGATGGATGGATGGCTTAATGTCTGGCTGGCTGGAGGGATGGATGGCTGGATGGATGGCTGGATGGATGGATGGATGGATGGAAGGATGGCTGGCTGGAGGTATGGATGGATGGATGATTGGCTGGATGGATGGCTGGATGGAGAGATGGATGAATGCATGGATGGCTGGATGGATGGCTGGATGGAGGGATGTTTGGATGGATGGCTTGCTGGAGGGATGGATGGATGGATGGTTGGCTGGATTGATGGCTGTTTGGCTGGATGGATGGCTTGCTGGAGGGATGGATGGATGGATGGCTGAATGGATGGCTGGATGGATGGATGGCTGGATGAATGGCTTGCTGGAGGGATGGATGGATGGCTGGATGGATGGCTGGATGGATGGATGGCTGGATGGATGACTCGCTGGCGGGATGGATGGATGGATGGATGGCTCGATGGATGGCTTAATGGATGGATGGCTGGATGGTTGGATGGATGGATGGCTGGATGGACGGATGGATGGATGGATGGATGGCTGGATGGCTGGAAGTCTGGATGGATGGATGGCTGGATGGATGGCTGAATGGATGGATGGCTGGACGGATGGATGGCTGGATGGATGGCTGGCTGGAGGGATGGATGGATGGATGGATGGATGGATGGATGGCTGGATGGATGGATGGCTGGATGGATGGCTGGCTGGAGGAATGGGAGGATGGATGAATGGCTGGATGGATGGCTGGATGGATGGATGGCTGGATGTATGGCTGAATGGATAGCTGGATGGACGGATGGCTGGATAGATAGCTGGCTGGAGGGATGGATGGATGGATGGATGGCTCGATGGATGGCTGGATAGATGGATGGCTGGATGGATGGCTGGCTGGAGGGATGGATTGATGGATGAATGGCTGGATGGGTTGCTGGATGGATGGATGGCTGGATGGATGGCTGGCTGGAGGGATGGATGGATGGCTGGATGGAGGGATGGCTGGATGGTTGGCTGGCTGGAGGGATGGATTGATGGGTGGATGGCTGGATGGAGGGATGGCTGGATGGTTGGCTGGCTGGATGGATGGCTGGCTGGAGGGATGCATGGATGGATGGATGGCTGGATGGACGGCTGGTTTGGATGGATGGCTGGATGGATGGCTGGCTGGAGGGATGGATGAATGGGTGGATGGCTGGATGGAGGGATGGCTGGATGGTTGGCTGGCTGGATGGATGGATGGATGGATTGATGGCTGGATGGATGGCTGGATGGAGGGATTGCTGGATGGATGGCTGGCTGGAGGGATGGATGGATGGCTGGATGGATGGCTGGATGGATGGATGGCTTAATGTCTGGCTGGCTGGAGGGATGGATGGCTGGATGGATGGCTGGATGGATGGATGGATGGATGGAAGGATGGCTGGCTGGAGGTATGGATGGATGGATGATTGGCTGGATGGATGGCTGGATGGAGAGATGGATGAATGCATGGATGGCTGGATGGATGGCTGGATGGAGGGATGGTTGGATGGATGGCTTGCTGGAGGGATGGATGGATGGATGGTTGGCTGGATTGATGGCTGTTTGGCTGGATGGATGGCTTGCTGGAGGGATGGATGGATGGCTGAATGGATGGCTGGATGGATGGATGGCTGGATGAATGGCTTGCTGGAGGGATGGATGGATGGCTGGATGGATGGCTGGATGGATGGATGGCTGGATGGATGACTCGCTGGCGGGATGGATGGATGGATGGATGGCTCGATGGATGGCTTAATGGATGGATGGCTGGATGGTTGGATGGATGGATGGCTGGATGGACGGATGGATGGATGGATGGCTGGATGGCTGGAAGTCTGGTTGGATGGATGGCTGGATGGATGGCTGAATGGATGGATGGCTGGACGGATGGATGGCTGGATGGATGGCTGGCTGGAGGGATGGATGGATGGATGGATGGATGGATGGATGGCTGGATGGATGGATGGCTGGATGGATGGCTGGCTGGAGGAATGGGAGGATGGATGAATGGCTGGATGGATGGCTGGATGGATGGATGGCTGGATGTATGGCTGAATGGATAGCTGGATGGACGGATGGCTGGATAGATAGCTGGCTGGAGGGATGGATGGATGGATGGATGGCTGGATGGATGGCTGGATAGATGGATGGCTGGATGGATGGCTGGCTGGAGGGATGGATTGATGGATGAATGGCTGGATGGGTTGCTGGATGGATGGATGGCTGGATGGATGGCTGGCTGGAGGGATGGATGGATGGCTGGATGGAGGGATGGCTGGATGGTTGGCTGGCTGGAAGGCTGGACGGTCGGATGGCTGGTGGATGGCTGGCTGGAGGGAAGGATGGATAGATGTCTGGATGGATGGCTGGATGGATGGATGGCTGGATGGATGGCTGGCTGGAGGAATGGATGGATGGATGGATGGCTGGATTGATGGCTGGATTTTTATCAATGACCTAGAGGAAGGCGCAGAAGGGTGGGTGAGTAAATTTGCAGATGATACTAAAGTCGGTGGTGTTGTCGATAGTGTGGAAGGATGTAGCAGGTTACAGAGGGATATAGATAAGCTGCAGAGCTGGGCTGAGAGGTGGCAAATGGAGTTTAATGTAGAGAAGTGTGAGGTGATTCACTTTGGAAGGAATAACAGGAATGCGGAATATTTGGCTAATGGTAAAGTTCTTGAAAGTGTGGATGAGCAGAGGGATCTAGGTGTCCATGTACATAGATCCCTGAAAGTTGCCACCCAGGTTGATAGGGTTGTGAAGAAGGCCTATGGAGTGTTGGCCTTTATTGGTAGAGGGATTGAGTTTCGGAGTCGGGAGGTCATGTTGCAGCTGTACAGAACTCTGGTCCGGCCGCATTTGGAGTATTGCGTACAGTTCTGGTCACCGCATTATAGGAAGGACGTGGAGGCTTTGGAGCGGGTGCAGAGGAGATTTACCAGGATGTTGCCTGGTATGGAGGGAAAATCTTATGAGGAAAGGCTGACGGACTTGAGGTTGTTTTCGTTGGAGAGAAGAAGGTTAAGAGGAGACTTAATCGAGGCATACAAAATGATCAGGGGGTTGGATAGGGTGGACAGTGAGAGCCTTCTCCCGCGGATGGATATGGCTGGCACGAGGGGACATAACTTTAAACTGAGGGGTAATAGATATAGGACAGAGGTCAGAGGTAGGTTCTTTACGCAAAGAGTAGTGAGGCCGTGGAATGCCCTACCTGCTACAGTAGTGAACTCGCCAACATTGAGGGCATTTAAAAGTTTATTGGATAAACATATGGATGATAATGGCATCGTGTAGGTTAGATGGCTTTTGTTTCGGTGCAACATCGTGGGCCGAAGGGCCTGTACTGCGCTGTATTGTTCTATGTTCTATATGTTCTATGGATGGATGGATGGCTGGATGGATGGCTGAATGGATGGCTGGATGGATGGATGGCTGGATGGATAGATGGCTGGAGGGATGGATGGATGGATGGATGGTTGGATGGACGGCTGGATGGATGGATGGCTGGATGGATGGCTGGCTGGAGGGATGAATTGATGGATGGATGGCTGGATGGATGGCTGGATGGATGGATGGCTGGATGGATGGCTGGCTGGAGGGATGGATGGATGGCTGGTTGGAGGGATGGCTGGATGTAGGGTTGGCTGGATGGTTGGCTGGCTGGAGGGATGGATGGATGGATGGATGGCTGGATGGATGGCTGGCTGGAGGGATGGATGGGTGGCTGGATGGACGGCTGGATGGATGGATGGCTGGATGGATGGCTGGCTGGAGGGATGGATTGATGGATGGATGGCTGGATGGATGGCTGGATGGATGGATGGCTGGATGGATGGCTGGCTGGAGGGATGGATGGTTGGATGGCTGGATGGAGGTATGGCTGGATGGTTGGCTGGCTGGAGGGATGGATGGATGGATGGCTGGATGGAGGGATTGCTGGATGGATGGCTGGCTGGAGGGATGGATGGATGGCTGAATGGATGGATGACTTAATGGCTGGCTGGCTGGCTGGAGGGATGGATGGCTGGATGGATGGCTGGATGGATGGATGGATGGATGGATGGATGGCTGGCTGGAGGGATGGATTGATGGGTGGATGGCTGGTTGGAGGGATGGCTGGATGGTTGGCTGGCTGGCTGGATGGATGGATGGATGGATGGCTGGATGGATGGCTGAATGGATGGCTGGATGGATAGATGGCTGGAAAGATAGCTGGCTGGAGGGATGGATGGATGGATGGATGGCTGGCTGGATGGATGGATGGCTGGATGGATGGCTGGCTGGAGGGATGGATTGATGGATGGATGGCTGGATGGGTTGCTGGATGGATGGATGGCTGGATGGATGGCTGGCTGGAGGGATGGATGGACGGATGGATGGCTGGATGGAGGGATGGCTGGATGGTTGGCTGGCTGGTTGGCTGGACGGTTGGATGGCTGGATGGCTGTCTGGCTGGAGGGATGGATGGCTGGATGGCTGGAAGGATGACTGGATGAATGGATGGCTGGATGGATGGCTGGCTGGAGGAATGGATGGATGGATGGATGGCTGGATGGATGGCTGGATGGATGGACGAATGGATGGAGGGATGGCTGGATGGATGGCTGGCTGGAGGGATGGATTGATGGCTGGATGGATGTCTGGATGGTTGGATGGATGGATGGATGGTTGGATGGACGGCTGGATGGATGGATGGCTGGATGGATGGCTGGCTGGAGGGATGGATTGATGGATGGATGGCTGGATGGATGGCTGGATGGATGGATGGCTGGATAGATGGCTGGCTGGAGGGATGGATGGATGGCGGGATGGAGGGATGGCTGGATGTAGGGTTGGCTAGATGATTGGCTGGCTGGAGGGATGGATGGATGGCTGGATGGATGGCTGGCTGGAGGGATGGATGGATGGCTGGATGGACGGCTGGATGGATGGATTGCTGGATGGATGGCTGGCTGGAGGGATGGATTGATGGATGGATGGCTGGATGGATGGCTGGCTGGATGGATGGCTGGATGGATGGCTGGCTGGAAGGATGGAGGGATGGATGGCTGGATGGAGGGATGGCTGGATGGTTGGCTGGCTAGAGCGATGGATGGATGAATGGATGGCCGGATGGATGGCTGGCTAGAGGGATGCATGGATGGATGGATGGCTGGATGAATGGCTGGCTGGAGGTATGGATGGATGGATGGATGGCTGGATGGATGGCTGGATGGATGGATGGCTGGATGGATGACTCGCTGGCGGGATGGATGGATGGATGGCTGGATGGATGGCTGGATGGATGGATGGCTGGATGGATGGATGGATGGATGGCTGGATGGATGGCTGGCTGGAGTGATGGATGCGTGGATGGTTGGATCGATGGCTAGTTGGATTAATGGCTGGATGGATGGCAGGCTGGAGGGATGGAAGGATGGATGGATGGCTGGATGGATGGCTGGATGGATGGCTGGATGTCTGGATGGCTGGCTGGATGGATGGATGACTGGTTGGCTGGATGTATGGATGGATGGCTGGATGGATGGCTGGATGGATGGATGGATGGATGGATGGTTGGCTGGATGGATGGATGGATGGATGGCTGGATGGATGGCTGGATGGATGGCTGGTTGGATGGATGGATGGATGCATGGATGGATGGATGGATGGATGGATGGATGGATGGATGGATGGATGGATGGCTGGCTGGCTGGATGGATGGCTGGCTGGAGGGATGGATGGAAGGCTGGCTGGATGGCTGGATGGATGGCTGGCTGGAGGGATGGATGGATGGATGGGTGGCTGGATGGATGGCTGGATGGATGGATTTCCGGATGGATGGCTGTCTGGAGGGATGGCTGGATGGATGGATGGCTGGATGGATGGCTGGCAGGAGGAATGGATGGATGGATGGATGGCTGGAAGGATGGCTGGATGGATGGATGTCTGGATGGATGGCTTGCTGGAGGGATGGATGGATGGATGGGTGGCTGGATGGATGGCTGGATGGATGGCTGGATGGATTGCTGGCTGGAGGAATGGATGGATGGATGGCTGAATGGATTGCTAGATCGATGGATGGCTGGATGGATGGCTGGCTGGAGGGATGGAGTCATGGATGGATGGCTGGATGGATGGGTGGATGGAAGGATGACTGGATGCATGGCTGGCTGTAGGGATGGATTGAATGATGGATGGCTGGATGGCTGGCTGGATGGATGGCTGGCTGGAGCGATGGATGGATGGATGGATGGCAGGATGGATGGCTGGAAGGATGGATGGCTGGATGGATGGCTGGCTGGAGGGATGGATGGATGGATGGATGGCTGGATGGATGGTTGGACGAATGGATGTCTGGATGGATGGCTGACTGGAGGGATTGATGGATGGAGGGATGGATGGATGGATGGATGGCTGGATGGATGGATGGCTGGATGGCTGGAAGTCTGGATGGATGGATGGCTGGATGGATGGCTGGATGGATGGACGGATGGATGGAGGGATGGCTGGATGGATGGCTGGCTGGAGGGATGGATTGATGGCTGGATGGATGTCTGGATGGAGGAATGGCTGGATGGGTGGCTGGCTGGAGGGATGGATGGATGGATGGATGGCTGGATGGATGGCTGGATGGATGGATGGCTGGATGGACGATTGGCTGGAGGGATGGATGGATGGATGGCTGGATGGATGGCTGGCTGGAGGGATGGATGGATGGATGGATGGATGGCTGTATGGATGGCTGGATGGATGGATGGCTGGATGGATGGCTGGCTGGAGTGATGGATGCGTGGATGGTTGGATGGATGGCTAGTTGGATTAATGGCTGGATGGATGGCTGTCTGGAGGGATGGAAGAATGGATGGATGGCTGGATGGATGGCTGGATGGATGGCTGGATGTCTGGATGGCTGGCTGGATGGACGGATGACTGGTTGGCTGGCTGGATGGATGGATGGATGGATGGATGGATGGATGGCTGGATGGATGGCTGGATGGAGGGATTGCTGGATGGATGGCTGGCTGGAGGGATGGATGGCTGGCTGGATGGCTGGATGGATGGATGGCTTAATGGCTGGCTGGCTGGAGGGATGGATGGCTGGATGGATGGCTGGATGGATGGATGGATGGCTGGCTGGAGGTATGGATGGATGGATGATTGGCTGGATGGATGGCTGGATGGAGAGATGGATGAATGGATGGATGGCTGGATGGATTGATGGCTGGATGGCTGGATGGCTGGATGGCTGGATGGATGGCTTGCTGGAGGAATGGATGGATGGATGGATGGATGGATGGATGGATGGTTGGATGGATGGATGGCTGGATGAATGGCTGGATGGAGGGATGGATGGATGGCTGGATGGATGGCTGGATGGATGGATGGCTGGATGGATGACTCGCTGGCGGGATGGATGGATGGATGGATGGCTTAATGGATGGATGGCTGGATGGATGGCTGGATGGTTGGATGGATGGGTGGCTGGATGGATGGATGGTTGGATGGCTGGAAGTCTGGATGGATGGATGGCTGGATGGAAGGCTGGATGGATGGACGGATGGATGGAGGGATGGCTGGATGGATGGCTGGCTGGAGGGATGGGTTGATGGCTGGATGGATGTCTGGATGGAGGAATGGCTGGATGGATGGCTGGCTGGAGGGATGGATGGATGGATGGATGGCTGGATGGATGGCTGGATGGATGGATGTCTGGATGGACGATTGGCTGGAGGGATGGATGGATGGATGGCTGGATGGATGGCTGGCTGGAGGGATGGATGGATGGATGGCTGTATGGATGGCTGGATGGATGGCTGGATGGATGGGTGGCTTGAGTGATGGATGGGTGGATGTTTGGATCGGTGGCTAGTTGGATTAATGGCTGGATGGATGGCAGGCTGGAGGGATGGAAGGATGGATGGATGGCTGGATGGATGGCTGGATGGATGGCTGGATGTCTGGATGGCTGGCTGGATGGATGGATGAATGGTTGGCTGGATGTATGGATGGATGGCTGGATGGATGGCTGGATGGATGGATGGATGGATGGATGGATGGATGGATGGATGGCTGGATGGATGGATGGATGGATGTCTGGATGGATGGCTGGATGGATGGCTGGATGGATGGATGGATGGATGGATGGTTGGATGGATGGATGGCTGGCTGGAGGGATGGATGGATGGATGGGTGGCTGGATGGATGGCTGGGTGGATGGATTTCCGGATGGATGGCTGTCTGGAGGGATGGCTGGATGGATGGATGGCTGGATGGATGGCTGGCAGGAGGAATGGATGGATGGATGGATGGCTGGATGGATGGCTGGATGGATGGATGTCTGGATGGATGGCTTGCTGAGGGATGGATGGATGGATGGGTGGCTGCATGGATGGCTGGATTGATGGCTGGATGGATTGCAGGCTGGAGGAATGGGTGGATTAATGGATGGCTGGACGGATGGCTGGATGGATGGAAGGCTGGATGGATGGCTGGCTGGAGGGATGGATGGATGGATTGCTGAATGGATGGCTAGATCGATGGATGGCTGGATGGATGGCTGGCTGGAGGGATGGAGTCATGGATGGATGGCTGGATGGATGGCTGGCTGGAGGGATGGATTGAATGATGGATGGCTGGATGGCTGGCTGGATGGATGGCTGGCTGGAGCGATGGATGGATGGATGGATGGCAGGATGGATGGCTGGAAGGATGGATGGCTGGATGGATGGCTGGCTGGAGGGATGGATGGATGGATGGATGGCTGGATGGATGGTTGGACGAATGGATGGCTGGATGGATGGCTGGCTGGAGGGATGGATGGATGGAGGGATGGATGGATGGATGGATGGCTGAATGGATGGCTAGATCGATGGATGGCTGTAGGAATGGATGGATGGATGGCTGGATGGATGGCTGGCTGGATTGATGGCTGGATGGATGGCTGAATGGATGACTGGATGGATGGATGGCTGGGTGGATAGCTGGCTGGAGGGATGGATGGATGAATGGCTGGATGGATGGCTGGATGGATGGATGGCTGGATGGATGGCTGCCTGGAGGGATGGCTGGATGGATGGATGGCTGGATGGGTGGCTGGATGGATGGATGGCTGGATGGATGGCTGGCTGGAGGGATGGATGGATGGATGGATGGCTGGATGGAGGGATGGCTGGATGGCTGGCTGGCTGGAGGAATGGATGGATGGATGGATGGCTGGATTGATGGCTGGATCGATGGATGGCGGAATGGATGGCTGAATGGATGGCTGGATGGATGGATGGCTGGATGGATAGCTGGCTGGAAAGATGGATGGATGGATGGATGGTCCGATGGACGGCTGGATGGATGGATGGCTGGATGGATGGCTGGCTGGAGGAATGGATTGATGGATGGATGGCTGGATGGATGGCTGGATGGATGGATGGCTGGATGGATGGCTGGTTGGAGGGATGGATGGATGGATGGATGGCTGGATGGAGGGATGGCTGGATGTAGGGTTGGCTGGATGGTTGGCTGGCTGGAGGGATGGGTGGATGGATGGATGGCTGGATGGATGGTTGGCTGGAGGGATGGATTGATGGCTGGATGGACGGCTGGATGGATGGATGGCTGGATGGATGGCTGGCTGGAGGGATGGATTGATGTTTCGATGGCTGGATGGATGGATGGCTGGATGGATGGCTGGCTGGACGGATGGATGGATGGGTGGCTGGATGGAGGGATGGCTGGATGGTTGGCTGGCTGGAGGGATGGATGGATGGATGGATGGCTGGATGGATGGCTGGCTGGAGAGATGCATGGATGGATGGATGGCTGGATGGACGGATGGTTCGGATGGATTGCTGGATGGATGGCTGGCTGGAGGGATGGATTGATGGATGGATGGCTGGATGGATGGCTGGATGGATGGATGGCTGGATGGATGGCTGGCTGGAGGGATGGATGGATGGATGGATGGCTGGACGGAGGGATGGCTGGATGGTTGGCTGGCTGGATGGATGGATGGATGGATGGATGGTTGGATGGATGGCTGGATGGAGGGATGGCTGGATGGATGGCTGGCTGGAGGGATGGATGGATGGCTGGATGGATGGCTGGATGGATGGATGGCTTAATGGCTGGCTGGCTGGAGGGATGGATGGATGGATGGCTGGATGAATGGCTGAATGGATGGATCGCTGGATGTATGGCTGGCTGGAGAGATGGATGGATGGATGGATGGCTGGATGGATGGCTGGATGGAGGAATGGCTGGATGAATGGCTGGCTAGAGGGATGGATGGATGGATGGATGGCTGGATGGATGGCTTAATGGATGGATGGCTGGATTAAAGGCTGGCTGGAGGGATGGATGGAAGGATGGCTGGATGGATGGCTGGATGGATGAATGGCTGGATGGATGACTGGCTGGAGGGAAGAATGGATGGATGGATGGCTGGATGGATTGCTGGATGGATGGATGGATGGACGGATGGCTGGATGGATGGCTGGCTGGAGGAATGGATGGATGGCTGGCTGGATGGATGGATGGCTGGATGGATGGCTGGCTGGAGGGATGGATGGATGGCTGGATGGATGGCTGGATGGATTGATGGTTGGATGGATGGCTGGCTGGAGGAATGGATGGATGGATGGATGGCTGGATGGATGGCTGGATGGATGTATGGCTGGATGGATGGCTGGCTGGAGGGATGGATGGATGGATGGATGGCTGGATGGACGGCTGGATGGATGGATGGCTGGATCATGGCTGGCTGGAGGGATGGATTGATGGATGGATGGCTGGATGGATGCCTGGATGGAAGGATGGCTGGATGGATGGCTGGCTGGAGGGATGGATGGATGGATGGATGGCTGGATGGATGGCTGGATGGATGGATGGCTGGATGGATCGCTCGCTGGCGGGATGGATGGATGGATGGATGGCTGGATGGATGGCTTAATGGATGGATGGCTGGATGGATGGCTGGATGGTTGGATGGATGGATGGCTGGATGGATGGATGGCTGGTGGATGGATGGCTGGATGGCTGGACGTCTGGATGGATGGCTGGATGGATGGCTGGATGGATGGACGGATGGATGGAGGGATGGCTGGATGGATGGCTGGATGGAAGGATGGATGGCTGTCTGGATGGATGTCTGGATGGAGGAATGGCTGGATGGATGGCTGGCTGGAGGGATGGATGGATGGATGGATGGCTGGATGGATGGCTGGATGGATGGATTGCTGGATGGACGAATGGCTGGAGGGATGGATGGATGGATGGCTGGATGGATGGCTGGCTGGAGGGATGGATGGATGGATGGAAGGATGGCTGTATGGATGGCTGGATGGATGGATGGCTGGATGGATGGCTGGCTGGAGTGATGGATGCGTGGATGGTTGGATGGATGGCTAGTTGGATTGATGGCTGGATGGATGGCTGGCTGGAGGGATGGAAGGATGGATGGATGGCTGGATGGATGTCTGGATGGATGGCTGGATGTCTGGATGGCTGGCTGGATGGATGGATGACTGGTTGGCTGGATGTATGGATGGATGGCTGGATGGATGGTTGGATGGATGGATGGATGGATGGATGGCTGGATGGATGGATGGATGGCTGGATGGATGGTTGGATGGATGGCTGGATGGATGGATTGATGGATGGATGGATGGATGGATGGATGGATGGATGGATGGCTGGCTGGAGGGATGGATGGAAGGCTGGCTGGAGGGATGGATGGATGGATGGCAGGACGGATGGCTGGTTAGATGGATGGCTGGATGGATGGCTGGCTGGAGGGATGGATGGATGGATGGCTGGCTGGATGGATGGCTGGATGGATGGATGGATGGATGGATGGATGGATGAATGGATGGATGGATGGATGGATGGATGGATGGATGGATGGATGGATGTATGGATGGCTGGCTGGCTGGAGGGATGGATGGAAGGCTGGCTGGAGGGATGGATGGATGGATGGCTGGATGAATGGCTGGATAGATGGATGGCTGGATGGATGGCTGGCTGGAGGGATGGATGGATGCATGGGTGGCTGGATGGATGGCTGGATGGATGGATTTCCGGATGGATGGCTGTCTGGAGAGATGGCTGGATGGATGGATGGCTGGATGGATGGCTGGCTGGAGGGATGGATGGAAGGATGGCTGGAAGGATGACTGGATGAATGGATGGCTGGATGGATGGCTGGCTGGAGGAATGGATGGATGGATGGCTGGATTGATGGCTTGATGGATGGATGGCTGGATGGATGGCTGAATGGATGGCTGGATGGATGGATGGCTGGATGAATAGCTGGCTGGAGGGATGGAAGAATGGATGGATGGTGGATGGACGGCTGGATGGATGGATGATGAATGGATGGCTGGCTGGAGGGATGGATTGATGGATGGATGGCTGGATGGATGGCTGGATGGATGGATGGCTGGATAGATGGCTGGCTGGAGGGATGGATGGATGGCTGGATGGAGGGATCGAGGGATGGCTGGATGGATGGCTGGCTGGAGGGATGGATGGATGGCTGGATGGACGGCTGGATGGATGGATGGCTGGATGGATGGCTGGCTGGAGGGATGGATTGATGGATGGATGGCTGGATGGATGGCTGGATGGATGGATGGCTGGATGGATGGCTGGCTGGAGGGATGGATGGATGGCTGAATGGAGGGATGGCTGGATGGTTGGCTGGCTAGAGGGAGGGATGGATGAATGGATGGCTGGATGGATGGCTGGCTGGAGGGATGCATGGATGGATGGATGGCTGGATGGACGGCTGGTTTGGATGGATGGCTGGATGGATGGCTGGCTGGAGGGATGGGTTGATGGATGGATGACTGGTTGGATGGCTGGATGGATGGATTGCTGGATGGATGGCTGACTGGAGGGATGGATGGATGCGTGGATGGCTGGATGGAGGGATGGCTGGATGGTTGGCTGGCTGGATGGATGGATGGATGGATGGCTGGATGGATGGCTGGATGGAGGGATTGCTGGATGGATGGCTGGCTGGAGCGATGGGTGGATGGCTGGATGGATGGATGGCTTAATGGCTGGCTGGCTGGAGGGATGGATGGCTGGATGGATGGCTGGATGGATGGATGGATGGCTGGCTGGAGGTATGGATGGATGGATGATTGGCTGGATGGATGGCTGGATGGAGAGATGGATGAATGCATGGATGGCTGGATGGATGGCTGGATGGAGGGATGGCTGGATGGATGGCTTGCTGGAGGGATGGATGGATGGATGGTTGGCTGGATTGATGGCTGGATGGCTGGATGGCTGGATGGATGGCGTGCTGGAGGGATGGATGGATGAATGGATGGATGGCTGGATGGATGGCTGGATGGATGGATGGCTGGATGAATGGCTGGCTGGAGGGATGGATGGATGGCTGAATGGATGGCTGGTTGGATGGATGGCTGGATGGATGACTCGCTGGATGGATGGCTTAATGGATGGATGGCTGGATGGATGGCTGGATGGTTGGATGGATGGATGGATGGATGGATGGCTGGATGGATGGATGGCTGGATGGCTGGAAGTCTGGATGGATGGATGGCTGGATGGATGGCTGGATGGATGGACGGATGGATGGAGGGATGGCTGGATGGATGGCTGGCTGGAGGGATGGATGTATGGCTGGATGGATGTCTGGATGGAGGAATGGCTGGATGGATGGCTGGCTGGAGAGATGGATCGATGGATGGATGGCTGGATGGATGGCTGGATGGATGGATGGCTGGACGGACGATTGGCTGGAGGGATGTATGGGTGGATGGCTGGATGGATGGCTGGCTGGAGGGAAGGATGGATGGATGGATGGATGGCTGTATGGATGGCTGGATGGAAAGATGGCTGGATGGATGGCTGGCTGGAGTGATGGATGCGTGGATGGTTGGATGGATGGCTAGTTGGATTGATGGCTGGATGGATGGCTGGCTGGAGGGATGGAAGGATGGATGGATGGCTGGATGGATGGCTGGATGGATGGCTGGATGTCTTGACGGCTGGCTGGATGGATGGATGACTGGTTGGCTGGAAGTATGGATGGATGGCTGGATGGATGGCTGGATGGATGGATGGATGAATGGATGGATGGCTCGATGGATGGATGGATGGATGGCTGGATGGATGGCTGGATGGATGGCTGGATGGATGAATGGATGGATGGATGGATGGATGGATGGATGGATGGATGGATGGATGGATGGATGGATGGATGGCTGGAGGGATGGATGGAAGGCTGGCTGGAGGGATGGATGGATGGATGGCTGGATGGATGGCTGGATAGATGGATGGCTGGATGGATGGCTGGCTGGAGGGATGGATGGATGCATGGGTGGCTGGATGGAAGGCTGGATGGATGGATTTCCGGATGGATGGCTGCCTGGAGAGATGGCTGGATGGATGGATGGCTGGATGGATGGCTGGCTGGAGTGATGGATGCGTGGATGGTTGGATGGATGGCTAGTTGGATTGATGGCTGGATGGATGGCTGGCTGGAGGGATGGAAGGATGGATGGATGGCTGGATGGATGGCTGGATGGATGGCTGGATGTCTGGATGGCTGGCTGGATGGATGGATGACTGGTTGGCTGGATGTATGGATGGATGGCTGGATGGATGGTTGGATGGATGGATGGATGGATGGATGGCTGGATGGATGGATGGATGGATGGCTGGATGGATGGCTGGATGGATGGCTGGATGGATGGATGGATGGATGGATGGATGGATGGATGGATGGCTGGAGGGATGGATGGAACGCTGGCTGGAGGGATGGATGGATGGATGGCTGGATGGATGGCTGGTTAGATGGATGGCTGGATGGATGGCTGGCTGGAGGGATGGATGGATGGATGGGTGGCTGGATGGATGGCTGGATGGATGGATGGATGGATGGATGGATGGATGGATGGATGGATGGATGGATGGATGGCTGGCTGGCTGGAGGGATGGATGGAAGGGTGGCTGGAGGGATGGATGGATGGATGGCTGGATGGATGGCTGGATAGATGGATGGCTGGATGGATGGCTGGCTGGAGGGATGGATGGATGCATGGGTGGCTGGATGGATGGCTGGATGGATGTATTTCCGGATGGATGGCTGTCTGTAGAGATGGCTGGATGGATGGATGGCTGGAGGAATGGATTGATGGATGGCTGGAAGGATGACTGGATGAATGGATGGCTGGATGGATGGCTGGCTGGAGGAATGGATGGATGGATGGCTGGATTGATGGCTGGATGGATGGATGGCTGGATGGATGGCTGAATGGATGGCTGGATGGATGGCTGGCTGGATGGATAGCTGGCTGGAGGGATGGATGGATGGTTAGATGGACGGCTGGATGGATGGATGGCTGGATGGATGGCTGGCTGGAGGGATGGATTGATGGATGGATGGCTGGATGGATGGCTGGATGGAGGGATGGCTGGATGGCTGGCTTGCTGGAGGGATGGATGGATGGATGGTTGGCTGGATTGATGGCTGGATGGCTGGATGGCTGGATGGATGGCTTGCTGGAGGAATGGATGGATGGATGGATGGATGGCTGGATGGATGGCTGGATGGATGGATTGCAGGATGAATGGCTGGCTGGAGGGATGGATGGATGGCTGAATGGATGGCTGGATGGATGGATGGCTGATGGATGACTCGCTGGATGGATGGCTTAATGGATGGATGGATGGATGGATGGCTGGATGGTTGGATGGATGGATGGATGGATGGATGGATGGATGGCTGGATGGATGGATGGCTGGATGCCTGGAAGTCTGGATGGATGGATGGCTGGATGGATGGCTGGATGGATGGACGGATGGATGGAGGGATGGCTGGATGGATGGCTGGCTGGAGGGATGGATGGATGGCTGGATGGATGTCTGGATGGAGGAATGGCTGGATGGATGGCTGGCTGGAGAGATGGATCGATGGATGGATGGCTGGATGGATGGCTGGATGGATGGCTGGCTGGATGGACGATTGGCTGGAGGGATGTATGGATGGATGGCTGGATGGATGGCTGGCTGGAGGGAAGGATGGATGGATGGATGGATGGCTGTATGGATGGCTGGATGGATGGATGGCTGGATGGATGACTCGCTGGATGGATGGCTTAAAGGATGGATGGCTGGATGGATGGCTGGATGGTTGGATGGATGGATGGATGGATGGATGGATGGATGGCTGGATGGATGGATGGCTGGATGGCTGGAAGTCTGGATGGATGGATGGCTGGATGGATGGATGGCTGGATGGACGGCTGGATGGATGGATGGCTGGATGGATGGCTGGCTGGAGGGATGGATTGATGGATGGATGGCTGGATGGATGGATGGCTGGATGGATGGCTGGCTGGAGGGATGGATGGATGGATGGCTGGATGGAGGGATGTCTGGATGGTTGGCTGGCTAGAGGGAGGGATGGATGAATGGATGGCTGGATGGATGGCTGGCTGGAGGGATGCATGGATGGATGGATGGCTGGATGGACGGCTGGTTTGGATGGATGGCTGGATGGATGGCTGGCTGGAGGGATGGATTGATGGATGGATGACTGGTTGGATTGCTGGATGGATGGATTGCTGGATGGATAGCTGGCTGGAGGGATGGATGGATGGGTGGATGGATGGATGGAGGGATGGCTGGATGGTTGGCTGGCTGGATGGATGGATGGATGGATGGCTGGATGGATGGCTGGATGGAGGGATTGCTGGATGGATGGCTGGCTGGAGCGATGGATGGATGGCTGGATGGATGGCTGGATGGATGGATGGCTTATTGGCTGGCTGGCTGGAGGGATGGATGGCTGGATGGATGGCTTGATGGATGGATGGGTGGATGGCTGATTGGAGGTATGGATGGATGGATGATTGGCTGGATGGATGGCTGGATGGATAGATGGATGAAAACATGGATGGCTGGATGGAAGCTGGATGGAGGGATGGCTGGATGGATGGCTTGCTGGAGGGATGGATGGATGGATGGTTGGCTGCATTGATGGCTGGATGGCTGGATGGCTGGATGGATCCATCAATCCATCCCTCCAGCCATCCATCCATCCATCCATCCTTCCCTCCAGCCAGCCATCCATCCAGCCATCCATCCATACATCCCTCCAGCCAATCCTCCATCCAGCCATCCATCCATCCAGCCATCCATCCAGCCATCCATCCATCGATCCATCTCTCCAGCCAGCCATCCATCCAGCCATTCCTCCATCCAGACATCCATCCAGCCATCCATCCATCCCTCCAGCCAGCCATCCATCCAGCCATCCCTCCATCCATCCGTCCATCCATCCAGCCATCCATCCAGCCATCCATCCATCCAGACTTCCAGCCATCCAGCCATCCATCCATTCAGCCATTCATCCATCCAGCCATCCATCCATCCAACCATCCAGCCATCCATCCAGCCATCCATCCATTAATCCATCCATCCAGCGAGTCATCCATCCAGCCATCCATCCATCCAGCCATCCATTCAGCCATCCATCCATCCCTCCAGCCAGCCATTCATCCAGCCATCCATCCATCCAGCCATCCATCCAGCCATCTATCCATCCATCCATCCATCCCTCCAGCAAGCCATCCATCCAGCCATCCAGCCATCCAGCCATCAATCCAGCCAACCATCCATCCATCCATCCCTCCAGCAAGCCATCCACCCAGCTATCCCTCCATCCAGCCATCCATCCAGCCATCCATGCATTCATCCATCTCTCCATCCAGCCATCCATCCAGCCAATCATCCATCCATCCATACCTCCAGCCAGCCATCCATCCATCCATCCATCCAGCCATCCATCCAGCCATCCATCCCTCCAGCCAGCCAGCCATTAAGCCATTCATCCATCCAGCCATCCATCCAGCCATCCATCCATCGCTCAAGCCAGCCATCCATCCAGCAATCCCTCCATCCAGCCATCCATCCAGCCATCCATCCATCCATCCATCCAGCCAGCCAACCATCCAGCCATCCCTCCATCCAGCCATCCACCCATCCATCCATCCCTCCAGCCAGCCATCCGTCCAGCAATCCATCCATCCAGCCATCCAACCAGTCATCCATCCATCAATCCATCCCTCCAGCCAGCCATCCATCCAGCCATCCATCCAAACCAGCCGTCCATCCAGCCATCCGTCCATCCATGCATCCCTCCAGCCAGCCATCCATCCGGCCATACATTCATCCATCCATCCCTCTAGCCAGCCAACCATCCAGCCATCCCTCCATCCAGCCATCCATCCATCCATCCCTCCAGCCAGCCATCCATCCAGCCATCCATCCATCCAGCCATCCATCCAGCCATCCATCCATCAATCCATCCCTCCTGCCAGCCATGCATCCAGCCATCCATCCATCCAGCCGTCCATCCAGCCATCCATCCCTCCCTCCAGCCAGCCATCCAGCCAGCCATCCATCCATCCCTCCAGCCAGCCAACCATCTAGCCATCCCTAGATCCAGCCATCCCTCCATCCCTCCATCCAGCCATCCATCCATCCCTCCAGCCAGCCATCTATCCAGCCATCCATGCATCCAGCCATCCATCCAGCCATCCATTCATCAATCCATCCCTCCAGCCAGCCATCCATCCAACCATCCATCCATCCATCCATCCCTCCAGCCAGCTATCCATCCAGCCAGCCATCCATCCAGCCATCCATTCAGCCATCCATCCAGCCATCGATCCATCCAGCCATCAATCCAGCCATCCATCCATCCATCCATTCCTCCAGCCAGCCATCCATCCAGCCATCCATTCATCCAGTCATCCTTCCAGCCATCCATCCAACCATCCCTCCAGCCAGCCAGCCATCCAGCCATCCAACCGTCCAGCCAACCAGCCAGCCAACCATCCAGCCATCCCTCCATCCAGCCATCCATCGATGCACCAATCCCTCCAGCCAGCCATCCATCCAGCCATCCATCCATCCAGCAACCCATCCAGCCATCCATCCATCAATCCATTCCTCCACCCAGCCATCCATCCATCCATCCATCCATCCAGCCATCCAGCCAGCCATCCCTCCATCCATCCATCCCTCCAGCCAGCTATCTTTCCAGCCATCCATCCATCCAGCCATCCATTCAGCCATCCATCCAGCCATCCATCCATCCATCCATCCAGCCAGCCAGCCAACCATCCAGCCATCCCTCCATCCAGCCATCCACCCATTAATCCATCCCTCCAGCCAGCCATCCATCCAGCCATCCATCCATCAATCCATCCCTCCAGCCAGCCGTCCATCCAGCCATCCATCCAAACCAGCCGTCAATCCAGCCATCCAACCATCCATGCATCCCTCCAGCCAGCCATCCATCCATCCATCCCTCCAGCCAGCCAACCATCAAGCCATACCTCCATCCAGCCATCCAACCATCCAACCCTCCAGCCAGCCATCCATCCAGCCATCCATCCATCCAGCCATCCATCCAGCCATCCATCCATCAATCCATCCCTCCAGCCAGCCATCCATCCAGCCATCCATCCATCCAGCCGTCCATCCAGCCACCCATCCATCCCTCCAGCCAGCCATCCATCCAGCCATCCATACATCCATCCATCCCTCCAGCGAGCCAACCATCCAGCCAACCCTACATCCAGCCATCCCTCCATCCAGCCATCCATCGATCACTCCAGCCAGCCATCCATCCAGCCATCCATCCATCCAGCCATCCATCCAGCCATCCATCCATCAATCCATCCCTCCAGCCAGCCATCCATCCAGCCATCCATCCAGCAGTCCATCCAACCATCCATCCATCCATCCATCCCTCCAGCCAGCTATCCATCCAGCCATTCATCCATTCAGCCATCCATTCAGCCATCCATCCAGCCATCCATCCATCCAGCCATCAATCCAGCCATCCATCCACCCATCCATTCCTCCAGCCAGCCATCCATCCAGCCATCCATCCATCCAGCCATCCATCCATCCAGCCATCCATCCAGACATCCATCCATCCTTCCCTCCAGCCAGCCATCCATCCAGCCATCCAACCGTCCAGCCTTCCAGCCAGCCAAACATCCAGCGATCCCTCCATCCAGCCATCCATCCATCCATCCATCCCTCCAGCCAGCCATCCATCCAGCCAACCATCCATCCAGCAACCCATCCAGCCATTCATCCATCAATCCATCCCTCCAGCCAGCCATCCATCCAGCCATCCATCTATCCAGCCATCCATCCAGCCTTCCATCCATCCATCCATCCCTCCAGCCAGCTTTCTATCCAGCCATCCGTCCATCCAGCTATCCATTCAGCCATACATCCAGCCATCCATCCATCCAGCCATCCATCCAGCCATTCATCCATCCTCCCATTCCTCCAGCCAGCCATCCATCCAGCCATCCATCCATCCAGCCATCCATCCAGCCATCCATCGATCCATCCCTCCAGCCAGCCATCCATCCAGCCATCCATCCGTCCAGCCATCCATCCATCCAGCCATCCATCCAGCCATCCATCCAAACCAGCAGTCCATCCAGCCATCCATCCATCCATGCATTCCTCCAGCCAGCCATCCATCCAGCCATCCATCCATCCATCCATCCCTCTAGCCAGCCAACCATCCAGCCATCCCTCCATCCAGCCATCTATCCATTCATCCCTCCAGCCTGCCATCCATCCAGCCATCCATCCATCCAGCCATCCATCCAGCCATCCATCCATCAATCCATCCCTCCAGCCAGCCATCCATCCAGCCATCCATCCATCCCGCCGTCCATCCAGCCATCCATCCATCCCTCCATCCAGCCATCCATCCAGCCATCCATGCATTCATCCATCTCTCCATCCAGCCATCCATCCCGCCAATCATCCATCCATCCATACCTCCAGCCAGCCATCCTTCCATCCATCCATCCATCCAGCCATCCATCCAGCCATCCATCCCTCCAGCCAGCCAGCCATTAAGCCATCCATCCATCCAGCCATCCATCCAGCCATCCGTCCATCCCTCCAGCCAGCCATCCAACCAGCAATCCCTCCATCCAGCCATCCATCCAGCCATCCATCCATCCATCCATCCAGCCAGCCAGCGAACCATCCAGCCATCCCTCCATCCAACCATCCACCCATCCATCCAGCCATCCATCCAGCCATCCATCCATCCATCCATCCCTCCAGCCAGCTATCCACCCAGCCATCCATCCATCCAGCCGTCCATTCAGCCATCCATCCAGCCATCAATCCATCCAGCCATCCATCCAGCCATCCATCCATCCATTCCTACAGCCATCCATCGATCTAGCCATCCATTCAGCCATCCATCCATCCATCCATCCCTCCATCCATCCATCCCTCCAGCCAGCCATCCATCCAGCCATCCATTCGTCCATCCATCCACCCAGCCTTCCATCCATCCATCCATCCATCCATCCCTCCATCCATCCATCCCTCCAGCCAGCCAACCATCCGGACATCCATCCATGCAGCCATTCACCCAGCCACGTATCCATTCTTCCATCTCTCCAGCCAGACAGCCATCCAGCCATCCATCTATCCAGCCATCCATCCAGCCAGCCATCCAGCCATCCCTCCAGCCAGCCATCCATCCATCTATCCCTCCAGCCAGCCATCCATCCAGCCATCCATCCATCCAGCCATCCATCCAGCCATCCATGCATCCATCCATCCAGCCATCCATCCAGCCATCCATCCATCCATCCCTCCAGCCAGCCATCCATCCATCTATCACTCCAGCCAGCCATCCATCCAGCCATCCATCCATCCAGCCATTCATCCAGCCATCCATCCATCCATCCATCCATCCATCCAGCCATCCATCCAGCCATCCATCCATCCATCCGTCCAGCCAGCCATCCATCCAGCCATCCATCCATCCAGCCATCCATCCAGCCATCCATCCATCAATCCATCCCTCCAGCCAGCCATCCATCCAGCCATCCATCCATCCAGCCGTCCATCCAGCCATCCATCCATCCCTCCAGCCAGCCATCCAGCCAGCCATCCATCCATCCCTCCAGCCAGCCAACCATCTAGCCATCCCTAGATCCAGCCATGCCTCCATCCCTCCATCCAGCCATCCATCCATCCCTCCAGCCAGCCATCTATCCAGCCATCCATCCATCCAGCCATCCATCCAGCCATCCATCCATCAATCCATCCCTCCAGCCAGCCATCCATCCAGACATCCATCCATCCAGCCGTACATCCAACCATCCATCCATCCCTCCAGCCAGCTATCCATCCAGCCAGCCATCCATCCAGCCATCCATTCAGCCATCCATCCAGCCATCCATCCATCCAGCCATCAATCCAGCCATCCATCCATCCATCCATTCCTCCAGCCAGCCATCCATCCAGCCATCCATTCATCCAGTAATCCTTCCAGCCATCCATCCATCCATCCCTCCAGCCAGCCAGCCATCCAGCCATCCAACCGTCCAGCCAACCAGCCAGCCAACCATCCAGCCAGCCCTCCACCCAGCCATCCATCCATCCATCCATCCCTCCAGCCAGCCATCCATCCAGCCATCCAACCATCCAGCAACCCTTCCAGCCATCAACCCATCCCTCCAGCCAGCCATCCATCCATCCATCCATCCATCCAGCCATCCAGCCAGCCATCCCTCCATCCATCCATCCCTCCAGCCAGCTATCTTTCCAGCCATCCATCCAGCCATCCATTCAGCTATCCATCCAGCCATCCATCCATCCATCCATCCAGCCAGCCAGCCAACCATCCAGCCATCCCTCCATCCAGCCATCCACCCATCAATCCATCCCTCCAGCCAGCCGTCCATCCAGCCATCCATCCAAACCAGCCGTCCATCCAGCCATCCAACCATCCATGCATCCCTCCAGCCAGCCATCCATCCATCCATCCCTCCAGCCAGCCAACCATCAAGCCATACCTCCATCCAGCCATCCAACCATCCAACCCTCCAGCCAGCCATCCATCCAGCCATCCATCCATCCAGCCATCCATCCAGCCATCCATCCATCAATCCATCCCTCCAGCCAGCCATCCATCCAGCCATCCATCCATCCAGCCGTCCATCCAGCCACCCATCCATCCCTCCAGCCAGCCATCCATCCAGCCATCCATCCATCCATCCATCCCTCCAGCCAGCCAACCATCCAGTCAACCCTACATCCAGCCATCCCTCCATCCAGCCATCCATCCATCCCTCCAGCCAGCCATCCATCCAGCCATCCATCCATCCAGCCGTCCATCCAGCCATCCATCCATCAATCCATCCCTCCAGCCAGCCATCCATCCAGCCATCCATCCATCCAGCCGTCCATCCAACCATCCATCCATCCATCCATCCCTCCAGCCAGCTATCCATCCAGCCATCCATCCATCCAGCCATCCATTCAGCCATCCATCCAGCCATCCATCCATCCAGCCATCAATCCAGCCATCCATCCACCCATCCATTCCTCCAGCCAGCCATCCATCCAGCCATCCATCCATCCAGCCATCCATCCAGACATCCATCCATCCTTCCCTCCAGCCAGTCATCCATCCAGCCATCCATCCGTCCAGCCTTCCAGCCAGCCAACCATCCAGCGATCCCTCCATCCAGCCATCCATCCATCCATCCATCCCTCCAGCCAGCCATCCATCCAGCCATCCATCCATCCAGCAACCCATCCAGCCATTCATCCATCAATCCATCCCTCCAGCCAGCCATCCATCCAGCCATCCATCTATCCAGCCATCCATCCAGCCATCCATCCATCCATCCATCCCTCCAGCCAGCTATCTATCCAGCCATCCGTCCATCCAGCTATCCATTCAGCCATACATCCAGCCATCCATCCATCCAGCCATCCATCCAGCCATTCATCCATCCTCCCATTCCTCCAGCCAGCCATCCATCCAGCCATCCATCCATCCAGCCATCCATCCAGCCATCCATCCATCCGTCCCTCCAGCCAGCCATCCATCCAGCCATCCATCCATCCAGCCATCCATCCATCCAGCCATCCATCCAGCCATCCATCCAAACCAGCCGTCCATCCAGCCATCCATCCATCCATGCATTCCTCCAGCCAGCCATCCATCCAGCCATCCGTCCATCCATCCATCCCTCTAGCCAGCCAACCATCCAGCCATCCCTCCATCCAGCCATCTATCCATTCATCCCTCCAGCCTGCCATCCATCCAGCCATCCATCCATCCAGCCATCCATCCAGCCATCCATCCAACAATCCATCCGTCCAGCCAGCCATCCATCCAGCCATCCATCCATCCAGCCATCCATCCAACCATCCATCCATCCCTCCATCCAGCCATCCATCCAGCCATCCATGCATTCATCCATCTCTCCATCCAGCCATCCATCCCGCCAATCATCCATGCATCCAAACCTCCAGCCAGCCATCCATCCATCCATCCATCCATCCAGCCATCCATCCAGCCATCCATCCCTCCAGCCAGCCAGCCATTAAGCCATCCATCCATCCAGCCATCCATCCAACCATCCATCCATCAATCCATCCGCCCAGCCAGCTATCCATCCAGCCATCCAGCCATCCAGCCATCCATCCATCCATCCATCCATTAATCCATCCCTCCAGCCAGCCAGCCATCCAGCCATCCCTACATCCAACCATCCGCCCATCCATCCAGCCATCCATCCAGCCATCCATCCATCCATCCATCCCTCCAGCCAGCTATCCACCCAGCCATCCATCCATCCAGCCATCCATTCAGCCATCCATCCAGCCATCAATCCATCCAGCCATCCATCCAGCCATCCATCCATCCATTCCTACAGCCATCCATCGATCTAGCCACCCATTCAGCCATCCATCCATCCATCCATCCCTCCATCCATTCATACCTCCAGCCAGCCATCCATCCAGCCATCCATTCGTCCATCCATCCACCCAGCCTTCCATCCATCCATCCATCCATCCATCCCTCCATCCATCCATCCCTCCAGCCGGCCAACCATCCGGATATCCATCCATGCAGCCATCCATCCAGCCACCTATCCATTCTTCCATCTCTCCAGCCAGACAGCCATCCAGCCATCCATCCATCCAGCCATCCATCCATCAATCCATCCCTCCAGCCAGCCATCCATCCAGCCATCCATCCATCCAGCCGTCCATCCAACCATCCATCCATCCATCCATCCCTCCAGCCAGCTATCCATCCAGCCATCCATCCATCCAGCCATCCATTCAGCCATCCATCCAGCCATCCATCCATCCAGCCATCAATCCAGCCATCCATCCACCCATCCATTCCTCCAGCCAGCCATCCATCCAGCCATCCATCCATCCAGCCATCCATCCAGACATCCATCCATCCTTCCCTCCAGCCAGCCATCCATCCAGCCATCCAACCGTCCAGCCTTCCAGCCAGCCAACCATCCAGCGATCCCTCCATCCAGCCATCCATCCATCCATCCATCCCTCCAGCCAGCCATCCATCCAGCCATCCATCCATCCAGCAACCCATCCAGCCATTCATCCATCAATCCATCCCTCCAGCCAGCCATCCATCCAGCCATCCATCTATCCAGCCATCCATCCAGCCATCCATCCATCCATCCATCCCTCCAGCCAGCTATCTATCCAGCCATCCGTCGATCCAGCTATCCATTCAGCCATACATCCAGCCATCCATCCATCCAGCCATCCATCCAGCCATTCATCCATCCTCCCATTCCTCCAGCCAGCCATCCATCCAGCCATCCATCCATCCAGCCATCCATCCAGCCATCCATCCATCCGTCCCTCCAGCCAGCCATCCATCCAGCCATCCATCCATCCAGCCATCCATCCATCCAGCCATCCATCCAGCCATCCATCCAAACCAGCCGTCCATCCAGCCATCCATCCATCCATGCATTCCTCCAGCCAGCCATCCATCCAGCCATCCGTCCATCCATCCATCCCTCTAGCCAGCCAACCATCCAGCCATCCCTCCATCCAGCCATCTATCCATTCATCCCTCCAGCCTGCCATCCATCCAGCCATCCATCCATCCAGCCATCCATCCAGCCATCCATCCAACAATCCATCCGTCCAGCCAGCCATCCATCCAGCCATCCATCCATCCAGCCATCCATCCAGCCATCCATCCATCCCTCCATCCAGCCATCCATCCAGCCATCCATGCATTCATCCATCTCTCCATCCAGCCATCCATCCCGCCAATCATCCATCCATCCAAACCTCCAGCCAGCCATCCATCCATCCATCCATCCATCCAGCCATCCATCCAGCCATCCATCCCTCCAGCCAGCCAGCCATTAAGCCATCCATCCATCCAGCCATCCATCCAGCCATCCATCCATCAATCCATCCGCCCAGCCAGCTATCCATCCAGCCATCCAGCCATCCAGCCATCCATCCATCCATCCATCCATTAATCCATCCCTCCAGCCAGCCAGCCATCCAGCCATCCCTACATCCAACCATCCACCCATCCATCCAGCCATCCATCCAGCCATCCATCCATCCATCCATCCCTCCAGCCAGCTATCCACCCAGCCATCCATCCATCCAGCCATCCATTCAGCCATCCATCCAGCCATCAATCCATCCAGCCATCCATCCAGCCATCCATCCATCCATTCCTACAGCCATCCATCGATCTAGCCACCCATTCAGCCATCCATCCATCCATCCATCCCTCCATCCATTCATACCTCCAGCCAGCCATCCATCCAGCCATCCATTCGTCCATCCATCCACCCAGCCTTCCATCCATCCATCCATCCATCCATCCCTCCATCCATCCATCCCTCCAGCCGGCCAACCATCCGGATATCCATCCATGCAGCCATCCATCCAGCCACCTATCCATTCTTCCATCTCTCCAGCCAGACAGCCATCCAGCCATCCATCTATCCAGCCATCCATCCAGCTAGCCATCCAGCCATCCCTGCAGCCAGCCATCCATCCATCTATCCCTCCAGCCAGCCATCCATCCAGCCATCCATCCATCCAGCCATCCATCCAGCCATCCATCCATCCATCCATCAATCCATCCATCCAGCCATCCATCCAGCCATCCATCCATCCATCCGTCCATCCAGCCATCCATCCAGCCATCCATCCAGCCATCCATTCTTCCATCTCTCCAGCCAGACAGCCATCCAGCCATCCATCTATCCAGCCATCCATCCAGCCAGCCATCCAGCCATCCCTCCAGCCAGCCATCCATCCATCCATCCATCCATCCAGCCATCCATCCAGCCATCCATCCATCCATCCGTCCATCCAGCCATCCATCCAGCCATCCATGGATGGATGGATGGCAGGCTGGAGGGATGGATGGATGGATGGCTGGATGGATGGATGGATGGATGGATGGATGGAAGGCTGGGTGGATGGATGGACGAATGGATGGCTGGATGGATGGCTGGCTGGAGGGATGGATGGATGGAGGGATGGATGGATGGATGGCTGAATGGATGGCTAGATCGATGGATGGCTGTAGGAATGGATGGATGGATGGCTGGATGGATGGCTGGATGGATGGCTGGATGGATGGATGGCTGAATGGATGGCTGGCGGGAGGGATGAATGGATGTATGGATGGCTGGATGGATGGCTGGATGGATGGATGGCTGGATGGATGGCTGGCTGGAGGGATGGATGGATGGATGGCTGGATGGATGGATGGCCGAATGGATGGCTGGCTGAAGGGATGGATGGATGGATGGATTGCTGAATGGATGGCTGGATGGATGGATGGCTGGATGGATGGCTGGCTGGAGGGATGGATTAATGGGTGGATGGCTGGATGGCTGGATGGATGGCTGGCTGGGCGGATGGATTGATGGATGGATGGCTGGATGGATGGCTGGATGGATGGATGGATGGCTGTCTGGCTGGAGGTATGGATGGATGGATGAATGGCTGGATGGATGGCTGGATGGAGAGATGGATGAATGCATGGATGGCTGGATGGATGGCTGGATGGAGGGATGGCTGGATGGATGGCTGGCTGGAGGGATGGATGGATGGCTGGATGGATGGCTGGATGGCTGGATGGATGGCTTGTTAGAGGGATGGATGGGTGGATGGATGGATAGCTGGATGGATGGCTGGATGGATGGATGGCTGGATGAATGGCTGGCTGGAGGGATGGATGGATGGATGGATGGCATGATGGATGGCTGGATGGATGGATGGATGGATGGATGACTCGCTGGCGGGATGGATGGATGAATGGATGGATGGATGGATGGATGGCTGGCAGGCTGAAGGGATGGATGGATGGATGGATGGCTGAATGGACGGCTGGATGGATGGATGGCTTGATGAATGGCTGGCTGGAGGGATGGATTGATGAATGGATGGCTGGATGGATAGCTGGATGGATGGCTGGATGGATGGCTGGCTGGTGGGATGGATGGATGGATGGATAGCTGGATGGAGGGATGGCTGGATGGTTGGCTGGCTGGAGGGATGGATGGATGGATGGATGGCTGGATGGATGGCTGGATGGAGGGATGGCTGGATGGCTGGCTGGCTGGAGGGATGGTTGGCTGGATGGATGGCTGGATGGATGGATGGCTTAATGACTGGCTGGAAGGAGGGATGGATGGATGGATGGATGGCTGGTTGGATGGATGGATGGCTGGATGTATGGCTGGCTGGAGAGATGGATGAATGGTTGGATGGCTGGATGGATGGCTGGATGGATGGCTGGCGGGAGGGATGGATGGATGGATGGATGGCTGGACGGATGGCTGGATGGATGGATGGCTGGATGGCTGGCTGGCTGGAGGGATGGATGGATGGATGCCTGGATGGATGGATGGCCGAATGGATTGCTGGCTGAAGGGATGGATGGATTGCTGAATGGATGGCTGGATGGATGGATGGCTGGATGGATGGCTGGCTGGAGGGATGGATTAATGGGTGGATGGATGGCTGGATGGATGGCTGGCTGGGCGGATGGCTGGATGGATGGATGGCTGGATGGATGGCTGGCTGGATGGATGGATAGCTGGATGGAGGGATGGCTGGATGGTTGGCTGGCTGGAGGGATGGATGGAGGGATGGATGGCTGGATGGATGGCTGGATGGAGGGATGGCTGGATGACTGGCTGGCTGGAGGGATGGATGGCTGGCTGGATGGATGGATGGCTTAATGACTGGCTGGAAGGAGGGATGGATGGTTGGATGGATGGCTGGATGGATGGATGGATGGCTGGATGTATGGCTGGCTGGAGAGATGGATGAATGGTTGGATGGCTGGATGGATGGCTGAATGAATGGATGGCTGGATGGATGGCTTGCTGGAGGGATGGATGGTTGGATGGCTGGATGGATGGCTGAATGGATGGATGGCTGGATGAATGGCTGGCTGGAGGGATGGATGGATGGATGGATGGCTGGATGGAAGGCTGGATGGATGGATGGCTGGTTGGATGACTGGCTGGAGGGATGGATGGATGGATGGATGGATGGCTGGATGGGTGGCTGGATGGATGGATGGCTGGTTGGATGGCTGGCTGGAGGGAAGGATGGTTGGATGGATGGCTGGATGGAAGGCTGGATGGATGGATGGCTGGATGGATGGCTGGCTGGAGGGACGGATGGATTGATGGATGGCTGGATGGATGGCTGGATGGATGGATGGCTGAATGGATGGCTGGCGGGAGGGATGGATGGATGGATGGATGGCTGGATGGATGGCTGGATGGATGGATGGCTGGATGGATGGCTGGCTGGAGGGATGGATGGATGGATGGCTGGATGGATGGATGGACGAATGGATGGCTGGCTGAAGGGATGGATTGATGGATGGATTGCTGAATGGATGGCCGGATGGACGGATGGCTGGATGGCTGGCTGGCTGGAGGGATGGATTAATGGATGGATGGATGGATGGATGGCTGGATGGCTGGATGGCTGGATGGATAGCTGGCTGGGCGGATGGATTGATGGATGGATGGCTGGATGGATGGCTGGATGGATGGATGGATGGCTGGCTGGCTGGAGGTATGGATGGATGGACGAATGGCTGGATGGATGGCTGGATGGAGAGATGGATGAATGCATGGATGGCTGGATGGATGGCTGGATGGAGGGATGGCTGGATGGATGGCTGGCTGGAGGGATGGATGGCTGGATGGATGGAGGTCCGGATGGATGGCTGGCTGGAGGGATGGATGGATGGCTGGATGGATGGATGGCTGGATGGATGGCTGGCTGGAGGGATGGATGGATGAATGGATGGCTCGATGGATGGCTGGATGGATGGATGGCTGGATGGATGGCTGGCTGGAGGGATGGATGGATGGATGGCTGGATGGATGGATGGACGAATGGATGGCTGGCTGAAGGGATGGATTGATGGATGGATTGCTGAATGGATGGCCGGATGGACGGATGGCTGGATGGCTGGCTGGCTGGAGGGATGGATTAATGGATGGATGGATGGATGGATGGCTGGATGGCTGGATGGCTGGATGGATAGCTGGCTGGGCGGATGGATTGATGGATGGATGGCTGGATGGATGGCTGGATGGATGGATGGATGGCTGGCTGGCTGGAGGTATGGATGGATGGACGAATGGCTGGATGGATGGCTGGATGGAGAGATGGATGAATGCATGGATGGCTGGATGGATGGCTGGATGGAGGGATGGCTGGATGGATGGCTGGCTGGAGGGATGGATGGCTGGATGGATGGAGGTCCGGATGGATGGCTGGCTGGAGGGATGGATGGATGGCTGGATGGATGGATGGCTGGATGGATGGCTGGCTGGAGGGATGGATGGATGAATGGATGGCTCGATGGATGGCTGGATGGATGGATGGCTGGATGAATGGCTGGCTGGAGGGATGGATGGATGGATGAATGGATGGATGGCTGGATGGATGGATGGCTGGTTGGATGACTGGCTGGAGGGATGGATGGATGTATGGATGGCTGGATGGGCGGCTGGATGGATGGATGGCTGGATGGCTGGCTGGCTGGAGGGAAGGATGGATGGATGGATGGCTGGGTGGAAGGCTGGATGGATGGATGGCTGGATGGATGGCTGGCTGGAGGGACGGATGGATGGATGGCTGAATGGATGGCTGGATGGATGGATGGCTGAATGGATGGCTGGCGGGAGGGATGGATGGATGGATGGATGGCTGGATGGATGGCTGGATGGATGGATGGCTGGATGGATGGCTGGCTGGAGGGATGGATGGATGGATGGCTGGATGGATGGATGGCCGAATGGATGGCTGGCTGAATGGATGGATGGATGGATGGATTGCTGAATGGATGGCTGGATGGATGGATGGCTGGATGGATGGCTGGCTGGAGGGATGGATTAATGGATGGATGGATGGATGGATGGCTGGATGGCTGGATGGCTGGATGGCTGGATGGATGTCTGGCTGGGCGGATAGATTGATGGATGGATGGCTGGATGGATGGCTGGATGGATGGATGGATGGATGACTGGCTGGCTGGAGGTATGGATGGATGGATGAATGGCTGGATGGATGGCTGGATGGAGAGATGGATGAATGCTTGGATGGCTGGATGGATGGCTGGATGGAGGGATGGCTGGATGGATGGCTGGCTCCAGCCAGCCAGCCATCCATACATCCATCCATCCATCCATCCATCCATCCATCCATCCATCCATTCATCCATCCATCCATCCATCCATCCATCCATCCATCCAGCCATCCATCCAGCCACCCATCCATCCATCCATCCCTCCAGCCAGCCATCCATCCAGCCATCCATCTAACCAGCCATCCACCCTGCCATCCATCCATCCATCCCTCCAGCCAGCCTTCCATCCATCCCTCCAGCCAGCCATCCATCCATCCATCCATCCATCCATCCATCCATCCATCCATCCATCCAGCCATCCATCCAGCCATCCATCCAGCCATCCATCCATCCATCCATCCAGCCATCCATCCATCCATCCATCCATCCAACCATCCATCCAGCCATCCATCCATACATCCAGCCAACCAGTCTTCCATCCATCCAGCCAGCCATCCAGACATCCAGCCATCCATCCAGACATCCATCCAGCCATCCATCCATACTTCCATCCCTCCAGCCAGCCATCCATCCAGCCATCAATCCAACTAGCCATCCATCCATCCATCCATCCATCCATCCATCCATCCATCCATCCAGCCATCCATCCAGCCATCCATCCAGCCATCCATCCATCCATCCATCCAGCCATCCATCCATCCATCCATCCATCCAACCATCCATCCAGCCATCCATCCATACATCCAGCCATCCAGCCATCCATCCACCCATCCATCCATCCATCCATCCATCCAACCATCCAGCCATCCATCCAGCCATCCATCCATTAAGCCATCCATCCAGCGAGTCATCCATCCAGCCATCCATCCATCCAGCCATCCATTCAGCCATCCATCCATCCCTCCAGCCAGCCATTCATCCAGCCATCCATCCATCCAGCCATCCATCCAGCCATCCATTCATTCATCCATCCATCCCTCCAGCAAGCCATCCATCCAGCCATCCAGCCATCCAGCCATCAATGCAGCCAACCATCCATCCATCCATCCCTCCAGCAAGCGATCCATCCAGCCATCCCTCCATCCAGCTTCCATCCAGCCATCCATGTTTTCATCCATCTATCCATCCAGCCATCCATCCAGCCAATCATCCATCCATCCATACCTCCAATCAGCCATCCACCCATCCATCCATCAAGCCATCCATCCAGCCATCCATCCCTCCAGCCAGCCAGCCAATAAGCCATCCATCCATCCAGCCATCCATCCAGCCATCCATCCATCGCTCCAGCCAGCCATCCATCCAGCAATCCCTCCATCCAGCCATCCATCCAGCCATCCATCCATCCATCCATCCAGCCAGCCAACCATCCAGCCATCCCTCCATCCAGCCATCCACCCATCCATCCATCCCTCCAGCCAGCTATCCATCCAGCAATCCATCCATCCAGCCATCCAACCAGTCATCCATCCATCAATCCATCCCTCCAGCCAGCCATCCATCCAGCCATCCATCCAAACCAGCCGTCCATCCAGCCATCCATCCATCCATGCATCCCTCCAGCCAGCCATCCATCCAGCCATCCATTCATCCATCCCTCCCTCTAGCCAGCCAACCATCCAGACATCCCTCCATCCAGCCATCCATCCATCCATCCCTCCAGCCAGCCATCCATCCAGCCATCCATCCATCCAGCCATCCATCCAGCCATCCATCCATCAATCCATCCCTCCAGCCAGCCATCCATCCAGCCATCCATCCATCCAGCCGTCCATCCAGCCATCCATCCATCCAGCCATCCATCCATCCAGACTTCCAGCCATCCAGCCATCCATCCATCCAGCCATCCATCCATCCATCCATCCTTCCATCCATCCAACCATCCAGCCATCCATCCAGCCATCCATCCTTTAAGCCATCCATCCAGCGAGTCATCCATCCAGCCATCCATCCATCCAGCCATCCATACAGCCATCCATCCATCCATCCATCCTTCCCTCCAGCCAGCCATCCATCCAGCCATCCATCCATACATCCCTCCAGCCAATCGTCCATCCAGCCAGCCATCCATCCAGCCATCCATCCAGCCATCCATCCATCGATCCATCCCTCCAGCCAGCCATCCATCCAGCCATTCCTCCATCCAGACATCCATCCAGCCATCCATCCATCCCTCCAGCCAGCCATCCATCCAGCCATCCCTCCATCCATCCGTCCATCCATCCAGCCATCCATCCAGCCATCCATCCATCCAGACTTCCAGGCATCCAGCCATCCATCCATCCAGCCATCCATCCATCCATCCATCCATCCATCCATCCATCCAACCATCCAGCCATCCATCCATCCATCCATCCATTAAGCCATCCATCCAGCGAGTCATCCATCCAGCCATCCATCCATCCAGCCATCCATTCAGCCATCCATCCATCCCTCCAGCCAGCCATTCATCCTGCCATCCATCCATCCAGCCATCCATCCAGCCATCCATCCATCCATCCATCCATTCCTCCAGCAAGCCATCCATCCAGCCATCCAGCCATCCAGCCATCAATCCAGCCAACCATCCATCCATCCATCCCTCCAGCAAGCCAGCCATCCAGCCATCCCTCCATCCAGCCATCCATCCAGCCATCCATCCATCAATCCATCCCTCCAGCCAGCCATCCATCCAGCCATCCATCCATCCAGCCGTCCATCTAACCATCCATTCATCCCTCCAGCCAGCTATCCATCCAGCCAGCCATCCATCCAGCCATCCATTCAGCCATCCATCCAGCCATCCATCCATCCAGCCATCAATCCAGCCATCCATCCATCCATTCCTCCAGCCTGCCATCCATCCAGCCATCCATTCATCCAGTCATCCTTCCAGCCATCCATCAATCCATTCCTCCAGCCATCCATCCATCCAGCCATCTCTACAGACAGCCATCCATCCGGAAATACATCCATCCAGCCATCCATCCAGCCACCCATGCATCCATCCATCCCTCCAGCCAGCCATCCATCCAGCCATCCATCTATCCAGCCATCCATCCAGCCATCCATCCATCCATCCCTCCAGCCACCCTTCCATCCATCCCTCCAGCCAGCCAGCCAGCCATCCATCCATCCATCCATCCATCCATCCATCCATCCATCCATCCATCCATCCATCCAGCCATCCATCCAGCCACCCATCCATCCATCCATCCCTCCAGCCAGCCATCCATCCAGCCATCCATCTAACCAGCCATCCATCCAGCCATCCATCCATCCATCCCTCCAGCCAGCGTTCCATCCATCCCTCCAGCCATCCATCCATCCATCCATCCATCCATCCATCCATCCATCCAGCCATCCATCCAGCCATCCATCCAGCCATCCATCCATCCATCCATCCAGCCATCCATCCATCCATCCATCCATCCAACCATCCATCCAGCCATCCATCCATACATCCAGCCAACCAGTCATCCATCCATCCAGCCAGCCATCCAGACATCCAGCCATCCATCCAGCCATCCATCCAGCCATCCATCCATCCTTCCATCCCTCCAGCCAGCCATCCATCCAGCCATCAATCCAACTAGCCATCCATCCAACCATCCACGCATCCATCACTCCAGCCAGCCATCCATCCAGCCATCCATCCATCCAGCCATCTCTCCAGGCAGCCATCCATCCGGAAATCCATCCATCCAGCCTTCCATCCAGCCACCCATGCATCCATCCATCCCTCCAGCCAGCCATCCATTCAGCCATCCATCTATCCAGCCATCCATCCAGCCATCCATCCATCCATCCCTCCAGCCAGCCTTCCATCCATCCCTCCAGCCATCCATCCATCCATCCATCCATCCATCCATCCATCCATCCATCCATCCATCCATCCATCCATTCATCCATCCAGCCATCCATCCAGCCATCCATCCAGCCATCCATCCATCCATCCATCGAGCCATCCATCCATTCATCCATCCATCCATCCAGCCATCCATCCAGCCATCCATCCATACTTCCAGCCAACCAGTCATCCATCCATCCAGCCAGCCGTCAAGACATCCAGCCATCCATCCAGCCATCCATCCAGCCAGCCATCAATCCAACTAGCCATCCATCCAACCATCCACGCATCCATCACTCCAGCCAGCCATCCATCCAGCCATCTTTCCATCCAGCCATCCATACAGCCATCCATCCATCCATCCATCCTTCCCTCCAGCCAGCCATCCATCCAGCCATCCACCCATACATCCCTCCAGCCAATCGTCCGTCCAGCCATCCATCCATCCAGCCATCCATCCAGCCATCCATCCATCGATCCATCTCTCCAGCCAGCCATCCATCCAGCCATTCCTCCATCCAGACATCCATCCAGCCATACATCCATCCCTCCAGCCAGCCATCCATCCAGCCATCCCTCCATCCATCCGTCCATCCATCCAGCCATCCATCCAGCCATCCATCCATCCAGACTTCCAGCCATCCAGCCATCCATCCATCCAGCCATCCATCCATCCATCCATCCATCCATCCAACCATCCAGCCATCCATCCAGCCATCCATCCATTAAGCCATCCATCCAGCGAGTCATCCATCCAGCCATCCATCCAACCAGCCATCCATTCAGCCATCCATCCATCCCTCCAGCCAGCCATTCATCCAGCCATCCATCCATCCAGCCATCCATCCAGCCATCCATCCATTCATCCATCCATCCCTCCAGCACGCCATCCATCCAGCCATCCAGCCATCCAGCCATCAATCCAGCCAACCATCCATCCATCCATCCCTCCAGCAAGCCATCCATCCAGCCATCCCTCCATCCAGCCATCCATCCAGCCATCCATGCATTCATCCATCTCTCCATCCAGCCATCCATCCAGCCAATCATCCATCCATCCATACCTCCAGCCAGCCATCCATCCATCCATCCAGCCATCCATCCAGCCATCCATCCCTCCAGCCAGCCAGCCATTAAGCCATCCATCCATCCAGCCATCCACCCATCGCTCCAGCCAGCCATCCATCCAGCAATCCCTCCATCCAGCCATCCATCCAGCCATCCATCCATCCATCCATCCAGCCAGCCAACCATCCAGCCATCCCTCCATCCAGCCATCCACGCATCCATCCATCCCTCCAGTCAGCCATCCATCCAGCAATCCATCCATCCAGCCATCCAACCAGTCATCCATCCATCAACCCATCCCTCCAGCCAGCCATCCATCCAGCCATCCATCCAAACCAGCCGTCCATCCAGCCATCCATCCATCCATGCATCCCTCCAGCCAGCCATCCATCCAGCCATCCATTCATCCATCCCTCCCTCTAGCCAGCCAACCATCCAGCCATCCCTCCATTCAGCCATCCATCCATCCCTCCAGCCAGCCATCCATCCAGCCATCCATCCATCCAGCCATCCATCCAGCCATCCATCCATCAATCCATCCCTCCAGCCAGCCATCCATCCAGCCATCCATCCATCCAGCCGTCCATCCAGCCATCCATCCATCCCTCCAGCCAGCCATCCATCCAGCCATCCCTCGATCCCTCCATCCAGACATCCATCCATCCCTCCAGCCAGCCATCTATCCAGCCATCCATCCATCCAGCCATCCATCCAGCCATCCATCCATCAATCCATCCCTCCAGCCAGCCATCCATTCATCATCCATCCATCCAGCCGTCCATCCACCATCCATCCATTCTTCCATCCCTCCAGCCAGCTATTCATCCAGCCATCCATCCATCCAGCCATCCATTCAGCCATCCATCCAGCCATCCATCCATCAAGCCATCAATCCAGCCATCCATCCATCCATTCCTCCAGCCAGCCATCCATCCAGCCATCCATTCATCCAGTCATCCTTCCAGCCATCCTTCCATCCATCCCTCCAGCCAGCCATCTATCCAGCCATCCATCCATCCAGCCATCTCTCCAGACAGCCATCCATCCGGAAATCCACCCATGCATCCATCCATCCCTCCAGCCAGCCATCCATCCAGCCATCCATCTATCCAGCCATTCATCCAGCCATCCATCCATCCATCCCTCCAGCCAGCCTTCCATCCATCCCTCCAGCCAGCCAGCCATCCATACATCCATCCATCCATCCATCCATCCATCCATCCATCCATCCATTCATCCATCCATCCATCCATCCATCCATCCATCCAGCCATCCATCCAGCCAGCCATCCATCCATCCATCCCTCCAGCCAGCCATCCATCCAGCCATCCATCTAACCAGCCATCCGTCCTGCCATCCATCCATCCATCCCTCCAGCCAGCCTTCCATCCATCCCTCCAGCCAGCCATCCATCCATCCATCCATCCATCCATCCATCCATCCATCCATCAATCCATCCATCCAGCCATCCATCCAACCATCCATCCAGCCATCCATCCATCCATCCATCCAGCCATCCATCCATCCATCCATCCATCCAACCATCCATCCAGCCATCCATCCATACATCCAGCCAACCAGTCATCCATCCATCCAGCCAGCCATCCAGACATCCAGCCATCCATCCAGACATCCATCCAGCCATCCATCCATCCTTCCATCCCTCCAGCCAGCCATCCATCCAGCCATCAATCCAACTAGCCATCCATCCAACCATCCACGCATCCATCACTCCAGCCAGCCATCCATCCAGCCATCCATCCATCCAGCCATCCATACAGCCATCCTTCCATCCATCCATCCATCCCTCCAGCCAGCCATCCATCCAGCCATCCATCCATCCATCCCTCCAGCCATTCGTCCATCCAGCAATCCATCCATCCAGCCATCCATCCAGCCATCCATCCATCCATCCATCCCTCCAGCCAGCCATCCATCCAGCCATTCCTCCATCCAGACATCCATCCAGACAGCCATCCATCCTTCCATCCAGCCATCCATCCAGCCATCCCTCCATCCATCCGTCCATCCATCCAGCCATCCATCCAGCCATCCATCCAGACGTCCAGCCATCCAGCCATCCATCCACCAGCCATCCATCCATCCAGCCATCCATCCATCCAACCATCCAGCCATCCATCCAGCCATCCATCCATTAAGCCATCCATCCAGCCATCCATCCATCCATCCATCCCGCCAGCGAGCGATCCATCCAGCCATCCATCCATCCAGCCATCCATCCAGCCATCCATCCATCCATCCATCCCTCCAGCCAGCCATCCATCCAGCCATCCTTCCATCCAGGCATCCATCCAGCCATCCATCCATCGATCCATCCCTCCAGCCAGCCATGATCCAGCCATCCATCCATCCAGTCGTCCATCCAGCCATCCATCCATCCATCCATCCCTCCAGCCAGCCATCCATCCAGCCATACATCCATCCAGCCATCCATCCAGCCATCCATCCATCCATCCATTCCTCCAGCCAGCCATCCATCCAACCATCAATCCATCCAGCCATCCATCCAGCCATCCATCCATCCCTCCAGCCAGCCATCCATCCAGCCATCCATCCATCCAGCCAGCCATCCATCCATTCCTCCAGCCAGCCATCCATCCAGCCATCCGTCCATCCATCCATCCATCCAGCAATCCATCCAGCCATCCATCCATCCATTCTTCCCTCCAGCCAGTCATCCATCCAGCCATTCATCCATCCAACCATCCATCCAGCCATCCTTCCATCCATCCCTCCAGCCAGCCTTTAATCCAGCCATCCATCCATTAAGCCATCCATCCAGCCATCCATCCATCCATCCATCCCTCTAGCCAGCCATTCATCCAGCCATTCCTCCATCCAGCCATCCATCCAGCCATCCATCCGTCCATCCATCTCTCCAGCCAGCCATACATCCAGCGATCCATCCATTCAGCCATTCATCCAGCCATCCATCCATCCATCCCTCCAGCCAGCCAGCCATTAAGCCATCCATCCATCCAGCCATCCATCCAGCCATCCATCCATCCCTCCAGCCAGCCATCCATCCAGCCATCCCTCCATCCAGCCATCCATCCAACCATCCATCCATCCATCCATCCATCCAGCCAGCCAACCATCCAGCCATCCCTCCGTCCAGCCATCCATCCATCCATCCATCCCTCCAGCCAGCCATCCATCCAGCCATCCATCCATCCAGCCATCCATCCAGCCATCCATCCATCAATCCATCCCTCCAGCCAGCCATCCATCCAGCAATCCATCCGAACCATCCGTCCATCCAGCCATCCATCCATCCATGCATCTCTCCAGCCAGCCATCCATCCAGCCATCCATCCATCCATCCATCCCTCCAGCCAGCCAACGATCCAGCCATCCCTCCATCCAGCCACCCATCCATCCATCCGTCCAGCCAGCCATCCATCCAGCCATCCATCCATCCAGCCATCGAAACATCAATCCATCCCTCCAGCCAGCCATCCATCCAGCCATCCATCCATCCAGCCGTCCATCCAGCCATCCATCCATCCCTCCAGCCAACCATCCATCCAGCCATCCATCCATCCACCCATCCCTCCAGCCAGCCAACCATCCAGCCAACCCTACATCCAGCCATCCCTCCATCCAGCCATCCATCCATCCATCCATCCCTCCAACCAGCCATCCATCCAGCCATCCATCCATCCAGCCATCCATCCAGCCATCCATCCATCAATCCATTCCTCCAGCCAGCCATCCATCCAGCCATCCATCCATCCAGCCGTCCATCGGACCATCCATCCATCCATCCATCTTTCCAGCCAGCTATCCATCCAGCCATCCATCCATCCAGCCATCCATTCAGCCATCCATTCCGCCATCCATCGATCCAGCCATCAATCCAGCCATCCATCCATCCATCCATTCCTCCAGCCAGCCAGCCATCCAGCCATCCCTCCATCCAGCCATCCATCCATCCATCCATCCCTCCAGCCAGCCATCCATCCAGCCATCCATCCATCCAGCCACCCATCCAGCCATCCATCCATCCAGCCATCCCTCCAGGCAGCCATCCATCCAGCCATCCATCCATCCAGCCATCCATCCAGCCATTCATCCATCCATCCCTCCAGCCAGCTATCCACCCAGCCATCCATCCATCCAGTCATCCATTCAGCCATCCATCCAGCCATCAATCCAGCCAGCCATCCATCCAGCCATCCATCCATCCATTCCTACAGCCATCCATCGATCTAGCCATCCATTCAGCCATCCATCCATCCATCCATCCCTCCATCCATCCATCCCTCCAGCCAGCCATCCATCCAGCCATCCATTCGTCCAACCATCCATCCAGCCATCCATCCATCCATCCATCCCTCCAGCCAGCCATCCATCCAGCCATCCATCCTTCCAGCCATCCATCCTGCCATCCATCCATCCATCCATCGCTCCAGCCAGCCATCCATCCAGCCAGCCATCCAGCCATCCATCATTCAATCCATCCCTCCAGCCAGCCATCCATCCAGCCATCCATCCATGACTCCATCCCTCCAGCCAGCCATCCATCCAGCCATCCATCGATCTAGCCATCCATTCAGCAATCCATCCATCCATCCCTCCAGCCAGCCATCCATCCAGCCTTCCATCCATCCAGCCATCCGTCCAGCCATCCATTAATCCATCCATTCCTCCAGCCTGCAATCCATCCAGCCATCAATCCAGCCATCCATGCAGCCACCCATCCATCCATCCATCCCTCCAGCAAGCCATCCATCCAGACATCCATCCATCCAGCCATCCATCCAGCCATCCATCCATCCATCCATTCCTCCTGCCAGCCATCCATCCAGCCATCCATCCATCCAGCCATCCCTCCAGACAGCCATCCATCCGGAAATCCATCCACCCAGCCATCCATCCAGCCACCCATCCGTCCATCCATCCCTCCAGCCAGCTATCCATCCAGCAATCCATCCATCCAGCCATCCAACCAGTCATCCATCCATCAATCCATCCCTCCAGCCAGCCATCCATCCAGCCATCCATCCAAACCAGCCGTCCATCCAGCCATCCATCCATCCATGCATCCCTCCAGCCAGCCATCCATCCAGCCATCCATTCATCCATCCCTCCCTCTAGCCAGCCAACCATCCAGACATCCCTCCATCCAGCCATCCATCCATCCATCCCTCCAGCCAGCCATCCATCCAGCCATCCATCCATCCAGCCATCCATCCAGCCATCCATCCATCAATCCATCCCTCCAGCCAGCCATCCATCCAGCCATCCATCCATCCAGCCGTCCATCCAGCCATCCATCCATCCAGCCATCCATCCATCCAGACTTCCAGCCATCCAGCCATCCATCCATCCAGCCATCCATCCATCCATCCATCCATCCATCCATCCAACCATCCAGCCATCCATCCAGCCATCCATCCTTTAAGCCATCCATCCAGCGAGTCATCCATCCAGCCATCCATCCATCCAGCCATCCATACAGCCATCCATCCATCCATCCATCCTTCCCTCCAGCCAGCCATCCATCCAGCCATCCATCCATACATCCCTGCAGCCAATCGTCCATCCAGCCAGCCATCCATCCAGCCATCCATCCAGCCATCCATCCATCGATCCATCTCTCCAGCCAGCCATCCATCCAGCCATTCCTCCATCCAGACATCCATCCAGCCATCCATCCATCCCTCCAGCCAGCCATCCATCCAGCCATCCCTCCATCCATCCGTCCATCCATCCAGCCATCCATCCAGCCATCCATCCATCCAGACTTCCAGGCATCCAGCCATCCATCCATCCAGCCATCCATCCATCCATCCATCCATCCATCCATCCATCCATCCAACCATCCAGCCATCCATCCATCCATCCATCCATTAAGCCATCCATCCAGCGAGTCATCCATCCAGCCATCCATCCATCCCGCCATCCATTCAGCCATCCATCCATCCCTCCAGCCAGCCATTCATCCTGCCATCCATCCATCCAGCCATCCATCCAGCCATCCATCCATCCATCCATCCATTCCTCCAGCAAGCCATCCATCCAGCCATCCAGCCATCCAGCCATCAATCCAGCCAACCATCCATCCATCCATCCCTCCAGCAAGCCAGCCATCCAGCCATCCCTCCATCCAGCCATCCATCCAGCCATCCATCCATCAATCCATCCCTCCAGCCAGCCATCCATCCAGCCATCCATCCATCCAGCCGTCCATCTAACCATCCATCCATCCCTCCAGCCAGCTATCCATCCAGCCAGCCATCCATCCAGCCATCCATTCAGCCATCCATCCAGCCATCCATCCATCCAGCCATCAATCCAGCCATCCATCCATCCATTCCTCCAGCCTGCCATCCATCCAGCCATCCATTCATCCAGTCATCCTTCCAGCCATCCATCAATCCATTCCTCCAGCCATCCATTCATCCAGCCATCTCTACAGACAGCCATCCATCCGGAAATACATCAATCCAGCCATCCATCCAGCCACCCATGCATCCATCCATCCCTCCAGCCAGCCATCCATCCAGCCATCCATCTATCCAGCCATCCATCCAGCCATCCATCCATCCATCCCTCCAGCCACCCTTCCATCCATCCCTCCAGCCAGCCAGCCATCCATCCATTCATCCATCCATCCATCCATCCATCCATCCATCCATCCATCCAGCCATCCATCCAGCCACACATCCATCCATCCATCCCTCCAGCCAGCCATCCATCCAGCCATCCATCTAACCAGCCATCCATCCAGCCATCCATCCATCCATCCCTCCAGCCAGCGTTCCATCCATCCCTCCAGCCATCCATCCATCCATCCATCCATCCATCCATCCATCCATCCAGCCATCCATCCAGCCATCCATCCAGCCATCCATCCATCCATCCATCCAGCCATCCATCCATCCATCCATCCATCCAACCATCCATCCAGCCATCCATCCATACATCCAGCCAACCAGTCATCCATCCATCCAGCCAGCCATCCAGACATCCAGCCATCCATCCAGCCATCCATCCAGCCATCCATCCATCCTTCCATCCCTCCAGCCAGCCATCCATCCAGCCATCAATCCAACTAGCCATCCATCCAACCATCCACGCATCCATCACTCCAGCCAGCCATCCATCCAGCCATCCATCCATCCAGCCATCTCTCCAGGCAGCCATCCATCCGGAAATCCATCCATCCAGCCTTCCATCCAGCCACCCATGCATCCATCCATCCCTCCAGCCAGCCATCCATCCAGCCATCCATCTATCCAGCCATCCATCCAGCCATCCATCCATCCATCCCTCCAGCCAGCCTTCCATCCATCCCTCCAGCCATCCATCCATCCATCCATCCATCCATCCATCCATCCATCCATCCATCCATCCATCCATCCATTCATCCATCCAGCCATCCATCCAGCCATCCATCCAGCCATCCATCCATCCATCCATCGAGCCATCCATCCATTCATCCATCCATCCATCCAGCCATCCATCCAGCCATCCATCCATACTTCCAGCCAACCAGTCATCCATCCATCCAGCCAGCCGTCAAGACATCCAGCCATCCATCCAGCCATCCATCCAGCCAGCCATCAATCCAACTAGCCATCCATCCAACCATCCACGCATCCATCACTCCAGCCAGCCATCCATCCAGCCATCTTTCCATCCAGCCATCCATACAGCCATCCATCCATCCATCCATCCTTCCCTCCAGCCAGCCATCCATCCAGCCATCCACCCATACATCCCTCCAGCCAATCGTCCGTCCAGCCATCCATCCATCCAGCCATCCATCCAGCCATCCATCCATCGATCCATCTCTCCAGCCAGCCATCCATCCAGCCATTCCTCCATCCAGACATCCATCCAGCCATACATCCATCCCTCCAGCCAGCCATCCATCCAGCCATCCCTCCATCCATCCGTCCATCCATCCAGCCATCCATCCAGCCATCCATCCATCCAGACTTCCAGCCATCCAGCCATCCATCCATCCAGCCATCCATCCATCCATCCATCCATCCATCCAAGCATCCAGCCATCCATCCAGCCATCCATCCATTAAGCCATCCATCCAGCGAGTCATCCATCCAGCCATCCATCCAACCAGCCATCCATTCAGCCATCCATCCATCCCTCCAGCCAGCCATTCATCCAGCCATCCATCCATCCAGCCATCCATCCAGCCATCCATCCATTCATCCATCCATCCCTCCAGCACGCCATCCATCCAGCCATCCAGCCATCCAGCCATCAATCCAGCCAACCATCCATCCATCCATCCCTCCAGCAAGCCATCCATCCAGCCATCCCTCCATCCAGCCATCCATCCAGCCATCCATGCATTCATCCATCTCTCCATCCAGCCATCCATCCAGCCAATCATCCATCCATCCATACCTCCAGCCAGCCATCCATCCATCCATCCAGCCATCCATCCAGCCATCCATCCCTCCAGCCAGCCAGCCATTAAGCCATCCATCCATCCAGCCATCCACCCATCGCTCCAGCCAGCCATCCATCCAGCAATCCCTCCATCCAGCCATCCATCCAGCCATCCATCCATCCATCCATCCAGCCAGCCAACCATCCAGCCATCCCTCCATCCAGCCATCCACGCATCCATCCATCCCTCCAGTCAGCCATCCATCCAGCAATCCATCCATCCAGCCATCCAACCAGTCATCCATCCATCAACCCATCCCTCCAGCCAGCCATCCATCCAGCCATCCATCCAAACCAGCCGTCCATCCAGCCATCCATCCATCCATGCATCCCTCCAGCCAGCCATCCATCCAGCCATCCATTCATCCATCCCTCCCTCTAGCCAGCCAACCATCCAACCATCCCTCCATTCAGCCATCCATCCATCCCTCCAGCCAGCCATCCATCCAGCCATCCATCCATCCAGCCATCCATCCAGCCATCCATCCATCAATCCATCCCTCCAGCCAGCCATCCATCCAGCCATCCATCCATCCAGCCGTCCATCCAGCCATCCATCCATCCCTCCAGCCAGCCATCCATCCAGCCATCCCTCGATCCCTCCATCCAGACATCCATCCATCCCTCCAGCCAGCCATCTATCCAGCCATCCATCCATCCAGCCATCCATCCAGCCATCCATCCATCAATCCATCCCTCCAGCCAGCCATCCATTCATCATCCATCCATCCAGCCGTCCATCCACCATCCATCCATTCTTCCATCCCTCCAGCCAGCTATTCATCCAGCCATCCATCCATCCAGCCATCCATTCAGCCATCCATCCAGCCATCCATCCATCAAGCCATCAATCCAGCCATCCATCCATCCATTCCTCCAGCCAGCCATCCATCCAGCCATCCATTCATCCAGTCATCCTTCCAGCCATCCTTCCATCCATCCCTCCAGCCAGCCATCTATCCAGCCATCCATCCATCCAGCCATCTCTCCAGACAGCCATCCATCCGGAAATCCACCCATGCATCCATCCATCCCTCCAGCCAGCCATCCATCCAGCCATCCATCTATCCAGCCATTCATCCAGCCATCCATCCATCCATCCCTCCAGCCAGCCTTCCATCCATCCCTCCAGCCAGCCAGCCATCCATACATCCATCCATCCATCCATCCATCCATCCATCCATCCATCCATTCATCCATCCATCCATCCATCCATCCATCCATCCAGCCATCCATCCAGCCAGCCATCCATCCATCCATCCCTCCAGCCAGCCATCCATCCAGCCATCCATCTAACCAGCCATCCGTCCTGACATCCATCCATCCATCCCTCCAGCCAGCCTTCCATCCATCCCTCCAGCCAGCCATCCATCCATCCATCCATCCATCCATCCATCCATCCATCCATCAATCCATCCATCCAGCCATCCATCCAACCATCCATCCAGCCATCCATCCATCCATCCATCCAGCCATCCATCCATCCATCCATCCATCCAACCATCCATCCAGCCATCCATCCATACATCCAGCCAACCAGTCATCCATCCATCCAGCCAGCCATCCAGACATCCAGCCATCCATCCAGACATCCATCCAGCCATCCATCCATCCTTCCATCCCTCCAGCCAGCCATCCATCCAGCCATCAATCCAACTAGCCATCCATCCAACCATCCACGCATCCATCACTCCAGCCAGCCATCCATCCAGCCATCCATCCATCCAGCCATCCATACAGCCATCCTTCCATCCATCCATCCATCCCTCCAGCCAGCCATCCATCCAGCCATCCATCCATCCATCCCTCCAGCCATTCGTCCATCCAGCAATCCATCCATCCAGCCATCCATCCAGCCATCCATCCATCCATCCATCCCTCCAGCCAGCCATCCATCCAGCCATTCCTCCATCCAGACATCCATCCAGAAAGCCATCCATCCTTCCATCCAGCCATCCATCCAGCCATCCCTCCATCCATCCGTCCATCCATCCAGCCATCCATCCAGCCATCCATCCAGACGTCCAGCCATCCAGCCATCCATCCACCAGCCATCCATCCAACCAGCCATCCATCCATCCAACCATCCAGCCATCCATCCAGCCATCCATCCATTAAGCCATCCATCCAGCCATCCATCCATCCATCCATCCCGCCAGCGAGCGATCCATCCAGCCATCCATCCATCCAGCCATCCATCCAGCCATCCATCCATCCATCCATCCCTCCAGCCAGCCATCCATCCAGCCATCCTTCCATCCAGGCATCCATCCAGCCATCCATCCATCAATCCATCCCTCCAGCCAGCCATGATCCAGCCATCCATCCATCCAGCCGTCCATCCAGCCATCCATCCATCCATCCATCCCTCCAGCCAGCCATCCATCCAGCCATACATCCATCCAGCCATCCATCCAGCCATCCATCCATCCATCCATTCCTCCAGCCAGCCATCCATCCAACCATCAATCCATCCAGCCATCCATCCAGCCATCCATCCATCCCTCCAGCCAGCCATCCATCCAGCCATCCATCCATCCAGCCAGCCATCCATCCATTCCTCCAGCCAGCCATCCATCCAGCCATCCGTCCATCCATCCATCCATCCAGCAATCCATCCAGCCATCCATCCATCCATTCTTCCCTCCAGCCAGTCATCCATCCAGCCATTCATCCATCCAGCCATCCATCCAGCCATCCTTCCATCCATCCCTCCAGCCAGCCTTTAATCCAGCCATCCATCCATTAAGCCATCCATCCAGCCATCCATCCATCCATCCATCCCTCTAGCCAGCCATTCATCCAGCCATTCCTCCATCCAGCCATCCATCCAGCCATCCATCCATCCATCCATCTCTCCAGCCAGCCATACATCCAGCGATCCATCCATTCAGCCATTCATCCAGCCATCCATCCATCCATCCCTCCAGCCAGCCAGCCATTAAGCCATCCATCCATCCAGCCATCCATCCAGCCATCCATCCATCCCTCCAGCCAGCCATCCATCCAGCCATCCCTCCATCCAGCCATCCATCCAACCATCCATCCATCCATCCATCCATCCAGCCAGCCAACCATCCAGCCATCCCTCCGTCCAGCCATCCATCCATCCATCCATCCCTCCAGCCAGCCATCCATCCAGCCATCCATCCATCCAGCCATCCATCCAGCCATCCATCCATCAATCCATCCCTCCAGCCAGCCATCCATCCAGCAATCCATCCGAACCATCCGTCCATCCAGCCATCCATCCATCCATGCACCTCTCCAGCCAGCCATCCATCCAGCCATCCATCCATCCATCCATCCCTCCAGCCAGCCAACCATCCAGCCATCCCTCCATCCAGCCACCCATCCATCCATCCGTCCAGCCAGCCATCCATCCAGCCATCCATCCATCCAGCCATCGAAACATCAATCCATCCCTCCAGCCAGCCATCCATCCAGCCATGCATCCATCCAGCCGTCCATCCAGCCATCCATCCATCCCTCCAGCCAACCATCCATCCAGCCATCCATCCATCCACCCATCCCTCCAGCCAGCCAACCATCCAGCCAACCCTACATCCAGCCATCCCTCCATCCAGCCATCCATCCATCCATCCATCCCTCCATCCAGCCATCCATCCAGCCATCCATCCATCCAGCCATCCATCCAGCCATCCATCCATCAATCCATTCCTCCAGCCAGCCATCCATCCAGCCATCCATCCATCCAGCCATCCATCCATCCATCCATCCAGCCATCCATCCATCCATCCATCCATCCAACCATCCATCCAGCCATCCATCCATACATCCAGCCAACCAGTCATCCATCCATCCAGCCAGCCATCCAGACATCCAGCCATCCATCCAGCCATCCATCCAGCCATCCATCCATCCTTCCATCCCTCCAGCCAGCCATCCATCCAGCCATCAATCCAACTAGCCATCCATCCAACCATCCACGCATCCATCACTCCAGCCAGCCATCCATCCAGCCATCCATCCATCCAGCCATCTCTCCAGGCAGCCATCCATCCGGAAATCCATCCATCCAGCCTTCCATCCAGCCACCCATGCATCCATCCATCCCTCCAGCCAGCCATCCATCCAGCCATCCATCTATCCAGCCATCCATCCAGCCATCCATCCATCCATCCCTCCAGCCAGCCTTCCATCCATCCCTCCAGCCATCCATCCATCCATCCATCCATCCATCCATCCATCCATCCATCCATCCATCCATTCATCCATCCAGCCATCCATCCAGCCATCCATCCAGCCATCCATCCATCCATCCATCGAGCCATCCATCCATTCATCCATCCATCCATCCAGCCATCCATCCAGCCATCCATCCATACTTCCAGCCAACCAGTCATCCATCCATCCAGCCAGCCGTCAAGACATCCAGCCATCCATCCAGCCATCCATCCAGCCAGCCATCAATCCAACTAGCCATCCATCCAACCATCCACGCATCCATCACTCCAGCCAGCCATCCATCCAGCCATCTTTCCATCCAGCCATCCATACAGCCATCCATCCATCCATCCATCCTTCCCTCCAGCCAGCCATCCATCCAGCCATCCACCCATACATCCCTCCAGCCAATCGTCCGTCCAGCCATCCATCCATCCAGCCATCCATCCAGCCATCCATCCATCGATCCATCTCTCCAGCCAGCCATCCATCCAGCCATTCCTCCATCCAGACATCCATCCAGCCATACATCCATCCCTCCAGCCAGCCATCCATCCAGCCATCCCTCCATCCATCCGTCCATCCATCCAGCCATCCATCCAGCCATCCATCCATCCAGACTTCCAGCCATCCAGCCATCCATCCATCCAGCCATCCATCCATCCATCCATCCATCCATCCAAGCATCCAGCCATCCATCCAGCCATCCATCCATTAAGCCATCCATCCAGCGAGTCATCCATCCAGCCATCCATCCAACCAGCCATCCATTCAGCCATCCATCCATCCCTCCAGCCAGCCATTCATCCAGCCATCCATCCATCCAGCCATCCATCCAGCCATCCATCCATTCATCCATCCATCCCTCCAGCACGCCATCCATCCAGCCATCCAGCCATCCAGCCATCAATCCAGCCAACCATCCATCCATCCATCCCTCCAGCAAGCCATCCATCCAGCCATCCCTCCATCCAGCCATCCATCCAGCCATCCATGCATTCATCCATCTCTCCATCCAGCCATCCATCCAGCCAATCATCCATCCATCCATACCTCCAGCCAGCCATCCATCCATCCATCCAGCCATCCATCCAGCCATCCATCCCTCCAGCCAGCCAGCCATTAAGCCATCCATCCATCCAGCCATCCACCCATCGCTCCAGCCAGCCATCCATCCAGCAATCCCTCCATCCAGCCATCCATCCAGCCATCCATCCATCCATCCATCCAGCCAGCCAACCATCCAGCCATCCCTCCATCCAGCCATCCACGCATCCATCCATCCCTCCAGTCAGCCATCCATCCAGCAATCCATCCATCCAGCCATCCAACCAGTCATCCATCCATCAACCCATCCCTCCAGCCAGCCATCCATCCAGCCATCCATCCAAACCAGCCGTCCATCCAGCCATCCATCCATCCATGCATCCCTCCAGCCAGCCATCCATCCAGCCATCCATTCATCCATCCCTCCCTCTAGCCAGCCAACCATCCAACCATCCCTCCATTCAGCCATCCATCCATCCCTCCAGCCAGCCATCCATCCAGCCATCCATCCATCCAGCCATCCATCCAGCCATCCATCCATCAATCCATCCCTCCAGCCAGCCATCCATCCAGCCATCCATCCATCCAGCCGTCCATCCAGCCATCCATCCATCCCTCCAGCCAGCCATCCATCCAGCCATCCCTCGATCCCTCCATCCAGACATCCATCCATCCCTCCAGCCAGCCATCTATCCAGCCATCCATCCATCCAGCCATCCATCCAGCCATCCATCCATCAATCCATCCCTCCAGCCAGCCATCCATTCATCATCCATCCATCCAGCCGTCCATCCACCATCCATCCATTCTTCCATCCCTCCAGCCAGCTATTCATCCAGCCATCCATCCATCCAGCCATCCATTCAGCCATCCATCCAGCCATCCATCCATCAAGCCATCAATCCAGCCATCCATCCATCCATTCCTCCAGCCAGCCATCCATCCAGCCATCCATTCATCCAGTCATCCTTCCAGCCATCCTTCCATCCATCCCTCCAGCCAGCCATCTATCCAGCCATCCATCCATCCAGCCATCTCTCCAGACAGCCATCCATCCGGAAATCCACCCATGCATCCATCCATCCCTCCAGCCAGCCATCCATCCAGCCATCCATCTATCCAGCCATTCATCCAGCCATCCATCCATCCATCCCTCCAGCCAGCCTTCCATCCATCCCTCCAGCCAGCCAGCCATCCATACATCCATCCATCCATCCATCCATCCATCCATCCATCCATCCATTCATCCATCCATCCATCCATCCATCCATCCATCCAGCCATCCATCCAGCCAGCCATCCATCCATCCATCCCTCCAGCCAGCCATCCATCCAGCCATCCATCTAACCAGCCATCCGTCCTGACATCCATCCATCCATCCCTCCAGCCAGCCTTCCATCCATCCCTCCAGCCAGCCATCCATCCATCCATCCATCCATCCATCCATCCATCCATCCATCAATCCATCCATCCAGCCATCCATCCAACCATCCATCCAGCCATCCATCCATCCATCCATCCAGCCATCCATCCATCCATCCATCCATCCAACCATCCATCCAGCCATCCATCCATACATCCAGCCAACCAGTCATCCATCCATCCAGCCAGCCATCCAGACATCCAGCCATCCATCCAGACATCCATCCAGCCATCCATCCATCCTTCCATCCCTCCAGCCAGCCATCCATCCAGCCATCAATCCAACTAGCCATCCATCCAACCATCCACGCATCCATCACTCCAGCCAGCCATCCATCCAGCCATCCATCCATCCAGCCATCCATACAGCCATCCTTCCATCCATCCATCCATCCCTCCAGCCAGCCATCCATCCAGCCATCCATCCATCCATCCCTCCAGCCATTCGTCCATCCAGCAATCCATCCATCCAGCCATCCATCCAGCCATCCATCCATCCATCCATCCCTCCAGCCAGCCATCCATCCAGCCATTCCTCCATCCAGACATCCATCCAGAAAGCCATCCATCCTTCCATCCAGCCATCCATCCAGCCATCCCTCCATCCATCCGTCCATCCATCCAGCCATCCATCCAGCCATCCATCCAGACGTCCAGCCATCCAGCCATCCATCCACCAGCCATCCATCCAACCAGCCATCCATCCATCCAACCATCCAGCCATCCATCCAGCCATCCATCCATTAAGCCATCCATCCAGCCATCCATCCATCCATCCATCCCGCCAGCGAGCGATCCATCCAGCCATCCATCCATCCAGCCATCCATCCAGCCATCCATCCATCCATCCATCCCTCCAGCCAGCCATCCATCCAGCCATCCTTCCATCCAGGCATCCATCCAGCCATCCATCCATCAATCCATCCCTCCAGCCAGCCATGATCCAGCCATCCATCCATCCAGCCGTCCATCCAGCCATCCATCCATCCATCCATCCCTCCAGCCAGCCATCCATCCAGCCATACATCCATCCAGCCATCCATCCAGCCATCCATCCATCCATCCATTCCTCCAGCCAGCCATCCATCCAACCATCAATCCATCCAGCCATCCATCCAGCCATCCATCCATCCCTCCAGCCAGCCATCCATCCAGCCATCCATCCATCCAGCCAGCCATCCATCCATTCCTCCAGCCAGCCATCCATCCAGCCATCCGTCCATCCATCCATCCATCCAGCAATCCATCCAGCCATCCATCCATCCATTCTTCCCTCCAGCCAGTCATCCATCCAGCCATTCATCCATCCAGCCATCCATCCAGCCATCCTTCCATCCATCCCTCCAGCCAGCCTTTAATCCAGCCATCCATCCATTAAGCCATCCATCCAGCCATCCATCCATCCATCCATCCCTCTAGCCAGCCATTCATCCAGCCATTCCTCCATCCAGCCATCCATCCAGCCATCCATCCATCCATCCATCTCTCCAGCCAGCCATACATCCAGCGATCCATCCATTCAGCCATTCATCCAGCCATCCATCCATCCATCCCTCCAGCCAGCCAGCCATTAAGCCATCCATCCATCCAGCCATCCATCCAGCCATCCATCCATCCCTCCAGCCAGCCATCCATCCAGCCATCCCTCCATCCAGCCATCCATCCAACCATCCATCCATCCATCCATCCATCCAGCCAGCCAACCATCCAGCCATCCCTCCGTCCAGCCATCCATCCATCCATCCATCCCTCCAGCCAGCCATCCATCCAGCCATCCATCCATCCAGCCATCCATCCAGCCATCCATCCATCAATCCATCCCTCCAGCCAGCCATCCATCCAGCAATCCATCCGAACCATCCGTCCATCCAGCCATCCATCCATCCATGCACCTCTCCAGCCAGCCATCCATCCAGCCATCCATCCATCCATCCATCCCTCCAGCCAGCCAACCATCCAGCCATCCCTCCATCCAGCCACCCATCCATCCATCCGTCCAGCCAGCCATCCATCCAGCCATCCATCCATCCAGCCATCGAAACATCAATCCATCCCTCCAGCCAGCCATCCATCCAGCCATCCATCCATCCAGCCGTCCATCCAGCCATCCATCCATCCCTCCAGCCAACCATCCATCCAGCCATCCATCCATCCACCCATCCCTCCAGCCAGCCAACCATCCAGCCAACCCTACATCCAGCCATCCCTCCATCCAGCCATCCATCCATCCATCCATCCCTCCATCCAGCCATCCATCCAGCCATCCATCCATCCAGCCATCCATCCAGCCATCCATCCATCAATCCATTCCTCCAGCCAGCCATCCATCCAGCCATCCATCCATCCAGCCGTCCATCGGACCATCCATCCATCCATCCATCTTTCCAGCCAGCTATCCATCCAGCCATCCATCCATCCAGCCATCCATTCAGCCATCCATTCCGCCATCCATCGATCCAGCCATCAATCCAGCCATCCATCCATCCATCCATTCCTCCAGCCAGCCAGCCATCCAGCCATCCCTCCATCCAGCCATCCATCCATCCATCCATCCCTCCAGCCAGCCATCCATCCAGCCATCCATCCATCCAGCCACCCATCCAGCCATCCATCCATCCAGCCATCCCTCCAGGCAGCCATCCATCCAGCCATCCATCCATCCAGCCATCCATCCAGCCATTCATCCATCCATCCCTCCAGCCAGCTATCCACCCAGCCATCCATCCATCCAGTCATCCATTCAGCCATCCATCCAGCCATCAATCCAGCCAGCCATCCATCCAGCCATCCATCCATCCATTCCTACAGCCATCCATCGATCTAGCCATCCATTCAGCCATCCATCCATCCATCCATCCCTCCATCCATCCATCCCTCCAGCCAGCCATCCATCCAGCCATCCATTCGTCCAACCATCCATCCAGCCATCCATCCATCCATCCATCCCTCCAGCCAGCCATCCATCCAGCCATCCATCCTTCCAGCCATCCATCCTGCCATCCACCCATCCATCCATCGCTCCAGCCAGCCATCCATCCAGCCAGCCATCCAGCCATCCATCATTCAATCCATCCCTCCAGCCAGCCATCCATCCAGCCATCCATCCATGACTCCATCCCTCCAGCCAGCCATCCATCCAGCCATCCATCGATCTAGCCATCCATTCAGCAATCCATCCATCCATCCCTCCAGCCAGCCATCCATCCAGCCTTCCATCCATCCAGCCATCCGTCCAGCCATCCATTAATCCATCCATTCCTCCAGCCTGCAATCCATCCAGCCATCAATCCAGCCATCCATGCAGCCACCCATCCATCCATCCATCCCTCCAGCAAGCCATCCATCCAGACATCCATCCATCCAGCCATCCATCCAGCCATCCATCCATCCATCCATTCCTCCTGCCAGCCATCCATCCAGCCATCCATCCATCCAGCCATCCCTCCAGACAGCCATCCATCCGGAAATCCATCCACCCAGCCATCCATCCAGCCACCCATCCATCCATCCATCCCTCCAGCCAGCCATCCATCCATCCATCCATCCATCCATCCATCCATCCATCCATCCATCCAGCCATCCATCCAGCCATCCATCCAGCCATCCATCCATCCATCCATCCAGCCATCCATCCATCCATCCATCCATCCATCCATCCATCCATCCAGCCATCCATCCAGCCATCCATCCATACATCCAGCAAACCATTCATCCATCCATCCAGCCAGCCATCCAGACATCCAGCCATCCATCCAGCCATCCATCCAGCCATCCATCCATCCTTCCATCCCTCCAGCCTGCCATCCATCCAGCCATTAATCCAACTAGCCACCGATCCAAACATCCACCCATCCATCACTCCAGCCACCCATCCATCCAGCCATCCATCCAGCCATCCATACAGCCATCCATCAATCCATCCCTCCAGCCAGCCATCCATCCAGCCATCCATCCATCCATCCCTCCAGCCAATCGTCCATCCAGACATCCATCCATCCAGCCATCCATCCAGCCATCCATCCATCCATCCATCCCTCCAGCCAGCCATCCATCCAGCCATTCCTCCATCCAGACATCCATCCAGCCATCAATCCATCCCTCCAGCCAGCCATCCATCCAGCCATCCCTCCATCCATCCGTCCATCCATCCAGCCTTCCATCCAGCCATCCATCCATCCAGACTTCCAGCCATCCAGCCATCCATCCATCCAGCCACCCATCCATCCAACCATCCAGCCATCCATCCAGCCATCCATCCATTAAGCCATCCATCCATCCATCCATCCCGCCAGCGAGTCATCCATCCAGCCATCCATCCATCCAGCCATCCTTCCAGCCATCCATCCATCCCTCCATCCAGCCATTCATCCAGCCATCCATCCATCCAACCATCCATCCAGCCATCCATCCATCCATCCATCCATCCCTCCAGCAAGCCATCCATCCAGCCATCCAGCCATCCAGCCATCCAGCCATCAATCCATCCAGCCATCCATCCATTCATCCATCTCTCCATCCAGCCATCCATCCAGCCAATCATCCATCCATCCATACCTCCAGCCAGCCATCCATCCATCCATCCAGCCATCCATCCAGCCATCCATCCCTCCAGCCAGCCAGCCATTAAGCCATCCATCCATCCAGCCATCCAGCCAGCCATCCATCCCTCCAGCCAGCCATCCATCCAGCAATCCCTCCATCCTGCCATCCATCCAGCCATCCATCCATCCATCCATCCATCCATCCATCCAGCCAGCCAACCAGTCATCCGTCCATCCAGCCAGCCATCCAGACATCCAGCCATCCATCCAGCCATCCATCCAGCCATCCATCCATTCTTCCATCCCTCCAGACAGCCATCCATCCAGCCATTAATCCAACTAGCCATCCATCCAACCATCCACGCATCCATCACTCCAGCCAGCCATCCATCCAGCCATCCATCCATCCAGCCATCCATACAGCCATCCATCCATCCATCCCTCCAGCCAGCCATCCATCCAGCCATCCATCCATCCATCCCTCCAGCCAATCGTCCATCCAGCCATCCATCCATCCAGCCATCCATCCAGCCATCCATCCATCCATCAATCCCTCCAGCCAGCCATCCATCCAGCCATTCCTCCATCCAGACATCCATCCAGCCATCAATCCACCCCTCCAGCCAGCCATCCATCCAGCCATCCCTCCATCCATCCGTCCATCCATCCAGCCATCCATCCAGCCATCCATCCATCCAGACTTCCAGCCATCCAGCCATCCATCCATCCAGCCATCCATCCATCCATCCATCCCTCCATCCATCAATCCCTCCAGTCAGCCATCCATCCAGACATCCATTCGTCCAACCATCCATCCAGCCATCCATCCATCCATCCATCCCTCCAGCCAGCCATCCATCCAGCCATCCATCCTTCCAGCCATCCATCCTGCCATCCATCCATCCATCCATCGCTCCAGCCAGCCATCCATCCAGCCAGCCATCCAGCCATCCATCATTCAATCCATCCCTACAGCCAGCCATGCATCCAGTCATCCTTCCATCCACCCATCCATCCAGCCATCCATCCATGACTCCATCCCTCCAGCCAGCCATCCATCCAGCCATCCATCGATCTAGCAATCCATTCAGCCATCCATCCATCCATTCCTCCAGCCAGCAATCCATCCAGCCATCCATCCAGCCATCCATCCAGCCACCCATCCATCCATCCATCCCTCCAGCAAGCCATCCATCCAGACATCCATCCATCCAGCCATCCTTCCAGCCATCCATCCATCCATCCATTTCTCCTGCCAGCCATCCATCCAGCCATCCATCCATCCAGCCATCCCTCCAGACAGCCATCCATCCGGAAATCCATCCATCCAGCCATCCATCCAGCCACCCATCCATCCATCCATCCCTCCAGCCAGCCATCCATCCAGCCATCCAGCCAGCCTTCCATCCATCCCTCCAGCCAGCCATCCATCCAGCCAGCCAGCCATCCATCCATCCATCCATCCATCCATCCATCCATCCATCCATCCATCCATGCATCCATCCATCCATCCAACCAGCCATCCATCCAGCCATCCATCCAGCCATCCATCCATCCATCCATCCAGCCAACCATCCATCCATCCATCCCTCCATCCAGCCATCCATCCAGCCATCCATCCATACATCCAGCCTACCAGTCATCCATCCATCCAGCCAGCCATCCAGACATCCAGCCATCCATCCAGCCATCCATCCAGCCATCCATCCATCCTTCCATCCCTCCAGCCTGCCATCCATCCAGCCATTAATCCAACTAGCCATCGATCCAACCATCCACGCATCCATCACTCCAGCCAGCCATCCATCCAGCCATCCATCCATCCATCCATCCAGCCATCCATCCATCCAGCCATCCATCCAGCCATCCATCCATCCATCCCGCCAGCGAGTCATCCATCCAGCCATCCATCCATCCAGCCATCCATCCAGCCATCCATCCATCCATCCATACCTCCAGCCAGCCATTCATCCAGCCATCCATCCATCCATGCATCCCTCTAGCCAGCCATCCATCCGGCCATCCATTCATCCATCCATCGCTCTAGCCAGCCAACCATCCAGCCATCCCTCCATCCAGCCATCCATCCCTCCATCCTTCCAGCCAGCCATCCATCCAGCCATCCATCCAACCAGCCATCCATCCAGCCATCCATCCATCAATCCATCCCTCCAGCCAGCCATCCATCCAGCAATCCATCCATCCAGCCGTCCATCCAGCCATCCATCCATCCCTCCAGCCAGCCATCCATCCAGCCATCCATCCATCCCTCCAGCCAGCCAATCATCTAGCCAACCCTACATCCAGCCATCCCTCCATCCCGCCATTCATCCATCCCTCCAGCCAGCCATCTATCCAGCCATCCATCCATCCAGCCATCCATCCAGCCATCCATCCATCAATCCATCCCTCCAGCCAGCCATCCATCCAGCCATCCATCCATCCAGCCGTCCATCCAACCATCCATCCATCCATCCAACCATCCAGACATCCATCCAGCCATCAATCCATCCCTCCAGCCAGCCATCCTTCCAGCCATCCCTCCATCCATTCGTCCATCCATCCAGCCATCCATCCAGCCATCCATCCATCCATCCATTCCTCCAGCCAGCCATCCATCCAGCCATCCATTCATCCAGTCATCCTTCCAGCCATCCAGCCATCCATCCCTCCAGCCAGACAGCCATCCAGCCATCCAACCGTCCAGCCAACCAGCCAGCCAACCATCCAGCCATCCCTCCATCCAGCCATCCATCCGTCCATCCATCCCTCCAGCCAGCCATCCATCCAGCCATCCATCCATCCAGCAACCCATCCAGCCATCCATCCATCAATCCATCCCTCCAGCCAGCCATCCATCCAGCCATCCATCCATCCAGCCAGCCATCCATCCATCCATCCATCCCTCCAGCCAGCTATCTTTCCAGCCATCCATCCATCCAGCCATCCATTCAGCCATCCATCCAGCCATCCATCCATCCATCCATCCAGCCAGCCAGCCAACCATCCAGCCATCCCTCCAACCAGCCATCCACCCATCAATCCATCCCTCCAGCCAGCCATCCATCCATCCATCCATACATCCATCCAGCCATCCATCCAGCCATCCATCCCTCCAGCCAGCCAGCCAGCCATTAAGTCATCCATCCATTCAGCCATCCATCCATCCCTCCAGCCAGCCATCCATCCAGCAATCCCTCCATCCAGCCATCCATCCATCCATCCCTCCAGCCAGCCAACCATCCAGCCATACCTCCATCCAGCCATCCAACCATCCATCCCTCCAGCCAGCCATCCATCCAGCCATCCATCCATCCAGCCATCCATCCAGCCATCCATCCATCAATCCATCCCTCCAGCCAGCCATCCATCCAGCCATCCATCCATCCAGCCGTCCATCCAGCCACCCATCCATCCCTCCAGCCAGCCATCCATCCAGCCATCCATCCATCCATCCATCCCTCCAGCCAGCCAACCATCCAGCCAACCCTACATCCAGCCATCCCTCCAACCAGCCATCCATCCATCCCTCCAGCCAGCCATCCATCCAGCCATCCATCCATCCAGCCATCCATCCAGCCATCCATCCATCAATCCATCCCTCCAGCCAGCCATCCATCCAGCCATCCATCCATCCAGCCGTCCATCCAACCATCCATCCATCCATCCATCCCTCCAGCCATCTATCCATCCAGCCATCCATCCATCCAGCCATCCATTCAGCCATCCATCCAGCCATCCATCCATCCATAGAACATATAGAACATAGAACAATACAGCGCAGTACAGGCCCTTCGGCCCACGATGTTGCACCGAAACAAAAGCCATCTAACCTACACGATGCCATTATCATCCATATGTTTATCCAATAAACTTTTAAATGCCCTCAATGTTGGCGAGTTCACTACTGTACCAGGTAGGGCATTCCACGGCCTCACTACTCTTTGCGTAAAGAACCTACCTCTGACCTCTGTCCTATATCTATTACCCCTCAGTTTAAAGTTATGTCCCCTCGTGCCAGCCATATCCATCCGCGGGAGAAGGCTCTCACTGTCCACCCTATCCAACCCCCTGATCATTTTGTATGCCTCGATTAAGTCTCCTCTTAACCTTCTTCTCTCCAACGAAAACAACCTCAAGTCCGTCAGCCTTTCCTCATAAGATTTTCCCTCCATACCAGGCAACATCCTGGTAAATCTCCTCTGCACCCGCTCCAAAGCCTCCACGTCCTTCCTATAATGCGGTGACCAGAACTGTACGCAATACTCCAAATGCGGCCGGACCAGAGTTCTGTACAGCTGCAACATGACCTCCCGACTCCGAAACTCAATCCCTCTACCAATAAAGGCCAACACTCCATAGGCCTTCTTCACAACCCTATCAACCTGGGTGGCAACTTTCAGGGATCTATGTACATGGACACCTAGATCCCTCTGCTCATCCACACTTTCAAGAACTTTACCATTAGCCAAATATTCCGCATTCCTGTTATTCCTTCCAAAGTGAATCACCTCACACTTCTCGACATTAAACTCCATTTGCCACCTCTCAGCCCAGCTCTGCAGCTTATCTATATCCCTCTGTAACCTGCTACATCCTTCCACACTATCGACAACACCACCGACTTTAGTATCATCTGCAAATTTACTCACCCACCCTTCTGCGCCTTCCTCTAGGTCATTGATAAAAATCCAGCCATCAATCCAGCCATCCATCCATCCATCCATTCCTCCAGCCAGCCATCCATCCAGCCATCCATCCATCCAGCCATCCATCCAGACATCTATCCATCCTTCCCTCCAGCCAGCCATCCACCAGCCATCCAACCGTCCAGCCTTCCAGCCAGCCAACCATCCAGCCATCCCTCCATCCAGCCATCCATCCATCCCTCCAGCCAGCCATCCATCCAGCCATCCATCCATCCAGCAACCCATCCAGCCATTCATCCATCAATCCATCCCTCCAGCCAGCCATCCATCCAGCCATCCATCTATCCAGCCATCCATCCAGCCATCCATCCAACCATCCATCCCTCCAGCCAGCTATCTATCCAGCCATCCGTCCATCCAGCTATCCATTCAGCCATACATCCAGCCATCCATCCATCCAGCCATCCATCCAGCCATTCATCCATCCTCCCTTTCCTCCAGCCAGCCATCCATCCAGCCATCCATCCATCCAGCCATCCATCCATCCATCCATCCATCCATCCATCCCTCCAGCCAGCCATCCATCCAGCCATCCATCCGTCCAGCCATCCATCCATTCAGCCATCCATCCAGCCATCCATCCATCCAGACTTCCAGCCATCCAGCCATCCATCCATCCATCCATCCGTCCATCCAGCCATCCATCCATCCAACCATCCAGCCATCCATCCATTAAGCCATCCATCGAGCCATCCATCCATCCATCCATCCCGCCAGCGAGTCATCCATCCAGCCATCCATCCATCCAGCCATCCATCCAGCCATCCATCCATCCCTCCAGCAAGCCATTCATCCAGCCATCCATCCATCCAGCCATCCATTCAGCCATCCATCCATCCATCCCTCCAGCAAGCCATCCATCCAGCCAAACAGCCATCAATCCAGCCAACCATCCATCCATCCATCCCTCCAGCAAGCCATCCATCCAACCATCCCTCCATCCAGCCATCCATCCAGCCATCCATGCATTCATCCATCTCTCCATCCAGCCATCCATCCAGCCAATCATCCATCCATCCATACCTCCAGCCAGCCATCCTTCCATCCATCCATCCATCCATCCAGCCATCCATCCAGCCATCCATCCCTCCAGCCAGCCAGACATTAAGCCATCCATCCATCCAGCCATCCATCCAGCCATCCATCCATCCCTCCAGCCAGCCATCCATCCAGCAATCCCTCCATCCAGCCATCCATCCATTCATCCATCCCTCCAGCCAGCCATCCATCCAGCCATCCATCCAAACCAGCCGTCCATCCAGCCATCCATCCATCCATGCATCCCTCCAGCCAGCCATCCATCCAGCCAGCCAACCATCCAGCCATCCCTCCATCCAGCCATCCACCCATCAATCCATCCCTCCAGCCAGCCATCCATCCATCCATCCATCCATCCATCCAGCCATCCATCCAGCCATCCATCCCTCCAGCCAGCCAGCCAGCCATTAAGTCATCCATCCATTCAGCCATCCATCCATCCCTCCAGCCAGCCATCCATCCAGCAATCCCTCCATCCAGCCATCCATCCATCCATCCCTCCAGCCAGCCAACCATCCAGCCATACCTACATCCAGCCATCCAACCATCCATCCCTCCAGCCAGCCATCCATCCAGCCATCCCTCCATCCATCCGTCCATCCATCCAGCCATCCATCCAGCCATCCATCCATCCAGACTTCCAGCCATCCAGCCATCCATCCATCCAGCCATCCATCCATCCATCCATCCCTCCATCCATCAATTCCTCCAGTCAGCCATCCATCCAGCCATCCATTCGTCCAACCATCCATCCAGCCATCCATCCATCCATCCATCCCTCCAGCCAGCCATCCATCCAGCCATCCATCCTTCCAGCCATCCATCCTGCCATCCATCGATCCATCCATCGCTCCAGCCAGCCATCCATCCAGCCAGCCATCCAGCCATCCATCATTCAATCCATCCCTCCAGCCAGCCATGCATCCAGTCATCCTTCCATCCACCCATCCATCCAGCCATCCATCCATGACTCCATCCCTCCAGCCAGCCATCCATCCAGCCATCCATCGATCTAGCAATCCATTCAGCCATCCATCCATCCATTCCTCCAGCCAGCAATCCATCCAGCCATCCATCCAGCCATCCATCCAGCCACCCATCCATCCATCCGTCCCTCCAGCAAGCCATCCATCCAGACATCCATCCATCCAGCCATCCTTCCAGCCATCCATCCATCCATCCATTCCTCCTGCCAGCCATCCATCCAGCCATCCATCCATCCAGCCATCCCTCCAGACAGCCATCCATCCGGAAATCCATCCATCCAGCCATCAATCCAGCCACCCATCCATCCATCCATCCCTCCAGCCAGCCATCCATCCAGCCATCCAGCCAGCCTTCCATCCATCCCTCCAGCCAGCCATCCATCCAGCCAGCCAGCCATCCATCCATCCATCCATCCATCCATCCATCCATCCATCCATCCATCCATGCATCCATCCATCCATCCAACCAGCCAGCCATCCATCCAGCCATCCATCCATCCAGCAACCCATCCAGCCATCCATCCATCAATCCATCCCTCCAGCCAGCCATCCATCCAGCCATCCATCCATCCAGCCAGCCATCCATCCATCCATCCATCCCTCCAGCCAGCTATCTTTCCAGCCATCCATCCATCCAGCCATCCATTCAGCCATCCATCCAGCCATCCATCCATCCATCCATCCAGCCAGCCAGCCAACCATCCAGCCATCCCTCCAACCAGCCATCCACCCATCAATCCATCCCTCCAGCCAGCCATCCATCCATCCATCCATACATCCATCCAGCCATCCATCCAGCCATCCATCCCTCCAGCCAGCCAGCCAGCCATTAAGTCATCCATCCATTCAGCCATCCATCCATCCCTCCAGCCAGCCATCCATCCAGCAATCCCTCCATCCAGCCATCCATCCATCCATCCCTCCAGCCAGCCAACCATCCAGCCATACCTCCATCCAGCCATCCAACCATCCATCCCTCCAGCCAGCCATCCATCCAGCCATCCATCCATCCAGCCATCCATCCAGCCATCCATCCATCAATCCATCCCTCCAGCCAGCCATCCATCCAGCCATCCATCCATCCAGCCGTCCATCCAGCCACCCATCCATCCCTCCAGCCAGCCATCCATCCAGCCATCCATCCATCCATCCATCCCTCCAGCCAGCCAACCATCCAGCCAACCCTACATCCAGCCATCCCTCCAACCAGCCATCCATCCATCCCTCCAGCCAGCCATCCATCCAGCCATCCATCCATCCAGCCATCCATCCAGCCATCCATCCATCAATCCATCCCTCCAGCCAGCCATCCATCCAGCCATCCATCCATCCAGCCGTCCATCCAACCATCCATCCATCCATCCATCCCTCCAGCCATCTATCCATCCAGCCATCCATCCATCCAGCCATCCATTCAGCCATCCATCCAGCCATCCATCCATCCATAGAACATATAGAACATAGAACAATACAGCGCAGTACAGGCCCTTCGGCCCACGATGTTGCACCGAAACAAAAGCCATCTAACCTACACGATGCCATTATCATCCATATGTTTATCCAATAAACTTTTAAATGCCCTCAATGTTGGCGAGTTCACTACTGTACCAGGTAGGGCATTCCACGGCCTCACTACTCTTTGCGTAAAGAACCTACCTCTGACCTCTGTCCTATATCTATTACCCCTCAGTTTAAAGTTATGTCCCCTCGTGCCAGCCATATCCATCCGCGGGAGAAGGCTCTCACTGTCCACCCTATCCAACCCCCTGATCATTTTGTATGCCTCGATTAAGTCTCCTCTTAACCTTCTTCTCTCCAACGAAAACAACCTCAAGTCCGTCAGCCTTTCCTCATAAGATTTTCCCTCCATACCAGGCAACATCCTGGTAAATCTCCTCTGCACCCGCTCCAAAGCCTCCACGTCCTTCCTATAATGCGGTGACCAGAACTGTACGCAATACTCCAAATGCGGCCGGACCAGAGTTCTGTACAGCTGCAACATGACCTCCCGACTCCGAAACTCAATCCCTCTACCAATAAAGGCCAACACTCCATAGGCCTTCTTCACAACCCTATCAACCTGGGTGGCAACTTTCAGGGATCTATGTACATGGACACCTAGATCCCTCTGCTCATCCACACTTTCAAGAACTTTACCATTAGCCAAATATTCCGCATTCCTGTTATTCCTTCCAAAGTGAATCACCTCACACTTCTCGACATTAAACTCCATTTGCCACCTCTCAGCCCAGCTCTGCAGCTTATCTATATCCCTCTGTAACCTGCTACATCCTTCCACACTATCGACAACACCACCGACTTTAGTATCATCTGCAAATTTACTCACCCACCCTTCTGCGCCTTCCTCTAGGTCATTGATAAAAATCCAGCCATCAATCCAGCCATCCATCCATCCATCCATTCCTCCAGCCAGCCATCCATCCAGCCATCCATCCATCCAGCCATCCATCCAGACATCTATCCATCCTTCCCTCCAGCCAGCCATCCACCAGCCATCCAACCGTCCAGCCTTCCAGCCAGCCAACCATCCAGCCATCCCTCCATCCAGCCATCCATCCATCCCTCCAGCCAGCCATCCATCCAGCCATCCATCCATCCAGCAACCCATCCAGCCATTCATCCATCAATCCATCCCTCCAGCCAGCCATCCATCCAGCCATCCATCTATCCAGCCATCCATCCAGCCATCCATCCATCCATCCATCCCTTCAGCCAGCTATCTATCCAGCCATCCGTCCATCCAGCTATCCATTCAGCCATACATCCAGCCATCCATCCATCCAGCCATCCATCCAGCCATTCATCCATCCTCCCTTTCCTCCAGCCAGCCATCCATCCAGCCATCCATCCATCCAGCCATCCATCCATCCATCCATCCATCCATCCATCCCTCCAGCCAGCCATCCATCCAGCCATCCATCCGTCCAGCCATCCATCCATTCAGCCATCCATCCAGCCATCCATCCATCCAGACTTCCAGCCATCCAGCCATCCATCCATCCATCCATCCGTCCATCCAGCCATCCATCCATCCAACCATCCAGCCATCCATCCATTAAGCCATCCATCGAGCCATCCATCCATCCATCCATCCCGCCAGCGAGTCATCCATCCAGCCATCCATCCATCCAGCCATCCATCCAGCCATCCATCCATCCCTCCAGCAAGCCATTCATCCAGCCATCCATCCATCCAGCCATCCATTCAGCCATCCATCCATCCATCCCTCCAGCAAGCCATCCATCCAGCCAAACAGCCATCAATCCAGCCAACCATCCATCCATCCATCCCTCCAGCAAGCCATCCATCCAACCATCCCTCCATCCAGCCATCCATCCAGCCATCCATGCATTCATCCATCTCTCCATCCAGCCATCCATCCAGCCAATCATCCATCCATCCATACCTCCAGCCAGCCATCCTTCCATCCATCCATCCATCCATCCAGCCATCCATCCAGCCATCCATCCCTCCAGCCAGCCAGACATTAAGCCATCCATCCATCCAGCCATCCATCCAGCCATCCATCCATCCCTCCAGCCAGCCATCCATCCAGCAATCCCTCCATCCAGCCATCCATCCATTCATCCATCCCTCCAGCCAGCCATCCATCCAGCCATCCATCCAAACCAGCCGTCCATCCAGCCATCCATCCATCCATGCATCCCTCCAGCCAGCCATCCATCCAGCCAGCCAACCATCCAGCCATCCCTCCATCCAGCCATCCACCCATCAATCCATCCCTCCAGCCAGCCATCCATCCATCCATCCATCCATCCATCCAGCCATCCATCCAGCCATCCATCCCTCCAGCCAGCCAGCCAGCCATTAAGTCATCCATCCATTCAGCCATCCATCCATCCCTCCAGCCAGCCATCCATCCAGCAATCCCTCCATCCAGCCATCCATCCATCCATCCCTCCAGCCAGCCAACCATCCAGCCATACCTACATCCAGCCATCCAACCATCCATCCCTCCAGCCAGCCATCCATCCAGCCATCCCTCCATCCATCCGTCCATCCATCCAGCCATCCATCCAGCCATCCATCCATCCAGACTTCCAGCCATCCAGCCATCCATCCATCCAGCCATCCATCCATCCATCCATCCCTCCATCCATCAATTCCTCCAGTCAGCCATCCATCCAGCCATCCATTCGTCCAACCATCCATCCAGCCATCCATCCATCCATCCATCCCTCCAGCCAGCCATCCATCCAGCCATCCATCCTTCCAGCCATCCATCCTGCCATCCATCGATCCATCCATCGCTCCAGCCAGCCATCCATCCAGCCAGCCATCCAGCCATCCATCATTCAATCCATCCCTCCAGCCAGCCATGCATCCAGTCATCCTTCCATCCACCCATCCATCCAGCCATCCATCCATGACTCCATCCCTCCAGCCAGCCATCCATCCAGCCATCCATCGATCTAGCAATCCATTCAGCCATCCATCCATCCATTCCTCCAGCCAGCAATCCATCCAGCCATCCATCCAGCCATCCATCCAGCCACCCATCCATCCATCCGTCCCTCCAGCAAGCCATCCATCCAGACATCCATCCATCCAGCCATCCTTCCAGCCATCCATCCATCCATCCATTCCTCCTGCCAGCCATCCATCCAGCCATCCATCCATCCAGCCATCCCTCCAGACAGCCATCCATCCGGAAATCCATCCATCCAGCCATCAATCCAGCCACCCATCCATCCATCCATCCCTCCAGCCAGCCATCCATCCAGCCATCCAGCCAGCCTTCCATCCATCCCTCCAGCCAGCCATCCATCCAGCCAGCCAGCCATCCATCCATCCATCCATCCATCCATCCATCCATCCATCCATCCATCCATGCATCCATCCATCCATCCAACCAGCCATCCATCCAGCCATCCATCCAGCCATCCATCCATCCATCCATCCAGCCAACCATCCATCCATCCATCCATCCATCCAGCCATCCATCCAGCCATCCATCCATACATCCAGCCAACCAGTCATCCATCCATCCAGCCAGCCATCCAGACATCCAGCCATCCATCCAGCCATCCATCCAGCCATCCATCCATCCTTCCATCCCTCCAGCCTGCCATCCATCCAGCCATTAATCCAACTAGCCATCGATCCAACCATCCACGCATCCATCACTCCAGCCAGCCATCCATCCAGCCATCCATCCATCCATCCATCCAGCCATCCATCCATCCAGCCATCCATCCAGCCAGCCATCCATCCATCCATCCCGCCAGCGGGTCATCCATCCAGCCATCCATCCATCCAGCCATCCATCCAGCCATCCATCCATCCATCCATACCTCCAGCCAGCCATTCATCCAGCCATCCATCCATCCATGCATCCCTCTAGCCAGCCATCCATCCGGCCATCCATTCATCCATCCATCGCTCTAGCCAGCCAACCATCCAGCCATCCCTCCATCCAGCCATCCATCCCTCCATCCTTCCAGACAGCCATCCATCCAGCCATCCATCCATCCAGCCATCCATCCAGCCATCCATCCATCAATCCATCCCTCCAGCCAGCAATCCATCCAGCCATCCATCCATCCAGCCGTCCATCCAGCCATCCATCCATCCCTCCAGCCAGCCATCCATCCAGCCATCCATCCATCCCTCCAGCCAGCCAATCATCTAGCCAACCCTACATCCAGCCATCCCTCCATCCCGCCATCCATCCATCCCTCCAGCCAGCCATCTATCCAGCCATCCATCCATCCAGCCATCCATCCAGCCATCCATCCAGCCATCCATCCATCAATCCATCCCTCCAGCCAGCCATCCATCCAGCCATCCATCCATCCAGCCGTCCATCCAACCATCCATCCATCCATCCAACCATCCAGACATCCATCCAGCCATCAATCCATCCCTCCAGCCAGCCATCCATCCAGCCATCCCTCCATCCATTCGTCCATCCATCCAGCCATCCATCCAGCCATCCATCCATCCATCCATTCCTCCAGCCAGCCATCCATCCAGCCATCCATTCATCCAGTCATCCTTCCAGCCATCCAGCCATCCATCCCTCCAGCCAGACAGCCATCCAGCCATCCAACCGTCCAGCCAACCAGCCAGCCAACCATCCAGCCATCCCTCCATCCAGCCATCCATCCGTCCATCCATCCCTCCAGCCAGCCATCCATCCAGCCATCCATCCATCCAGCAACCCATCCAGCCATCCATCCATCAATCCATCCCTCCAGCCAGCCATCCATCCAGCCATCCATCCATTCAGCCAGCCATCCATCCATCCATCCATCCCTCCAGCCAGCTATCTTTCCAGCCATCCATCCATCCAGCCATCCATTCAGCCATCCATCCAGCCATCCATCCATCCATCCATCCAGCCAGCCAGCCAACCATCCAGCCATCCCTCCATCCAGCCATCCACCCATCAATCCATCCCTCCAGCCAGCCATCCATCCATCCATCCATCCATCCATCCAGCCATCCATCCAGCCATCCATCCCTCCAGCCAGCCAGCCAGCCATTAAGTCATCCATCCATTCAGCCATCCATCCATCCCTCCAGCCAGCCATCCATCCAGCAATCCCTCCATCCAGCCATCCATCCATCCATCCCTCCAGCCAGCCAACCATCCAGCCATACCTCCATCCAGCCATCCAACCATCCATCCCTCCAGCCAGCCATCCATCCAGCCATCCATCCATCCAGCCATCCATCCAGCCATCCATCCATCAATCCATCCCTCCAGCCAGCCATCCATCCAGCCATCCATCCATCCAGCCGTCCATCCAGCCACCCATCCATCCCTCCAGCCAGCCATCCATCCAGCCATCCATCCATCCATCCATCCCTCCAGCCAGCCAACCATCCAGCCAACCCTACATCCAGCCATCCCTCCAACCAGCCATCCATCCATCCCTCCAGCCAGCCATCCATCCAGCCATCCATCCATCCAGCCATCCATCCAGCCATCCATCCATCAATCCATCCCTCCAGCCAGCCATCCATCCAGCCATCCATCCATCCAGCCGTCCATCCAACCATCCATCCATCCATCCATCCCTCCAGCCATCTATCCATCCAGCCATCCATCCATCCAGCCATCCATTCAGCCATCCATCCAGCCATCCATCCATCCATAGAACATATAGAACATAGAACAATACAGCGCAGTACAGGCCCTTCGGCCCACGATGTTGCACCGAAACAAAAGCCATCTAACCTACACGATGCCATTATCATCCATATGTTTATCCAATAAACTTTTAAATGCCCTCAATGTTGGCGAGTTCACTACTGTAGCAGGTAGGGCATTCCACGGCCTCACTACTCTTTGCGTAAAGAACCTACCTCTGACCTCTGTCCTATATCTATTACCCCTCAGTTTAAAGTTATGTCCCCTCGTGCCAGCCATATCCATCCGCGGGAGAAGGCTCTCACTGTCCACCCTATCCAACCCCCTGATCATTTTGTATGCCTCGATTAAGTCTCCTCTTAACCTTCTTCTCTCCAACGAAAACAACCTCAAGTCCGTCAGCCTTTCCTCATAAGATTTTCCCTCCATACCAGGCAACATCCTGGTAAATCTCCTCTGCACCCGCTCCAAAGCCTCCACGTCCTTCCTATAATGCGGTGACCAGAACTGTACGCAATACTCCAAATGCGGCCGGACCAGAGTTCTGTACAGCTGCAACATGACCTCCCGACTCCGAAACTCAATCCCTCTACCAATAAAGGCCAACACTCCATAGGCCTTCTTCACAACCCTATCAACCTGGGTGGCAACTTGCAGGGATCTATGTACATGGACACCTAGATCCCTCTGCTCATCCACACTTTCAAGAACTTTACCATTAGCCAAATATTCCGCATTCCTGTTATTCCTTCCAAAGTGAATCACCTCACACTTCTCTACATTAAACTCCATTTGCCACCTCTCAGCCCAGCTCTGCAGCTTATCTATATCCCTCTGTAACCTGCTACATCCTTCCACACTATCGACAACACCACCGACTTTAGTATCATCTGCAAATTTACTCACCCACCCTTCTGCGCCTTCCTCTAGGTCATTGATAAAAATCCAGCCATCAATCCAGCCATCCATCCATCCATCCATTCCTCCAGCCAGCCATCCATCCAGACATCTATCCATCCTTCCCTCCAGCCAGCCATCCACCAGCCATCCAACCGTCCAGCCTTCCAGCCAGCCAACCATCCAGCCATCCCTCCATCCAGCCATCCATCCATCCCTCCAGCCAGCCATCCATCCAGCCATCCATCCATCCAGCAACCCATCCAGCCATTCATCCATCAATCCATCCCTCCAGCCAGCCATCCATCCAGCCATCCATCTATCCAGCCATCCATCCAGCCATCCATCCATCCATCCATCCCTCCAGCCAGCTATCTATCCAGCCATCCGTCCATCCAGCTATCCATTCAGCCATACATCCAGCCATCCATCCATCCAGCCATCCATCCAGCCATTCATCCATCCTCCCATTCCTCCAGCCAGCCATCCATCCAGCCATCCATCCATCCAGCCATCCATCCATCCATCCATCCATCCATCCATCCCTCCAGCCAGCCATCCATCCAGCCATCCATCCGTCCAGCCATCCATCCATTCAGCCATCCATCCAGCCATCCATCCATCCAGACTTCCAGCCATCCAGCCATCCATCCATCCATCCATCCGTCCATCCAGCCATCCATCCATCCAACCATCCAGCCATCCATCCATTAAGCCATCCATCGAGCCATCCATCCATCCATCCATCCCGCCAGCGAGTCATCCATCCAGCCATCCAACCATCCTCTAGCCAGCCAACCATCCAGCCATCCCTCCATCCAGCCATCTATCCATTCATCCCTCCAGCCTGCCATCCATCCAGCCATCCATCCATCCAGCCATCCATCCAGCCATCCATCCATCAATCCATCACTCCAGCCAGCCATCCATCCAGCCATCCATCCATCCAGCCGTCCATCCAGCCATCCATCCATCCCTCCATCCAGCCATCCATCCAGCCATCCATGCATTCATCCATCTCTCCATCCAGCCATCCATCCCGCCAATCATCCATCCATCCATACCTCCAGCCAGCCATCCATCCATCCATCCATCCATCCAGCCATCCATCCAGCCATCCATCCCTCCAGCCAGCCAGCCATTAAGCCATCCATCCATCCAGCCATCCATCCAGCCATCCGTCCATCCCTCCAGCCAGCCATCCAACCAGCAATCCCTCCATCCAGCCATCCATCCAGCCATCCATCCATCCATCCATCCAGCCAGCCAGCGAACCATCCAGCCATCCCTCCATCCAACCATCCACCCATCCATCCAGCCATCCATCCAGCCATCCATCCATCCATCCATCCCTCCAGCCAGCTATCCACTCAGCCATCCATCCATCCAGCCGTCCATTCAGCCATCCATCCAGCCATCAATCCATCCAGCCATCCATCCAGCCATCCATCCATCCATTCCTACAGCCATCCATCGATCTAGCCATCCATTCAGCCATCCATCCATCCATCCATCCCTCCATCCATCCATCCCTCCAGCCAGCCATCCATCCAGCCATCCATTCGTCCATCCATCCATCCAGCCATCCATTCGTCCATCCATCCACCCAGCCTTCCATCCATCCATCCATCCATCCATCCCTCCATCCATCCATCCCTCCAGCCAGCCAACCATCCGGACATCCATCCATGCAGCCATCCACCCAGCCACCTATCCATTCTTCCATCTCTCCAGCCAGACAGCCATCCAGCCATCCATCTATCCAGCCATCCATCCAGCCAGCCATCCAGCCATCCCTCCAGCCAGCCATCCATCCATCTATCCCTCCAGCCAGCCATCCATCCAGCCATCCATCCATCCATCCATCCATCCAGCCATCCATCCATCCATCCATCCATCCATCCAGCCATCCATCCAGCCATCCATCCATCCATCCCTCCAGCCAGCCATCCATCCATCTATCCCTCCAGCCAGCCATCCATCCAGCCATCCATCCATCCAGCCATTCATCCAGCCATCCATCCATCCATCCATCCATCCATCCAGCCATCCATCCAGCCATCCATCCATCCATCCGTCCAGCCAGCCGTCCATCCAGCCATCCATCCATCCAGCCATCCATCCAGCCATCCATCCATCAATCCATCCCTCCAGCCAGCCATCCATCCAGCCATCCATCCATCCAGCCGTCCATCCAGCCATCCATCCATCCCTCCAGCCAGCCATCCAGCCATCCATCCATCCATCCCTCCAGCCAGCCAACCATCTAGCCATCCCTAGATCCAGCCATGCCTCCATCCCTCCATCCAGCCATCCATCCATCCCTCCAGCCAGCCATCTATCCAGCCATCCATCCATCCAGCCATCCATCCAGCCATCCATCCATCAATCCATCCCTCCAGCCAGCCATCCATCCAGCCATCCATCCATCCAGCCGTCCATCCAACCATCCATCCATCCCTCCAGCCAGCTATCCATCCAGCCAGCCATCCATTCAGCCATCCATCCAGCCATCCATCCATCCAGCCATCAATCCAGCCATCCATCCATCCATCCATTCCTCCAGCCAGCCATCCATCCAGCCATCCATCCAGCCATCCATTCATCCAGTAATCCTTCCAGCCATCCATCCATCCATCCCTCCAGCCAGCCAGCCATCCAGCCATCCAACCGTCCAGCCAACCAGCCAGCCAACCATCCAGCCAGCCCTCCACCCAGCCATCCACCCATCCAGCCATCCATCCATCCATCCATCCCTCCAGCCAGCCATCCATCCAGCCATCCATCCATCCAGCAACCCATCCAGCCATAAATCCATCCCTCCAGCCAGCCATCCATCCATCCATCCATCCATCCAGCCATCCAGCCAGCCATCCCTCCATCCATCCATCCCTCCAGCCAGCTATCTTTCCAGCCATCCATCCATCCAGCCATCCATTCAGCTATCCATCCAGCCATCCACCCATCAATCCATCCCTCCAGCCAGCCATCCACCCAGCCATCCATCCATCCAGCCATCCATCCAGACATCCATCCATCAATCCATCCCTCCAGCCAGCCGTCCATCCAGCCATCCATCCAAACCAGCCGTCCATCCAGCCATCCAACCATCCATGCATCCCTCCAGCCAGCCATCCATCCATCCATCCCTCCAGCCAGCCAACCATCAAGCCATACCTCCATCCAGCCATCCAACCATCCAACCCTCCAGCCAGCCATCCATCCAGCCATCCATTCCATCCAGCCATCCATCCATCAATCCATCCCTCCAGCCAGCCATCCATCCAGCCATCCATCCATCCAGCCGTCCATGCAGCCACCCATCCATCCCTCCAGCCAGCCATCCATCCAGCCATCCATCCATCCATCCATCCCTCCAGCCAGCCAACCATCCAGTCAACCCTACATCCAGCCATCCCTCCATCCAGCCATCCATCCATCCCTCCAGCCAGCCATCCATCCAGCCATCCATCCATCCAGCCATCCATCCAGCCATCCATCCATCAATCCATCCCTCCAGCCAGCCATCCATCCAGCCATCCATCCATCCAGCCGTCCATCCAACCATCCATCCATCCATCCATCCCTCCAGCCAGCTATCCATCCAGCCATCCATCCATCCAGCCATCCATTCAGCCATCCATCCAGCCATCCATCCATCCAGCCATCAATCCAGCCATCCATCCACCCATCCATTCCTCCAGCCAGCCATCCATCCAGCCATCCATCCATCCAGCCATCCATCCAGACATCCATCCATCCTTCCCTCCAGCCAGCCATCCTTCCAGCCATCCAACCGTCCAGCCTTCCAGCCAGCCAACCATCCAGCGATCCCTCCATCCAGCCATCCATCCATCCATCCATCCCTCCAGCCAGCCATCCATCCAGCCATCCATCCATCCAGCAACCCATCCAGCCATTCATCCATCAATCCATCCCTCCAGCCAGCCATCCATCCAGCCATCCATCTATCCAGCCATCCATCCAGCCATCCATCCATCCATCCATCCCTCCAGCCAGCTATCGAACCAGCCATCCGTCCATCCAGCTATCCATTCAGCCATACATCCATCCACCCATCCATCCAGCCATCCATCCAGCCATTCATCCATCCTCCCATTCCTCCAGCCAGCCATCCATCCAGCCATCCATCCATCCAGCCATCCATCCAGCCATCCATCCATCCATCCCTCCAGCCAGCCATCCATCCAGCCATCCATCCGTCCAGCCATCCATCCATCCAGCCATCCATCCAGCCATCCATCCAAACCAGCCGTCCATCCAGCCATCCATCCATCCATGCATTCCTCCAGCCAGCCATCCATCCAGCCATCCGTCCATCCATCCATCCCTCTAGCCAGCCAACCATCCAGCCATCCCTCCATCCAGCCATCTATCCATTCATCCCTCCAGCCTGCCATCCATCCAGCCATCCATCCATCCAGCCATCCATCCAGCCATCCATCCAACAATCCATCCCTCCAGCCAGCCATCCATCCAGCCATCCATCCATCCAGCCGTCCATCCAGCCATCCATCCATCCCTCCATCCAGCCATCCATCCAGCCATCCATGCATTCATCCATCTCTCCATCCAGCCATCCATCCCGCCAATCATCCATCCATCCATACCTCCAGCCAGCCATCCATCCATCCATCCATCCATCCAGCCATCCATCCAGCCATCCATCCCTCCAGCCAGCCAGCCATTAAGCCATCCATCCATCCAGCCATCCATCCAGCCATCCGTCCATCCCTCCAGCCAGCCATCCAACCAGCAATCACTCCATCCAGCCATCCATCCAGCCATCCATCTATCCATCAATCCATCCAGCCAGCCAACCATCCAGCCAACCCTACATCCAACCATCCACCCATCCATCCAGCCATCCATCCAGCCATCCATCCATCCATCCATCCCTCCAGCCAGCTATCCACCCAGCCATCCATCCATCCAGCCATCCATTCAGCCATCCATCCAGCCATCAATCCATCCAGCCATCCATCCAGCCAACCATCCATCCATTCCTACAGCCATCCATCGATCTAGCCATCCATTCAGCCATCCATCCATCCATCCATCCCTCCATCCATTCATACCTCCAGCCAGCCATCCATCCAGCCATCCATTCGTCCATCCATCCACCCAGCCTTCCATCCATCCATCCATTCATCCATCCCTCCATCCATCCATCCCTCCAGCCAGCCAACCATCCGGATATCCATCCATGCAGCCATCCATCCAGCCACCTATCCATTCTTCCATCTCTCCAGCCAGACAGCCATCCAGCCATCCATCTATCCAGCCATCCATCCAGCTAGCCATCCAGCCATCCCTGCAGCCAGCCATCCATCCATCTATCCCTCCAGCCAGCCATCCATCCAGCCATCCATCCATCCAGCCATCCATCCAGCCATCCATCCATCCATCCATCCATCCAGCCATCCATCCAGCCATCCATCCATCCATCCGTCCATCCAGCCATCCATCCAGCCATCCATCAAGCCATCCATCCATCCAGCCATCCATCCATTCATCCATCCATCCCGCCAGCGAGTCATCCATCCATCCATCCATCCATCCAGCCATCCATCATGCCATCCATCCATCCATCCATCCCTCCAGCCAGCCATTCATCCAGCCATCCATCCATCCAGCCATCCATCCAGCTATCCATCCATCCACCCATCCATCCCTCTAGCAAGCCATCCATCCAGCCATCCAGCCATCCATCCATCCCTCCAGCCAGCCATCCATCCAGCCATCCCTCCATCCAGCCATCCATCCAGCCATCCATGCATTCATCCATCTCTCCATCCAGCCATCCATCCAGCCATTCATCCATCCATCCATACCTCCAGGAAGACAGCCATCCATCCATCCATCCATCCATCCAGCCATCCATCCAGCCATCCATCCATCAATCCATCCGCCCAGCCAGCCATCCATCCAGCCATCCAGCCATCCACCCATTAATCCATCCCTCCAGCCAGCCATCCATCCAGCCATCCATCCATCCAGCCATCCATTCAGCAATCCATCCATCCATCCATCCCTTCAGCCAGCCATCCATTCGGCCATCCATCCATCCAGCCATCCATCCATCCATCCCTCCAGCCAGCCATCCATCCAGCCATCCATCCATCCAGCCATCCATCCAGCCATCCATACATCCATTCATCCCTCCCGCCAGCCATCCATTCAGCCATCCATCCATCCAGCCATCCATCCAGCCATCCATCCAGCCATCCATCCATCCATTCCTACAGCCATCCATCGATATAGCCATCCATTCAGCCATCCATCCATCCATCCATCCCTCCATCCATCCATCCCTCCAGCCAGCCATCCATCCAGCCATCCATTCGTCCATCCATCCACCCAGCCTTCCATCCATCCATCCATCCATCCATCCATCCAGCCATCCATCCAGCCATCCCTCCAGCCAGCCATCCATCCATCCATCCAGCCATCCATCCAGCCATCCATCCATCCATCCGTCCATCCAGCCATCCATCCAGCCATCCATGGATGGATGGATGGCAGGCTGGAGGGATGGATGGATGGATGGCTGGATGGATGGATGGATGGATGGATGGATGGAAGGCTGGGTGGATGGATGGACGAATGGATGGCTGGATGGATGGCTGGATGGAGGGATGGCTGGATGGATGGCTGGCTGGAGGGATGGATGGATGGCTGGATGGCTGGATGGATGGCTTGCTAGAGGGATGGATGGGTGGATGGATGGATAGCTGGATGGATGGCTGGATGGATGGATGGCTGGATGAATGGCTGGCTGGAGGGATGGATGGATGGATGGATGGCATGATGGATGGCTGGATGGATGGATGGATGGATGGATGACTCGCTGGCGGGATGGATGGATGAATGGATGGATGGCTGGATGGATGGATGGCTTGATGGATGGCTGGATGGATGGATGGATGGATGGATGGCAGGCTGAAGGGATGGATGGATGGATGGATGGCTGAATGGACGGCTGGATGGATGGATGGCTTGATGAATGGCTGGCTGGAGGGATGGATTGATGAATGGATGGCTGGATGGATAGCTGGATGGATGGCTGGATGGATGGCTGGCTGGTGGGATGGATGGATGGATGGATAGCTGGATGGAGGGATGGCTGGATGGTTGGCTGGCTGGAGGGATGGATGGATGGATGGATGGCTGGATGGATGGCTGGATGGAGGGATGGCTGGATGGCTGGCTGGCTGGAGGGATGGTTGGCTGGATGGATGGCTGGATGGATGGATGGCTTAATGACTGGCTGGAAGGAGGGATGGATGGATGGATGGATGGCTGGTTGGATGGATGGATGGCTGGATGTATGGCTGGCTGGAGAGATGGATGAATGGTTGGATGGCTGGATGGATGGCTGGATGGATGGCTGGCGGGAGGGATGGATGGATGGATGGATGGCTGGACGGATGGCTGGATGGATGGATGGCTGGATGGCTGGCTGGCTGGAGGTTGGATGGATGGATGCCTGGATGGATGGATGGCCGAATGGATTGCTGGCTGAAGGGATGGATGGATTGCTGAATGGATGGCTGGATGGATGGATGGCTGGATGGATGGCTGGCTGGAGGGATGGATTAATGGGTGGATGGATGGCTGGATGGATGGCTGGCTGGGCGGATGGCTGGATGGATGGATGGCTGGATGGATGGCTGGCTGGATGGATGGATAGCTGGATGGAGGGATGGCAGGATGGTTGGCTGGCTGGAGGGATGGATGGAGGGATGGATGGCTGGATGGATGGCTGGATGGAGGGATGGCTGGATGACTGGCTGGCTGGAGGGATGGATGGCTGGCTGGATGGATGGATGGCTTAATGACTGGCTGGAAGGAGGGATGGATGGATGGATGGATGGCTGGATGGATGGATGGATGGCTGGATGTATGGCTGGCTGGAGAGATGGATGAATGGTTGGATGGCTGGATGGATGGCTGAATGAATGGATGGCTGGATGGATGGCTTGCTGGAGGGATGGATGGTTGGATGGCTGGATGGATGGCTGAATGGATGGATGGCTGGATGAATGGCTGGCTGGAGGGATGGATGGATGGATGGATGGCTGGATGGAAGGCTGGATGGATGGATGGCTGGTTGGATGACTGGCTGGAGGGATGGATGGATGGATGGATGGATGGCTGGATGGGTGGCTGGATGGATGGATGGCTGGTTGGATGGCTGGCTGGAGGTAAGGATGGTTGGATGGATGGCTGGATGGAAGGCTGGATGGATGGATGGCTGGATGGATGGCTGGCTGGAGGGACGGATGGATTGATGGATGGCTGGATGGATGGCTGGATGGATGGATGGCTGAATGGATGGCTGGCGGGAGGGATGGATGGATGGATGGATGGCTGGATGGATGGCTGGATGGATGGATGGCTGGATGGATGGCTGGCTGGAGGGATGGATGGATGGATGGCTGGATGGATGGATGGCCGAATGGATGGCTGGCTGAAGGGATGGATGGATGGATGGATTGCTGAATGGATGGCTGGATGGACGGATGGCTGGATGGCTGGCTGGCTGGAGGGATGGATTAATGGATGGATGGATGGATGGATGGCTGGATGGATGGCTGGCTGGGCGGATGGATTGATGGATGGATGGCTGGATGGATGGCTGGATGGATGGATGGATGGCTGGCTGGCTGGAGGTATGGATGGATGGACGAATGGCTGGATGGATGGCTGGATGGAGAGATGGATGAATGCATGGATGGCTGGATGGATGGCTGGATGGAGGGATGGCTGGATGGATGGCTGGCTGGAGGGATGGATGGCTGGATGGATGGAGGTCCGGATGGATGGCTGGCTGGAGGGATGGATGCATGGCTGGATGGATGGATGGCTGGATGGATGGCTGGCTGGAGGGATGGATGGATGAATGGATGGCTCGATGGATGGCTGGATGGATGGCTGGATGAATGGCTGGCTGGAGGGATGGATGGATGGATGAATGGATGGATGGCTGGATGGATGGATGGCTGGTTGGATGACTGGCTGGAGGGATGGATGGATGTATGGATGGCTGGATGGGCGGCTGGATGGATGGATGGCTGGATGGCTGGCTGGCTGGAGGGAAGGATGGATGGAGGGATGGCTGGATGGAAGGCTGGATGGATGGATGGCTGGATGGATGGCTGGCTGGAGGGACGGATGGATGGATGGCTGAATGGATGGCTGGATGGATGGATGGCTGAATGGATGGCTGGCGTGAGGGATGGATGGATGGATGGATGGCTGGATGGATGGCTGGATGGATGGATGGCTGGATGGATGGCTGGCTGGAGGGATGGATGGATGGATGGCTGGATGGATGGATGGCCGAATGGATGGCTGGCTGAATGGATGGATGGATGGATGGATTGCTGAATGGATGGCTGGATGGATGGATGGCTGGATGGATGGCTGGCTGGAGGGATGGATTAATGGATGGATGGATGGATGGATGGCGGGATGGCTGGATGGCTGGATGGATGTCTGGCTGGGCGGATAGATTGATGGATGGATGGCTGGATGGATGGCTGGATGGATGGATGGATGGATGACTGGCTGGCTGGAGGTATGGATGGATGGATGAATGGCTGGATGGATGGCTGGATGGAGAGATGGATGAATGCATGGATGGCTGGATGGATGGCTGGATGGAGGGATGGCTGGATGGATGGCTGGCTGGAGGGATGGATGGATGGATGTATGGCTGGATGGATGGCTGGATGGAAGGCTGGATGGATGGATGGCTGGATGGATGGCTGGCTGGAGGGACGGATGGATGGATGGATGGCTGGATGGATGGCTGGATGGATGGATGGGTGGATGAATGGCTGGCTGGAGGGATGCATGGATGGATGGATGGCAGGATGGATGGCTGGATGAATGGATGGCTGGATGGATGACTCGCTGGCGGGTTGGATGGATGGATGGCTGGATGTATGGCTGGATGGATGGATGGCTTGATGGATGGATGGATGGATGGATGGATGGATGGCTGGATGGATGGATGGTTGGATGGATGGATGGCTGGATGGCTGGAAGGCTGGATGGATGGATGGCTGGATGGATGGCTGGATGGATGGATGGATGGATGGATGGATGGATGGCTGGACGCATGGCTGGATGGAGGGATGGCTGGATGGATGGCTGGCGGGGGTGACGGATGGATGGATGGCTGGATGAATGGCTGTATGGAGGGATGGCTGGCAGGACGGCTGGCTGGATGGTTGGATGGCTGGATGGATGGATGGATGGACGGATGGATGGAGGGATGGCTGGGTGGATGGCTGGCTGGAGGGATGGTTGGATGGATGGATGGCTGGATGGCTGGAAGGCTGGATGGATGGGTGGCTGGATGGATGGCTGGATGGATGGATGGATGGCTGGATGGATGGATGGCTGGATGGATGGCTGGATGGATGGATGGCTGAATGGATGGCTGGCGGGAGGGATGGATGGATGGATGGATGGATGGCTGGATGGATGGCTGGATGGATGGATGGCTGGATGGATGGCTGGCTGGAGGGATGGATGGATGGATGGCTGGATGGATGGATGGCCGAATGGATGGCTGGCTGAAGGGATGGATGGATGGATGGATTGCTGAATGGATGGCTGGATGGATGGATGGCTGGATGGATGGCTGGCTGGAGGGATGGATTAATGGATGGATGGATGGATGGATGGCTGGATGGCTGGATGGCTGGATGGATGTCTGGCTGGGCGGATGGATTGATGGATGGATGGCTGGATGGATGGCTGGATGGATGGATGGATGGCTGGCTGGCTGGAGGTATGGATGGATGGATGAATGGCTGCATGGATGGCTGGATGGAGAGATGGATGAATGCATGGATGGCTGGATGGATTGCTGGATGGAGGGATGGCTGGATGGATGGCTGGCTGGAGGGATGGATGGATGGATGGATGGCTGGATGGATGGCTGGATGGCTGGATGGATGGCTTGCTGGAGGGATGGAAGGATGGATGGATGGATAGCTGGACGGATGGCTGGATGGATGGATGGCTGGATGAATGGCTGGCTGGAGGGATGGATGGATGGATGGATGGCAGGATGGATGGCTGGATGGATGGATGGCTGGATGGATGACTCGCTGGCGGGATGGATGGATGGCTGGATGGATGGCTGGATGGATGGATGGCTTGATGGATGGCTGGATGGATGGATGGATGGATGGCTGGATGGATGGACGGTTGGATGGATGGATGGCTGGTTGGCTGGAAGGCTGGATGGATGGATGGCTGGATGGATGGCTGGATGGATGGATGGATGGATGGATGGATGGCTGGATGCATGGCTGGATGGAGGGATGGCTGGATGGATGGCTGGCGGGGGTGACGGATGGATGGATGGCTGGATGAATGGCTGTATGGAGGGATGGCTGGATGGACGGCTGGCTGGATGGTTGGATGGCTGGATGGATGGACGGATGGATGGAGGGATGGCTGGGTGGATGGCTGGCTGGAGGGATGGATGGATGGATGGATGGCTGTTTGGATGGCTGGATGGATGGATGGCTGGATGGACGATTTGCTGGAGGGATGGATGGATGGATGGCTGGATGGATGGCAGGCTGGAGGGATGGATGGGTGGCTGGATGTATGGCTGGCTGGATGGATGGCTGGATGGATGGCTGGCTGGAGTGATGATGGGTGGATGGTTGGATGGATGGCTGGTTGGATGGATGGCTGGATGGATGGCTGGCTGGAGGGATGGAAGGATGGTGGATGGCTGGATGGATGGCTGGATGGATGGCTCGATGTCTGGATGGCTGGCTGGATGGATGGATGGATGGATGGCTGGTTGGCTGGATGGATGGATGGGTGGCTGGTAGAATGGCTGGATGGATGGATGGATTGATGGATGGCTGGATGGATGGATGAATGGATGGCTGAATGGATGGCTGAATGGATGGCTGGATGGATGGCTGGATGGATGGATTGAACAAACAAAGAACAAAGAACAAAGAAATGTACAGCACAGGAACAGGCCCTTCGGCCCTCCAAGCCCGTGCCGACCATACTGCCCGACTAAACTACAATCTTCTACACTTTCTAGGTCCGTATCCTTCTATTCCCATCCTAATGATATATTTGTCAAGATGCCCCTTAAATGTCCCTATCGTCCCTGCTTCCACTACCTCCTCCGGTAGTGACTTCCAGGCACCCACAGCCCTCTGCGTAAAAAACTTGCCTCGTACATCTACTCTAAACTTTGCCCCTCTCACCTTAAACCTATGACCCCTAGTAATTGACCCCTCTACCCTGGGGAAAAGCCTCTGACTATCCACTCTGTCTATGCCCCTCATAATTTTGTATACCTCTATCAGGTCGCCCCTCAACCTCCTTCGTTCCAGTGAGAACAAACCGAGTTTATTCAATCGCTCCTCATAGCTTATGCCCTCCATACCAGGCAACATTCTGGTAAATCTCTTCTGCACCCTCTCTAAAGCCTCCACATCCTTCTGGTAGTGTGGCGACCAGAATTGAACACTATACTCCAAGTGTGGCCTAACTAAGGTTCTATACAGCTGCAACATGACTTGCCAATTCTTATACTCAATGCCCCGGCCAATGAAGGCAAGCATGCCGTATGCCTTCTTGACTACCTTCTCCACCTGTGTTGCCCCTTTCAATGACCTGTGGACCTGTACTCCTAGATCTCTTTGACTTTCAATACTCTTGAGGGTTCTACCATTCACTGTATATTCCCTACCTGCATTAGCCCTTCCAAAATGCATTACCACACATTTGTCCGGATTAAACTCCATCTGCCATCTCTCCGCCCAAGTCTCCAGACAATCTAAATCCTGCTGTATCCTCAGACAGTCCTCATCGCTATCCGCAATTCCACCAACCTTTGTGTCGTCTGCAAACTTACTAATCAGACCAGTTACATTTTCCTCCAAATCATTTATATATACTACAAAGAGCAAAGGTCCCAGCACTGATCCCTGTGGAACACCACTGGTCACAGCCCTCCAATGAGAAAAGCATCCCTCCATTGCTACCCTCTGCCTTCTATGGCCTAGCCAGTTCTGTATCCACCTTGCCAGTTCACCCCTGATCCCGTGTGGCTTCACCTTTTGTACTAGTCTACCATGAGGGACCTTGTCAAAGGCCTTACTGAAGTCCATATAGACAACATCTACTGCCCTACCTGAATCAATCATCTTAGTGACCTCCTCGAAAAACTCTATCAAGTTAGTGAGACACGACCTTCCCTTCACAAAACCGTGCTGCCTCTCACTAATACGTCCATTTGCTTCCAAATGGGAGTAGATCCTGTCTCGAAGAATTCTCTCCAGTAATTTCCCTACCACTGAAGTCAGGCTCACCGGCCTGTAGTTCCCGGGATTATCCTTGCTACCCTTCTTAAACAGAGGAACAACATTGGCTATTCTCCAGTCCTCCGGGACATACCCTGAAGACAGCTAGGATCCAAAGATTTCTGTCAAGGCCTCAGCAATTTCCTCTCCAGCCTCCTTCAGTATTCTGGGGTAGATCCCATAAATGGGGTAGATCCCATTGATGGATGGATGGCTGGATGGATTGCTGGATGGATGGACGATTGGCTGGAGGGATGGATGGATGGATGGATGGCTGGATGGACGATTGGCTGGAGGGATGGATGGATGGATGGCTGGATGGATGGCAGGATGGAGGGATGGATGGATGGATGGGTGGCTGGATGGATGGCTGGCTGGATGGATGGCTGGATGGATGGCTGGCTGGAGTGATGGATGGGTGGATGGTTGGATGGATGGCTGGTTGGATGGATGGCTGGATGGATGGCTGGCTGGAGGGATGGAAGGATGGTGGATGGCTGGATGGATGGCTGGATGGATGGCTAGATGTCTGGATGGCTGGCTGGATGGATGGATGGATGGATGGCTGGTTGGCTGGATGGATGGATGGGTGGCTGGTAGAATGGCTGGATGGATGGATGGATTGATTGATGGCTGGATGGATGGATGAATGGATGGCTGAATGGATGGCTGAATGGATGGCTGGATGGATGGCTGGATGGATGGATTGATGGATGGATGGCTGGATGGATTGCTGGATGGATGGATGGCTGGATGGATGGCTCGCTGGAGGGATGGATGGTTGGATGGCTGACTGGAGGGATGGATGGATGGTTGGCGGTGTGAACGCTGGATAGATGGATGGCTGGATGGATGGATGGCTGGAGGGATGGATGGATGGATGGGTGGCTGGATGGATGGCTGTATGGATGGATGTCCGGATGGATGGCTGGCTGGAGGGATGGATGGATGGATGGATGGATGGGTGGCTGGATGGATGGATGGCTGGATGGATGGCTGGCTGCAGGGATGTATGGATGGATGGATGGCTGAATGGATGGCTAGATCGATGGATGGATGGATGGCTGGCTGGAGGGATGGAGTCATGGATGGATGTCTGGATGGATGGCTTAATGGAAGGATGGCTGGATGCATGGCTGGCTGGAGGGGTGGATTGATGGATGGATGGCTGGATGGCTGGCTGGCTGGATGGCTGGCTGGAGGGATGGATGGATGGATGGATGGCTGGATGGATGGCTGGAAGGATGGATGGCTGGATAGATGGCTGGCTGGAGGGATGGATGTATGGATGGATGGCTGGATGGATGGCTGGACGGATGGATGGCTGGATGGATGGCTGGCTGGAGGGATGGATGAATGGATGGATGGCTGGATGGTTGGCTGGATGGATGGATGGCTGGATGGATGGCTGGCTCAAGGAATGGATGGATGGTTGGCTGGCTGGAGTGATGGATGGATGGATGGATGACTGGATGGATGGCTGGCAGGAGGGATGCATGGATGGATGGATGGCTGGATGGACGGCTGGTTTGGATGGATGGCTTGATGGATGGCTGGCTGGAGGGATGGATTGATGGATGGATGGCTGGATGGATGGCTGGATGGATAGATGGCAGGGTGGATGAATGGCTGGGGGGATGGATGGATGGATGGATGGCTGTATGGGGGGATGGCTGGATGGTTGGCTGGCTGGATGGATGGATGGATGGATGGATGGCTGGATGGATGGCTGGATGGAGGGATGGCTGGATGGATGGCTGGCTGGAGGGATGGATGGATGGCTGGATGGATGGCTGAATGGATGGATGGCTTAATGGCTGGCTGGCTGGAGGGATGGATGGATGGATGGATGGCTGGATGAATGGCTGAATGGATGGATGGCTGGATGTATGGCTGGCTGGAGAGATGGATGGATGGATGGATGGCTGGATGGATGGCTGGATGGAGGAATGGATGGATGGATGGCTGGCTAGAAGGGTGGATGGTTGGATCGATGGCTGGATGGATGGCTGGATGGATGGACGGCTGGATGGATGGCTGGCTGGAAGGTTGGATGGATGGATGGATGGCTGGATGGATGGCTGGATGGATGGATGGCTGGATGATTGGCTGGCTGGAGGGATGGATGGATGGATGGATGGCTGGATGGATGGCTGGACGGATGGATGGCTGGATGGATGGCTGGCTGGAGGGATGGATGGATGGATGGCTGGATGGATGGCTGGATGGATGGATGGCTGGATGGATGGCTGGCTGAAGGAATGGATGGATGGATCGATGGATGGCTGGATGGATGGCTGGATGGATGGATGGCTGGATGGGTGGCTGAATGGATGGCTGGATGGATGGATGGCTGGAATGATATCTGGCTGGAGGGATGGATGGATGGATCAATGGCTGGATGGATGGCTGGATGGATGGATGGCTGGAGGGATGGGTGGATGGATGGATGGCTGGATGGAGCGATGACTGAATGGTTGGCTGGCTGGATGGCTGGACGGATGGATGGCTGGATGGATGGCTGGCTGGAGGGATGGATGGATGGGTGGCTGGATGGATGGCTGGATAGATGGATGGCTGGATGGATGGCTGGCTGGATTGATGGCTGGATGGATGGATGGCTGGATGGATGGCTGAATGGATGGCTGGATGGATGGTTGGATGGATAGCTGGCTGGAGGGATGGATGGATGGATGGATGGTTGGATGGACGGCAAGATGGATGGATGGCTGGATGGATGGCTGGCTGGAGGGTTAGATGGATGGATGGCTGGATGGATGGCTGTCTGGAGGAATGGATGGATGGATGGATGGCTGGATTGATGGCTGGATGGATGGATGGCTGGATGGATGGCTGAATGGATGGCTGGATGGATGGATGGCTGGATGGATAGCTGGCTTGAGGGCTGGATTGATGGATGGATGGCTGGTTGGATGGCTGGATGGATGGATGGCTGGATGGATGGCTGGCTGGAGGGATGGATGGATGGATGGATGGCTGGATGGAGGGATGGCTGGATGGAGGGCTGGCTGGATGGTTGGCTGGCTGGAGGGATGGATAAATGGATGGATGGCTGGATGGATGGCTGGCTGGAGGGATGGATGGATGGCTGGATGGACTGCTGGATGGATGGCTGGATGGATGGCAGGCTGGAGGGATGGATTGATGGATGGATGGCTGGATCGATGGCTGGATGGATGAGTGGCTGGAGGGATGGATGGATGGATGGATGGCTGTATGGGGGGATGGCTGGATGGTTGGCTGGCTGGATGGATGGATGGATGGCTGGAGGGATGGATGGATGGATCGCTGGATGGAGGGATGGCTGGATGGTTGGGTGGCTGGAGTGATGGATGGATGGATGGATGACTGGATGGATGGCTGGCTGGAGGGATTCATGGATGCATGGATGGCTGGATGGACGGCTGGTTTGGATGGATGGCTTGATGGATGGCTGGCTGGAGGGATGGATTGATGGATGGATGGCTGGATGGATGGCTGGATGGATAGATGGCTGGATGGATGAATGGCTGGAGGGATGGATGGATGGATGGATGGCTGTATGGGGGGATGGCTGAATGGTTGGCTGGCTGGATGGATGGATGGATGGATGGATGGCTGGATGGATGGCTGGATGGAGGGATGGCTGGATGGATGGCTGGCTGGAGGGATGGATGGATGTCTGGATGGATGGCTGAATGGATGGATGGCTTAATGGCTGGCTGGCTGGAGGGATGGATGGATGGATGGATGGCTGGATGAATGGCTGAATGGATGGATGGCTGGATGTATGGCTGGCTGGAGAGATGGCTGGATGGATGGATGGCTGGATGGATGGCTGGATGGAGGAATGGATGGATGGATGGCTGGCTAGAAGGGTGGATGGATGGATGGATGGCTGGATGGATGGCTGGATGGATGGACGGCTGGATGGATGGCTGGCTGGAAGGTTGGATGGATGGATGGATGGCTGGATGGATGGCTGGATGGATGGATGGCTGGATGATTGGCTGGCTGGAGGGATGGATGGATGGATGGCTGGTTGGATGGCTGGATGGATGGATGGCTGGAAGGATGACTGGCTGGAGGGATGGATGGATGGATGGATGGCTGGATGGATTGCTGGATGGATGGATGGATGGAAGCATGGCTGGATAGATGGCTGGCTGGAGGGATGGATGGATGGCTGGATGGCTGGCTGGATGGATGGATCGCTGGATGGATGGCTGGCTGGAGGGATGGATGTAGCGACGGATGGCTGGATGTATGGCTGGACGGATGGATTGCTGGATGGATGGCTGGCTGGAAGGATGGATGGATGGCTGGCTGTATGGATGGCTGGATGGATGGATGGCTGGATGGATGGCTGGCTGGAGGAATGGATGGCTGGATGGATGGATGGCTGGATGGATGGCTGGATGGATGGATGGCTGGATGGATGGCTGGCTGGAGGGATGGATGGATGGATGGATGGCTGAATGGATGGCTGGATGGATGGATGGCTGGATGGATGGCTGGCTGGAGGGATGGATGGATGGATGGCTGGATGGACGGCAGGATGGATGGATGGCTGGATGGCAAGCTGGCTGGAGGGATGGATTGATGGATGGATGGCTGGAAGGATGGCTGGATGGATGGATGTCTGGATGGATGGCTGGATGGAAGGATGGCTGGATGGTTGGCTGGCTGGATGGATGTCTGGATGGAGGGATGGCTGGATGGATGGCTGGCTGGAGGGATGGATGGATGGATGCATGGCTGGATGGATGGCTGGATGGATGGATGGCTTAATGACTGGCTGGCTGGAGGGATGGATGGATGGATGGATGGATGGCTGGATGGATGGATGGCTGGATGGATGGCTGGCTGGATGGCTGGCTGGATGGCTGGCTGGTGGGATGGATGGATGAATGGATGGCTGGATGGATGGCTGGATGGATGGCTGGATGGATTGCTGGCTGGAGGAATGGATGGATTAATGGATGGCTGGACGGATGGCTGGATGGATGGAAGGCTGGATGGATGGCTGGCTGCAGGGATGGATGGATGGCTGAATGGATGGCTAGATCGATGGATGGATGGGTGGATGGCTGGAGGGATGGAGTCATGGATGGATGGCTGGATGGATGGCTGGATAGAAGGATGGCTGGATGCATGGCTGGCTGGAGGGATGGATTGATGGATGGATGGCTGGATGGCTGGCTGGATGGATGGCTGGGAGGATGGCTGGATGGATTGCTGGCTGGAGGAATGGATGGATTAATGGATGGCTGGACGGATGGCTGGATGGATGGAAGGCTGGATGGATGGCTGGCTGCAGGGATGGATGGATGGCTGAATGGATGGCTAGATCGATGGATGGATGGGTGGATGGCTGGAGGGATGGAGTCATGGATGGATGGATGGATGGCTGGATGGATGGCCGAATGGATGGATGGATGGATGGCTGGCTGGAGGGATGGATTGATGGATGGATGGCTGGATGGGTGGCTGGAGGGATGGATGGATGGATGGCTGGATGGAGGGATGGCTGGATGGTTGGCTCGCTGGATTGATGGATGGATGGATGGATGACTGGATGGATGGCTGGCTGGAGGGATGCATGGATGAATGGATGGCTGGCTGGACGCCTGGTTTTGATGGATGGCTGGATGGATGGCTGGCTGGAGGGATGGATTGATTGATGGATGGCTGGATGGATGGCTGGATGGATAGATGGCTGAATGGATGGCTGGCTGGAGGGATGGACGGATGGATGGATGGCTGGATGGAGGGATGGCTGGATGGTTGGCTGGATGGCTGGATGGATGGCTGGATGGAGGGATCGCTGGATGGATGGCTGGCTGGAGTGAAGGATGGATGGCTTGATGGACGGCTGGATGGATGGATGGCTTAATGGCTGGCTGGCTGGAGGGATGGATGGATGGATGGCTGGATGAATGGCTGAATTGATGGATGGCTGGATGTATGGCTGGCTGGAGAGATGGATGGATGGATGGATGGCTGGATCGTTGGTTGGATGGAGGAATGGCTGGATGGATGGCCGGCTGGAGGGATGGATGGATGGCTGGATGGATGGCTGGATGGATGGATGGCTGGATGGATGGCTGATTGGAGGGTTGGATGGATGGATGGATGGCTGGACGGATGGCTGGATAGATGGCTGAATGGATGGCTGGCTGGTGGGATGGATGGATGGATGGATAGCTGGATGGAGGGATGGCTGGATGGTTGGCTGGCCGGAGGGATGGATGGATGGATGGATGGCTGGATGGATGGCTGGATGGAGGGATGGCTGGATGGCTGGCTGGATGGATGGCGGGATGGATGGATGGCTGGATGGATGGCTGGCTGGAGGGATGGATGGATGGATGGCTGGCTGGAGGGATGGATGGATGGATGGCTGGATAGGTGGATGGCTGGATGGCTGGCTGCCTGGAGAGATGGAGGGATGGAGGGGTGGCTGGATGGATGTCTCGATGGATGGATGGCTGGATGGATGGCTGGCTGGAGGGATGGATGGATGGATGGATGACTGGATGGATGGCTTGAAGAATGGATGGCTGAATGTATGGCTGGCTGGAGAGATGGATGAATGGTTGGATGGCTGGATGGATGGTTGGATGGAGGGATGGCTGGATGGATGACTGTCTGGAGGGATGAATGGATGGATGGATGGCTGGATGGGTGGCTGTATGGATGGATGGCTGGATGCATGGCTGGCTGGAGGGAAGGATGGATGGATGGATGGCTGGATCGATGGCTGGATGGATGGTTGGCTGGATGGATGGCTGGCTGGAGGGACGGATGGATGGCTGGATGGATGGTTGGATGGATGGATGGCTGGATGGATGGCTGGCAGGAGGGATGGATGGATGGATGGATGGCTGGATGGATGGCTGGATGGATGGATGGCTGGATGGATGGCTGGCTGGAGGGATGGATGAATGGATGTCTGGATGGATGGATGGCCGAATGTATGTCTGGCTGATGGGATGGATGGATGGATGGATGGCTAAATGGATGGCTGGATGGATGGATGGCTGGATGGATGGTTCGCTGGAGGGATGGATGAATGGATAGATGGCTGGATGGATGGCGGGATGACTGGTTGGCTGGATGGGTGGCTGGCTGGGCGGATGGATTGATGGATGGATGGCTGGATGGATGGCTGGATGGATGGATGAATGGATGGCTGGCCGGCTGGAGGTATGGATGGATGGATGAATGGCTGGATGGATGGCTGGATGGAGAGATGGATGAATGCATGGATGGCTGGATGGATGGCTTGATGGACGGATGGCTGGATTATTGGCTGGATGGATGGCTGGATGGAGGGATGGCTGGATGGGTGGCTGGCTGGAGGGATGGATGGATGGCTGGATGGATGGATGGATGGAGGGATGACTGGCTGGAGTGACGGATGGATGGATGGCTGGATGGATGGCTGTATGGAGGGATGGCTGGATGGAAGGCTGGATGGATGGATGGCTGGATGGATGGATGGATGGACGGATGGATGAAGGGATGGCTGGATGGATATCTGGCTGGAGGGATGGATGGATGGATGGATGGCTGGATGGATGGCTGGATGGAGGAATGGTTGGATGGATGGATTGCTGGAGGGATGGATGGCTGGATGGATGGCTGGATGGATGGCTGGATGGATGGGCGGCTGGATGGGTGATTGGCTGGAGGGATGGATGGATGGATGGCTGGATGGATGGCTGGCTGGAGGGATGGATGGATGGATGGATGGATGGATGGCTGGATGGATGGCTGGATGGATGGATGGCTGGATGGATGGATGGCTGGAGTGTTGGATGGGAGGATGGTTCGATGGATGGCTGGTTGAATGGATGGCTGGATGGATGGCTGGGTGGAGGGATTGAAGGATGGATGGATGGCTGGATGGATGGCTGGATGGATGGCTGGATGGACGGATGGATGGATGGATGGCTGGATGGATGGCTGGATGGATGGATGGATGGATGGATGGCTGGCTGGAGGGATGGATGGATGGATGGCTGGCTGGATGGCTGGATAGATGGATGGCTGGATGGCTGGCTGGCTGGAGAGATGGATGGATGGATGGGTGGCTGGGTGGATGGCTGGATGGATGGATGGCCGGATGGTTGGCTGGCTGGAGGGATGGATGGATGGCTGGATGGACGGCTGGATGGAGGGATGGCTGGCTGGATGGCTGGCTGGAGGGATGGATGGATGGATGGATGGCTGGATGGATGGCTGGATGGAGGGATGGCTGGATGGATGGCTGGCTGGAGGGATGGATGGATGGATGAATGGCCGAATGGATGGCTGGATGGATGGCTGGCTGGAGTGATGGAAGGATGGATGGAAGGCTGGATGGACGGCTGGATGGATGGCTGGATGTCTGGATGGCTGGCTGGATGGATGGATGGCTGGTTGGCTGGATGGATGGATGGAAGGCTGGATGGATGGATGGATGGACGGATGGATGGAGGGATGGATGGATGGATGGATGGCTGGAGGGATGGCTGGATGGATGGATGGCTGGATGGATGGATGGCTGGATGGATGGCTGGCTGGAGGGATGGATGGATGGATGGATGCATGGATGAATGGATGGCTGGATGGATGGATGGATGGCTGGATGGATGGCTGGATGGATGGCTGGATGGATGGATGGACGGATGGATGGATGGTTGGATGGATGGCGGGATGGATGGATGGCTGGATGGATGGCTGGCTGGAGGGATGGATGGATGGATGGCTGGCTGGAGGGATGGATGGATGGATGGCTGGATGGATGGCTGGATAAATGGATGGCTGGATGGCTGGCTGGCTGGAGAGATGGATGGATGGATGGGTGGCTGAATGGATGGCTGGATGGATGGATGTCCGAATGGATGGCTGGCTGGAGGGATAGATGGTTGGATGGATGGCTGGATGGATGTCTGGATGGATGGATGGCTGGATGGATGGCTGGCTGGAGGGATGGATGGATGGATGGATGGCTGGATGGTTGGCTGGCTGGAGGGATGGATGGATGGATGGATGGCTGGATGGATGGCTGGATGGATGGCTGGATGGATTGCTGGCTGGAGGAATGGATGGATTAATGAATGGCTGGACGGATGGATGGATGGATGGAAGGCTGGATGGATGGCTGGCTGGAGGGATGGATGGATGGCTGGCTGAATGGATGGCTAGATCGATGGATGGCTGGATGGATGGCTTGCTGGAGGAATGGAGTCATGGATGGATGGCCGGATGGACGGCTGGATGGAACGATGGCTGGATGCATGGCTGGCTGGAGGGATGGATTGATGGATGGTTGTCTGGATGGCTGGCTGGATGGATGGATGGCTCGATGGATGGCTGTCTGGAGGGATGGATGGATGGATGGATGGATGGCTGGATGGATGGCTGGATGGAGGGATGGCTGGATGGTTGGCTGGCTGCAGGAATGGATGGATGGCTGGATGGATGGCTCGATGGAGGGATGGCTGGATGGATGGCTGGCTGGAGGGATGGATGGATGGATTATTGGCTGGATGGATGGCTGGATGGAGGGATGGCTGGATGGGTGGCTGGCTGGAGGGATGGATGGATGGCTGGTTGGATGGCTGGATGGAGGGTTGACTGGCTGGAGTGACGGATGGATGGATGGCTGGATGGATGGCTGTATGGAGGGATGGCTGGATGGAAGGCTGGATGGATGGATGGCTGGATGGATGGATGGATGGACGGATGGATGGAGGGATGGCTGGATGGATATCTGGCTGGAGGGATGGATGGCTGGATGGATGGCTGGATGGATGGCTGGATGGATGGACGGCTCGATGGGCGATTGGCTGGAGGGATGGATGGATGGATGGCTGGATGGATGGCTGGCTGGAGGGATGGTGGATGGATGGATGGATGGATGGATGGATGGCTGGATGGATGGCTGGATGGATGGATGGCTGGATGGATGGATGGCTGGAGTGATGGATGGGTGGATGGTTCGATGGATGGCTGGTTGAATGGATGGCTGGATGGATGGCTGGCTGGATGGATGGCTGGCTGGAGGGATGGATGGATGGATGGATGCATGGATGAATGGCTGGCTGGATGGATGGATGGAAGGCTGGATGGATGGATGGATGGACGGATGGATGGAGGGATGGATGGATGGATGGATGGCTGGATGGATGGCTGGATGGATGGATGGCTGGATGGATGGATGGCTGGATGGATGGCTGGCTGGAGGGATGGATGGATGGATGGATGCATGGATGAATGGCTGGCTGGATGGATGGATGGATGGCTGGATGGATGGCTGGATGGATGGCTGGATGGATGGATGGACGGATGGATGGATGGATGGTTGGATGGCGGGATGGATGGATGGCTGGATGGATGGCTGGCTGGAGGGCTGGCTGGCTGGAGAGATGGAGGGATGGAGGGGTGGCTGGATGGATGTCTGGATGGATGGATGGCTGGATGGATGGCTGGCTGGAGGGATGGATGGATGGATGGATGACTGGATGGATGGCTGGAAGAATGGATGGCTGAATGTATGGCTGGCTGGAGAGATGGATGAATGGTTGGATGGCTGGATGGATGGTTGGATGGAGGGATGGCTGGATGGATGACTGGCTGGAGGGATGAATGGATGGATGGATGGCTGGATGGGTGGCTGTATGGATGGATGGCTGGATGGATGGCTGGCTGGAGGGAAGGATGGATGGATGGATGGCTGGATCGATGGCTGGATGGATGGTTGGCTGGATGGATGGCTGGCTGGAGGGACGGATGGATGGCTGGATGGATGGTTGGATGGATGGATGGCTGGATGGATGGCTGGCAGGAGGGATGGATGGATGGATGGATGGCTGGATGGATGGCTGGATGGATGGATGGCTGGATGGATGGCTGGCTGGAGGGATGGATGAATGTATGTCTGGATGGATGGATGGCCGAATGGATGTCTGGCTGATGGGATGGATGGATGGATGGATGGCTAACTGGATGGCTGGATGGATGGATGGCTGGATGGATGGTTCGCTGGAGGGATGGATGAATGGATAGATGGCTGGATGGATGGCGGGATGGCTGGTTGGCTGGATGGGTGGCTGGCTGGGCGGATGGATTGATGGATGGATGGCTGGATGGATGGCTGGATGGATGGATGAATGGATGGCTGGCCGGCTGGAGGTATGGATGGATGGATGAATGGCTGGATGGATGGCTGGATGGAGAGATGGATGAATGCATGGATGGCTGGATGGATGGCTGGATGGACGGGTGGCTGGATTGATGGCTGGCGGGAGGGATGAATGGATGGATGGCTGGATGGATGGCTGGATGGATGGTTGGCTGGATGAATGGCTTTCTCGAGGGATGGATGGATGGAGGGATGGATGGATGGTTGGCTGGCTGTAGGAATGGATGGATGGCTGGATGGATGGCTGGATGGAGGGATGGCTGGATGGATGGCTGGCTGGAGGGATGGATGGATGGATTATTGGCTGGATGGATGGCTGGATGGAGGGATGGCTGGATGGGTGGCTGGCTGGAGGGATGGATGGATGGCTGGATGGATGGCTGGATGAAGGGATGACTGGCTGGAGTGACGGATGGATGGATGGCTGGATGGATGGCTGTATGGAGGGACGGCTGGATGGAAGGCTGGATGGATGGATGGCTGGATGGATGGATGGATGGACGGATGGATGGAGGGATGGCTGGATGGATATCTGGCTGGAGGGTTGGATGGATGGATGGATGGCTGGATGGATGGCTGGATGGAGGAATGGATGGATGGATGGATTGCTGGAGGGATGGATGGCTGGATGGATGGCTGGATGGATGGGCGGCTGGATGGCCGATTGGCTGGAGGGATGGATGGATGGATGGCTGGATGGATGGCTGGCTGGAGGGATGGATGGATGGATGGATGGATGGCTGGATGGATGGCTGGATGGATGGATGGCTGGATGGATGGATGGCTGGAGTGATGGATGGGTGGATGGTTCGATGGATGGCTGGTTGAATGGATGGCTGGATGGATGGCTGGCTGGAGGGATTGAAGGATGGATGGATGGCTGGATGGATGGCTGGATGGATGGCTGGATGGACGGATGGATGGATGGATGGCTGGATGGATGGCTGGATGGATGGATGGATGGATGGATGGCTGGCTGGAGGGATAGATGGATGGATGGCTGGCTGGAGGGATGGCTGGATGGATGGCTGGCTGGATGGCTGGATAGATGGATGGCTGGATGGATGGCTGGCTGGAGGGATGGATGGATGGATTATTGGCTGGATGGATGGCTGGATGGAGGGATGGCTGTATGGGTGGCTGGCTGGAGGGATGGATGGATGGCTGGATGGACGGCTGGATGGAGGGATGGCTGGCTGGATGGATGACTGGATGGATGGCTGGAAGAATGGATGGCTGAATGTGTGGCTGGCTGGAGAGATGGATGAATGGTTGGATGGCTGGGTGGATGGTTGGATGGAGGGATGGCTGGATGGATGACTGGTTGGAGGGATGGATGGATGGATGGATGGCTGGATGGGTGGCTGTATGGATGGATGGCTGGATGGATGGCTGGCTGGAGGGATGGATGGATGGATGGATGGCTGGCTGGAGGGATGGATGGATGGATGGATGCATGGATGAATGGCTGGCTGGATGGATGGATGGAAGGCTGGATGGATGGATGGATGGACGGATGGATGGAGGGATGGATGGATGGATGGATGGTTGGATGGAGGGATGGCTGGATGGATGACTGGTTGGAGGGATGGATGGATGGATGGATGGCTGGATGGGTGGCTGTATGGATGGATGGCTGGATGGATGGCTGGCTGGAGGGATGGATGGATGGCTGGCTGGAGGGATGGATGGATGGATGGATGCATGGATGAATGGCTGGCTGGATGGATGGATGGAAGGCTGGATGGATGGATGGATGGACGGATGGATGGAGGGATGGATGGATGGATGGATGGCTGGATGGCTGGCTGGATGGATGGATGGCTGGATGGATGGATGGCTGGATGGATGGCTGGCTGGAGGGATGGATGGATGGATGGATGCATGGATGAATGGCTGGCTGGATGGATGGATGGATGGCTGGATGGATGGCTGGATGGATGGCTGGATGGATGGATGGACGGATGGATGGATGGATGGTTGGATGTCGGGATGGATGGATGGCTGGATGGATGGCTGGCTGGAGGGCTGGCTGGCTGGAGAGATGGAGGGATGGAGGGGTGGCTGGATGGATGTCTGGATGGATGGATGGCTGGATGGATGGCTGGCTGGAGGGATGGATGGATGGATGGATGACTGGATGGATGGCTGGAAGAATGGATGGCTGAATGTATGGCTGGCTGGAGAGATGGATAAATGGTTGGATGGCTGGATGGATGGTTGGATGGAGGGATGGCTGGATGGATGACTGGCTGGAGGGATGAATGGATGGATGGATGGCTGGATGGGTGGCTGTATGGATGGATGGCTGGATGGATGGCTGGCTGGAGGGAAGGATGGATGGATGGATGGCTGGATCGATGGCTGGATGGATGGTTGGCTGGATGGATGGCTGGCTGGAGGGACGGATGGATGGCTGGATGGATGGTTGGATGGATGGATGGCTGGATGGATGGCTGGCAGGAGGGATGGATGGATGGATGGATGGCTGGATGGATGGCTGGATGGATGGATGGCTGGATGGATGGCTGGCTGGAGGGATGGATGAATGTATGTCTGGATGGATGGATGGCCGAATGGATGTCTGGCTGATGGGATGGATGGATGGATGGATGGCTAACTGGATGGCTGGATGGATGGATGGCTGGATGGATGGTTCGCTGGAGGGATGGATGAATGGATAGATGGCTGGATGGATGGCGGGATGGCTGGTTGGCTGGATGGGTGGCTGGCTGGGCGGATGGATTGATGGATGGATGGCTGGATGGATGGCTGGATGGATGGATGAATGGATGGCTGGCCGGCTGGAGGTATGGATGGATGGATGAATGGCTGGATGGATGGCTGGATGGAGAGATGGATGAATGCATGGATGGCTGGATGGATGGCTGGATGGACGGGTGGCTGGATTGATGGCTGGCGGGAGGGATGAATGGATGGATGGCTGGATGGATGGCTGGATGGATGGTTGGCTGGATGAATGGCTTTCTCGAGGGATGGATGGATGGAGGGATGGATGGATGGTTGGCTGGCTGGAGGAATGGATGGATGGCTGGATGGATGGCTGGATGGAGGGATGGCTGGATGGATGGCTGGCTGGAGGGATGGATGGATGGATTATTGGCTGGATGGATGGCTGGATGGAGGGATGGCTGGATGGGTGGCTGGCTGGAGGGATGGATGGATGGCTGGATGGATGGCTGGATGAAGGGATGACTGGCTGGAGTGACGGATGGATGGATGGCTGGATGGATGGCTGTATGGAGGGACGGCTGGATGGAAGGCTGGATGTATGGATGGCTGGATGGATGGATGGATGGACGGATGGATGGAGGGATGGCTGGATGGATATCTGGCTGGAGGGATGGATGGATGGATGGATGGCTGGATGGATGGCTGGATGGAGGAATGGATGGATGGATGGATTGCTGAAGGGATGGATGGCTGGATGGATGGCTGGATGGATGGGCGGCTGGATGGCCGATTGGCTGGAGGGATGGATGGATGGATGGCTGGATGGATGGCTGGCTGGAGGGATGGATGGATGGATGGATGGATGGCTGGATGGATGGCTGGATGGATGGATGGCTGGATGGATGGATGGCTGGAGTGATGGATGGGTGGATGGTTCGATGGATGGCTGGTTGAATGGATGGCTGGATGGATGGCTGGCTGGAGGGATTGAAGGATGGATGGATGGCTGGATGGATGGCTGGATGGATGGCTGGATGGACGGATGGATGGATGGATGGCTGGATGGATGGCTGGATGGATGGATGGATGGATGGATGGCTGGCTGGAGGGATAGATGGATGGATGGCTGGCTGGAGGGATGGCTGGATGGATGGCTGGCTGGATGGCTGGATAGATGGATGGCTGGATGGATGGCTGGCTGGAGGGATGGATGGATGGATTATTGGCTGGATGGATGGCTGGATGGAGGGATGGCTGTATGGGTGGCTGGCTGGAGGGATGGATGGATGGCTGGATGGACGGCTGGATGGAGGGATGGCTGGCTGGATGGATGACTGGATGGATGGCTGGAAGAATGGATGGCTGAATGTGTGGCTGGCTGGAGAGATGGATGAATGGTTGGATGGCTGGGTGGATGGTTGGATGGAGGGATGGCTGGATGGATGACTGGTTGGAGGGATGGATGGATGGATGGATGGCTGGATGGGTGGCTGTATGGATGGATGGCTGGATGGATGGCTGGCTGGAGGGATGGATGGATGGATGGATGGCTGGCTGGAGGGATGGAAGGATGGATGGAAGGCTGGACGGACGGCTGGATGGATGGCTGGATGTCTGGTTGGCTGGCTGGATGGATGGATGGCTGGTTGGCTGGATGGATGGATGGAAGGCTGGATGGATGGATGGATGGACGGATGGATGGAGGGATGGATGGATGGATGGATGGCTGGATGGATGGCTGGATGGATGGATGGCTGGATGGATAGATGGCTGGATGGATTGCTGGCTGGAGGGATGGATGGATGGATGGATGCATGGATGAATGGCTGGCTGAATAGATGGATGGATGGCTGGATGGATGGATGGACGGATGGATGGATGGCTGGATGGATGGCGGGATGGATGGATGGCTGGATGGATGGCTGGCTGGAGGGATGGATGGATGGATGGCTGGCTGGAGGGATGGATGGATGGATGGCTGGATGGATGGCTGGATAGGTGGATGGCTGGATGGCTGGCTGGAGAGATGGAGGGATGGAGGGGTGGCTGGATGGATGTCTGGATGGATGGCTGGCTGGATGGATGGCTGGCTGGAGGGATGGATGGATGGATGGATGACTGGATGGATGGTTGGATGGAGGGATGGCTGGATGGATGACTGGCTGGAGGGATGAATGGATGGATGGATTGCTGGATGGGTGGCTGTATGGATGGATGGCTGGATGCATGGCTGTCTGGAGGGAAGGTTGGATGGATGGATGGCTGGATCGATGGCTGGATGGATGGTTGGCTGGATGGATGGCTGGCTGGAGGGATGGATGGATGGATGGCTTGATGGATGGCTGGATGGATGGATGGCTGGATGGATGGCTGGCAGGAGGGATGGATGGATGGATGGATGCTGGATGGATGGCTGGATGGATGGCTGGCTGGAGGGATGGATGAATGGATGGCTGGATGGATGGATGGCCGAATGGTTGGCTGGCTGGAGGGATGGATGGATGGGCGGCTGGATGGGCGATTGGCTGGAGGGATGGATGGATGGATGGCTGGATGGATGGCTGGCTGAAGGGATGGATGGATGGATGGATGTATGGATGGATGGCTGGATGGATGGCTGGATGGATGGATGGCTGGATGGATGGATGGCTGGAGTGATGGATGGCTGGATGGATGGCTGGATGGATGGCTGGATGGATGGGCGGCTGGATGGGCGATTGGCTGGAGGGATGGATGGCTGGATGGATGGCTGGCTGGAGGGATGGATGGATGGATGGATGGATGGCTGGATGGATGGCTGGATGGATGGATGGCTGGATGGATGGATGGCTGGAGTGATGGATGGGAGGATGGTTCGATGGATGGCTGGTTGAATGGATGGCTGGATGGATGGCTGGCTGGAGGGATTGAAGGATGGATGGATGGCTGGATGGATGGCTGGATGGATGGCTGGATGGACGGATGGATGGATGGATGGCTGGATGGATGGCTGGATGGATGGATGGATGGATGGATGGCTGGCTGGAGGGATAGATGGATGGATGGCTGGCTGGAGGGATGGATGGATGGATGGCTGGCTGGATGGCTGGATAGATGGATGGCTGGATGGCTGGCTGGCTGGAGAGATGGATGGATGGATTGGTGGCTGGGTGGATGGCTGGATGGATGGATGTCCGGATGGTTGGCTGGTTGGAGGGATGGATGGATGGCTGGATGTACGGCTGGATGGAGGGATGGCTGGCTGGATGGCTGGCTGGAGGGATGGATGGATGGATGGATGGCTGGATGGATGGCTGGATGGAGGGATGGCTGGATGGATGGCTGGCTGGAGGGATGGATGGATGGATGAATGGCCGAATTGATGGCTGGATGGATGGCTGGCTGGAGGGATGGAAGGATGGATGGAAGGCTGGATGGACGGCTGGATGGATGGCTGGATGTCTGGATGGCTGGCTGGATGGATGGATGGCTGGTTGGCTGGATGGATGGATGGAAGGCTGGATGGATGGATGGATGGACGGATGGATGGAGGGATGGATGGATGGATGGATGGCTGGAGGGATGGCTGGATGGATGGATGGCTGGATGGATGGATGGCTGGATGGATGGCTGGCTGGAGGGATGGATGGATGGATGGATGCATGGATGAATGGCTGGCTGGATGGATGGATGGATGGCTGGATGGATGGCTGGATGGATGGCTGGATGGATGGATGGACGGATGGATGGATGGTTGGATGGATGGCGGGATGGATGGATGGCTGGATGGATGGCTGGCTGGAGGGATGGATGGATGGATGGCTGGCTGGAGGGATGGATGGATGGATGGCTGGATGGATGTCTGGATAAATGGATGGCTGGATGGCTGGCTGGCTGGAGAGATGGAAGGATGGATGGGTGGCTGAATGGATGGCTGGATGGATGTCCGGATGGATGGCTGGCTGGAGGGATAGATGGTTGGATGGATGGCTGGATGGATGTCTGGATGGATGGATGGCTGGATGGATGGCTGGCTGGAGGGATGGATGGATGGATGGATGGCTGGATGGATGGCTGGCTGGAGGGATGGATGGATGGCTGGATGGATGGCTGGATGGATGGCTGGATGGATTGCTGGCTGGAGGAATGGATGGATTAATGAATGGCTGGACGGATGGCTGGATGGATGGAAGGCTGGATGGATGGCTGGCTTGAGGGATGGATGGATGGCTGGCTGAATGGATGGCTAGATCGATGGATGGCTGGATGGATGGCTTGCTGGAGGAATGGAGTCATGGATGGATGGCCGGATGGACGGCTGGATGGAAGGATGGCTGGATGCATGGCTGGCTGGAGGGATGGATTGATGGATGGTTGTCTGGATGGCTGGCTGGATGGATGGATGGCTCGATGGATGGCTGGCTGGAGGGATGGATGGATGGATGGATGGATGGCTGGATGGATGGCTGGATGGAGGGATGGCTGGATGGTTGGCTGGCTGGAGGAATGGATGGATGGCTGGATGGATGGCTGGATGGAGGGATGGCTGGATGGATGGCTGGCTGGAGGGATGGATGGATGGATTATTGGCTGGATGGATGGCTGGATGGAGGGATGGCTGGATGGGTGGCTGGCTGGAGGGATGGATGGATGGCTGGATGGATGGCTGGATGGAGGGATGACTGGCTGGAGTGACGGATGGATGGATGGCTGGATGGATGGCTGTATGGAGGGATGGCTGGATGGAAGGCTGGATGGATGGATGGCTGGATGGATGGATGGATGGACGGATGGATGGAGGGATGGCTGGATGGATATCTGGCTGGAGGGATGGATGGCTGGATGGATGGCTGGATGGATGGCTGGATGGATGGACGGCTGGATGGGCGATTGGATGGAGGGATGGATGGATGGATGGCTGGATGGATGGCTGGCTGGAGGGATGGATGGATGGATGGATGGATGGATGGATGGATGGCTGGATGGATGGATGGCTGGATGGATGGATGGCTGGAGTGATGGATGGGTGGATGGTTCGATGGATGGCTGGTTGAATGGATGGCTGGATGGATGTCTGGCTGGATGGATGGCTGGCTGGAGGGATGGATGGATGGATGGATGCATGGATGAATGGCTGGCTGGATGGATGGATGGAAGGCTGGATGGATGGATGGATGGACGGATGGATGGAGGGATGGATGGATGGATGGATGGCTGGATCGATGGCTGGATGGATGGATGGCTGGATGGATGGATGGCTGGATGGATGGCTGGCTGGAGGGATGGATGGATGGATGGATGCATGGATGAATGGCTGGCTGGATGGATGGATGGATGGATGGCTGGATGGATGGATGGATGGATGGCTGGATGGATGGATGGACGGATGGATGGATGGCTGGATGGATGGCGGGATGGATGGATGGCTGGATGGATGGAGGGATGGATGGATGGATGGATGCATGGATGAATGGCTGGCTGGATGGATGGATGGAAGGCTGGATGGATGGATGGATGGACGGATGGATGGAGGGATGGATGGATGGATGGATGGCTGGATGGATGGATGGCTGGATGGATGGCTGGCTGGAGGGATGGATGGATGGATGGATGCATGGATGAATGGCTGGCTGGATGGATGGATGGATGGCTGGATGGATGGATGGATGGATGGCTGGATGGATGGATGGACGGATGGATGGATGGCTGGCTGGAGGGCTGGCTGGCTGGAGAGATGGAGGGATGGAGGGGTGGCTGGATGGATGTCTGGATGGATGGATGGCTGGATGGATGGCTGGCTGGAGGGATGGATGGATGGATGGATGACTGGATGGATGGCTGGAAGAATGGATGGCTGAATGTATGGCTGGCTGGAGAGATGGATGATTGGTTGGATGGCTGAATGGATGGTTGGATGGAGGGATGGCTGGATGGATGACTGGCTGGAGGGATGAATGGATGGATGGATGGCTGGATGGGTGGCTGTATGGATGGATGGCTGGATGGATGGCTGGCTGGAGGGAAGGATGGATGGATGGATGGCTGGATCGATGGCTGGATGGATGGTTGGCTGGATGGATGGCTGGCTGGAGGGACGGATGGATGGCTGGATGGATGGTTGGATGGATGGATGGCTGGATGGATGGCTGGCAGGAGGGATGGATGGATGGATGGATGGCTGGATGGATGGCTGGATGGATGGATGGCTGGATGGATGGCTGGCTGGAGGGATGGATGAATGTATGTCTGGATGGATGGATGGCCGAATGGATGCCTGGCTGATGGGATGGATGGATGGATGGATGGCTAACTGGATGGCTGGATGGATGGATGGCTGGATGGATGGTTCGCTGGAGGGGTGGATGAATGGATAGATGGCTGGATGGATGGCGGGATGGCTGGTTGGCTGGATGGGTGGCTGGCTGGGCGGATGGATTGATGGATGGATGGCTGGATGGATGGCTGGATGGATGGATGAATGGATGGCTGGCCGGCTGGAGGTATGGATGGATGGATGAATGGCTGGATGGATGGCTGGATGGAGAGATGGATGAATGCATGGATGGCTGGATGGATGGCTGGATGGACGGGTGGCTGGATTGATGGCTGGCGGGAGGGATGAATGGATGGATGGCTGGATGGATGGCTGGATGGATGGATGGCTGGATGAATGGCTTGCTCGAGGGATGGATGGATGGAGGAATGGATGGATGGTTGGCTGGCTGGAGGAATGGAGGGATGGCTGGATGGATGGCTGGCTGGAGGGATGGATGGATGGATTATTGGCTGGATGGATGGCTGGATGGAGGGATGGGAGGATGGGTGGCTGGCTGGAGGGATGGATGGATGGCTGGATGGATGGCTGGATGGAGGGCTGACTGGCTGGAGTGACGGATGGATGGATGGCTGGACGGATGGCTGTATGGAGGGATGGCTGGATGGAAGGCTGGATGGATGGATGGCTGGATGGATGGATGGATGGACGGATGGATGGAGGGATGGCTGGATGGATATCTGGCTGGAGGGATGGATGGATGGATGGATGGCTGGATGGATGGCTGGATGGAGGAATGGATGGATGGATGGATTGCTGGAGGGATGGATGGCTGGATGGATGGCTGGATGGATGGCTGGATGGATGGGCGGCTGGATGGCCGATTATCTGGAGGGATGGATGGATGGATGGCTGGATGGATGGCTGGCTGGAGGGATGGATGGATGGATGGATGGATGGATGGCTGGATGGATGGCTGGATGGATGGATGGCTGGATGGATGGATGGCTGGAGTGATGGATGGGTGGATGGTTCGATGGATGGCTGGTTGAATGGATGGCTGGATGGATGGCTGGCTGGAGGGATTGAAGGATGGATGGATGGCTGGATGGATGGCTGGATGGATGGCTGGATGGACGGATGGATGGATGGATGGCTGGATGGATGGATGGATGGATGGATGGATGGATGGATGGCTGGCTGGAGGGATAGATGGATGGATGGCTGGCTGGAGGGATGGCTGGATGGATGGCTGGCTGGATGGCTGGATAGATGGATGGCTGGATGGATGGCTGGCTGGAGGGATGGATGGATGGATTATTGGCTGGATGGATGGCTGGATGGAGGGATGGCTGTATGGGTGGCTTGCTGGAGGGATGGATGGATGGCTGGATGGACGGCTGGATGGAGGGATGGCTGGCTGGATGGATGACTGGATGGATGGCTGGAAGAATGGATGGCTGAATGTGTGGCTGGCTGGAGAGATGGATGAATGGTTGGATGGCTAGATGGATGGTTGGATGGAGGTATGGCTGGATGGATGACTGGCTGGAGGGATGGATGGATAGATGGATGGCTGGATGGGTGGCTGTATGGATGGATGGCTGGATGGATGGCTGGCTGGAGGGATGGATGGATGGATGGATGGCTGGCTGGAGGGATGGAAGGATGGATGGAAGGCTGGATGGACGGCTGGATGGATGGCTGGATGTCTGGTTGGCTGTCTGGATGGATGGATGGCTGGTTGGCTGGATGGATGGATGGAAGACTGGATGGATGGATGGATGGACGGATGGATGGAGGGATGGATGGATGGATGGATGGCTGGATGGATGGCTGGATGGATGGATGGCTGGATGGATAGACGGCTGGATGGATTGCTGGCTGGAGGGATGGATGGATGGATGGATGCATGGATGAATGGCTGGCTGAATGGATGGATGGATGGCTGGATGGATGGCTGGATGGATGGCTGGATGGATGGATGGACGGATGGATGGATGGCTGGATGGATGGCGGGATGGATGGATGGCTGGATGGATGGCTGGCTGGAGGGATGGATGGATGGATGGCTGGCTGGAGGGATGGATGGATGGATGGCTGGATGGATGGCTGGATAGGTGGATGGCTGGATGGCTGGCTGGCTGGAGAGATGGAGGGATGGAGGGGTGGCTGGATGGATGTCTGGATGGATGGATGGCTGGATGGATGGCTGGCTGGAGGGATGGATGGATGGATGGATGACTGGATGGATGGTTGGATGGAGGGATGGCTGGATGGATGGCTGGATGGATGGATGAATGGATGGCTGGCCGGCTGGAGGTATGGATGGATGGATGAATGGCTGGATGGATGGCTGGATGGAGAGATGGATGAATGCATGGATGGCTGGATGGATGGCTGGATGGACGGGTGGCTGGATTGATGGCTGGCGGGAGGGATGAATGGATGGATGGCTGGATGGATGGCTGGATGGATGGATGGCTGGATGAATGGCTTGCTCGAGGGATGGATGGATGGAGGGATGGATGGATGGTTGGCTGGCTGGAGGAATGGAGGGATGGCTGGATGGATGGCTGGCTGGAGGGATGGATGGATGGATTATTGGCTGGATGGATGGCTGGATGGAGGGATGGGAGGATGGGTGGCTGGCTGGAGGGATGGATGGATGGCTGGATGGATGGCTGGATGGAGGGATGACTGGCTGGAGTGACGGATGGATGGATGGCTGGACGGATGGCTGTATGGAGGGATGGCTGGATGGAAGGCTGGATGGATGGATGGCTGGATGGATGGATGGATGGACGGATGGATGGAGGGATGGCTGGATGGATATCTGGCTGGAGGGATGGATGGATGGATGGATGGCTGGATGGATGGCTGGATGGAGGAATGGATGGATGGATGGATTGCTGGAGGGATGGATGGCTGGATGGATGGCTGGATGGATGGCTGGATGGATGGGCGGCTGGATGGCCGATTATCTGGAGGGATGGATGGATGGATGGCTGGATGGATGGCTGGCTGGAGGGATGGATGGATGGATGGATGGATGGATGGCTGGATGGATGGCTGGATGGATGGATGGCTGGATGGATGGATGGCTGGAGTGATGGATGGTGGATGGTTCGATGGATGGCTGGTTGAATGGATGGCTGGATGGATGGCTGGCTGGAGGGATTGAAGGATGGATGGATGGCTGGATGGATGGCTGGATGGATGGCTGGATGGACGGATGGATGGATGGATGGCTGGATGGATGGATGGATGGATGGATGGATGGATGGATGGATGGCTGGCTGGAGGGATAGATGGATGGATGGCTGGCTGGAGGGATGGCTGGATGGATGGCTGGCTGGATGGCTGGATAGATGGATGGCTGGATGGATGGCTGGCTGGAGGGATGGATGGATGGATTATTGGCTGGATGGATGGCTGGATGGAGGGATGTCTGTATGGGTGGCTTGCTGGAGGGATGGATGGATGGCTGGATGGACGGCTGGATGGAGGGATGGCTGGCTGGATGGATGACTGGATGAATGGCTGGAAGAATGGATGGCTGAATGTGTGGCTGGCTGGAGAGATGGATGAATGGTTGGATGGCTAGATGGATGGTTGGATGGAGGGATGGCTGGATGGATGACTGGCTGGAGGGATGGATGGATAGATGGATGGCTGGATGGGTGGCTGTATGGATGGATGGCTGGATGGATGGCTGGCTGGAGGGATGGATGGATGGATGGATGGCTGGCTGGAGGGATGGAAGGATGGATGGAAGGCTGGATGGACGGCTGGATGGATGGCTGGATGTCTGGTTGGCTGGCTGGATGGATGGATGGCTGGTTGGCTGGATGGATGGATGGAAGACTGGATGGATGGATGGATGGACGGATGGATGGAGGGATGGATGGATGGATGGATGGCTGGATGGATGGCTGGATGGATGGATGGCTGGATGGATAGACGGCTGGATGGATTGCTGGCTGGAGGGATGGATGGATGGATGGATGCATGGATGAATGGCTGGCTGAATGGATGGATGGATGGCTGGATGGATGGCTGGATGGATGGCTGGATGGATGGATGGACGGATGGATGGATGGCTGGAAGGATGGCGGGATGGATGGATGGCTGGATGGATGGCTGGCTGGAGGGATGGATGGATGGATGGCTGGCTGGAGGGATGGATGGATGGATGGCTGGATGGATGGCTGGATAGGTGGATGGCTGGCTGGCTGGAGAGATGGAGGGATGGAGGGGTGGCTGGATGGATGTCTGGATGGATGGATGGCTGGATGGATGGCTGGCTGGAGGGATGGATGGATGGATGGATGACTGGATGGATGGTTGGATGGAGGGATGGCTGGATGGATGACTGGCTGGAGGGATGAATGGATGGATGGATGGCTGGATGGGTGGCTGTATGGATGGATGGCTGGATGCATGGCTGGCTGGAGGGAAGGATGGATGGATGGATGGCTGGATCGATGGCTGGATGGATGGTTGGCTGGATGGATGGCTGGCTGGAGGGACGGATGGATGGCTGGATGGATGGTTGGATGGATGGATGGCTGGATGGATGGCTGGCAGGAGGGATGGATGGATGGATGGCTGGCTGGATGGATGGCTGGATGGATGGATGGCTGGATGGATGGCTGGCTGGAGGGATGGATGAATGTATGTCTGGATGGATGGATGGCCGAATGTATGTCTGGCTGATGGGATGGATGGATGGATGGATGGCTAAATGGATGGCTGGATGGATGGATGGCTGGATGCATGGTTCGCTGGAGGGATGGATGAATGGATAGATGGCTGGATGGATGGCGGGATGGCTGGTTGGCTGGATGGGTGGCTGGCTGGGCGGATGGATTGATGGATGGATGGCTGGATGGATGGCTGGATGGATGGATGAATGGATGGCTGGCCGGCTGGAGGTATGGATGGATGGATGAATGGCTGGATGGATGGCTGGATGGAGAGATGGATGAATGCATGGATGGCTGGATGGATGGCTTGATGGACGGATGGCTGGATTGATGGCTGGCGGGATGGATGAATGGATGGATGGCTGGATGGATGACTGGATGGATGGATGGCTGGATGAATGGCTTGCTGGAGGGATGGATGGATGGAGGGATAGATGGATGGTTGGCTGGCTGGAGGAATGGATGGATGGCTGGATGGATGGCTGGATGGAGGGATGGCTGGATGGATGGCTGGCTGGAGGGATGGATGGATGGATTATTGGCTGGATGGATGGCTGGATGGAGGGATGGCTGGATGGGTGGCAGGCTGGAGGGATGGATGGATGGCTGGATGGATGGCTGGATGGAGGGATGACTGGCTGGAGTTACGGATGGATGGATGGCTGGATGGATGGCTGTATGGAGGGATGGCTGGATGGAAGGCTGGATGGATGGATGGCTGGATGGATGGATGGATGGACGGATGGATGGAGGGATGGCTGGATGGATATCTGGCTGGAGGGATGGATGGATGGATGGATGGCTGGATGGATGGCTGGATGGAGGAATGGTTGGATGGATGGATTGCTGGAGGGATGGATGGCTGGATGGATGGCTGGATGGATGGCTGGATGGATGGGCGGCTGGATGGGCGATTGGCTGGAGGGATGGATGGATGGATGGCTGGATGGATGGCTGGCTGGAGGGATGGATGGATGGATGGATGGATGGATGGATGGATGGCTGGATGGATGGCTGGATGGATGGATGGCTGGATGGATGGATGGCTGGAGTGATGGATGGGTGGATGGTTCGATGGATGGCTGGTTGAATGGATGGCTGGATGGATGGCTGGCTGGAGGGATTGAAGGATGGATGGATGGCTGGATGGATGGCTGGATGGATGGCTGGATGGACGGATGGATGGATGGATGGCTGGATGGATGGCTGGATGGATGGATGGATGGATGGATGGATGGCTGGCTGGAGGGATAGATGGATGGATGGCTGGCTGGAGGGATGGATGGATGGATGGCTGGCTGGATGGCTGGATAGATGGATGGCTGGATGGCTGGCTGGCTGGAGAGATGGATGGATGGATGGGTGGCTGGGTGGATGGCTGGATGGATGGATGTCCGGATGGTTGGCTGGCTGGAGGGATGGATGGATGGCTGGATGGACGGCTCGATGGAGGGATGGCTGGCTGGATGGCTGGCTGGAGGGATGGATGGATGGATGGATGGCTGGATGGATGGCTGGATGGAGGGATGGCTGGATGGATGGCTGGCTGGAGGGATGGATGGATGGATGGATGGATGAATGGCCGAATGGATGGCTGGATGGATGGCTGGCTGGAGGGATGGAAGGATGGATGGAAGGCTGGATGGACGGCTGGATGGATGGCTGGATGTCTGGATGGCTGGCTGGATGGATGGATGGATGGTTGGCTGCATGGATGGATGGAAGGCTGGATGGATGGATGGATGGACGGATGGATGGAGGGATGGATAGATGGATGGATGGCTGGAGGGATGGCTGGATGGATGGATGGCTGGATGGATGGATGGCTGGATGGATGGCTGGCTGGAGGGAAGGATGGATGGATGGATGCATGGATGAATGGCTGGCTGGATGGATGGATGGATGGCTGGATGGATGGCTGGATGGATGGCTGGATGGATGGATGGACGGATGGATGGATGGTTGGATGGATGGCGGGATGGATGGATGGCTGGATGGATGGCTGGCTGGAGGGATGGATGGATGGATGGCTGGCTGGAGGGATGGATGGATGGATGGCTGGATGGATGGCTGGATAAATGGATGGCTGGATGGCTGGCTGGCTGGAGAGATGGATGGATGGATGGGTGGCTGAATGGATGGCTGGATGGATGGATGTCCGGATGGATGGCTGGCTGGAGGGATAGATGGTTGGATGGATGGCTGGATGGATGTCTGGATGGATGGATGGCTGGATGGATGGCTGGCTGGAGGGATGGACGAATGGATGGATGGCTGGATGGATGGCTGGCTGGAGGGATGGATGGATGGATGGATGGCTGGATGGATGGCTGGATGGATGGCTGGATGGATTGCTGGCTGGAGGAATGGATGGATTAATGAATGGCTGGACGGATGGCTGGATGGATGGAAGGCTGGATGGATGGCTGGCTGGAGGGATGGATGGAAGGCTGGCTGAATGGATGGCTAGATCGATGGATGGCTGGATGGATGGCTTGCTGGAGGAATGGAGTCATGGATGGATGGCCGGATGGACGGCTGGATGGAAGGATGGCTGGATGCATGGCTGGCTGGAGGGATGGCTGGATGGATGGCTGGCTGGAGGGATGGATGGATGGATGGATGGCTGGATGGATGGCTGGCTGGAGGGATGGATGGATGGATGGATAGCTGGATGGATGGCTGGATGGATGGCTGGATGGATTGCTGGCTGGAGGAATGGATGGATTAATGAATGGCTGGACGGATGGCTGGATGGATGGAAGGCTGGATGGATGGCTGTATGGGTGGCTGTATGGATGGATGGCTGGATGGATGGCTGGCTGGAGGGATGGATGGATGGATGGATGGCTGGCTGGAGGGATGGAAGGATGGATGGAAGGCTGGATGGACGGCTGGATGGATGGCTGGATGTCTGGTTGGCTGGCTGGATGGATGGATGGCTGGTTGGCTGGATGGATGGATGGAAGGCTGGATGGATGGATGGATGGACGGATGGATGGAGGGATGGATGGATGGATGGATGGCTGGATGGATGGCTGGATGGATGGATGGCTGGATGGATAGATGGCTGGATGGATTGCTGGCTGGAGGGATGGATGGATGGATGGATGCATGGATGAATGGCTGGCTGAATGGATGGATGGATGGCTGGATTGATGGCTGGATGGATGGCTGGATGGATGGATGGACGGATGAATGGATGGCTGGATGGATGGCGGGATGGATGGATGGCTGGATGGATGGCTGGCTGGAGGGATGGATGGATGGATGGCTGGCTGGAGGGATGGATGGATGGATGGCTGGATGGATGGCTGGATAGGTGGATGGCTGGATGGCTGGCTGGCTGGAGAGATGGAGGGATGGAGGGGTGGCTGGATGGATGTCTGGATGGATGGATGGCTGGATGGATGGCTGGCTGGAGGGATGGATGGATGGATGGATGACTGAATGGATGGTTGGATGGAGGGATGGCTGGATGGATGACTGGCTGGAGGGATGAATGGATGGATGGATGGCTGGATGGGTGGCTGTATGGATGGATGGCTGGATGCATGGCTGGCTGGAGGGAAGGATGGATGGATGGATGGCTGGATCGATGGCTGGATGGATGGTTGGCTGGATGGATGGCTGGCTGGAGGGACGGATGGATGGCTGGATGGATGGTTGGATGGATGGATGGCTGGATGGATGGCTGGCAGGAGGGATGGATGGATGGATGGATGGCTGGATGGATGGCTGGATGGATGGATGGCTGGATGGATGGCTGGCTGGAGGGATGGATGAATGTATGTCTGGATGGATGGATGGCCGAATGTATGTCTGGCTGATGGGATGGATGGATGGATGGATGGCTAAATGGATGGCTGGATGGATGGATGGCTGGATGGATGGTTCGCTGGAGGGATGGATGAATGGATAGATGGCCGGATGGATGGCGGGATGGCTGGTTGGCTGGATGGGTGGCTGGCTGGGAGGATGGATTGATGGATGGATGGCTGGATGGATGGCTGGATGGATGGATGAATGGATGGCTGGCCGGCTGGAGGTATGGATGGATGGATGAATGGCTGGATGGATGGCTGGATGGAGAGATGGATGAATGCATGGATGGCTGGATGGATGGCTTGATGGACGGATGGCTGGATTGATGGCTGGCGGGATGGATGAATGGATGGATGGCTGGATGGATGGCTGGATGGATGGATGGCTGGATGAATGGATTGCTGGAGGGATGGATGGATGGAGGGATAGATGGATGGTTGGCTGGCTGGAGGAATGGATGGATGGAGGGATGGCTGGATGGATGGCTGGCTGGAGGGATGGATGGATGGATTATTGGCTGGATGGATGGCTGGATGGAGGGATGGCTGGATGGGTGGCTGGCTGGAGGGATGGATGGATGGCTGGATGGATGGCTGGATGGAGGGATGACTGGCTGTAGTGACGGATTGATGGATGGCTGGATGGATGGCTGTATGGAGGGATGGCTGGATGGAAGGCTGGATGGATGGATGGCTGGATGGATGGATGGATGGACGGATGGATGGAGGGATGGCTGGATGGAGATCTGGCTGGAGGGATGGATGGATGGATGGATGGCTGGATGGATGGCTGGATGGAGGACTGGTTGGATGGATGGATTGCTGGAGGGATGGATGGCTGGATGGATGGCTGGATGGATGGCTGGATGGATGGGCGGCTGGATGGGCGATTGGCTGGAGGGATGGATGGATGGATGGCTGGATGGATGGCTGGCTGGAGGGATGGAAGGATGGATGGATGGATGGATGGATGGCTGGATGGATGGCTGGATGGATGGATGGCTGGATGGATGGATGGCTGGAGTGATGGATGGGTGGATGGTTCGATGGATGGCTGGTTGAATGGATGGCTGGATGGATGGCTGGCTGGAGGGATTGAAGGATGGATGGATGGCTGGATGGATGGCTGGATGGATGGCTGGATGGACGGATGGATGGATGGATGGCTGGATGGATGGCTGGATGGATGGATGGATGGATGGATGGCTGGCTGGAGGGATAGATGGATGGTTGGCTGGCTGGAGGGATGGATGGATGGATGGCTGGCTGGATGGCTGGATAGATGGATGGCTGGATGGCTGGCTGGCTGGAGAGATGGATGGATGGATGGGTGGCTGGGTGGATGGCTGGATGGATGGATGTCCAGATGGTTGGCTGGCTGGATGGCTGGATGGATGGCTGGCTGGAGGGATGGATGGATGGATGGATAGCTGGATGGATGGCTGGATGGAGGGATGGCTGGATGGTTGGCTGGCTGGAGGGATCGATGGATGGCTGGATGGATGGCTGGATGGAGGGATGGCTGGATGGATGGCTGGCTGGAGGGATGGATGGATGGATTAATGGCTGGATGGATGTCTGGATGGAGGGATGGCTGGATGGGTGGCTGGCTGGAGTGATGGATGGATGGCTGGATGGATGGCTGGATGGACGGATGACTGGCTGGAGTGACGGATGGATGGATGGCTGGATGGATGGCTGTATGGAGGGATAGCTGGATGGAAGGATGGCTGGATGGATAAATGGCTGGATGGATGGATGGATGGACGGATGGATGGAGGGATGGCTGGATGGATGGCTGGCTGGAGGGATGGATGGATGGATGGATGGCTGGATGGATGGCTGGATGGAGGGATGGCTGGATGGTTGGCTGGCAGGAGGGATCGATGGATGGCTGGATGGATGGCTGGATGGAGGGATGGTTGGATGGATGGCTGGCTGGAGGGATGGATGGATGGATTATTGGCTGGATGGATGGCTGGATGGAGGGATGGCTGGATGGTTGGCTGGCTGGAGGGATCGATGGATGGCTGGATGGATGGCTGGATGGAGGGATGGCTGGATGGATGGCTGGCTGGAGGGATGGATGGATGGATTATTGGCTGGATGGATGGCTGGATGGAGGGATGGCTGGATGGGTGGCTGGCTGGAGGGATGGATGGATGGGTGGATGGATGGCTGGATGGATGGATGGCTGGATGGATGGCTGGCTGGCTGGATGGATGGATGGATGGATGGCTGGATGGAGTGATGGCTGGATGGTTGGCTGGCTGGCTGGATGGATGGATGGATGGATGGCTGGAAGGATGGCTGGATGGAGGGATGGCTGGATGGATGGCTGGCTGGAGGGATGGATGGATCCATCCATCCAGCCATCCGTCCAGCCAGCCATCCAGCCATCCATCCATCCATCCAGCCAGCCATTCATCCATGCATCCATCCATCCATCCATCCCTCCAGCCAGCCATCCATCCAGCCATCCATCCATCCAGCCATCCATCCATCCAGCCATCCATCCAGCCATCCATCCATCTATCCATCCCTCCATCCATCCGTCCATTCATCCATCCATCCAGCCTTCCATCCATCCATCCAGCCAACCAGCCATCCATCCATCCCTCTAGCCAGCCATCCATCCAGCCATTCCTCCATCCAGTCATCTATCCAGCCATCCATCCATCCATCCATCTCTCCAGCCAGCCATACATCCAGCCATCCATCCATTCAGCTATTCATCCAGCCATCCATCCATCCATCCATCCATCCCTCCAGCCAGCCATACAGCCATTAAGCCATCCATCCATCCAGCCATCCATCCAGCCATCCATCCATCCCTCCAGCCAGCCATCCATCCAGCAATCCCTCCATCCAGCCATCCTTCCAGCCATCCATCCATCCATCCATCCAGCCAGCCAGCCAACCATCCAGCCATCACTCCATCCAGCCATCCATCCATCCATCCATCCATCCAGCCAGCCATCCATCCAGCCATCCATCCATCCAGCAATCCATCCAGCCATCCATCCAACAATCCATCCCTCCAGCCAGCCATTCATCCAGCAATCCATCCAAACCATCCGTCCATCCAGCCATCCATCCATCCATGCATCCCTCCAGCCAGCCAGCCAGCCAGCCATCCATCCATCCATCCATCCCTACAGCAAGCCATCCATCCAGCCATCCATCCATCCAGCCATCCATTCATCCATCCATCCCTCCAGCCAGCCATCCATCTAGCCATCCATTCATCCAGCCATCGATCCAGCCATCCATCCATCCATCCATTCCTCCAGCCAGCCATCCATCCAGCCATCCATCCATCCAGCCATCCATCCAGCCATCCATCCATGCCTCCAGCCAGCCATCCATCCAGCAATCCATCCGTCCAGCCATCCATCCAGCCATCCATCCATTCTTCAAGCCAGCCATCCACCAGCCATCCAGCCAGCCAGTCATCCATCCAGCCATTCATCCATCCAGCCATCGATCCAGCCATCCATCCATCCATCCCTCCAGCCTATCGTCCATCCAGCCATCCATCCATCAAGCAATCCATCCAGCCATCCATCCATCCCTCCAGCCTGCCATCCATCAAGCCATTCCTCCATCCAGCCATCCATCCAGCCATCCATCCATCCATCCATCCCTCCAGCCAGCCATCCATCCAGCCATCCCTCCATCCATCCGTCCATCCATCCATCCATTCATCCATCCATCCATCCAGCCAGCCTTCCATCCAGCCATCCCTCAATACAGCCATCCATCCAGCCATGCATCCATCCGTCACTCCAGCCAGCCATCCATCCAGCCATCCCTCCATCCAGCCATCCATCCAGCCATCCAACAATTCATCCATCTCTCCAGCCAGCCATACATCCAGCCATCCATCCAACCAGCCATCCATCCCGCCATCCATCCATCCATCCCTCCAGCCAGCCAGTCATTATGCCATCCATCCATCCATCCATCCATCCAGCCATCCATCCAGCCATCCCTCCATCCAGCCATCCATCCAGCCATCCATCCATCCCTCCAGCCAGCCAAATATCCAGCCATCCCTCCATCCAGCCATCCATCCATCCCACCAGCCAGCCATCCATCCAGCCATCCATCCAGCTATCCATCTAGCCATCCATCCATCAATCCATCCCTCCAGCCAGCCATCCATCCAGCCATCCATCCATCCTGTCGTCCATCCAGCCATCCATCCATCCATTCATCCCTTCAGCCTGCCATCCATCCAGCCATCCATCCATCCAGCCATCCATCCCGCCATCCATCCATCAATCCATCCCTCCAGCCAGCCATCCATCCAGGCATCCATCCATCCAGTCATCCATCCAGCCATCCATCCATCCACCCATCCCTCCTGCCAGCCATCCATCCAGCCATTCATCCATCCAGCCATCCATCCAGCCATCCATCCATCCATCCATCCATCCCTCCAGCCAGCCATCCATCCAGGCATCCATCCAGCCATCCATCCAGCCATCCATCCAGCCATCCATTCATCCATCCATCCCTCCAGCCAGTCATCCATCCATCCATCCATCCACCCATCCCTCCAGCCAGCCATTCATCCAGCCATCCATCCATTCAGCCATCCATTCATCCATCCATCCATCCATCCATCCATCCCTCCAGCCAGCCATCCATCCAGCCATCCATCCATTCAGCCATCCATCCAGCCATCCATCCATCCATCCCTCCAGCCAGCCATCCATCCAGCCATTCCACCATCCAGCCATCCATCCAGCCATCCATCCATCCATCCATCCCTCCAGCCAGCCATACATCCATCCCTCCATCCATCCAGCCGTCCATCCAGCCATCCATCCATCCATCCCTCCAGCCAGCCATCCATCCAGCCATCCATCCATCCATCCAGCCATCCATTCGGCCATCCATCCATCCATCCATCCCTCCAGCCAGCCATCCATCCAGCCATCCATCCATCCTTCCATCCATCCAGCCATCCATCCATCCCTCCAGCTATCCCTCCATCCAGCCATCCCTCCATCCAGCCGTCCATCCATCCATCCATCCAGCCATCCATCCAGCTATCCATCCAGCCATCCATCCATCAATCCATCCCTCCAGCCAGCCATCCATCCAGCCATCCATCCATCCAGCCGTCCATCCAGCCATCCATCCATCCCTTCAGCCTGTCATCCATCCAGCCATCCAACCATCCAGCCATCCATCCAGCCATCCATCCATCAATCAATCCATCCATCCAGCCATCCATCCAGCCATCCATCCATGCTGCCATCCATCCAGCCATCCATTCAGCCATCCCTCCAGCCAGCCAACCATTCGGCCATCCATCCATCCAGCCATCCATTCATCCATCGCTCCAGCCAGCCATCCATCCAGCCAACCATTCAGCAATCCATCCATCCATCCCTCCTGCCAGCCATCCATCCAGCCATCCATCCATCCAGCCATCCATCCAGCCATCCATCCACCCATCCATCCCTCCAGCCAGCCATCCATCCAGGCATCCATCCATCCAGCCATCCATCCAGCCATCCATCCATCCATCCCTCCAGCCAGCCATCCATCCAGCCATCCATCCAGCCATCGATCCATCCATCCATCCCTCCAGCCAGATATCATTCCAGCCATCCATCCATCCAGCCATCCATTCAGCCACCCATCCAGCCATCCATCCATCCAGCCATCCATCCAGCCATCCATCGATCCATCCATCCATTCCTTCAGCCAGCCATCCATCCAGCCATCCATCCATCCAGCCATCCATCCAGCCATCCATCCATCCATCCATCCCTCCAGCGAGCCATCCATCCAGCCATCCATCCGTCCAGCCATCCATCCAGCCATCCATCCATCCATCCATCCCTCCAGCCAGCCAATCATCCAGCCATCCATCCATCCAGCCATCCATCCAGCCATCCATCCATCCATCCAACCTTCCAGCCAGCCATCCATCCAGCCGTCCATCCATCCAGCCATCCATCCAGCCATCCATCCATCCATCCACCCTTCTTGCCAGCCATCCATCCATCCATTCCTCCATCCAGCCATCCATCCAGCCATCCATCCATCCATCCATCTCTCCAGCCAGCCATACATCCAGCCATCCATCCATTCAGCCATTCATCCAGCCATCCATCCATCCATCCATCCCTCCAGCCAGCCAGCCATTACGCCAACCATCCATTCAGCCATCCATCCAGCCATCCATCCATCCCTCCAGCCAGCCATCCATCCAGCCATCCCTCCATCCAGCCATCCATCCAGCCATCCATCCATCCATCCATCCAACCAGCCAGCCAACCATCCAGCCATCCCCCCATACAGCCATCCATCCATCCATCCATCCCTCCAGCCATTCATCCACCCTGACATCTATCTATCCAGCCATCCATCCAGCCATCCATCCATCAATCCATCCCTCCAGCCAGCCATCCATCAAGCCATCCATCCAAACCAGCCGTCCATCCAGCCATCCATCCATCCATGCATCCCTCCAGCCAGCCATCCGTCCAGTCATCCATCCATCCATCCATCACTCCAGCCAGCCAACCATCCATCCATTCCTTCAGCCAGCCATCCATCCAGCCATCCATCCATCCAGCCAACCATCCAGCCATCCATCCATCCATCCATCCCTCCAGCCAGCCATTCATCCAGCCATCCATCCGTCCAGCCATCCATCCAGCCATCCATCCATACATCCATCCCTCCAGCCAGCCATCCATCCAGCCATCCATCCTTCCAGCCATCCATCCAGCCATTCATCCATCCATCCATCCCTCCAGCCAGCCATCCATCCAGCCAGCCATCCAGCCATCCATCCATCAACCCATCCCTCCAGCCAGCCATGCATCCAGCCATCCTTCCATTAAGCCATCCATCCAGACATCCATCCATGACTCCATCCCTCCAGCCAGCCATCCATCCATCCATCGATCTAGCCATCCATTCAGCCATCCATCCATCCATCCATCCCTGCAGCCAGCCATCCATCCAGCCTTCCATCCATCCAGCCATCCGTCCAGCCATCCATTAATCCATCCATTCCTCCAGCCAGCAATCCATCCAGCCATCCATCCAGCCATCCATCCAGTCATCCATCCATCACTTCATCCAGCCATCCATCCAGCCATCCATCCATCCAGCCATCCATCGAGCCATCCATCCATCCATCCATCCCTCCAGCCAGCCATCCATCCAGCCATCCATCCATCCAGCCACCCATCCATCCATCCATCCATCCATCCCTCCAGCCAGCCATCCATCCGGACATCCATCCATACAGCCATCCATCCAGCCACCCATCCATCCATCCATCCCTCCAGCCACCCATCCATCCAGCCATCCATCTATCCAGCGTTCAAACCGCCAACCATTCATCCATCCCTCCAGTCAGCCATCCAACCATCCATCACTCCAGCCAGCCATCCATCCAGCCATCCATCCATCCAGCAATCCATCCAGCCATCCATCCATCAATCCATCCATCCAGCCATCCATCCAGCCATCCATTCAGCCATCCATTCAGCCATCCATTCATCCATCCATCCAGCCATCCATCAATCCATCCATCCATCCAGCCATTCTACCAGCCACCCATCCATCCATCCAGCCAACGAGCCATCCATCCATCCATCCATCCAGCCAGCCATCCAGACATCTAGCCAACCATCCAGCCATCCATCCAGCCATCCACCATCCTTCCATCCCTCCAGCCAGCCATCCATCCAGCCATCCATCCAACCAGCCATCCATCCAACCATCCACCCATCCATCACTCCAGCCAGCCATCCATCCAGCCATCCATCCAGCCAGCCATCCATCCAGCCACCCATCCATCCATCCATCCCTCCATCCTCCCATCCATCCAGCCATCCATCCATCCATCCCTCCAGCCAATCGTCCATCCATCCAGCAATCCATCCAGCCATCCATCCATCCATCCATCCCTCCAGCCAGCCAATCATCCAGCCATCCATCCATCCAGCCATCCATCCAGCCATCCATCCATCCATCCAACCTTCCAGCCAGCCATCCATCCAGCCGTCCATCCATCCAGCCATCCATCCAGCCATCCATCCATCCATCCACCCTTCTTGCCAGCCATCCATCCATCCATTCCTCCATCCAGCCATCCATCCAGCCATCCATCCATCCATCCATCTCTCCAGCCAGCCATACATCCAGCCATCCATCCATTCAGCCATTCATCCAGCCATCCATCCATCCATCCATCCCTCCAGCCAGCCAGCCATTACGCCAACCATCCATTCAGCCATCCATCCAGCCATCCATCCATCCCTCCAGCCAGCCATCCATCCAGCCATCCCTCCATCCAGCCATCCATCCAGCCATCCATCCATCCATCCATCCAACCAGCCAGCCAACCATCCAGCCATCCCCCCATACAGCCATCCATCCATCCATCCATCCCTCCAGCCATTCATCCACCCTGACATCTATCTATCCAGCCATCCATCCAGCCATCCATCCATCAATCCATCCCTCCAGCCAGCCATCCATCAAGCCATCCATCCAAACCAGCCGTCCATCCAGCCATCCATCCATCCATGCATCCCTCCAGCCAGCCATCCGTCCAGTCATCCATCCATCCATCCATCACTCCAGCCAGCCAACCATCCATCCATTCCTTCAGCCAGCCATCCATCCAGCCATCCATCCATCCAGCCAACCATCCAGCCATCCATCCATCCATCCATCCCTCCAGCCAGCCATTCATCCAGCCATCCATCCGTCCAGCCATCCATCCAGCCATCCATCCATACATCCATCCCTCCAGCCAGCCATCCATCCAGCCATCCATCCTTCCAGCCATCCATCCAGCCATTCATCCATCCATCCATCCCTCCAGCCAGCCATCCATCCAGCCAGCCATCCAGCCATCCATCCATCAACCCATCCCTCCAGCCAGCCATGCATCCAGCCATCCTTCCATTAAGCCATCCATCCAGACATCCATCCATGACTCCATCCCTCCAGCCAGCCATCCATCCATCCATCGATCTAGCCATCCATTCAGCCATCCATCCATCCATCCATCCCTGCAGCCAGCCATCCATCCAGCCTTCCATCCATCCAGCCATCCGTCCAGCCATCCATTAATCCATCCATTCCTCCAGCCAGCAATCCATCCAGCCATCCATCCAGCCATCCATCCAGTCATCCATCCATCACTTCATCCAGCCATCCATCCAGCCATCCATCCATCCAGCCATCCATCGAGCCATCCATCCATCCATCCATCCCTCCAGCCAGCCATCCATCCAGCCATCCATCCATCCAGCCACCCATCCATCCATCCATCCATCCATCCCTCCAGCCAGCCATCCATCCGGACATCCATCCATACAGCCATCCATCCAGCCACCCATCCATCCATCCATCCCTCCAGCCACCCATCCATCCAGCCATCCATCTATCCAGCGTTCAAACCGCCAACCATTCATCCATCCCTCCAGTCAGCCATCCAACCATCCATCACTCCAGCCAGCCATCCATCCAGCCATCCATCCATCCAGCAATCCATCCAGCCATCCATCCATCAATCCATCCATCCAGCCATCCATCCAGCCATCCATTCAGCCATCCATTCAGCCATCCATTCATCCATCCATCCAGCCATCCATCAATCCATCCATCCATCCAGCCATTCTACCAGCCACCCATCCATCCATCCAGCCAACGAGCCATCCATCCATCCATCCATCCAGCCAGCCATCCAGACATCTAGCCAACCATCCAGCCATCCATCCAGCCATCCACCATCCTTCCATCCCTCCAGCCAGCCATCCATCCAGCCATCCATCCAACCAGCCATCCATCCAACCATCCACCCATCCATCACTCCAGCCAGCCATCCATCCAGCCATCCATCCAGCCAGCCATCCATCCAGCCACCCATCCATCCATCCATCCCTCCATCCTCCCATCCATCCAGCCATCCATCCATCCATCCCTCCAGCCAATCGTCCATCCATCCAGCAATCCATCCAGCCATCCATCCATCAATGGGATCTACCCCATTTATGGGATCTACCCCAGAATACTGAAGGAGGCTGGAGAGGAAATTGCTGAGGCCTTGACAGAAATCTTTGGATCCTCGCTGTCTTCAGGGTATGTCCCGGAGGACTGGAGAATAGCCAATGTTGTTCCTCTGTTTAAGAAGGGTAGCAAGGATAATCCCGGGAACTACAGGCCGGTGAGCCTGACTTCAGTGGTAGGGAAATTACTGGTGAGAATTCTTCGAGACAGGATCTACTCCCATTTGGAAGCAAATGGACGTATTAGTGAGAGGCAGCACGGTTTTGTGAAGGGAAGGTCGTGTCTCACTAACTTGATAGAGTTTTTCGAGGAGGTCACTAAGATGATTGATGCAGGTAGGGCAGTAGATGTTGTCTATATGGACTTCAGTAAGGCCTTTGACAAGGTCCCTCATGGTAGACTAGTACAAAAGGTGAAGCCACACGGGATCAGGGGTGAACTGGCAAGGTGGATACAGAACTGGCTAGGCCATAGAAGGCAGAGGGTAGCAATGGAGGGATGCTTTTCTCATTGAAGGGCTGTGACCAGTGGTGTTCCACAGGGATCAGTGCTGGGACCTTTGCTCTTTGTAGTATATATAAATGATTTGGAGGAAAATGTAACTGGTCTGATTAGTAAGTTTGCAGACGACACAAAGGTTGGTGGAATTGCGGATAGCGATGAGGACTGTCTGAGGATACAGCAGGATTTAGATTGTCTGGAGACTTGGGCGGAGAGATGGCAGATGGAGTTTAATCCGGACAAATGTGTGGTAATGCATTTTGGAAGGGCTAATGCAGGTAGGGAATATACAGTGAATGGTAGAACCCTCAAGAGTATTGAAAGTCAAAGAGATCTAGGAGTACAGGTCCACAGGTCATTGAAAGGGGCAACACAGGTGGAGAAGGTAGTCAAGAAGGCATACGGCATGCTTGCCTTCATTGGCCGGGGCATTGAGTATAAGAATTGGCAAGTCATGTTGCAGCTGTATAGAACCTTAGTTAGGCCACACTTGGAGTATAGTGTTCAATTCTGGTCGCCACACTACCAGAAGGATGTGGAGGCTTTAGAGAGGGTGCAGAAGAGATTTACCAGAATGTTGCCTGGTATGGAGGCCACCCATCCAGCCATCCATCCATCCAGCCATCCCTCCAGACAGCCATCCATCCAGCCATCCATCCATCCAGCCATCCATCCAGACATCCGTCCATCCATCCCTCCAGCCAGCTATCCACCCAGCCATCTATCCATCCAGTCATCCATTCAGCCATCCATCCAGCCATCAATCCATCCAGCCATGCATCCAGCCATCCATCCATCCATTCCTACAGCCATCCATCGATCTAGCCATCCATTCAGCCATCCATTCATCCATCCATCCCTCCATCCATCCATCCCTCCAGCCAGCCATCCATCCAGCCATCCATTCGTCCAACCATCCATCCAGCCATCCATCCATCCATCCATCCCTCCAGCAAGCCATCCATCCAGCCATCCATCCTTCCAGCCATCCATCCTGCCATCCATCCATCGCTCCAGCCAGCCATCCATCCAGCCAGCCATCCAGCCATCCATCATTCAATCCATCCCTCCAGCCAGCCATGCATCCAGTCATCCTTCCATCCAGCCATCCATCCAGCCATCCATCCATGACTCCATCCCTCCAGCCAGCCATCCATCCAGCCATCCATCGATCTAGCCATCCATTCAGCCATCCATCCATCCATCCCTCCAGCCAGCCATCCATCCAGCCTTCCATCCATCCAGCCATCCGTCCAGCCATCCATTAATCCATCCATTCCTCCAGCCAGCAATCCATCCAGCCATCCATCCAGCCATCCATCCAGCCACCCATCCATCCAACCATCCCTCCAGCAAGCCATCCATCCAGACATCCATCCATCCAACCATCCATCCAGCCATCCAGCCATCCCTCCATCCAGCCATCCATCCATCCATCCCTGCAGCCAGCCATCCATCCAGCCATCCATCCATCCAGCAACCCATCCAGCCATCCATCCATCAATCCATCCCTCCAGCCAGCCATCCATCCAGCCATCCATCCCTCCAGCCAACTATCTTTCCAGCCATCCATTCATCCAGCCATCCATTCAGCCATCCATCCAGCCATTCATCCATCCATCCAGCCAGCCAACTATCCAGCCATCCCTCGACCCAGCTATCCACCCATCAATCCATCCCTCCAGCCAGCCATCCATCCAGCCATCCATCCATCCAGCCATCCATCCAGCCATCCATCCATCAATCCATCCCTCCAGCCAGCCGTCCATCCAGCCATCCATCCAAATCAGTCGTCCATCCAGCCATCCATCCATGCGTCCCTCCAGCCAGCCATCCATTCATCCATCCCTCCAGCCAGCCAACCATCCAGCCACACCTCCATCCAGCCATCCATCCATCCAGCCAGCCATCCATCCATCCATCCCTCCAGCCAGCCATCCATCCAGCCATCCGTCCATCCATCCATCCAGCAATCCATCCAGCCATCCATCCATCCATCCTTCCCTCCAGCTAGTCATCCATCCAGCCATTCATCCATCCAGCCATCCATCCAGCCATCCATCCATCCATCCTTCCAGTCAGCCTTTCATCGAGCCATCCATCCATTAAGCCATCCATCCAGCCATCCATCCATCCATCCATCCCTCTAGCCAGCCATCCATACAGCCATTCCTCCATCCAGCCATCCATCCACCCATCTCTCCAGCCAGCCATACATCCAGCCATCCATCCATTCAGCCATTCATCCAGCCATCCATCCATCCATCCATCCCTCCAGCCAGCCAGCCATTAAGCCATCCATCCATCCAGCCATCCATCCAGCCATCCATCCATCCCTCCAGCCAGCCATCCATCCAGCCATCCCTTCATCCAGCCATCCATCCAACCATCCATCCATCCATCCATCCATCCAGCCAGCCAACCATCCAGCCATCCCTCCATCCAGCCATCCATCCATCCATCCATCCATCCCTCCAGCCAGCCATCCAGCTATCCAACCGTCCAGCCAACCAGCCAGCCAACCATCAAGCCATCCCGCCATCCAGCCATCCATCCATCCATCCATCTCTGCTGCCAGCCATCCATCCAGCCATCCATCCATCCAGCAACCCATCCAGCCATCCATCCACCAATCCATCCCTCCAGCCAGCCATCCATCCAGCCATCCATCCATCCATCCATCCATCCCTCCATCCAACTATCTTTCCAGCCATCCATCCATCCAGCCATCCATTCAGCCATCCATCCAGCCATCCCTCGACCCAGCCATCCACCCATCAATCCATCCCTCCAGCCAGCCATCCATCCAGCCATCCATCCATCCAGCCATCCATCCAGCCATCCATCCATCAATCCATCCCTCCAGCCAGCCGTCCATCCAGCCATCCATCCAAACCAGCCGTCCATCCAGCCATCCATCCATGCATCCCTCCAGCCAGCCATCCATCCATCCATCCCTCCAGCCAGCCAACCATCCAGCCACACCTCCATCCAGCCATCCAGCCATCCATCCATCCTGCCAGCCATCCATCCATCCAGCCCTCCAGCCAGCCATCCATCCAGCCATCCGTCCATCCATCCATCCATCCAGCAATCCATCCAGCTATCCATCCATCCATCCATCCCTCCAGCCAGTCATCCATCCAGCCATTCATCCATCCAGCCATCCATCCATCCATCCCTCCAGTCAGCCTTTCATCCAGCCATCCATGCATTAAGCCATTCATCCAGCCATCCATCCATCCATCCATCCCTCTAGCCAGCCATCCATACAGCCATTCCTCCATCCAGCCATCCATCCAGCCATCCATCCATCCATCCATCTCTCCAGCCAGCCATACATCCAGCCATCCATCCATTCAGCCATTCATCCAGCCATCCATCCAGCCATCCATCCCTCCAGCCAGCCAGCCAGTAAGCCATCCACCCATCCAGCCATCCATCCAGCCATCCATCCATCCCTCCAGCCAGCCACCCATCCCTTCATCCAGCCATCCACCAAACCATCCATCCATCCATCCATCCATCCAGCCAGCCAACCATCCAGCCGTCCCTCCATCCAGCCATCCATCCATCCATCCATCCCTCCAGCCAGCCATCCATCCAGCCATCCATCCATCCAGCCATCCATCCAGCCATCCATCCATCAATCCATCCCTCCAGCCAGCCATCCATCCAGCAATCCATCCAAACCATTCGTCCATCCAGCCATCCATCCATCCATGCATCTCTCCAGCCAGCCATCCATCCAGCCATCCATCCATCCATCCATCCCTCCAGCCAGCCAACCATCCAGCCATCCCTCCATCCAGCCATCCATCCATCCATCCGTCCAGCCAGCCATCCATCCAGCCATCCATCCATCCAGCCATCCATGCAGCCATCCAAACATCAATCCATCCCTCCAGCCAGCCATCCATCCAGCCATCAATCCATCCAGCCGTCCATCCCGCCATCCATCCATCCCTCCAGCCAGACATCCATCCAGCCATCCATCCATCCACCCATCCGTCCAGCCAGCCAACCATTCAGCCAACCCTACATCCAGCCATCCCTCCATCCAGCCATCCATCCATCCATCCATCCCTCCAGCCAGCCATCCATCCAGCCATCCATCCATCCAGCCATCCATCTAGCCATCCATCCATCAATCCATCCCTCCATCCAGCCATCCATCCATCCAGCCGTCCATCCAACCATCCATCCATCCATCCAGCCATACATTCAGCCATCCATTCCGCCATCCATCGATCAAGCCATCAATCCAGCCATCCATCCATCCATCCTTTCCTCCAGCCAGCCATCCATCCAGCCATCCCTCCATCCAGCCATCCATCCATCCCTCCAGCCAGCCATCCATCCAGCCATCCATTCATCCAGCCACCCATCCAGCCATCCATCCATCAATCCATCCCTCCAGCCAGGAAACCATCCATCCAGCCATCCATCCATCCAGTCATCCATCCAGCCATCCATCCATCCATCCATCCCTCCAGCCAGCTATCCTCCCAGCCATCCATCCATCCAGCCATCCATTCAGCCATCCATCCAGCCATCAATCCATCCAGCCATCCATCCAGCCATCCATCCATCCATTCCTACAGCCATCCATCGATCTAGCCATCCATTCAGCCATCCATCCATCCATCCATCCCTCCATCCATCCGTCCCTCCAGCCAGCCATCCATCCAGCCATCCATTCGTCCATCCATCCATCCAGCCTTCCATCCATCCATCCATCCCTCCAGCCAGCCATCCAGCCATCCATCCATCCCTCCAGCCAGCCATCCATCCAGCAATGCCTCCATCCAGCCATCCATCCAGCCATCCATCCATCCATCCATCCATCCATCCAGCCAGCCAACCAGTCATCCATCCATCCAGCCAGCCATCCAGACATCCAGCCATCCATCCAGCCAGCCATCCAGCCAACCATCCATCCTTCCATCCCTCCAGCCTGCCATCCATCCAGCCATTAATCCAACTAGCCATCCATCCAACCATCCACGTATCCATCACTCCAGCCAGCCATCCATCCAGCCATCCATCCATCCAGCCATCCATACAGCCATCCATCCATCCATCCATCCATCCCTCCAGCCAGCCATCCATCCAGCCATCCATCCATCCATCCCTCCAGCCAATCGTCCATACAGCCATCCATCCATCCAGCCATCCATCCAGCCATCCATCCATCCATCCATCCCTCCAGCCAGCCATCCATCCAGCCATTCCTCCAACCAGGTATCCATCCAGCCATCAATCCATCCCTCCAGCCAGCCATCCATCCAGCCATCCCTCCATCCATCCGTCCATCCATCCAGCCATCCATCCAGCCATCCATCCATCCAGACCTGCAGCCATCCAGCCATCCATCCATCCAGCCATCCATCCATCCAGCCATCCATCCATCCAACCATCCAGCCATCCATCCAGCCATCCATCCATTAAGCCATCCATCCAGCCATCCATCCATCCATCCATCCCGCCAGCGAGTCATCCATCCAGCCATCCATCCATCCAGCCATCCATCCAGCCATCCATCCATCCCTCCAGCCAGCCATTCATCCAGCCATCCATCCATCCAGCCATCCATCCAGCCATTCATCCATCCATCCATCCATCCCTCCAGCAAGCCATCCATCCAGCCATCCAGCCATCCAGCCATCAATCCAGCCAACCATCCATCCATCCATCCCTCCAGCAAGCCATCCATCCAGCCATCCCTCCATCCAGCCATCCATCCAGCCATCCATCCATTCATCCATCTCTCCATCCAGCCATCCATCCAGCCAATCATCCATCCATCAATACCTCCAGCCATCCATCCAGCTATCCATCCATCCAGACGTCCATCCAGCCATCCATCCATCCATCCATCCCTTCAGTCTGCCATCCATCCAGCCATCCATCCATCCAGCCATCCATCCAGCCATCCATCCATCAATCCATCAATCCAGCCAGCCAGCCATCCATCCAGCCATCCATCCATCCTGCCTTCCATCCAGCCATTCATTCAGCCATCCATCCATCCAGCCATCCATCCAGCCATCCATCCATCCATTCATCCCTCCATCCAGCCATCCATCCATCCATCCATGCCTCCAGCCAGCCATCCATCCAGCCATCCATCCATTCAGCCATCCATCCAGCCATCCATCCATCCATCCATCCATTCCTCCAGCCAGTCATCCATCCAGTCATCCATCCATCAATCCATCCAGCCATCCATCCATCCATCCATCCATCCCTCCAGCCAGCCATTCATCCAGCCATCCATCCATTCAGCCATCCATCCAGCCATCCATCCATCCATCCATCCCTCCAGCCAGCCTTCCATTCGGCCATCCATCCATTCAGCCATCCATCCAGCCATCCATCCATCCATCCCTCCTGCCATCCATCCATCCAGCCATCCCTCTATCCAGCCATTCATCAAGCCATCCATCCATCCATCCATCCCTCCAGCCAGCCGTACATCCAGCCATCCATCGATCCAGCCATCCATCCAGCCATCCATCCATCCATCCATCCCTCCTGCCAGCCATCCATCCAGCCATCCATCCATCCATCCATCCATCCAGCCATCCATCCATCCATTCATCCCTCCATCCAGCCATCCATCCATCCATCCATCCCTCCAGCCAGCCATCCATCCAGCCATCCATCCATTCAGCCATCCATCCAGCCATCCATCCATCCATCCATCCATCCCTCCAGCCAGTCATCCATCCAGCCATCCATCCATCCATCCATCCAGCCATCCATCCATCCATCCATCCATCCCTCCAGCCAGCCATTCATCCAGCCATCCATCCATTCAGCCATCCATCCAGCCATCCATCCATCCATCCATCCCTCCAGCCAGCCTTCCATTCGGCCATCCATCCATTCAGCCATCCATCCAGCCATCCATCCATCCATCCATCCCTCCAGCCATCCATCCATCCAGCCATCCCTCTATCCAGCCATTTATCAAGCCATCCATCCATCCATCCATCCCTCCAGCCAGCCGTACATCCAGCCATCCATCGATCCAGCCATCCATCCAGCCATCCATCCATACATCCATCCCTCCAGCCAGCCAGTCATTAAGCCATCCATCCATCCAGCCATTCATCCAGCCATCCATCCATCCATCCATCCCTCCAGCCAGCCATCCATCCAGCCATCCCTCCATCCAGACATCCATCCAGCCATCCATCCATCCATCCATCCCTCCAGCCAGCCAACCATCCAGCCATCCCTCCATCCAGCCATCCATCCATCCCTCCAGCCAGCCATCCATCCAGCCATCCATCCATCCAGCCATCCATCCAGCCATCCATCCATCAATCCATCCCTCCAGCCAGCCATCCATCCAGCCATCCATCCATCCAGCCGTCCATCCAGCCATCCATCCATCCATCCATACCTACAGCCAGCCATCCATCCAGCCATCCATCCATCCAGCCATCCATTCAGCCATCCATTCATCCATCCATCCCTCCAGCCAGGCATCCATCCAGCCATCCATCCATCGAGCCATCGATCCAGCCATCCATCTATCCATCCATTCCTCCAGCCACCCATCCATCCAGCCATCCACCCAGCCATCCATCCAGCCATCCATTCATCCCTCCAGCCAGCCATCCATCCAGCAATCCATCCGTCCAGCCATCCATCCAGCCATCCATCCATTCTTCAAGCCAGCCATCCATCCAGCCATCCATCCATCCAGCCAGCCAGTCATCCATCCAGCCATTCATCCATCCAGCCATCGATCCAGCCATCCATCCATCCATCATTCCAGCCAATCGTCCATCCAGCCATCCATCCATCAAGCAATCCATCCAGCCATCCATCCATCCCTCCAGCCAGCCATCCATCAAGCCATTCCTCCATCCAGCCATCCATCCAGCCATCCATCCATCCATCCATCCCTCCAGCCAGCCATCCATCCAGCCATCCCTCCATCCATCCGTCCATATATCCATCCATCCAGCCATCCATCCATCCAGCCAGCCTTCCATCCAGCCATCCCTCAATACAGCCATCCATCCAGCCATGCATCAATCCGTCACTCCAGCCAGCCATCCGTCCAGCCATCCCTCCATCCAGCCATCCATCCAGCCATCCAACCATTCATCCATCTCTCCAGCCAGCCATACATCCAGCCATCCATCCATCCAGCCATCCATCCCGCCATCCATCCATCCATCCATCCCTCCAGCCAGCCAGTCATTAAGCCATCCATCCATCCATCCATCCATCCAGCCATCCATCCAGCCATCCATCCCTCCAGCCAGCCATCCATCCAGCCATCCCTCCATCCAGCCATCCATCCAGCCATCCATCCATCCCTCCAGCCAGCCAAACATCGAGCCATTCCTCCATCCAGCCATCCATCCATCCATCCATCCCACCAGCCAGCCATCCATCCAGCCATCCCTCCATCCAGACATCCATCCAGCCATCCATCCATCCATCCATCCCTCCAGCCAGCCAACCATGCAGCCATCCCTCCATCCAGCCATCCATCCATCCATCCATCCCTCCAGCCAGCCATCCATCCAGCCATCCATCCATCCAGCCATCCATCCAGCCATCCATCCATCAATCCATCCCTCCAGCCAGCCATCCATCCAGCCATCCATCCATCCAGCCGTCCATCCAGCCATCCATCCATCCATCCATCCCTACAGCCAGCCATCCATCCAGCCATCCAGCCATCCATTCAGCCATCCATTCATCCATCCATCCCTCCAGCCAGCCATCCATCCAGCCATCCATCCATCCAGCCATCGATCCAGCCATCCATCCATCCATCCATTCCTCCAGCCAGCCATCCATCCAGCCATCCATCCATCCAGCCATCCATCCAGCCATCCACCATCCCTCCAGCCATCCATCCATCCAGAAATCCATCCGTCCAGCCATCCATCCAGCCGTCTATCCATTCTTCAAGCCAGCCATCCATACAGCCATCCATCCATCCAGCCAGCCAGTCATCCATCCAGCCATTCATCCATCCAGCCATCGATCCAGCCATCCATCCATCCATGCATCCCTCCAGCCAGCCATCCGTCCAGTCATCCATCCATCCATCCATCACTCCAGCCAGCCAACCATCCATCCATTCCTTCAGCCAGCCATCCATCCAGCCATCCATCCATCCAGCCAACCATCCAGCCATCCATCCATCCATCCATCCCTCCAGCCAGCCATTCAGCCAGCCATCCATCCGTCCAGCCATCCATCCAGCCATCCATCCATACATCCATCCCTCCAGCCAGCCATCCATCCAGCCATCCATCCTTCCAGCCATCCATCCAGCCATTCATCCATCCATCCATCCCTCCAGCCAGCCATCCATCCAGTCAGCCATCCAGCCATCCATCCATCAACCCATCCCTCCAGCCAGCCATGCATCCAGCCATCCTTCCATTAAGCCATCCATCCAGACATCCATCCATGACTCCATCCCTCCAGCCAGCCATCCATCCATCCATCGATCTAGCCATCCATTCAGCCATCCATCCATCCATCCATCCCTGCAGCCAGCCATCCATCCAGCCTTCCATCCATCCAGCCATCCGTCCAGCCATCCATTAATCCATCCATTCCTCCAGCCAGCAATCCATCCAGCCATCCATCCAGCCATCCATCCAGTCATCCATCCATCACTTCATCCAGCCATCCATCCAGCCATCCATCCATCCAGCCATCCATCGAGCCATCCATCCATCCATCCATCCCTCCAGCCAGCCATCCATCCAGCCATCCATCCATCCAGCCACCCATCCATCCATCCATCCATCCATCCCTCCAGCCAGCCATCCATCCGGACATCCATCCATACAGCCATCCATCCAGCCACCCATCCATCCATCCATCCCTCCAGCCACCCATCCATCCAGCCATCCATCTATCCAGCGTTCAAACCGCCAACCATTCATCCATCCCTCCAGTCAGCCATCCAACCATCCATCACTCCAGCCAGCCATCCATCCAGCCATCCATCCATCCAGCAATCCATCCAGCCATCCATCCATCAATCCATCCATCCAGCCATCCATCCAGCCATCCATTCAGCCATCCATTCAGCCATCCATTCATCCATCCATCCAGCCATCCATCAATCCATCCATCCATCCAGCCATTCTACCAGCCACCCATCCATCCATCCAGCCAACGAGCCATCCATCCATCCATCCATCCAGCCAGCCATCCAGACATCTAGCCAACCATCCAGCCATCCATCCAGCCATCCACCATCCTTCCATCCCTCCAGCCAGCCATCCATCCAGCCATCCATCCAACCAGCCATCCATCCAACCATCCACCCATCCATCACTCCAGCCAGCCATCCATCCAGCCATCCATCCAGCCAGCCATCCATCCAGCCACCCATCCATCCATCCATCCCTCCATCCTCCCATCCATCCAGCCATCCATCCATCCATCCCTCCAGCCAATCGTCCATCCATCCAGCAATCCATCCAGCCATCCATCCATCAATGGGATCTACCCCATTTATGGGATCTACCCCAGAATACTGAAGGAGGCTGGAGAGGAAATTGCTGAGGCCTTGACAGAAATCTTTGGATCCTCGCTGTCTTCAGGGTATGTCCCGGAGGACTGGAGAATAGCCAATGTTGTTCCTCTGTTTAAGAAGGGTAGCAAGGATAATCCCGGGAACTACAGGCCGGTGAGCCTGACTTCAGTGGTAGGGAAATTACTGGTGAGAATTCTTCGAGACAGGATCTACTCCCATTTGGAAGCAAATGGACGTATTAGTGAGAGGCAGCACGGTTTTGTGAAGGGAAGGTCGTGTCTCACTAACTTGATAGAGTTTTTCGAGGAGGTCACTAAGATGATTGATGCAGGTAGGGCAGTAGATGTTGTCTATATGGACTTCAGTAAGGCCTTTGACAAGGTCCCTCATGGTAGACTAGTACAAAAGGTGAAGCCACACGGGATCAGGGGTGAACTGGCAAGGTGGATACAGAACTGGCTAGGCCATAGAAGGCAGAGGGTAGCAATGGAGGGATGCTTTTCTCATTGAAGGGCTGTGACCAGTGGTGTTCCACAGGGATCAGTGCTGGGACCTTTGCTCTTTGTAGTATATATAAATGATTTGGAGGAAAATGTAACTGGTCTGATTAGTAAGTTTGCAGACGACACAAAGGTTGGTGGAATTGCGGATAGCGATGAGGACTGTCTGAGGATACAGCAGGATTTAGATTGTCTGGAGACTTGGGCGGAGAGATGGCAGATGGAGTTTAATCCGGACAAATGTGTGGTAATGCATTTTGGAAGGGCTAATGCAGGTAGGGAATATACAGTGAATGGTAGAACCCTCAAGAGTATTGAAAGTCAAAGAGATCTAGGAGTACAGGTCCACAGGTCATTGAAAGGGGCAACACAGGTGGAGAAGGTAGTCAAGAAGGCATACGGCATGCTTGCCTTCATTGGCCGGGGCATTGAGTATAAGAATTGGCAAGTCATGTTGCAGCTGTATAGAACCTTAGTTAGGCCACACTTGGAGTATAGTGTTCAATTCTGGTCGCCACACTACCAGAAGGATGTGGAGGCTTTAGAGAGGGTGCAGAAGAGATTTACCAGAATGTTGCCTGGTATGGAGGCCACCCATCCAGCCATCCATCCATCCAGCCATCCCTCCAGACAGCCATCCATCCAGCCATCCATCCATCCAGCCATCCATCCAGACATCCGTCCATCCATCCCTCCAGCCAGCTATCCACCCAGCCATCTATCCATCCAGTCATCCATTCAGCCATCCATCCAGCCATCAATCCATCCAGCCATGCATCCAGCCATCCATCCATCCATTCCTACAGCCATCCATCGATCTAGCCATCCATTCAGCCATCCATTCATCCATCCATCCCTCCATCCATCCATCCCTCCAGCCAGCCATCCATCCAGCCATCCATTCGTCCAACCATCCATCCAGCCATCCATCCATCCATCCATCCCTCCAGCAAGCCATCCATCCAGCCATCCATCCTTCCAGCCATCCATCCTGCCATCCATCCATCGCTCCAGCCAGCCATCCATCCAGCCAGCCATCCAGCCATCCATCATTCAATCCATCCCTCCAGCCAGCCATGCATCCAGTCATCCTTCCATCCAGCCATCCATCCAGCCATCCATCCATGACTCCATCCCTCCAGCCAGCCATCCATCCAGCCATCCATCGATCTAGCCATCCATTCAGCCATCCATCCATCCATCCCTCCAGCCAGCCATCCATCCAGCCTTCCATCCATCCAGCCATCCGTCCAGCCATCCATTAATCCATCCATTCCTCCAGCCAGCAATCCATCCAGCCATCCATCCAGCCATCCATCCAGCCACCCATCCATCCAACCATCCCTCCAGCAAGCCATCCATCCAGACATCCATCCATCCAACCATCCATCCAGCCATCCAGCCATCCCTCCATCCAGCCATCCATCCATCCATCCCTGCAGCCAGCCATCCATCCAGCCATCCATCCATCCAGCAACCCATCCAGCCATCCATCCATCAATCCATCCCTCCAGCCAGCCATCCATCCAGCCATCCATCCCTCCAGCCAACTATCTTTCCAGCCATCCATTCATCCAGCCATCCATTCAGCCATCCATCCAGCCATTCATCCATCCATCCAGCCAGCCAACTATCCAGCCATCCCTCGACCCAGCTATCCACCCATCAATCCATCCCTCCAGCCAGCCATCCATCCAGCCATCCATCCATCCAGCCATCCATCCAGCCATCCATCCATCAATCCATCCCTCCAGCCAGCCGTCCATCCAGCCATCCATCCAAATCAGTCGTCCATCCAGCCATCCATCCATGCGTCCCTCCAGCCAGCCATCCATTCATCCATCCCTCCAGCCAGCCAACCATCCAGCCACACCTCCATCCAGCCATCCATCCATCCAGCCAGCCATCCATCCATCCATCCCTCCAGCCAGCCATCCATCCAGCCATCCGTCCATCCATCCATCCAGCAATCCATCCAGCCATCCATCCATCCATCCTTCCCTCCAGCTAGTCATCCATCCAGCCATTCATCCATCCAGCCATCCATCCATCCATCCATCCATCCATCCAGCCAGCCAACCAGTCATCCATCCATCCAGCCAGCCATCCAGACATCCAGCCATCCATCCAGCCAGCCATCCAGCCAACCATCCATCCTTCCATCCCTCCAGCCTGCCATCCATCCAGCCATTAATCCAACTAGCCATCCATCCAACCATCCACGTATCCATCACTCCAGCCAGCCATCCATCCAGCCATCCATCCATCCAGCCATCCATACAGCCATCCATCCATCCATCCATCCATCCCTCCAGCCAGCCATCCATCCAGCCATCCATCCATCCATCCCTCCAGCCAATCGTCCATACAGCCATCCATCCATCCAGCCATCCATCCAGCCATCCATCCATCCATCCATCCCTCCAGCCAGCCATCCATCCAGCCATTCCTCCAACCAGGTATCCATCCAGCCATCAATCCATCCCTCCAGCCAGCCATCCATCCAGCCATCCCTCCATCCATCCGTCCATCCATCCAGCCATCCATCCAGCCATCCATCCATCCAGACCTGCAGCCATCCAGCCATCCATCCATCCAGCCATCCATCCATCCAGCCATCCATCCATCCAACCATCCAGCCATCCATCCAGCCATCCATCCATTAAGCCATCCATCCAGCCATCCATCCATCCATCCTTCCCGCCAGCGAGTCATCCATCCAGCCATCCATCCATCCAGCCATCCATCCAGCCATCCATCCATCCCTCCAGCCAGCCATTCATCCAGCCATCCATCCATCCAGCCATCCATCCAGCCATTCATCCATCCATCCATCCATCCCTCCAGCAAGCCATCCATCCAGCCATCCAGCCATCCAGCCATCAATCCAGCCAACCATCCATCCATCCATCCCTCCAGCAAGCCATCCATCCAGCCATCCCTCCATCCAGCCATCCATCCAGCCATCCATCCATTCATCCATCTCTCCATCCAGCCATCCATCCAGCCAATCATCCATCCATCAATACCTCCAGCCATCCATCCAGCTATCCATCCATCCAGACGTCCATCCAGCCATCCATCCATCCATCCATCCCTTCAGTCTGCCATCCATCCAGCCATCCATCCATCCAGCCATCCATCCAGCCATCCATCCATCAATCCATCAATCCAGCCAGCCAGCCATCCATCCAGCCATCCATCCATCCTGCCTTCCATCCAGCCATTCATTCAGCCATCCATCCATCCAGCCTTCCATCCAGCCATCCATCCATCCATTCATCCCTCCATCCAGCCATCCATCCATCCATCCATGCCTCCAGCCAGCCATCCATCCAGCCATCCATCCATTCAGCCATCCATCCAGCCATCCATCCATCCATCCATCCATTCCTCCAGCCAGTCATCCATCCAGTCATCCATCCATCAATCCATCCAGCCATCCATCCATCCATCCATCCATCCCTCCAGCCAGCCATTCATCCAGCCATCCATCCATTCAGCCATCCATCCAGCCATCCATCCATCCATCCATCCCTCCAGCCAGCCTTCCATTCGGCCATCCATCCATTCAGCCATCCATCCAGCCATCCATCCATCCATCCCTCCTGCCATCCATCCATCCAGCCATCCCTCTATCCAGCCATTCATCAAGCCATCCATCCATCCATCCATCCCTCCAGCCAGCCGTACATCCAGCCATCCATCGATCCAGCCATCCATCCAGCCATCCATCCATCCATCCATCCCTCCTGCCAGCCATCCATCCAGCCATCCATCCATCCATCCATCCATCCAGCCATCCATCCATCCATTCATCCCTCCATCCAGCCATCCATCCATCCATCCATCCCTCCAGCCAGCCATCCATCCAGCCATCCATCCATTCAGCCATCCATCCAGCCATCCATCCATCCATCCATCCATCCCTCCAGCCAGTCATCCATCCAGCCATCCATCCATCCATCCATCCAGCCATCCATCCATCCATCCATCCATCCCTCCAGCCAGCCATTCATCCAGCCATCCATCCATTCAGCCATCCATCCAGCCATCCATCCATCCATCCATCCCTCCAGCCAGCCTTCCATTCGGCCATCCATCCATTCAGCCATCCATCCAGCCATCCATCCATCCATCCATCCCTCCAGCCATCCATCCATCCAGCCATCCCTCTATCCAGCCATTTATCAAGCCATCCATCCATCCATCCATCCCTCCAGCCAGCCGTACATCCAGCCATCCATCGATCCAGCCATCCATCCAGCCATCCATCCATACATCCATCCCTCCAGCCAGCCAGTCATTAAGCCATCCATCCATCCAGCCATTCATCCAGCCATCCATCCATCCATCCATCCCTCCAGCCAGCCATCCATCCAGCCATCCCTCCATCCAGACATCCATCCAGCCATCCATCCATCCATCCATCCCTCCAGCCAGCCAACCATCCAGCCATCCCTCCATCCAGCCATCCATCCATCCCTCCAGCCAGCCATCCATCCAGCCATCCATCCATCCAGCCATCCATCCAGCCATCCATCCATCAATCCATCCCTCCAGCCAGCCATCCATCCAGCCATCCATCCATCCAGCCGTCCATCCAGCCATCCATCCATCCATCCATACCTACAGCCAGCCATCCATCCAGCCATCCATCCATCCAGCCATCCATTCAGCCATCCATTCATCCATCCATCCCTCCAGCCAGGCATCCATCCAGCCATCCATCCATCGAGCCATCGATCCAGCCATCCATCTATCCATCCATTCCTCCAGCCACCCATCCATCCAGCCATCCACCCAGCCATCCATCCAGCCATCCATTCATCCCTCCAGCCAGCCATCCATCCAGCAATCCATCCGTCCAGCCATCCATCCAGCCATCCATCCATTCTTCAAGCCAGCCATCCATCCAGCCATCCATCCATCCAGCCAGCCAGTCATCCATCCAGCCATTCATCCATCCAGCCATCGATCCAGCCATCCATCCATCCATCATTCAGCCAATCGTCCATCCAGCCATCCATCCATCAAGCAATCCATCCAGCCATCCATCCATCCCTCCAGCCAGCCATCCATCAAGCCATTCCTCCATCCAGCCATCCATCCAGCCATCCATCCATCCATCCATCCCTCCAGCCAGCCATCCATCCAGCCATCCCTCCATCCATCCGTCCATATATCCATCCATCCAGCCATCCATCCATCCAGCCAGCCTTCCATCCAGCCATCCCTCAATACAGCCATCCATCCAGCCATGCATCAATCCGTCACTCCAGACAGCCATCCGTCCAGCCATCCCTCCATCCAGCCATCCATCCAGCCATCCAACCATTCATCCATCTCTCCAGCCAGCCATACATCCAGCCATCCATCCATCCAGCCATCCATCCCGCCATCCATCCATCCATCCATCCCTCCAGCCAGCCAGTCATTAAGCCATCCATCCATCCATCCATCCATCCAGCCATCCATCCAGCCATCCATCCCTCCAGCCAGCCATCCATCCAGCCATCCCTCCATCCAGCCATCCATCCAGCCATCCATCCATCCCTCCAGCCAGCCAAACATCGAGCCATTTCTCCATCCAGCCATCCATCCATCCATCCATCCCACCAGCCAGCCATCCATCCAGCCATCCCTCCATCCAGACATCCATCCAGCCATCCATCCATCCATCCATCCCTCCAGCCAGCCAACCATGCAGCCATCCCTCCATCCAGCCATCCATCCATCCATCCATCCCTCCAGCCAGCCATCCTTCCAGCCATCCATCCATCCAGCCATCCATCCAGCCATCCATCCATCAATCCATCCCTCCAGCCAGCCATCCATCCAGCCATCCATCCATCCAGCCGTCCATCCAGCCATCCATCCATCCATCCATCCCTACAGCCAGCCATCCATCCAGCCATCCAGCCATCCAGCCATCCATTCAGCCATCCATTCATCCATCCATCCCTCCAGCCAGCCATCCATCCAGCCATCCATCCATCCAGCCATCGATCCAGCCATCCATCCATCCATCCATTCCTCCAGCCAGCCATCCATCCAGCCATCCATCCATCCAGCCATCCATCCAGCCATCCACCATCCCTCCAGCCATCCATCCATCCAGAAATCCATCCGTCCAGCCATCCATCCAGCCATCTATCCATTCTTCAAGCCAGCCATCCATACAGCCATCCATCCATCCAGCCAGCCAGTCATCCATCCAGCCATTCATCCATCCAGCCATCGATCCAGCCATCCATCCATCCATCCCTCCAGCCAATCGTCCATCCAGCCATCCATCCATCAAGCAATCCATCCAGCCATCCATCCATCCCTCCAGCCAGCCATCCATCAAGCCATTCCTCCATCCAGCCATCCATCCAGCCATCCATCGATCCATCACTCCAGCCAGCCATCCATCCAGCCATCCCTCCATCCATCCGTCCATCCATCCATCCATCCAGCCATCCATCCATCCAGCCAGCCTTCCATCCTGCCATCCCTCAATACAGCCATCCATCCAGCCATGCATCCATCCGTCACTCCAGCCAGCCATCCACCCAGCCATCCCTCCATCCAGCCATCCATCCAGCCATCCAACCATTCATCCATCTCTCCAGCCAGCCATACATCCAGCCATCCATCCATCCAGCCATCCATCCCGCCATCCATCCATCCATCCATCCCTCCAGCCAGCCAGTCATTAAGCCATCCATCCATCCATCCAGCCATCCATCCAGCCATCCATCCCTCCAACCAGCCATCCATCCAGCCATCCCTCCATCCAGCCATCCATCCAGCCATCCATCCATCCCTCCAGCCAGCCAAACATCCAGCCATCCCTCCATCCAGCCATCCATCCATCCATCCATCCCACCAGCCAGCCATCCATCCAGCCATCCATCCAGCTATCCATCTAGCCATCCATCCATCAATCCATCCCTCCAGACAGACATCCATCCAGCCATCCATCCATCCAGCCGTCCATCCAGCCATCCATCCATCCATTCATCCCATCAGCCTGCCATCCATCCAGCCATCCATCCATCCAGCCATCCATCCAGCCATCCATCCATCAATCCATCCCTCCAGCCAGCCATCCATCCAGGCATCCATCCATCCAGTTATCCATCCAGCCATCTATCCATCCACCCATCCCTCCTGCCAGCCATCCATCCAGCCATCCATCCATCCAGCCATCCATCCAGCCATCCATCCATCCATCCATCCCTCCAGCCAGCCATCAATCCAGGCATCCATCCAGCCATCCATCCAGCCATCCATCCAGCCATCCATCCATCCATCCATCCCTCCAGCCAGTCATCCATCCAGCCATCCATCCAGCCATCCATCCATCCAGCCATCCATCCATCCACCCATCCCTCGAGCCAGCCATTCATCCAGCCATCCATTCATTCAGCCATCCATCCATCCATCCATCCATCCATCCATCCCTACAGCCAGCCATCCATCCAGCCATCCATCCATTCAGCCATCCATCCAGCCATCCATCCATCCATCCCTCCAGCCAGCCATCCATCCAGCCATTCCTCTATCCAGCTATCCATCAAGCCATCCATCCATCCATCCATCCCTCAAGCCAGCCATACATCCAGACATCCATCGATCCAGCCATCCAACCAGCCATCCATTCATCCATCCATCCATCCCTCCAGCCAGCCAGCCATTAAGCCATCCATCCATCCAGCCATCCATCCAGCCATCCATCCATCCATCCATCCCTCCAGCCAGCCATCCATCCAGCCATCCCCCCATCCAGACATCCATCCAGCCATCCATCCATCCATCCCTCCAGCCAGTCAACCATCCAGCCATCCCTCCATCCAGCCACCCATCCATACATCCATCCCTCAAGCCAGCCATCCATTCAGCCATCCATCCATCCAGCCATCCATCCAGCCATGCATCCATCAACCAATCCCTCCAGCCAGCCATACATCCAGCCCTCCATCCATCCAGCCGTCCATCCAGCCATCCATCCATCCATCCCTACAGCCAGCCAACCATCCAGCCATCCATCCATCCAGCCATCCATTCAGCTATCCATCCATCCATCCATCCCTCCAGCCAGCCATCCATCCAGCCATCCACCCATCCTGCCATCCATCCAGCCATCCATCCATCCCTCCAGCTATCCCTCCATCCAGCCATCCCTCCATCCAGCCATCCATCCATCCATCCATCCAGCCATCCATCCAGCTATCCATCCAGCCATCCATCCATCAATCCATCCCTCCAGCCAGCCATCCATCCAGCCATCCATCCATCCAGCCGTCCATCCAGCCATCCATCCATCCATTCATCCCTTCAGCCTGCCATCCATCTAGCCATCCATCCATCCAGCCATCCATCCAGCCATCCATCCATCAATCCATCCATCCAGCGAGCCATCCATCCAGCCATCCATCCATCCTGCCATCCATCCAGCCATCCATTCAGCCATCCATCCATCCATCCATCCCTCCAGCCAGCCAAACATTCGGCCATCCATCCATCCAGCCATCCATTCATCCATCGCTCCAGCCAGCCATCCATCCAGCCATCCATCCAGCCATCCATCCATCCATCCCTCCTGCCAGCCATCCATCCAGCCATCCATCCATCCAGGCATCCATCCAGCCATCCATCCACCCATCCATCCCTCCAGCCAGCCATCCATCCAGGCATCCATCCATCCAGCATCCATCCAGCCATCCATCCGTCCATCCATCCCTCCAGCCAGCCATCCATCCAGCCATCCATCCATCGAGCCATCCATCCAGCCATCCATCCATCCCTCCATCCCTCCAGACAGTCATCCATCCAGCCATCCATTCATCCAGCCATCCATCCAGCCATCCATCCATCCAGCCATCCATCCAGCCATCCAGCCATCCAGCCATCCATCCATCCTCCAGCCTGCCATTCATCCAGCCATCCATCCATTCAGCCATCCATCCATCCATCCATCCATCCCTCCAGCCAGCCATCCATCCAGCCATCCATCCATTCAGCCATCCATCCAGCCATCCCTCTATCCAGATATCCATCCAGCCATCCATTCATCCATCCATCCCTCCAGGCAGCCATATATCCAGCCATCCATCGATCCAGCCGTCCAACCAGCCATCCATCCATCCATCCATCCATCCCTCCAGCCAGCCAGTCATTAAGCCATCCATCCATCCAGCCATCCATCCAGCCATCCCTCCATCCAGACATCCATCCAGCCATCCATCCATCCATCCCACCAGCCAGCCAACCATCCAGCCATCCCTCCATCCAGCCACCCATCCATCCATCCATCCCTCCAGCCAGCCATCCATTCAGCCATCCATCCATCCAGCCATCCATCCAGCCATCGATCCATCAATCCATCCCTCCAGCCAGCCATCCATCCAGCCCTCCATCCATCCAGCCGTCCATCCATCCATCCCTCCAGCCAGCCATCCATCCAGCCATCCATCCATCCAGCCATCCATTCGGCCATCCATCCACCCATCCATCCCTCCAGCCAGCCATCCATCCGGCCATCCATCCATCCTGCCATCCATCCAGCCATCCATCCATCCCTCCAGCTATCCCTCCATCCAGCCATCCCTCCATCCAGCCATCCATCCATCCATCCAGCCATCCATCCAGCTATCCATCCAGCCATCCAACCATCCATCCATCAATCCATCCCTCCAGCCAGCCATCCATCCAGCCATCCATCCATCCAGCCGTCCATCCAGCCATCCATCAATCCATTCATCCCTTCAGCCTGTCATCCATCCAGCCATCCATCCATCCAGCCATCCATCCATCAATCCATCCATCCAGCCAGCCAACCATCCAGCCATCCATCCATCCTGCCATCCATCCAGCCATCCATTCAGGCATCCATCCATTCATCCATCCCTCCAGCCAGCCAACCATTCGGCCATCCATCCATCCAGCCATCCATTCATCCATCGCTCCAGCCAGCCATCCATCCAGCCATCCATCCAGCCATCCATACATCCATCCCTCCTGCCAGCCATCCATCCAGCCATCCATCCATCCAGCCATCCATCCAGCCATCCATCCACTCATCCATCCCTCCAGCCAGACATCCATCCAGGCATCCATCCATCCAGCCATCCATCCAGCCATCCATCCATCCATCCATCCCTCCAGCCAGCCATCCATCCAGCCATCCATCCATCCAGCCATCCATCCAGCCATCCATTCATCCACCCATCCTTCCAGCCAGTCATCCATCCAGCCATCCATCCAGCCATCCATCCATCCAGCCATCCATCCAGCCATCCAGCCATCCATCCATCCTCCAGCCAGCCATTCATCCAGCCATCCATCCATTCAGCCATCCATCCATCCATCCATTCATCCATCCATCCCTCCAGCCAACCACCCATCCAGCCATCCATCCATTCAGCCATCCATCCAGCCATCCATCCATCCATCCCTCCAGCCAGCCATCCATCAATCCATCCCTCTATCCAGCTATCCATCCAGCCATCCATCCATCCATCCATCCCTCCAGCCAGCCATATATCCACCCATCCATCGATCCAGCCATCCATCCAGCCATCCATCCATCCATCCATCCATCCCTCCAGCCAGCCAGTCATTAAGCCATCCATCCATCCAGCCATCCATCCATCCATCCATCCATCCCTCCAGCCAGCCATCCATCCAGCCATCCATCCATCCAGCCATCCATCCATCCATCCCTCCAGCCAGCCATCCATCCAGCCATCCATCCATCCAGCCATCCATCCAGACATCCATCCATCAATCCATCCCTCCATCCAGCCATCCATCCAGCCCTCCATCCATCCAGCCGTCCATCCAGCCATCCTTCCATCCATCCCTCCAGCCAGCCATCCATCCAGCCATCCATCCATCCAGCCATCCATTCAGCCATCCATCCATACATCCATTCCTTCAGCCAGCAATCCATCCAGCCATCCATCCATCCAGCCATCCATCCAGCCATCCATCCGTCCCTCCAGCTATCCCTCCATCCAGCCATCCATCCAGCCATCCATGCATTCATCCATCTCTCCATCCAGCCATCCATCCAGCCATCCATCCATCCATCCATCCATCCATCCAGCCATCCATCCAGCCATCCATCCATACAGCCATCCATCCATCCAGCAATCCATCCATCCATCCATCCATCCAGCCATCCATCCAGGCATCCATCCATCCAGCCATCCATTCAGCCGTCCATCCATCCATCCATCCCGCCAGCGAGTCATCCATCCAGCCATCCATCCTTCCAGCCATCCATCCAGCCAGCCATTCATCCAGCCATCCATCCATCCAGCCATCCATCCAGCCATCCATCCATCCATCCATCCATCCCTCCAGCAAGCCATCCATCCATTCAGCCAGCCATCCAGCCACCCGTCCATCCATCCATCCCTCCAGCCAGCCATCCATCCAGCCATCCCTCCATCCAGCCATCCATCCAGCCATCCATGCATTCATCCATCTCTCCATCCAGCCATCCATCCTGCCATTCATCCATCCAACCATACCTCCAGCCAGCCAGCCATCCATCCATCCATCCAGCCAGCCATCCATCCAGCCATCCATCCATTAATCCACCCGCCCAGCCAGCCATCCATCCAGTCATCCTGCCATCCAGCCATCCATCCTGCCATCCATCCATTCATCCATCCCTCCAGCCAGCCATCCATCCAGCCATCCATCCATCCAGCCATCCTTTCAGCCATCCATCCATCCCTTCAGCCAGCCATCCATTCGGCCATCCATCCATCCAGACATCCATCCATCCATCCCTCCAGCCAGCCATCCATCCAGCCAGCCATCCATCCAGCCATCCATCCATCCAGCCATCCATCCAGCCATCCCTCCAGCCAGCCATCCATCCATCTATCCCTCCAGCCAGCCATCCATCCATCCATCCATCCAGCCATCCATCCAGCCATCCATCCATCCATCCGTAGATCCAGCCATCCATCCAGCCATCCATCCAGCCATCCATCCAACCTTCAATCCCTCCAGCCAGCCATCCATCCAGCCATCCATCCAACCCGCCATCCATCGAACCATCCACCCATCCATCACTCCAGCCATCCATCCATCCAGCCATCCATCCATCCAGCCATCCATCCAGCCATCCATCCATCCATCCATCCATCCCTCCAGCCAGCCATCCATCCAGTCTTCCATCCATCCAACCCTCCAGCCAATCGCCCATCCAGCCGTCCATCCATCCAGCCATCCATCCAGCCATCCATCCAGCCATCCATCCCTCCAGCAATCCATCCATCCAACCATTCCTCCATCCAGCCATCCATCCAGCCATCCAGCATTCCATCCATCCCTCCAGCCAGATATCCATCCAGCCATCCCTCCATCCATCCGTCCATCCATCCATCCATCCAGCCATCCATCCATCCAGCCAGCCTTCCATCCAGCCATCCCTCCATACAGCCATCCATCCAGCCATTCATCCATCCGTCACTCCAGCCAGTCATCCCTCCATCCAGCCATCCATCCAGCCATCCATCCATCCCTCCAGCCAGCCACCCATCCAGCCATCCCTCCATCCAGCCATCCATCCAGCCAATAATCCATCCATCCATCCCTCCAGCCAGCCATCCATCCAGCCATCCCTCCATCCAGCCATCCATCCAGCCATCCATCCATCCCTCCAGCCAGCCAACCATCCAGCCATCCCTCCATCCAGCCATCCATCCAGCCATACATCCATCCATCCATCCATCCCTCCAGCCAGCCATCCATCGAGCCATCCATCCATCCAGCCAGCCATCCAGACAACCATCCATCAATCCATCCCTCAAGCCAGCCATGCATCCAGCCATCCTTCCATCCAGCCGTCCATCCGGCCATCCATCCATGACTCCATTCCTCCAGCCAGCCATCCATCCAGCCATCCATCGATCTAGCCATCCATTCAGCCAGCCATCCATCCATCCCTCCAGTCAGCCATCCATCCAGCCTTCCATCCATCCAGCCATCCGTCCAGCCATTCATTAATCCATCCATTCCTCCAGCCAGCAATCCATCCAGCCATCCATCCAGCCATCCATCCAGCCATCCATCCATCCATCCATCCCTCCAGCCAGCCATCCATCCAGCCATCCATCCATCCATCCATCCCTCCAGCCAGCAATCCATCCAGCCATCCATCCAGCCATCCATCCAGCCATCCATCCATCCATCCATCCCTCCAGCCAGCCATCCATCCAGCCATCCATCCATCCATCCATCCATCCATTCAGACATCCATCCAGCCATCCATCCAACCATCTATCCCTCCAGCCAGCCATCCCTCCGGACATCCATCCATTCAGCCATCCATTCAGCCACCCATCCAACCATCCATCTCTCCAGCCAGCCAGCCATCCAGCCATCCATCTATCCAGCCATCCATCTAGCCATCCATCCATCCATCCCTCCAGCCAGCCATCCATCCATCCATCCCTCCAGCCAGCCATCCAACCAGCCATCCATCCATCCCGCCATCCATCCAGCCATCCATCCATCCGTCCATCCATCCATCCAGCCATCCATCCAGCCATCCATCCATCCATCCAGCCAGCCATATATCCATGCATCCATGCATCCATCCATCCATCCAGCCATCCATCCATCCAGCCATCCATCCAGCCATCCATCCATCCATCCCTCCATCCATCCGTCCATCCATCCATCCATCCAGCCTTCCATCCATCCATCCAGCCAACCAGCCATCAATCCATCCAGCCAGCCATCCAGACATCCAGCCATCCATCCAGCCGTCCATCCAGCCTTCCATCCATCCTTCCATCCCTCCAGCCAGCCATCCATCCAGCCATCCATTCGGCCATTCATCCATCCATCCATCCCTCCAGCCAGCCATCCATCCAGCCATCCCTCCATCCAGCCATCCATCCAGCCATCCATTCATCCTTCCATCCCTCCAGCCAGCCATCCAGCCAGCCATCCCTCCATCCAGCCGTCCATCCAGCCATCCATCCACCCCTCCAGCCAGCCACGCATACAGCCATCCCTCCATCCAGCCATCCATCCAGCCAATAATCCATCCATCCATCCCTCCAGCCAGCCATCCATCCAGCCACCCCACCATCCAGCCATCAATCCAGCCATCCATCCATCCCTCCAGCCTGCCAGCCATCCAGCCATCCATCCATCAATCCATCCCTCCAGCCAGCCATGCATCCAGCCATCCTTCCATCCAGCCGTCCATCCGGCCATCCATCCATGACTCCATTCCTCCAGCCAGCCATCCATCAAACCATCCTTCGATCTAGCCATCCATTCAGCCATCCATCCATCCATCCCTCCAGCCAGCCATCCATCCAGCCTTCCATCCATCCAGCCATCCGTCCAGCCATTCATTAATCCAACCATTCCTCCAGCAAACAATCCATCCAGCCATCCATCCAGCCATCCATCCAGCCATCCATCCATCCATCCCTCCAGCCAGCCATCCATGCAGCCATCCATCCATCCATCCATCCCACCAGCCAGCCATCCATCAAGCCATCCATCCATCCAGACATCCATCCAGCCACCCATCCATCCATTCATCCCTCCAGCCAGCCAACCATCCGGACATCCATCCATCCAGCCATCCAACCAGCCACCCACACATTCATCCATCTCTCCAGCCAGCCAGCCATCCAGCCATCCATCTATCTAGCCATCCATCCAGCCATCCATCCAGCCATCCCTCCAGCCAGCCATCCATCCATCTATCCCTCCAGCCAGCCATCCATCCAGCCAACCATCCATCCAGCCATCCATCCAGCCATCCATCCATCCATCCATCCATCCATCCAGCCATCCATCCAGCCATCCATCCATCCATCCGTCCATCCAGCCATCCATCCAGCCATCCATCCAGCCATCCATCCATCCTTCAATCCCTCCAGCCATCCATCCTTCCAGCCATCCATCCATCCAGCCATCCATCCAGCCATCCATCCATCCATCCATCCATCCCTCCAGCCAGCCATCCATCCAGCCATCCATCCATCCATCCCTCCAGCCAATCGCCCATCCAGCCGTCCATCCATCCAGCCAACCATCCAGCCATCCATCCAGCCATCCATCCCTCCAGCAATCCACCCATCCAACCATTCCTCCATGCAGCCATCCATCCAGCCATCCATCCATCCATCCATCCCTCCAGCCAGATATCCATCAAGCCATCCCTCCATCCATCCGTCCATCCATCCATCCATCCAGCCATCCATCCATCCAGCCAGCCTTCCATCCAGCCATCCCTCCATACAGCCATCCATCCAGCCATCCATCCATCCGTTACTCCAGCCAGTCATCCCTCCATCCAGCCATCCATCCAGCCATCCATCCATCCCTCCAGCCAGCCGCCCATCCAGCCATCCCTCCATCCAGCCATCCATCCAGCCAATAATCCATCCATCCATCCCTCCAGCCAGCTATCCATCCAGCCATCCCTCCATCCAGCCATCCATCCAGCCATCCATCCATCCCTCCAGCCAGCCAACCATCCAGCCATCCCTCCATCCAGCCATCCATCCAGCCATCCATCCATCCATCCATCCATCCCTCCAGCCAGCCATCCATCGATCCATCCATCCAGCCAGCCAGCCATCCAGACAACCATCCATCAATCCATCCCTCCAGCCAGCCATGCATCCAGCCAGCATTCCATCCAGCCGTCCATCCGGCCATCCATCCATGACTCCATTCCTCCAGCCAGCCATCCATCCAGCCATCCATCGATCTTGCCATCCATTCAGCCAGACATCCATCCATACCTCCAGCCAGCCATCCATCCAGCCATACATCCATCCATCCATCCATCCAGCCATCCATCCATTCATCCATCCATCCATCCAGCCATCCATCCAGCCATACATCCATACATCCAGCCAACCAGTCATCCATCCATCCAGCCAGCCATCAAGACATCCAGCCATCCATCCAGCCATCCATCCAGCCATCCATCCATCCTTCCATCCCTCCAGCCAGCCATCCATCCAGCCATCAATCCAACTAGCCATCCATCCAACCATCCATGCATTCATCCATCTCTCCATCCAGCCATCCATCCTGCCATTCATCCATCCAACCATACCTCCAGCCAGCCAGCCATCCATCCATCCATCCATCCAGCCATCCATCCAGCCATCCATCCATTAATCCACCCGCCCAGCCAGCCATCCATCCAGTCATCCTGCCATCCAGCCATCCATCCTGCCATCCATCCATTCATCCATCCCTCCAGCCAGCCATCCATCCAGCCATCCATCCATCCAGCCATCCTTTCAGCCATCCATCCATCCCTTCAGCCAGCCATCCATTCGGCCATCCATCCATCCAGACATCCATCCATCCATCCCTCCAGCCAGCCATCCATCCAGCCAGCCATCCATCCAGCCATCCATCCATCCAGCCATCCATCCAGCCATCCCTCCAGCCAGCCATCCATCCATCTATCCCTCCAGCCAGCCATTCATCCATCCATCCATCCAGCCATCCATCCAGCCATCCATCCATCCATCCGTAGATCCAGCCATCCATCCAGCCATCCATCCAGCCATCCATCCAACCTTCAATCCCTCCAGCCAGCCATCCATCCAGCCATCCATCCAACCCGCCATCCATCGAACCATCCACCCATCCATCACTCCAGCCATCCATCCATCCAGCCATCCATCCATCCAGCCATCCATCCAGCCATCCATCCATCCATCCATCCATCCCTCCAGCCAGCCATCCATCCAGTCTTCCATCCATCCAACCCTCCAGCCAATCGCCCATCCAGCCGTCCATCCATCCAGCCATCCATCCAGCCATCCATCCAGCCATCCATCCCTCCAGCAATCCATCCATCCAACCATTCCTCCATCCAGCCATCCATCCAGCCATCCAGCATTCCATCCATCCCTCCAGCCAGATATCCATCCAGCCATCCCTCCATCCATCCGTCCATCCATCCATCCATCCAGCCATCCATCCATCCAGCCAGCCTTCCATCCAGCCATCCCTCCATACAGCCATCCATCCAGCCATTCATCCATCCGTCACTCCAGCCAGTCATCCCTCCATCCAGCCATCCATCCAGCCATCCATCCATCCCTCCAGCCAGCCACCCATCCAGCCATCCCTCCATCCAGCCATCCATCCAGCCAATAATCCATCCATCCATCCCTCCAGCCAGCCATCCATCCAGCCATCCCTCCATCCAGCCATCCAACCAGCCATCCATCCATCCCTCCAGCCAGCCAACCATCCAGCCATCCCTCCATCCAGCCATCCATCCAGCCATCCATCCATCCATCCATCCATCCCTCCAGCCAGCCATCCATCGAGCCATCCATCCATCCAGCCAGCCATCCAGACAACCATCCATCAATCCATCCCTCCAGCCAGCCATGCATCCAGCCATCATTCCATCCAGCCGTCCATCCGGCCATCCATCCATGACTCCATTCCTCCAGCCAGCCATCCATCCAGCCATCCATCGATCTAGCCATCCATTCAGCCAGCCATCCATCCATCACTCCAGTCAGCCATCCATCCAGCCTTCCATCCATCCAGCCATCCGTCCAGCCATTCATTAATCCATCCATTCCACCAGCCAGCAATCCATCCAGCCATCCATCCAGCCATCCATCCAGCCATCCATCCATCCATCCATCCCTCCAGCCAGCCATCCATCCAGCCATCCATCCATCCATCCATCCCTCCAGCCAGCCATCCATCCAGCCATCCATCCATTCAGACATCCATCCAGCCATCCATCCAACCATCTATCCCTCCAGCCAGCCATCCCTCCGGACATCCATCCATTCAGCCATCCATTCAGCCACCCATCCATCCATCCATCTCTCCAGCCAGCCAGCCATCCAGCCATCCATCTATCCAGCCATCCATCTAGCCATCCATCCATCCATCCCTCCAGACAGCCATCCATCCATCCATCCCTCCACTCAGCCATCCATCCAGCCATCCATCCATCCCGCCATCCATCCAGCCATCCATCCATCCGTCCATCCATCCATCCAGCCATCCATCCAGCCATCCATCCAGCCATCCATCCATCCATCCAGCCAGCCATATATCCATGCATCCATCCATCCATCCATCAATCCAGCCATCCATCCATCCAGCCATCCATCCAGCCATCCATCCATCCATCCCTGCATCCATCCGTCCATCCATCCATCCATCCAGCCTTCCATCCATCCATCCAGCCAACCAGCCATCCATCCATCCAGCCAGGCATCCAGACATCCAGCCATCCATCCAGCCGTCCATCCAGCCTTCCATCCATCCTTCCATCCCTCCAGCCAGCCATCCATCCAGCCATCCATTCGGCCATTCATCCATCCATCCATCCCTCCAGCCAGCCATCCATCCAGCCATCCCTCCATCCAGCCATCCATCCAGCCATCCATTCATCCATCCATCCCTCCAGCCAGCCATCCAGCCAGACATCCCTCCAGCCAGCCGTCCATCCAGCCATCCATCCATCCCTCCAGCCAGCCACCCATACAGCCATCCCTCTATCCAGCCATCCATCCAGCCAATAATCCATCCATCCATCCCTCCAGCCAGCTATCCATCCAGCCACCCCACCATCCAGCCATCAATCCAGCCATCCATCCATCCCTCCAGCCTGCCAGCCATCCAGCCATCCATCCATCAATCCATCCCTCCAGCCAGCCATGCATCCAGCCATCCTTCCATCCAGCCGTCCATCCGGCCATCCATCCATGACTCCATTCCTCCAGCCAGCCATCCATCAAACCATCCTTCGATCTAGCCATCCATTCAGCCATCCATCCATCCATCCCTCCAGCCAGCCATGCATCCAGCCTTCCATCCATCCAGCCATCCGTCCAGCCATTCATTAATCCAACCATTCCTCCAGCAAACAATCCATCCAGCCATCCATCCAGCCATCCATCCAGCCATCCATCCATCCATCCCTCCAGCCAGCCATCCATGCAGCCATCCATCCATCCATCCATCCCACCAGCCAGCCATCCATCAAGCCATCCATCCATCCAGACATCCATCCAGCCACCCATCCATCCATCCATCCCTCCAGCCAGCCAACCATCCGGACATCCATCCATCCAGCCATCCACCCAGCCACCCACACATTCATCCATCTCTCCAGCCAGCCAGCCATCCAGCCATCCATCTATCTAGCCATCCATCCAGCCATCCATCCAGCCATCCCTCCAGCCAGCCATCCATCCATCTATCCCTCCAGCCAGCCATCCATCCAGCCAACCATCCATCCAGCCATCCATCCAGCCATCCATCCATCCATCCATCCATCCATCCAGCCATCCATCCAGCCATCCATCCATCCATCCGTCCATCCAGCCATCCATCCAGCCATCCATCCAGCCATCCATCCATCCTTCAATCCCTCCAGCCATCCATCCTTCCAGCCATCCATCCATCCAGCCATCCATCCAGCCATCCATCCATCCATCCATCCATCCCTCCAGCCAGCCATCCATCCAGCCATCCATCCATCCATCCCTCCAGCCAATCGCCCATCCAGCCGTCCATCCATCCAGCCATCCATCCAGCCATCCATCCAGCCATCCATCCCTCCAGCAATCCACCCATCCAACCATTCCTCCATGCAGCCATCCATCCAGCCATCCATCCATCCATCCATCCCTCCAGCCAGATATCCATCAAGCCATCCCTCCATCCATCCGTCCATCCATCCATCCATCCAGCCATCCATCCATCCAGCCAGCCTTCCATCCAGCCATCCCTCCATACAGCCATCCATCCAGCCATCCATCCATCCGTCACTCCAGCCAGTCATCCCTCCATCCAGCCATCCATCCAGCCATCCATCCATCCCTCCAGCCAGCCGCCCATCCAGCCATCCCTCCATCCAGCCATCCATCCAGCCAATAATCCATCCATCCATCCCTCCAGCCAGCTATCCATCCAGCCATCCCTCCATCCAGCCATCCATCCAGCCATCCATCCATCCCTCCAGCCAGCCAACCATCCAGCCATCCCTCCATCCAGCCATCCATCCAGCCATCCATCCATCCATCCATCCATCCCTCCAGCCAGCCATCCATCGATCCATCCATCCATCCAGCCAGCCATCCAGACAACCATCCATCAATCCATCCCTCCAGCCAGCCATGCATCCAGCCAGCATTCCATCCAGCCGTCCATCCGGCCATCCATCCATGACTCCATTCCTCCAGCCAGCCATCCATCCAGCCATCCATCGATCTTGCCATCCATTCAGCCAGACATCCATCCATCCCTCCAGCCAGCCATCCATCCAGCCATACATCCATCCATCCATCCATCCAGCCATCCATCCATTCATCCATCCATCCATCCAGCCATCCATCCAGCCATACATCCATACATCCAGCCAACCAGTCATCCATCCATCCAGCCAGCCATCAAGACATCCAGCCATCCATCCAGCCATCCATCCAGCCATCCATCCATCCTTCCATCCCTCCAGCCAGCCATCCATCCAGCCATCAATCCAACTAGCCATCCATCCAACCATACACGCATCCATCACTCCAGCCAGCCATCCATCCAGCCATCTATCCATCCAGCCATCCATACAGCCATCCATCCATCCATCCATCCTTCACTCCAGCCAGCCATCCATCCAGCCATCCATCCATACATCCCTCCAGCCAATCGTCCATCCAGCCATCCATCCATCCAGCCATCCATCCAGCCATCCATCCATCGATCCATCTCTCCAGCCAGCCATCCATCCAGCCATTCCTCCATCCAGACATCCATCCAGCCATCCATCCATCCCTCCAGCCAGCCATCCATCCAGCCATCCCTCCATCCATCCGTCCATCTATCCAGCCATCCATCCAGCCATCCATCCATCCAGACTTCCAGCCATCCAGCCATCCATCCATCCAGCCATCCATCCATCCATCCATCCATCCAACCATCCAGCCATCCATCCAGCCATCCATCCATTAAGCCATCCATTCGGCGAGTCATCCATCCAGCCATCCATCCATCCAGCCATCCATTCAGCCATCCATCCATCCCTCCAGCCAGCCATTCATCCAGCCATCCATCCATCCAGCCATCCATCCAGCCATCCATCCATCCATCCATCCATCCATCCATCCATCCATCCAACCATCCAGCCATCCATCCAGCCATCCATCCATTAAGCCATCCATTCGGCGAGTCATCCATCCAGCCATCCATCCATCCAGCCATCCATTCAGCCATCCATCCATCCCTCCAGCAAGCCATCCATCCAGCCATCCAGCCATCCAGCCATCAATCCAGCCAACCATCCATCCATCCATCCCTCCAGCAAGCCATCCATCCAGCCATCCCTCCATCCAGCCATCCATCCAGCCATCCATGCATTCATCCATCTCTCCATCCAGCCATCCATCCAGCCAAACATCCATCCATCCATACCTCCAGCCAGCCATCCATCCATCCATCCATCCAGCCATCCATCCAGCCATCCATCCCTCCAGCCAGCCAGCCATTAAGCCATCCATCCATCCAGCCATCCATCCAGCCATCCATCCATCGCTCCAGCCAGCCATCCATTCAGCAATCCCTCCATCCAGCCATCCATCCAGCCATCCATCCATCCATCCATCCAGCCAGCCAACCATCCAGCCATCCCTCCATCCAGCCATCCACCCATCCATCCATCCCTCCAGCCAGCTATCCATCCAGCAATCCATCCATCCAGCCATCCAACCATTCATCCATCCATCAATCCATCCCTCCAGCCAGCCGTCCATCCAGCCATCCATCCAAACCAGCCGTCCATCCAGCCATCCATCCATCCATGCATCCCTCCAGCCAGCCATCCATCCAGCCATCCATTCATTCATCCCTCCCTCTAGCCAGCCAACCATCCAGACATCCCTCCATCCAGCCATCCATCCATCCATCCCTCCAGCCAGCCATCCATCCAGCCATCCATCCATCCAGCCATCCATCCAGCCATCCATCCATCAATCCATCCCTCCAGCCAGCCATCCATCCAGCCATCCATCCAGCCATCCATCCATCCAGACTTCCAGCCATCCAGCCATCCATACATCCAGCCATCCATCCATCCATCCATCCATCCAACCATCCAGCCATCCATCCAGCCATCCACACTTTAAGCCATCCATCCAGCGAGTCATCCATCCAGCCATCCATCCATCCAGCCATCCATACAGCCATCCATCCAACCATCCATCCTTCCCTCCAGCCAGCCATCCATCCAGCCATCCATCCATACATCCCTCCAGCCAATCGTCCATCCAGCCAGCCATCCATCCAGCCATCCATCCAGCCATCCATCCATCGATCCATCTCTCCAGCCAGCCATCCATCCAGCCATTCCTCCATCCAGACATCCATCCAGCCATCCATCCATCCCTCCAGCCAGCCATCCATCCAGCCATCCCTCCATCCATCCGTCCATCCATCCAGCCATCCATCCAGCCATCCATCCATCCAGACTTCCAGCCATCCAGCCATCCATCCATCCATCCATCCATCCATCCATCCATCCATCCATCCATCCAACCATCCAGCCATCCATCCAGCCATCCATCCATTAACCCATCCATCCAGCGAGTCATCCATCCAGCCATCCATCCATCCAGCCATCCATTCAGCCATCCATCCATCCCTCCAGCCAGCCATTCATCCTGCCATCCATCCATCCAGCCATCCATCCAGCCATCCATCCAGCCATCCATCCATCCATCCATCCATCCCTCCAGCAAGCCATCCATCCAGCCATCCATCCATCCATCCATCCATCCATCCCTCCAGCCAGCCATCCACCAATCCATCCATCCATCCAGCCATCCATCCAGCCATCCATCCATCCATCCATCCCTCCAGCCAGCCATCCATCCAGCCATCCATCCATCCAGACACCAATCCAGCAATCCATCCATCCATCCTTCCAGCCAGCCAACTATCCGGACATCCATCCATCCAGCCATCCACCCAGCCACCCATCCATCCATCCATCTCTCCAGCCAGCCAGCCATCCAGCCATCCATCTATCCAGCCATCCATCCAGCCATCCATCCAGCCATCCCTCCAGCCAGCCATCCATCCATCTATCCCTCCAGCCAGCCATCCATCCATCCATCCATCCAGCCATCCATCCAGCCATCCATCCATCCATCCGTCCATCCAGCCATCCATCCAGCCATCCATCCAGCCATCCATCCAACCTTCAATCCCTCCAGCCAGCCATCCATCCAGCCATCCATCCAACCCGCCATCCATCGAACCATCCACCCATCCATCACTCCAGCCATCCATCCATCCAGCCATCCATCCATCCAGCCATCGATCCAGCCATCCATCCATCCATCCATCTATCCCTTTAGCCAGCCATCCATTCAGTCTTCCATCCATCCAACCCTCCAGCCAATCGCCCATCCAGCCGTCCATCCATCCAGCCATCCATCCAGCCATCCATCCAGCCATCCATCCCTCCAGCAATCCATCCATCCAACCATTCCTCCATCCAGCCATCCATCCAGCCATCCAGCATTCCATCCATCCCTCCAGCCAGATATCCATCCAGCCATCCCTCCATCCATCCGTCCATCCATCCATCCATCCAGCCATCGATCCATCCAGCCAGCCTTCCATCCAGCCATCCCTCCATACAGCCATCCATCCAGCCAATCATCCATCCGTCACTCCAGCCAGTCATCCCTCCATCCAGCCATCCATCCAGCCATCCATCCATCCCTCCAGCCAGCCACCCATCCAGCCATCCCTCCATCCAGCCATCCATCCAGCCAATAATCCATCCATCCATCCCTCCAGCCAGCCATCCATCCAGCCATCCCTCCATCCAGCCATCCATCCAGCCATCCATCCATCCCTCCAGCCAGCCAACCATCCAGCCATCCCTCCATCCAGCCATCCATCGAGCCATCCATCCATCCAGCCAGCCATCCAGACAACCATCCATCAATCCATCCCTCCAGCCAGCCATGCATCCAGCCATCCTTCCATCCAGCCGTCCATCCGGCCATCCATCCATGACTCCATTCCTCCAGCCAGCCATCCATCCAGCCATCCATCGATCTAGCCATCCATTCAGCCAGCCATCCATCCATCCCTCCAGTCAGCCATCCATCCAGATTTCCATCCATCCAGCCATCCGTCCAGCCATTCATTAATCCATCCATTCCTCCAGCCAGCAATCCATCCAGCCATCCATCCAGCCATCCATCCAGCCATCCATCCATCCATCCATCCCTCCAGCCAGCCATCCATCCAGCCATCCATCCATCCATCCATCCCTCCAGCCAGCCATCCATCCAGCCATCCATCCATTCAGACATCCATCCAGCCATCCATCCAACCATCTATCCCTCCAGCCAGCCATCCCTCCGGACATCCATCCATTCAGCCATCCATTCAGCCACCCATCCATCCATCCATCTCTCCAGCCAGCCAGCCATCCAGCCATCCATCTATCCAGCCATCCATCCAGCCATCCATCCATCCATCCCTCCAGCCAGCCATCCATCCATCCATCCCTCCAGCCAGCCATCCATCCAGCCATCCATCCATCCCGCCATCCATCCAGCCATCCATCCATCCGTCCATCCATCCATCCAGCTATCCATCCAGCCATCCATCCAGCCATCCATCCATCCATCCAGCCAGCCATATATCCATGCATCCATCCATCCATCCATCCATCCAGCCATCCATCCATCCAGCCATCCATCCAGCCATCCATCCATCCATCCCTCCATCCATCCGTCCATCCATCCATCCATCCAGCCTTCCATCCATCCATCCAGCCAACCAGCCATCCATCCATCCAGCCAGCCATCCAGACATCCAGCCATCCATCCAGCCGTCCATTCAGCCTTCCATCCATCCTTCCATCCCTCCAGCCAGCCATCCATCCAGCCATCCATTCGGCCATTCATCCATCCATCCATCCCTCCAGCCAGCCATCCATCCAGCCATCCCTCCAACCAGCCATCCATCCAGCCATCCATCCATCCATCCATCCCTCCAGCCAGCCATCCAGCCAGCCATCCCTCCATCCAGCCGTCCATCCAGCCATCCATCCATCCCTCCAGCCAGCCACCCATACAGCCATCCCTCCATCCAGCCATCCATCCAGCCAATAATCCATCCATCCATCCCTCCAGCCAGCCATCCATCCAGCCACCCCACGATCCAGCCATCAATCCAGCCATCCATCCATCCCTCCAGCCTGCCAACCATCCAGCCATCCCTCCATCCAGCCATCCATCCAGCCATCCATCCATCCCTCCAGCCAGCCGTCCATCGAGCAATCCATCCATGCAGCCAGCCATCCAGCCATCCATCCATCAATCCATCCCTCCAGCCAGCCATGCATACAGCCATCCTTCCATCCAGCCGTCCATCCGGCCATCCATCCATGACTCCATTCCTCCAGCCAGCCATCCATCAAACCATCCTTCGATCTAGCCATCCATTCAGCCATCCATCCATCCATCCCTCCAGCCAGCCATCCATCCAGCCTTCCATCCATCCAGCCATCCGTCCAGCCATTCATTAATCCAACCATTCCTCCAGCAAACAATCCATCCAGCCATCCATCCAGCCATCCATCCAGCCATCCATCCATCCATCCCTCCAGCCAGCCATCCATCCAGCCATCCATCCATCAAGCCATCCATCCATCCAGACATCCATCCAGCCACCCATCCATCCATCCATCCCTCCAGCCAGCCAACCATCCGGACATCCATCCATCCAGCCATCCACCCAGCCACCCACCCATCCATCCATCTCTCCAGCCAGCCAGCCATCCAGCCATCCATCTATCTAGCCATCCATCCAGCCATCCATCCAGCCATCCCTCCAGCCAGCCATCCATCCATCTATCCCTCCAGCCAGCCATCCATCCAGCCATCCATCCATCCAGCCATCCATCCAGCCATCCATCCATCCATCCATCCATCCATCCAGCCATCCATCCAGCCATCCATCCATCCATCCGTCCATCCAGCCATCCATCCAGCCATCCATCCAGCCATCCATCCATCCTTCAATCCCTCCAGCCATCCATCCTTCCAGCCATCCATTCATCCAGCCATCCATCCAGCCATCCATCCATCCATCTATCCATCCCTCCAGCCAGCCATCCATCCAGCCATCCATCCATCCATCCCTCCAGCTAATCGCCCATCCAGCCGTCCATCCATCCAGCCATCCATCCAGCCATCCATCCAGCCATCCATCCCTCCAGCAATCCACCCATCCAACCATTCCTCCATGCAGCCATCCATCCAGCCATCCATCCATCCATCCATCCCTCCAGCCAGATATCCATCAAGCCATCCCTCCATCCATCCGTCCATCCATCCATCCATCCAGCCATCCATCCATCCAGCCAGCCTTCCATCCAGCCATCCCTCCATACAGCCATCCATCCAGCCATCCATCCATCCGTCACTCCAGCCAGTCATCCCTCCATCCAGCCATCCATCCAGCCATCCATCCATCCCTCCAGCCAGCCGCCCATCCAGCCATCCCTCCATCCAGCCATCCATCCAGCCAATAATCCATCCATCCATCCCTCCAGCCAGCCATCCATCCAGCCATCCCTCCATCCAGCCATCCATCCAGCCATCCATCCATCCCTCCAGCCAGCCAACCATCCAGCCATCCCTCCATCCAGCCATCCATCCAGCCATCCATCCATCCATCCATCCATCCCTCCAGCCAGCCATCCATCGATCCATCCATCCATCCAGCCAGCCATCTAGACAACCATCCATCAATCCATCCCTCCAGCCAGCCATGCATCCAGCCATCCTTCCATCCAGCCGTACATCCGGCCATCCATCCATGACTCCATTCCTCCAGCCAGCCATCCATCCAGCCATCCATCGATCTTGCCGTCCATTCAGCCAGATATCCATCCATCCCTCCAGCCAGCCATCCATCCAGCCTTCCATCCATCCAGCCATCCGTCCAGCCATTCATTAATCCATCCATTCCTCCAGCCAGCAATCCATCCAGCCATCCATCCAGCCATCCATCCAGCCATCCATCCATCCATCCCTCCAGCCAGCCATCCATCCAGCCATCCATCCATCCATCCATCCATCCCTTCAGCCAGCCATCCATCTAGCCATCCATCCATCCAGCCATCCATCCAGCCATCCATCCATCCATCCATCCATCCCTCCAGCCAGCCATCCATCCAGCCATCCATCCATCCATCCCTCCAGCCAATCGCCCATCCAGCCGTCCATCCATCCAGCCATCCATCCAGCCATCCATCCAGCCATCCATCCCTCCAGCAATCCACCCATCCAACCATTCCTCCATGCAGCCATCCATCCAGCCATCCATCCATCCATCCATCCCTCCAGCCAGATATCCATCAAGCCATCCCTCCATCCATCCGTCCATCCATCCATCCATCCAGCCATCCATCCATCCAGCCAGCCTTCCATCCAGCCATCCCTCCATACAGCCATCCATCCAGCCATCCATCCATCCGTCACTCCAGCCAGTCATCCCTCCATCCAGCCATCCATCCAGCCATCCATCCATCCCTCCAGCCAGCCGCCCATCCAGCCATCCCTCCATCCAGCCATCCATCCAGCCAATAATCCATCCATCCATCCCTCCAGCCAGCCATCCATCCAGCCATCCCTCCATCCAGCCATCCATCCAGCCATCCATCCATCCCTCCAGCCAGCCAACCATCCAGCCATCCCTCCATCCAGCCATCCATCCAGCCATCCATCCATCCATCCATCCCTCCAGCCAGCCATCCATCGATCCATTCATCCATCCAGCCAGCCATCCAGACAACCATCCATCAATCCATACCTCCAGCCAGCCATGCATCCAGCCATCCTTCCATCCAGCCGTCCATCCGGCCATCCATCCATGACTCCATTCCTCCAGCCAGCCATCCATCCAGCCATCCATCGATCTTGCCATCCATTCAGCCAGACATCCATCCATCCCTCCAGCCAGCCATCCATCCAGCCTTCCATCCATCCAGCCATCCGTCCAGCCATTCATTAATCCATCCATTCCTCCAGCCAGCAATCCATCCAGCCATCCATCCAGCCATCCATCCAGCCATCCATCCATCCATCCCTCCAGCCAGCCATCCATCCAGCCATCCATCCATCCATCCATCCATCCCTTCAGCCAGCCATCCATCCAGCCATCAATCCATCCAGACATCCATCCAGCCATCCATCCAACCATCTATCCCTCCAGCCAGCCATCCATCCGGACATCCATCCATCCAGCCATCCATTCAGCCACCCATCCATTCATCCATCTCTCCAGCCAGCCAGCCATCCAGCCATCCATCTATCCAGCCATCCATCCAGCCATCCATCCATCCATCCCTCCAGCCAGCCATCCATCCATCCATCCCTCCAGCCAGCCATCCATCCAGCCATCCATCCATCCGCCATCCATCCAGCCATCCATCCATCCGTCCATCCATCCATCCATCCATCCAGCCATCCATCCAGCCATCCATCCATCCATCCAGCCATTCATCCATGCATCCATCCATCCATCCCTCCAGCCAGCCATCCATCCAGCCATCCATCCATCCAGCCATCCATCCATCAATCCACCCGCCCAGCCAGCCAACCATCCAGCCATCCAGCCATCCAGTCATCCATCCAGCCATCCATCCATTTATCCATCCCTCCAGCCAGCCACCAATCCAGCCATCCATCCATCCAGCCATCCATTCAGCCATCCATCCATCCATCCATCCCTTCAGCCAGCCATCCATTCGGCCATCCATCCAGACATCCATCCATCCATCCCTCCAGCCAGCCAACCATCCAGCCATCCATCCATCCAGCCATCCATCCATCAATCCCTCCTGCCAGCCATCCATCCAGCCATCCATCCAACCATCCATCCAGCCATCCATCCATCCATCCTTCCCTCCAGCCAGCCATCCATTCAGCCATCCATCCATACAGCCATCCATTCAGCCATCCATTCATCCATCCTTCCCTGCAGCCAGCCATCCATCCAGCCATCCATCCATCCAGCCACCCATCCAGCCATCCATCCATCCATCCATCCCTCCAGCCAGACATTCATCCTGCCAGCCCTCCATCCAGACATCCATCCAGCCATCCAACCATTCATCCATCTCTCCAGCCAGCCTTAAATCCAGCCATCCATCCATCCATCCATCCCTCCAGCCAGCCAACCAACCAGCCATCCCTCAATCCAGCCATCCATCCATCCAGCCATCCATCCAGCCATCCATCCATCCATCTATCCCTCCTGCCAGCCATCCATCCAGCCATCCATCCATCCAACCATCCATCCAGCCATCCATCCGTCCCTCCAGCCAGCCATCCATCCAGCCATCCATCCATCAAGCCATCCATCCAGCCATCCATCCATCCATCCTTCGCTCCAGCCAGCCATCCATCCAGCCTTCCATCCATCCAGCCACCCATCCAGCCAACCATCCATCCATCCAACCCTCCAGCCAGTCATCCATCCTGCCATCCCTGCATCCAGCCATCCATCCAGCCATCCAACCATTCATCCAACTCTCCAGCCACCCATACATCCAGCCATCCTTCCATCCAGCCATCCATCCAGCCATCCATCCATCCATCCATCCGTCCAGCCAGCCAGTCATTAAGCCATCCATGCATCCATCCAACCATCCAGCCATCCATCCAGCCATCCATCCATCCAGCCAGCCATCCATCCAGCCATCCCTCCATCCAGCCATCCATCCAGCCATCCATCCATCCATCCATCCATCCATCCCTCCAGCCAGCCAACCAACCAGCCTTCCCTCCATCCAGCCATCCATCCATCCATCCATCCCACCAGCCAGCCATCCATCCAGCCATCCATCCAGCTATCCATCCAGCCATCCATCCATCAATCAATCCCTCCAGCCAGCCATCCATCCAGCCATCTATCCAACCAGCCGTCCATCCAGCCATCGATCCATCCATCCATCCCTTCAGCCTGCCATCCATCCAGCCATCCATCCATCCAGCCATCCATGCAGCCATCCATCCATCAATCCATCCATCCAGCCATCCATCCCTCCAGCAATCCATCCATCCAACCATTCCTACATCCAGCCATCCATCCAGCCATCCATCATTCCATCCATCTCTCCAGCCAGATATCCATCCAGCCATCCCACCATCCATCCGTCCATCCATCCATCCATCCAGCCATCCATCCATCCAGCCAGCCTTCCATCCAGCCATCCCTCCATACAGCCATCCATCCAGCCATCCATCCATCCGTCACTCCAGCCAGTCATCCCTCCATCCAGCCATCCATCCAGCCATCCATCCATCCCTCCAGCCAGCCACCCATCCAGCCATCCCTCCATCCAGCCATCCATCCAGCCAATAATCCATCCATCCATCCCTCCAGCCAGCCATCCATCCAGCCATCCCTCCATCCAGCCATCCATCCAGCCATCCATCCATCCCTCCAGCCAGCCAACCATCCAGCCATCCCTCCATCCAGCCATCCATCCAGCCATCCTTCCATCCATCCATCCATCCCTCCAGCCAGCCATCCATCGAGCCATCCATCCATCCAGCCAGCCATCCAGACAACCATCCATCAATCCATCCCTCCAGCCAGCCATGCATCCAGCCATCCTTCCATCCAGCCGTCCATCCGGCCATCCATCCTTGACTCCATTCCTCCAGCCAGCCATCCATCCAGCCATCCATCGATCTAGCCATCCATTCAGCCAGCCATCCATCCATCCCTCCAGCCAGCCATCCATCCAGCCTTCCATCCATCCAGCCATCCGTCCAGCCATTCATTAATCCATCCATTCCTCCAGCCAGCAATCCATCCAGCCATCCATCCAGCCATCCATCCAGCCATCCATCCATCCATCCATCCCTCCAGCCAGCCATCCATCCAGCCATCCATCCATCCATCCATCCCTCCAGCCAGCCATCCATCCAGCCATCCATCCATTTAGACATCTATCCAGCCATCCATCCAACCATCTATCCCTCCAGCCAGCCATCCCTCCGGACATCCATCCATTCAGCCATCCATTCAGCCACCCATCCTTCCATCCATCTCTCCAGCCAGCCAGCCATCCAGCCATCCATCTATCCAGCCATCCATCCAGCCATCCATCCATCCATCCCTCCAGCCAGCCATCCATCCATCCATCCCTCCAGCCAGCCATCCATCCAGCCATCCATCCATCCCGCCATCCATCCAGCCATCCATCCATCCATCCGTCCATCCATCCATCCAGCCATCCATCCAGTCATCCATCCAGCCATCCATCCATCCATCCAGCCAGCCATATATCCATGCATCCATCCATCCATCCATCCATCCAGCCATCCATCCATCCAGCCATCCATCCAGCCATCCATCCATCCATCCATCCCTCCATCCTTCCGTCCATCCATCCATCCATCCAGCCTTCCATCCATCCATCCAGCCAACCAGCCATCCATCCATCCAGCCAGCCATCCAGACATCCAGCCATCCACCCAGCCGTCCATCCAGCGTTCCATCCATCCTTCCATCCCTCCAGCCAGCCATCCATCCAACCATCCATTCGGCCATTCATCCATCCATCCATCCCTCCAGCCAGCCATCCATCCAGCCATCCCTCCATCCAGCCATCCATCCAGCTATCCATCCATCCATCCATCCCTTAAGCCAGCCATCCAGCCAGCCATCCCTCCATCCAGCCGTCCATCCAGCCATCCATCCATCCCTCCAGCCAGCCACCCATACAGCCATCCCTCCATCCAGCCATCCATCCAGCCAATAATCCATCCATCCATCCCTCCAGCCAGCCATCCATCCAGCCACCCCACCATCCAGCCATCAATCCAGCCATCCATCCATCCCTCCAGCCAGCCAACCATCCAGCCAATAATCCATCCATCCATCCAGCCACCCATCCATCCCTCCAGCCAGCCGTCCATCGAGCCATCCATCCATCCATCCATCCCTCCAGCCAGCCAACCATCCAGCCATCCCTCCAGCCAGCCATGCATCCAGCCATCCTTCCATCCAGCCGTCCATCCGGCCATCCATCCATTACTCCATTCCTCCAGCCAGCCATCCATCCAACCATCCTTCGATCTAGCCATCCATTGAGCCATCCATCCATCCATCCCTCCAGCCAGCCATCCATCCAGCCTTCCATCCATCCAGCCATCCGTCCAGCCATTCATTAATCCATCCATTCCTCCAGCAAACAATCCATCCAGCCATCCATCCAGCCATCCATCCAGCCATCCATCCATCCATCCCTCCAGCCAGCCATCCATCCAGCCATCCATCCATCCAGCCATCCATCCAGCCATCCATCCATCCATCCATCCCACCAGCCAGCCATCCATCCAGCCATCCATCCATCCAGACATCCATCCAGCCATCCAACCATCCATCCATCCCTCCAGCCAGCCAACCATCCGGACATCCATCCATCCAGCCATCCACCCAGCCACCCACCCATCCATCCATCTCTCCAGCCAGCCAGCCATCCAGCCATCCATCTATCTAGCCATCCATCCAGCCATCAATCCAGCCATCCCTCCAGCCAGCCATCCATCCATCTATCCCTCCAGCCAGCCATCCATCCAGCCATCCATCCATCCAGCCATCCATCCAGCCATCCATCCATCCATCCATCCATCCATCCAGCCATCCATCCAGCCATCCATCCATTCATCCGTCCATCCAGCCATCCATCCAGCCATCCATCCAGCCATCCATCCATCCTTCAATCCCTCCAGCCAGCCATCCATCCAGCCATCCCTCCATCCAGCCATCCATCCAGCCATCCATCCATCCCTCCAGCCAGCCGTCCATCGAGCCATCCATCCATGCAGCCAGCCATCCAGCCATCCATCCATGACTCCATTCCTCCAGCCAGCCATCCATCCAACCATCCTTCGATCTAGCCATCCATTCAGCCATCCATCCATCCATCCCTCCAGCCAGCCATCCATCCAGCCTTCCATCCATCCAGCCATCCGTCCATCCAGCCATCCATCCATCCATCCATCCATCCATCCCTCCAGCCAGCCATCCATCCAGCCATCCCTCCATCCAGCCATCCATCCAGCTATCCATCCATCCATCCATCCCTTAAGCCAGCCATCCAGCCAGCCATCCCACCATCCAGCCGTCCATCCAGCCATCCATCCATCCCTCCAGCCAGCCACCCATACAGCCATCCCTCCATCCAGCCATCCATCCAGCCAATAATCCATCCATCCATCCCTCCAGCCAGCCATCCATCCAGCCACCCCACCATCCAGCCATCAATCCAGCCATCCATCCATCCCTCCAGCCAGCCAACCATCCAGCCATCCCTCCATCCAGCCATCCATCCAGCCACCCATCCATCCCTCCAGCCAGCCGTCCATCGAGCCATCCATCCATGCAGCCGGCCATCCAGCCATCCATCCATGACTCCATTCCTCCAGCCAGCCATCCATCCAACCATCCTTCGATCTAGCCATCCATTCAGCCATCCATCCATCCATCCCTCCAGCCAGCCATCCATCCAGCCTTCCATCCATCCAGCCATCCGTCCATCCAGCCATCCATCCATCCATCCATCCGTCCATCCAGCCATCCATCCAGCCATCCATCCAGCCATCCATCCATCCTTCAATCCCTCCAGCCAGCCATCCATCCAGCCATCCAACCAGCCAGCCATCCATCGAACCATCCACCCATCCATCACTCCAGCCATCCATCCATCCAGCCATCCATCCATCCAGCCATCCATCCAGCCATCCATCCATCCATCCGTCCATTACTCCAGCCAGCCATCCATCCAACCATCCATCCATCCATCCCTCCAGCCAATCGCCCATCCAGCCGTCCATCCATCCAGCCATCCATCCAGCCATCCATCCAGCCATCCATCCCTCCAGCAATCCACCCATCCAACCATTCCTCCATGCAGCCATCCATCCAGCCATCCATCCATCCATCCATCCCTCCAGCCAGATATCCATCAAGCCATCCCTCCATCCATCCGTCCATCCATCCATCCATCCAGCCATCCATCCATCCAGCCAGCCTTCCATCCAGCCATCCCTCCATACAGCCATTCATCCAGCCATCCATCCATCCGTCACTCCAGCCAGTCATCCCTCCATCCAGCCATCCATCCAGCCATCCATCCATCCCTCCAGCCAGCCGCCCATCCAGCCATCCCTCCATCCAGCCATCCATCCAGCCAATAATCCATCCATCCATCCCTCCAGCCAGCCATCCAACCAGCCATCCCTCCAGCCATCCATCCATCCCTCCAGCCAGCCAACCATCCAGCCATCCCTCCATCCAGCCATCCATCCAGCCATCCATCCATCCATCCATCCATCCCTCCAGCCAGCCATCCATCGACCCATCCATCCATCCAGCCAGCCATCCAGACAACCATCCATCAATCCATCCCTCCAGCCAGCCATGCATCCAGCCATCCTTCCATCCAGCCGTCCATCCGGCCATCCATCCATGACTCCATTCCTCCAGCCAGCCATCCATCCAGCCATCCATCGATCTTGCCATCCATTCAGCCAGACATCCATCCATCCCTCCAGCCAGCCATCCATCCAGCCTTCCATCCATCCAGCCATCCGTCCAGCCATTCATTAATCCATCCATTCCTCCAGCCAGCAATCCATCCAGCCATCCATCCAGCCATCCATCCAGCCATCCATCCATCCATCCCTCCAGCCAGCCATCCATCCAGCCATCCATCCATCCATCCATCCCTTCAGCCAGCATCCATCCAGCCATCCATCCATCCAGACATCCAGCCAGCCATCCATCCAACCATCTATCCCTCCAGCCAGCCATCCATCCGGACATCCATCCATCCAGCCATCCATTCAGCCACCCATCCATTCATCCATCTCTCCAGCCAGCCAGCCATCCAGCCATCCATCTATCCATCCATCCATCCAGCCATCCATCCATCCATCCCTCCAGCCAGCCATCCATCCATCCATCCCTCCAGCCAGCCATCCATCCAGCCATCCATCCATCCGCCATCCATCCAGCCATCCATCCATCCGTCCATCCATCCATCCATCCATCCATCCAGCCATCCATCCAGCCATCCATCCATCCATCCAACCATTCATCCATGCATCCATCCATCCATCCATCCCTCCAGCCAGCCATCCATCCAGCCATCCATCCATCCAGCCATCCATCCATCAATCCACCCGCCCAGCCAGCCATCCATCCAGCCATCCAGCCATCCAGTCATCCATCCAGCCATCCATCCATTCATCCATCCCTCCAGCCAGCCACCAATCCAGCCATCCATCCATCCAGCCATCCATTCAGCCATCCATCCATCCATCCATCCTTTCCGCCAGCCATCCATTCGGCCATCCATCCAGACATCCATCCATCCCTCCATCCAGCCATCCATCCATCCAGCCATCCATCCAGCCATCAATCCATCCATCTATCCCTCCTGCCAGCCATCCATCCAGCCATCCATTCAACCATCCATCCAGCCATCCATCCATCCATCCTTCCCTCCAGCCAGCCATCCATTCAGCCATCCATCCATACAGCCAGCCATCCATTCAGCCATCCATCCATCCATCCTTCCCTGCAGCCAGCCATCCATCCAGCCATCCATCCATCCAGCCACCCATCCAGCCATCCATCCATCCATCCCTCCAGCCAGACATTCATCCTGCCAGCCCTCCATCCAGACATCTCTCCAGCCAGCCTTAAATCCAGCCATCCATCCATCCATCCCTCCAGCCAGCCAACCAACCAGCCTTCCCTCAATCCAGCCATCCATCCATCCAGCCATCCATCCAGCCATCCATCCATCCATCTATCCCTCCTGCCAGCCATCCATCCAGCCATCCATCCATCCAACCATCCATCCAGCCATCCATCCGTCCCTCCAGCCAGCCATCCATCCAGCCATCCATCCATCAAGCCATCCATCCAGCCATCCATCCATCCATCCTTCGCTCCAGCCAGCCATCCATCCAGCCATCCATCCATCCAGCCACCCATCCAGCCAACCATCCATCCATCCAACCCTCCAGCCAGTCATCCATCCTGCCATCCCTGCATCCAGCCATCCATCCAGCCATCCAACCATTCATCCATCTCTCCAGCCACTCATACATCCAGCCATCCTTCCATCCAGCCATCTAACCAACCAGCCGTCCATCCAGCCATCGATCCATCCATCCATCCCTTCAGCCTGCCATCCATCCAGCCATCCATCCATCCAGCCATCCATCCAGCCATCCATCCATCAATCCATCCATCCAGCCATCCATCCCTCCAGCAATCCATCCATCCAACCATTCCTCCATCCAGCCATCCATCCAGCCATCCATCATTCCATCCATCCCTCCAGCCAGATATCCATCCAGCCATCCCTCCATCCATCCGTCCATCCATCCATCCATCCAGCCATCCATCCATCCAGCCAGCCTTCCATCCAGCCATCCCTCCATACAGCCATCCATCCAACCATCCATCCATCCGTCACTCCAGCCAGTCATCCCTCCATCCAGCCATCCATCCAGCCATCCATCCATCCCTCCAGCCAGCCACCCATCCAGCCATCCCTCCATCCAGCCATCCATCCAGCCAATAATCCATCCATCCATCCCTCCAGCCAGCCATTCCTCCAGCCATCCCTCCATCCAGCCATCCATCCAGCCATCCATTCATCCCTCCAGCCAGCCAACCATCCAGCCATCCCTCCATCCAGCCATCCATCCAGCCATCCATCCATCCATCCATCCCTCCAGCCAGCCATCCATCGAGCCATCCATCCATCCAGCCAGCCATCCAGACAACCATCCATCAATCCATCCCTCCAGCCAGCCATGCATCCAGCCATCCTTCCATCCAGCCGTCCATCCGGCCATCCATCCATGACTCCATTCCTCCAGCCAGCCATCCATCCAGCCATCCATCGATCTAGCCATCCATTCAGCCAGCCATCCATCCATCCCTCCAGCCAGCCATCCATCCAGCCTTCCATCCATCCAGCCATCCGTCCAGCCATTCATTAATCCATCCATTCCTCCAGCCAGCAATCCATCCAGCCATCCATCCAGCCATCCATCCAGCCATCCATCCATCCATCCATCCCTCCAGCCAGCCATCCATCCAGCCATCCGTCCATCCATCTATCCCTCCAGCCAGCCATCCCTCCGGGCATCCATCCATTCAGCCATCCATTCAGCCACCCATCCATCCATCCATCTCTCCAGCCAGCCAGCCATCCAGCCATCCATCTATCCAGCCATCCATCCAGCCATCCATCCATCCATCCCTCCAGCCAGCCATCCATCCATCCATTCCTCCAGCCAGCCATCCATCCATCCAGCCATCCATCCATCCCGCCATCCATCCAGCCATCCATCCATCCGTCCATCCATCCATCCTGCCATCCATCCAGCCATCCATCCAGCCATCCATCCATCCATCCAGCCAGCCATATATCCATGCATCCATCCATCCATCCATCCATCCAGCCATCCATCCATCCAGCCATCCATCCAGCCATCCATCCATCCATTCATCCCTCCATCCATCCGTCCATCCATCCATCCATCCAGCCTTCCATCCATCCATCCAGCCAACCAGCCATCCATCCATCCAGCCAGCCATCCAGACATCCAGCCATCCATCCAGCCGTCCATCCAGCCTTCCATCCATCCTTCCATCCCTCCAGCCAGCCATCCATCCAGCCATCCATTCGGCCATTCATCCATCCATCCATCCCTCCAGCCAGCCATCCATCCAGCCATCCCTCCATCCAGCCATCCATCCAGCCATCCATCCATCCATCCATCCCTCCAGCCAGCCATCCAGCCAGCCATCCCTCCATCCAGCCGTCCATCCAGCCATCCATCCATCCCTACAGCCAGCCACCCATACAGCCATCCCTCCATCCAGCCATCCATCCAGCCAATAATCCATCCATCCATCCCTCCAGCCAGCCATCCATCCAGCCACCCCACCATCCAGCCATCAGTCCAGCCATCCATCCATCCCTCCAGCCAGCCAACCATCCAGCCATCCCTCCATCCAGCCATACATCCAGCCATCCATCCATCCCTCCAGCCAGCCGTCCATCGAGCCATCCATCCATGCAGCCAGCCATCCAGCCATCCATCCATCAATCCATCCCTCCAGCCAGCCATGCATCCAGCCATCCTTCCATCCAGCCGTCCATCCGGCCATCCATCCATGACTCCATTCCTCCAGCCAGCCATCCATCCAACCATCCTTCGATCTAGCCATCCATTCAGCCAGCCATCCATCCATCCCTCCAGCCAGCCATCCATCCAGCCTTCCATCCATCAAGCCATCCGTCCAGCCATTCATTAATCCATCCATTCCTCCAGCAAACAATCCATCCAGCCATCCATCCAGCCATCCATCCAGCCATCCATCCATCCATCCCTCCAGCCAGCCATCCATCCAGCCATCCATCCATCCAGCCATCCATCCAGCCATCCATCCATCCATCCATCCCACCAGCCAGCCATCCATCCAGCCATCCATCCATCCAGACATCCATCCAGCCATCCATCCATCCATCCATCCCTCCAGCCAGCCAACCATCCGGACATCCATCCATCCAGCCATCCACCCCGCCACCCACCCATCCATCCATTTCTCCAGCCAGCCAGCCAGCCATCCATCTATCTAGCCATCCATCCAGCCATCCATTCAGCCATCCCTCCAGCCAGCCATCCATCCATCTATCCCTCCAGCCAGCCATCCATCCAGCCATCCATACATCCAGCCATCCATCCAGCCATCCATCCATCCATCCATCCATCCATCCATCCATCCATCCAGCCATCCATCAATCCATCCGTCCATCCAGCCATCCATCCAGCCATCCATCCAGCCATCCAACCATCCTTCAATCCCTCCAGCCAGCCATCCATCCAGCCATCCATCCAGCTACCCATCCATCGAACCATCCACCCATCCATCACTCCAGCCATCCATCCATCCAGCCATCCATCCATCCAGCCATCCATCCAGCCATCCATCCAGCCATCCATCCATCCATCCCTCCAGCCAATCGCCCATCCAGCCGTCCATCCATCCAGCCATCCATCCAGCCATCCATCCAGCCATCCATCCCTCCAGCAATCCACCCATCCAACCATTCCTCCATGCAGCCATCCATCCAGCCATCCATCCATCCATCCCTCCAGCCAGATATCCATCAGGCCATCCCTCCATCCATCCGTCCATCCATCCATCCATCCAGCCATCCATCCATCCAGCCAGCCTTCCATCCAGCCATCCCTCCATACAGCCATCCATCCAGCCATCCATCCATCCGTCACTCCAGCCAGTCATCCCTCCATCCAGCCATCCATCCAGCCATCCAACCATCCCTCCAGCCAGCCGCCCATCCAGCCATCCCTCCATCCAGCCATCCATCCAGCCAATAATCCATCCATCCATCCCTCCAGCCAGCCATCCATCCAGCCATCCCTCCATCCAGCCATCCATCCAGCCATCCATCCATCCCTCCAGCCAGCCAACCATCCAGCCATCCCTCCATCCAGCCATCCATCGATCCATCCATCCATCCAGCCAGCCATCCAGACAACCATCCATCAATCCATCCCTCCAGCCAGCCATGCATCCAGCCATCCTTCCATCCAGCCGTCCATCCGGCCATCCATCCATGACTCCATTCCTCCAGCCAGCCATCCATCCAGCCAGCCATCGATCTTGCCATCCATTCAGCCAGACATCCATCCATTCCTCCAGCCAGCCAGCCATCCAGCTTTCCATCCATCCAGCCATCCGTCCAGCCATTCATTAATCCATCCATTCCACCAGCCAGCAATCCATCCAGCCATCCATCCAGCCATCCATCCAGCCATCCATCCATCCATCCCTCCAGCCAGCCATCCATCCAGCCATCCATCCATCCATCCATCCCTTCAGCCAGCCATCCATCCAGCCATCCATCCATCCAGACATCCATCCAGCCATCCATCCAACCATCTATCCCTCCAGCCAGCCATCCATCCAGCTTTCCATCCATCCAGCCATCCGTCCAGCCATTCATTAATCCATCCATTCCTCCAGCCAGCAATCCATCCAGCCATCCATCCAGCCATCCATCCAGCCATCCATCCATCCATCCCTCCAGCCAGCCATCCATCCAGCCATCCATCCATCCATCCATCCCTTCAGCCAGCCATCCATCCAGCCATCCATCCATCCAGACATCCATCCAGCCATCCATCCAACCATCTAACCCTCCAGCCAGCCATCCATCCGGACATCCATCCATCCAGCCATCCATTCAGCCACCCATCCATTCATCCATCTCTCCAGCCAGCCAGCCATCCAGCCATCCAACTATCCAGCCATCCATCAAGCCATCCATCCATCCATCCCTCCAGCCAGCCATCCATCCATCCATCCCTCCAGCCAGCCATCCATCCAGCCATCCATCCATCCGCCATCCATCCAGCCATCCATCCATCCGCCCATCCATCCATCCAGCCATTCATCCAGCCATCCATCCAGCCATCCATCCATCCATCCAGCCATTCATCCATGCATCCATCCATCCATCCATCCCTCCAGCCAGCCATCCATCCAGCCATCCATCCATCCAGCCATCCATCCATCAATCCACCCGCCCAGCCAGCCATCCATCCAGCCATCCAGCCATCCAGTCATCCATCCAGCCATCCATCCATTCATCCATCCCTCCAGCCAGCCACTAATCCAGCCATCCGTCCATCCAGCCATCCATTCAGCCATCCATCCATCCATCCATCCCTTCAGCCATCCATCCATTCGGCCATCCATCCAGACATCCATCCATCCATCCCTCCTGCCAGCCATCCATCCAGCCATCCATCCATCCAGCCATCCATCCAGCCATCCATCCATCCATCTATCCCTCCTGCAAGCCATCCATCCAGCCATCCATCCATCCAACCATCCATCCAGCCATCCATCCATCCATCCTTCCCTCCAGCCAGCCATCCATTCAGCCATCCATCCATACAGCCATCCATCCAGCCATCCATCCATCCATCCTTCCCTGCAGCCAGCCATCCATCCAGCCATCCATCCATCCAGCCACCCATCCAGCCATCCATCCATCCATCCATCCCTCCAGCCAGACATTCATCCTGCCAGCCCTCCATCCAGACATCCATCCAGCCATCCAACCATACATCCATCTCTCCAGCCAGCCTTACATCCAGCCATCCATCCATCCATCCATCCCTCCAGCCAGCCAACCAACCAGCCATCCCTCCATCCAGCCATCCATCCATCCACCATCCATCCAGCCATCCATCCATCCATCTATCCCTCCTGCCAACCATCCATCCAGCCATCCATCCATCCCACCATCCATCCAGCCATCCATCCGTCCCTCCAGCCAGCCATCCATCCAGCCATCCATCCATCAAGCCATCCATCCAGCCATCCATCCATCCATCCTTCGCTCCAGCCAGCCATCCATCCAGCCATCCATCCATCCAGCCACCCAACCAGCCAACCATCCATCCATCCAACCCTCCAGCAAGTCATCCATCCTGCCATCCCTGCATCCAGCCATCCATCCAGCCATCCAACCATTCATCCATCTCTCCAGCCAGCCATACATCCAGCCATCCTTCCATCCAGCCATCCATCCAGCCATCCATCCATCCATCCATCCCTCCAGCCAGCCAGTCATTAAGCCATCCATGCATCCATCCGTCCATCCAGCCATCCATCCAGCCATCCATCCATCCAGCCAGCCATCCATCCAGCCATCCCTCCATCCAGCCATCCATCCAGCCATCCATCCATCCATCCATCCATCCCTCCAGCCAGCCAACCAACCAGCCTTCCCTCCATCCAGCCATCCATCCATCCATCCATCCCCCCAGCCAGCCATCCATCCAGCCATCCATCCAGCTATCCATCCAGCCATCCATCCATCAATCCATCCCTCCAGCCAGCCATCCATCCAGCCAACTATCCAACCAGCCGTCCATCCAGCCATCGATCCATCCATCCATCCCTTCAGCCTGCCATCCATCCAGCCATCCATCCAGCCATCCATCCATCCTGCCATCTGTCCAGCCATCCATTCGGCCATCCATCCATTCATCCATCCCTCCAGCCAGCCAACCATTCGGCCATCCATCCATCCAGCCATCCATTCATCCATCGCTCCAGCCAGCCATCCATCCAGTTATCCATCCAGCCATCCATCCATCCATCGATCCCTCCTGCCAGCCATCCATCCAGCCATCCATCCATCCAGCCATCCATCCAGCCATCCATCCATCCATCCATCCCTCCATCCAGCCATCCATCCATCCATCGATCCCTCCTGCCAGCCATCCATCCAGCCATCCATCCATCCAGCCATCCATCCAGCCATCCATCCATCCATCCATCCCTCCATCCAGCCATCCATCCATCCATCCATCCCTCCAGCCAGCCATCCATCCAGCCATCCATCCATCCAGCCATCCATCCAGCCATCCTTCCATCAATCCATCCCTCCAGCCAGCCATCCATCCAGCCCTCCATCCATCCAGCCGTCCATCCAGCCATCCATCCCTCCAGCCAGCCATCCATCCAGCCATCCATCCATCCTGCCATCCATTCAGCCATCCATCCATCCATCCCTCCAGCCAGCCATCCATCCAGCAATCCATCCATCCTGCCATCCATCCAGCCATCCATCCATCCATCCATTCCTCCAGCCAGCAATCCTTCCAGCCATCCATCCATCCAGCCATCCATCCAGTCATCCATCCATCCCTCCAGCTATCCCTACATCCAGCCATCCATCCAGCTATCCATCCATCCATCCATTCATCCTTCCAGCCATCCATCCAGCCATCCATCCATCCAGCCTTCCAGCCATCCAGCCATCCATCCATCCACCCATCCATCCATCCTGCCATCCATCCATCCATCCATCCATCCATCCATCCATCCAGCCATCCATCCATCCAGCCATCCATCCAGCCATCCATCCATCCATCCATCCCGCCAGCGAGTCATCCATCCAGCCATCCATCCATCCAGCCATCCATCCAGCCATCCATCCATCCATCCATACCTCCAGCCAGCCATTCATCCAGCCATCTATCCATCCAGCCATCCATCCAGCCATCCATCCATCAATCCATCCCTCCAGCAAGCCGTCCATCCAGCCATCCATCCACCCTGCCATCCATCCAGCCATCCGTCCATCCATCCATCCCTCCAGCCAACCATCCAGCCAGCCATCCCTCCATCCAGCCATCCATCCAGCCATCCATGCATTCATCCATCTCTCCATCCAGCCATCTATCCAGCCATTCATCCATACCTCCAGCCAGCCAGCCATCCATCCATCCATCCATCCAGCCATCCATCCAGCCATCCATCCATCAATCCACCCGCCCAGCCAGCCATCCAACCAGCCATCCAGCCATCCAGCCATCCATCCAGCCATCCATCCATTCATCCATCCCTCCAGCCAGCCATCCATCCAGCCATCCATCCTTCCAGCCATCCTTTCAGCCATCCATCCATCCATCCCTTCAGCCAGCCATCCATTCGGCCATCCATCCATCCAGCCATCCATCCATCCATCCCTCCAGCCAGCCATCCATCCAGCCATCCATTCTTCCTGCCATCCTTCCAGCCATCCATCCATCCATCCATCCCTCCTGCCAGCCATCCATCCAGCCATCCATCCATCCAACCATCCATCCAGCCATCCATCCATCCATCCGTCCCTCCAGCCAGCCATCTATCCAGCCATTCATCCATCCATCCATACCTCCAGCCAGCCAGCCAGCCATCCATCCATCCATCCAGCCATCCATTCAGCCATCCATCCATCAATCCACCCGCCCAGCCAGCCATCCATCCAGCCATCCAGCCATCCAGTCATCCATCCAGCCATCCATCCATTCATCCATCCCTCCAGCCAGCCACCAATCCAGCCATCCATCCATCCAGCCATCCATTCAGCCATCCATCCATCCATCCATCCCTTCAGCCAGCCATCCATTCGGCCATCCATCCATCCAGCCATCCATCCATCCATCCCTCCAGCCAGCCATCCATCCAGCCATCCATCCATCCTGCCATCCTTCCAGCCATCCATCCATCCCTCCTGCCAGCCATCCATCCAGCCATCCATCCATCCAGCCATCCATCCAGCCATCCATCCATCCATCCTTCCTTCCAGCCAGTCATCCATCCAGCCAGCCAACCATCCAGCCATCCCACCATCCAGCCATCCATCAATCCATCCATCCCACCAGCCAGCCATCCATGCAGCCATCCATCCAGCTATCCATCCAGCCATCCATCCATCAATCCATCCCTCCAGCCAGCCATCCATTCAGCCATCCATCCATCCAGCCGTCCATCCAGCCATCCATCCATGCATCCATCCCTTCAGCCTGCCATCCATCCAGCCACCCATCCATCCAGCCACCCATCCAGCCATCCATCCATCAATCAATCCATCCAGCCAGCCATCCATCCATCCATCCATCCATCCTGCCATCTATCCAGCCATCCATTCAGCCATCCATCCATCCATCCAGCCATCCAGCCATCCAACCATCCATTCAGCCAGCCATCCATCCAGCCATCCAGCCATCCAGCCATCCATCCAGCCATCCATCCATCCAGCCATCCTTTCAGCCATCCATCCATCCATCCATCCCTTCAGCCAGCCATCCATTCGGCCATCCATCCATGCAGCCATCCATCCATCCATCCCTCAAGCCAGCCATCCATCCAGCCATCCATCCATCCTGCCATCCTTCCAGCCATCCATCCATCCATCCATCCCTCCTGCCAGCCATCCATCCAGCCATCCATCCCTCCTGCCGGCCATCCATCCAGCCATCCATCTATCCAACCATCCATCCAGCCATCCATCCATCCATCCGTCCCTCCAGCCAGCCATCCATCCAGCCATCCATCCATCCATCCATCCATCCAGCCATCCATCCATCCATCCTTCCTTGCAGCCAGTCATCCATCCAGCCATCCATCCATTCAGCCACCCATCCAGCCATCCATCCATCCATCCATACCTCCAGCCAGTCATCCATCCAGCCATCCATCCAACCAGCCATCCATCCAGCCATCCATCCATCCATTCCTCCAGCCAGCCTTCATCCAGCCATCCACCCATCCAGCCATCCATCCAGCCGTCCATCCATCCATCCCTCCAGCAAGCCATCCATCAAGCCATCCATCAAGCCATCCATCCATCCATCCAGCCATCCATCCATCCATCCATCCCTCCAGCCAGCCATCCATCAAGCCATCCCTCCATACAGCCATCCATCCAGCCATCCAACCATTCATCCATCTCTTCAGCCAGCCATACATCCAGCCATCCATCCATCCAGCCATCCATCCAGCCATCCATTCATCCATCCATCCCTCCAGCCAGCCAGTCATTAAGCCATCCAACCATTCAGCCATCCATCCAGCAATCCATCCAGCCATCCATCCCTCCAGCCAGCCATCCATCGAGCCATCCCTCCATCCAGCCATCCATGCAGCCATCCATCCATTCATCCATCCATCCCTCCAGCCAGCCAATCATCCAGCCATCCCACCATCCAGCCATCCATCCATCCATCCATCACACCAGCCAGCCATCCATGCAGCCATCCATCCATCTATCCATCCAGCCATCCATCCATCAATCCATCCCTCCAGCCAGCCATCCATCCAGCCATCCATCCATCCAGCCGTCCATCCAGCCATCCATCCATCCATCCAACCCTTCAGCCTGCCATCCATCCAGCCATCCATCCATCCAGTCACCCATCTAGCCATCCATCCATCAATCCATCCGTCCAGCCAGCCATCCATCCAGCCATCCATCCATCCTGCCATCTATCCAGCCATCCATTCAGCCATCCATCCATCCATCAATCCCTCCAGCCAGCCAACCATTCGGCCATCCATCCACCCAGCCAACCATTCATCGATCCCTTCAGCCAGCCATCCATTCGGCCATCCATCCAGACATCCATCCATCCATCCATCCATCCCTCCTGCCAGCCATCCATCCAGCCATTCTTCCATCCGGCCATCCATCCAGCCATCCATCCAGCAATCCATTCAGCCATCCGTCCATCCATCCCTCCAGCCAGCCATCCATCCAGCCATCCATCCATCCAGCCATCCATCCAGCCATCCATCCATCCATCCATCCATCCCTCCAGCCAGTCATCCATCCAGCCATCCATCCATCCATCCATCCTGCCATCCATCCATCCATCCATCCATCTCTCCAGACAGCCATTCATCCAGCCATCCATCCATTCAGCCATCCATCCAGGCATCCATCCATCCATCCATCCCTCCAGCCAGCCATCCATCTAGCCATCCATCCATTCAGCCATCCATCCAGCCATCCATCCATCCATCCATCCCTCCAGCCAGCCATCCATCCAGCCATCCCTATCCAGCCATCCATCCAGCCATCCATCCATCCATCCATCCCTCCAGCCAGCCATACTTCCAGCCATCCATCGATCCAGCCAACCATCCAGCCATCCATCCATCCATCCATCCCTCCAGCCATCCAGTCATTAAGCCATCCATCCATCCAGCCATCCATCCAGCCATCCATCCATCCATCCATCCCTCCAGCCAGCCATCCATCCAGCCATCCCTCCATCCAGGCATCCATCCAGCCATCCATCCATCAATCCATCCCTCCAGCCAGCCATGATCCAGCCATCCATCCATCCAGCCGTCCATCCAGCCATCCATCCATCCATCCATCCATCCAGCCAGCCATCCATCCTGCCATACATCCATCCAGCCATCCATCCAGCCATCCATCCATCCATCCATTCCTCCAGCCAGCCATCCATCCAACCATCAATCCATCCAGCCATCCATCCAGCCATCCATCCATCCCTCCAGCCAGCCATCCATCCAGCCATCCATCCATCCAGCCAGCCATCCATCCATTCCTCCAGCCAGCCATCCATCCAGCCATCCGTCCATCCATCCATCCATCCAGCAATCCATCCAGCCATCCATCCATCCATTCTTCCCTCCAGCCAGTCATCCATCCAGCCATTCATCCATCCAGCCATCCATCCAGCCATCCTTCCATCCATCCCTCCAGCCATCCATCCATTAAGCCATCCATCCAGCCATCCATCCATCCATCCATCCCACTAGCCAGCCATCCATCCAGCCATTCCTCCATCCAGCCATCCATCCAGCCATCCATCCATCCATCCATCTCTCCAGCCAGCCATACATCCAGCCATCCATCCATTCAGCCATTCATCCAGCCATCCATCCATCCATCCATCCCTCCAACCAGCCAGCCATTAAGCCATCCATCCATCCAGCCATCCATCCAGCCATCCATCCATCCCTCCAGCCAGCCATCCATCCAGCCATCCCTCCATCCAGCCATCCATCCAACCATCCATCCATCCATCCATCCAGCCAGCCAACCATCCAGCCATCCCTCCATCCAGCCATCCATCCATCCATCCATCCCTCCAGCCAGCCATCCATCCAGCCATCCATCCATCCAGCCATCCATCCAGCCATCCATCCATCAATCCATCCCTCCAGCCAGCCATCCATCCAGCAATCCATCCGAACCATCCGTCCATCCAGCCATCCATCCATCCATGCATCTCTCCAGCCAGCCATCCATCCAGCCATCCATCCATCCATCCATCCCTCCAGCCAGCCAACCATCCAGCCATCCCTCCATCCAGCCATCCATCCATCCATCCGTCCAGCCAGCCATCCATCCAGCCATCCATCCATCCAGCCATCGAAACATCAATCCATCCCTCCAGCCAGCCATCCATCCAGCCATCCATCCATCCAGCCGTCCATCCAGCCATCCATCCATCCCTCCAGCCAACCATCCATCCAGCCATCCATCCATCCACCCATCCCTCCAGCCAGCCAACCATCCAGCCAACCCTACATCCAGCCATCCCTCCATCCAGCCATCCATCCATCCATCCATCCCTCCAGCCAGCCATCCATCCAGCCATCCATCCATCCAGCCATCCATCCAGCCATCCATCCATCAATCCATTCCTCCAGCCAGCCATCCATCCAGCCATCCATCCATCCAGCCGTCCATCGGACCATCCATCCATCCATCCATCTTTCCAGCCAGCTATCCATCCAGCCATCCATCCATCCAGCCATCCATTCAGCCATCCATTCCGCCATCCATCGATCCAGCCATCAATCCAGCCATCCATCCATCCATCCATTCCTCCAGCCAGCCATCCATCCAGCCATCCCTCCATCCAGCCATCCATCCATCCATCCATCCCTCCATCCATCCATCCCTCCAGCCAGCCATCCATCCAGCCATCCATTCGTCCAACCATCCATCCAGCCATCCATCCATCCATCCATCCCTCCAGCCAGCCATCCATCCAGCCATCCATCCTTCCAGCCATCCATCCTGCCATCCATCCATCCATCCATCGCTCCAGCCAGCCATCCATCCAGCCAGCCATCCAGCCATCCATCATTCAATCCATCCCTCCAGCCAGCCATGCATCCAGTCATCCTTACATCCAGCCATCCATCCAGCCATCCATCCATGACTCCATCCCTCCAGCCAGCCATCCATCCAGCCATCCGTCGATCTAGCCATCCATTCAGCCATCCATCCATCCATCCCTCCAGCCAGCCATCCATCCAGCCTTCCATCCATCCAGCCATCCGTCCAGCCATCCATTAATCCATCCATTCCTCCAGCCAGCAATCCATCCAGCCACCCATCCAGCCATCCATGCAGCCACCCATCCATCCATCCATCCCTCCAGCAAGCCATCCATCCAGACATCCATCCATCCAGCCATCCATCCAGCCATCCATCCATCCATCCATTCCTCCTGCCAGCCATCCATCCAGCCATCCATCCATCCAGCCATCCCTCCAGACAGCCATCCTTCAGGAAATCCATCCATCCAGCCATCCATCCAGCCACCCATCCATCCATCCATCCCTCCAGCCAGCCATCCATCCAGCCATCCATCTATCCAGCCATCCATCCAGCCATCCATCCATCCATCCCTCCAGCCAGCCTTCCATCCACCCCTCCAGCCAGCCATCCATCCAGCCAGCCAGCCATCCATCCATCCATCCATCCATCCATCCATCCATCCATCCATCCAGCCATCCATCCAGCCATCCATCCAGCCATCCATCCATCCATCCATCCAGCCATCCATCCATCCATCCATCCATCCATCCATCCATCCAGCCATCCATCCAGCCATCCATCCATACATCCAGCCAACCATTCATCCATCCATCCAGCCAGCCATCCAGACATCCAACCATCCATCCAGCCATCCATCCAGCCATCCATCCATCCATCCTTCCTTCCAGCCAGTCATCCATCCAGCCAGCCAACCATCCAGCCATCCCACCATCCAGCCATCCATCCATCCATCCATCCCACCAGCCAGCCATCCATGCAGCCATCCATCCAGCTATCCATCCAGCCATCCATCCATCAATCCATCCCTCCAGCCAGCCATCCATCCAGCCATCCATCCATCCAGCCGTCCATCCAGCCATCCATCCATGCATCCATCCCTTCAGCCTGCCATCCATCCAGCCATCCATCCATCCAGCCACCCATCCAGCCATCCATCCATCAATCAATCCATCCAGCCAGCCATCCATCCATCCATCCATCCATCCTGCCATCTATCCAGCCATCCATTCAGCCATCCATCCATCCATCCAGCCATCCAGCCATCCAACCATCCATTCAGCCAGCCATCCATCCAGCCATCCAGCCATCCAGCCATCCATCCAGCCATCCATCCATTCATCCATCCCTCCAGCCAGCCATCCATCCAGCCATCCATCCATCCAGCCATCCTTTCAGCCATCCATCCATCCATCCATCCCTTCAGCCAGCCATCCATTCGGCCATCCATCCATGCAGCCATCCATCCATCCATCCCTCCAGCCAGCCATCCATCCAGCCATCCATCCATCCTGCCATCCTTCCAGCCATCCATCCATCCATCCATCCCTCCTGCCAGCCATCCATCCAGCCATCCATCCCTCCTGCCAGCCATCCATCCAGCCATCCATCGATCCAACCATCCATCCAGCCATCCATCCATCCATCCGTCCCTCCAGCCAGCCATCCATCCAGCCATCCATCCATCCAGCCATCCATCCAGCCATCCATCCATCCATCCTTCCTTGCAGCCAGTCATCCATCCAGCCATCCATCCATTCAGCCACCCATCCAGCCATCCATCCATCCATCCATACCTCCAGCCAGTCATCCATCCAGCCATCCATCCAACCAGCCATCCATCCAGCCATCCATCCATCCATTCCTCCAGCCAGCCTTCATCCAGCCATCCCTCCATACAGCCATCCATCCAGCCATCCAACCATTCATCCATCTCTTCAGCCAGCCATACATCCAGCCATCCATCCATCCAGCCATCCATCCAGCCATCCATTCATCCATCCATCCCTCCAGCCAGCCAGTCATTAAGCCATCCAACCATTCAGCCATCCATCCAGCAATCCATCCAGCCATCCATCCCTCCAGCCAGCCATCCATCCAGCCATCCCTCCATCCAGCCATCCATGCAGCCATCCATCCATTCATCCATCAATCCCTCCAGCCAGCCAATCATCCAGCCATCCCACCATCCAGCCATCCATCCATCCATCCATCACACCAGCCAGCCATCCATGCAGCCATCCATCCATCTATCCATCCAGCCATCCATCCATCAATCCATCCCTCCAGCCAGCCATCCATCCAGCCATCCATCCATCCAGCCGTCCATCCAGCCATCCATCCATCCATCCAACCCTTCAGCCTGCCATCCATCCAGCCATCCATCCATCCAGTCACCCATCTAGCCATCCATTCATCAATCCATCCGTCCAGCCAGCCATCCATCCAGCCATCCATCCATCCTGCCATCTATCCAGCCATCCATTCAGCCATCCATCCATCCATCAATCCCTCCAGCCAGCCAACCATTCGGCCATCCATCCATCCAGCCATCCATTCATCTATCCCTTCAGCCAGCCATCCATTCGGCCATCCATCCAGCCATCCATCCAGCCATCCATCCAGCCATCCATTCAGCCATCCGTCCATCCATCCCTCCAGCCAGCCATCCATCCAGCCATCCATCCATCCAGCCATCCATCCAGCCATCCATCCATCCATCCATCCCTCCAGCCAGTCATCCATCCAGCCATCCATCCATCCATCCATCCTGCCATCCATCCATCCATCCATCCATCTCTCCAGACAGCCATTCATCCAGCCATCCATCCATTCAGCCATCCATCCAGCCATCCATCCATCCATCCATCCCTCCAGCCAGCCATCCATCTAGCCATCCATCCATTCAGCCATCCATCCAGCCATCCATCCATCCATCCATCCCTCCAGCCAGCCATCCATCCAGCCATCCCTATCCAGCCATCCATCCAGCCATCCATCCATCCATCCATCCCTCCAGCCAGCCATACATCCAGCCATCCATCGATCCAGCCAACCATCCAGCCATCCATCCATCCATCCATCCCTCCAGCCATCCAGTCATTAAGCCATCCATCCATCCAGCCATCCATCCAGCCATCCATCCATCCATCCATCCCTCCAGCCAGCCATCCATCCAGCCATCCCTCCATCCAGGCATCCATCCAGCCATCCATCCATCAATCCATCCCTCCAGCCAGCCATGATCCAGCCATCCATCCATCCAGCCGTCCATCCCGCCATCCATCCATCCATCCATCCCTCCAGCCAGCCATCCATCCAGCCATACATCCATCCAGCCATCCATCCAGCCATCCATCCATCCATCCATTCCTCCAGCCAGCCATCCATCCAACCATCAATCCATCCAGCCATCCATCCAGCCATCCATCCATCCCTCCAGCCAGCCATCCATCCAGCCATCCATCCATCCAGACAGCCATCCATCCATTCCTCCAGCCAGCCATCCATCCAGCCATCCGTCCATCCATCCATCCATCCAGCAATCCATCCAGCCATCCATCCATCCATTCTTCCCTCCAGCCAGTCATCCATCCAGCCATTCATCCATCCAGCCATCCATCCAGCCATCCTTCCATCCATCCCTCCAGCCAGCCTTTAATCCAGCCATCCATCCATTAAGCCATCCATCCATTCCTCCAGCCAGCCATCCATCCAGCCATCCGTCCATCCATCCATCCATCCAGCAATCCATCCAGCCATCCATCCATCCATTCTTCCCTCCAGCCAGTCATCCATCCATCCATCCCTCTAGCCAGCCATCCATCCAGCCATTCCTCCATTCAGCCATCCATCCAGCCATCCATCCATCCATCCATCTCTCCAGCCAGCCATACATCCAGCCATCCATCCATTCAGCCATTCATCCAGCCATCCATCCATCCATCCATCCCTCCAGCCAGCCAGCCATAAAGCCATCCATCCATCCAGCCATCCATCCAGCCATCCATCCATCCCTCCAGCCAGTCATCCATCCAGCCATCCCTCCATCCAGCCATCCATCCAACCATCCATCCATCCATCCATCCATCCAGCCAGCCAACCATCCAGCCATCCCTCCATCCAGCCATCCATCCATCCATCCATCCCTCCAGCCAGCCATCCATCCAGCCATCCATCCATCCAGCCATCCATCCAGCCATCCATCCATCAATCCATTCCTCCAGCCAGCCATCCATCCAGCAATCCATCCGAACCATCCGTCCATCCAGCCATCCATCCATCCATGCATCTCTCCAGCCAGCCATCCATCCAGCCATCCATCCATCCATCCATCCCTCCAGCCAGCCAACCATCCAGCCATGCCTCCATCCAGCCATCCATCCATCCATCCGTCCAGCCAGCCATCCATCCAGCCATCCATCCATCCAGCCATCGAAACATCAATCCATCCCTCCAGCCAGCCATCCATCCAGCCATCCATCCATCCAGCCGTCCATCCAGCCATCCATCCATCCCTCCAGCCAACCATCCATCCAGCCATCCATCCATCCACCCATCCCTCCAGCCAGCCAACCATCCAGCCAACCCTACATCCAGCCATCCCTCCATCCAGCCATCCATCCATCTATCCATCCCTCCAGCCAGCCATCCATCCAGCCATCCATCCATCCAGCCATCCATCCAGCCATCCATCCATCAATCCATTCCTCCAGCTAGCCATCCATCCAGCCATCCATCCATCCAGCCGTCCATCGGACCATCCATCCATCCACCCATCTTTCCAGCCAGCTATCCATCCAGCCATCCATCCATCCAGCCATCCATTCAGCCATCCATTCCGCCATCCATCGATCCAGCCATCAATCCAGCCATCCATCCATCCATCCATTCCTCCAGCCAGCCATCCATCCAGCCATCCCTCCATCCAGCCATCCATCCATCCATCCATCCCTCCATCCATCCATCCCTCCAGCCAGCCATCCATCCAGCCATCCATTCGTCCAACCATCCATCCAGCCATCCATCCATCCCTCCAGCCAGCCATCCATCCAGCCATCCATCCTTCCAGCCATCCATCCTGCCATCCATCCATCCATCCATCGCTCCAGCCAGCCATCCATCCAGCCAGCCATCCAGCCATCCATCATTCAATCCATCCCTCCAGCCAGCCATGCATCCAGTCATCCTTCCATCCAGCCATCCATGCAGCCATCCATCCATAACTCCATCCCTCCAGCCAGCCATCCATCCAGCCATCCATCGATCTAGCCATCCATTCAGCCATCCATCCATCCATCCCTCCAGCCAGCCATCCATCCAGCCTTCCATCCATCCAGCCATCCGTCCAGCCATCCATTAATCCATCCATTCCTCCAGCCAGCAATCCATCCAGCCATCCATCCAGCCATCCAGGCAGCCACCCATCCATCCATCCATCCCTCCAGCAAGCCATCCATCCAGACATCCATCCATCCATCCATCACACCAGCCAGCCATCCATGCAGCCATCCATCCATCTATCCATCCAGCCATCCATCCATCAATCCATCCCTCCAGCCAGCCATCCATCCAGCCATCCATCCATCCAGCCGTCCATCCAGCCATCCATCCATCCATCCAACCCTTCAGCCTGCCATCCATCCAGCCATCCATCCATCCAGTCACCCATCTAGCCATCCATTCATCAATCCATCCGTCCAGCCAGCCATCCATCCAGCCATCCATCCATCCTGCCATCTATCCAGCCATCCATTCAGCCATCCATCCATCCATCAATCCCTCCAGCCAGCCAACCATTCGGCCATCCATCCATCCAGCCATCCATTCATCTATCCCTTCAGCCAGCCATCCATTCGGCCATCCATCCAGCCATCCATCCAGCCATCCATCCAGCCATCCATTCAGCCATCCGTCCATCCATCCCTCCAGCCAGCCATCCATCCAGCCATCCATCCATCCAGCCATCCATCCAGCCATCCATCCATCCATCCATCCCTCCAGCCAGTCATCCATCCAGCCATCCATCCATCCATCCATCCTGCCATCCATCCATCCATCCATCCATCTCTCCAGACAGCCATTCATCCAGCCATCCATCCATTCAGCCATCCATCCAGCCATCCATCCATCCATCCATCCCTCCAGCCAGCCATCCATCTAGCCATCCATCCATTCAGCCATCCATCCAGCCATCCATCCATCCATCCATCCCTCCAGCCAGCCATCCATCCAGCCATCCCTATCCAGCCATCCATCCAGCCATCCATCCATCCATCCATCCCTCCAGCCAGCCATACATCCAGCCATCCATCGATCCAGCCAACCATCCAGCCATCCATCCATCCATCCATCCCTCCAGCCATCCAGTCATTAAGCCATCCATCCATCCAGCCATCCATCCAGCCATCCATCCATCCATCCATCCCTCCAGCCAGCCATCCATCCAGCCATCCCTCCATCCAGGCATCCATCCAGCCATCCATCCATCAATCCATCCCTCCAGCCAGCCATGATCCAGCCATCCATCCATCCAGCCGTCCATCCCGCCATCCATCCATCCATCCATCCCTCCAGCCAGCCATCCATCCAGCCATACATCCATCCAGCCATCCATCCAGCCATCCATCCATCCATCCATTCCTCCAGCCAGCCATCCATCCAACCATCAATCCATCCAGCCATCCATCCAGCCATCCATCCATCCCTCCAGCCAGCCATCCATCCAGCCATCCATCCATCCAGACAGCCATCCATCCATTCCTCCAGCCAGCCATCCATCCAGCCATCCGTCCATCCATCCATCCATCCAGCAATCCATCCAGCCATCCATCCATCCATTCTTCCCTCCAGCCAGTCATCCATCCAGCCATTCATCCATCCAGCCATCCATCCAGCCATCCTTCCATCCATCCCTCCAGCCAGCCTTTAATCCAGCCATCCATCCATTAAGCCATCCATCCATTCCTCCAGCCAGCCATCCATCCAGCCATCCGTCCATCCATCCATCCATCCAGCAATCCATCCAGCCATCCATCCATCCATTCTTCCCTCCAGCCAGTCATCCATCCATCCATCCCTCTAGCCAGCCATCCATCCAGCCATTCCTCCATTCAGCCATCCATCCAGCCATCCATCCATCCATCCATCTCTCCAGCCAGCCATACATCCAGCCATCCATCCATTCAGCCATTCATCCAGCCATCCATCCATCCATCCATCCCTCCAGCCAGCCAGCCATAAAGCCATCCATCCATCCAGCCATCCATCCAGCCATCCATCCATCCCTCCAGCCAGTCATCCATCCAGCCATCCCTCCATCCAGCCATCCATCCAACCATCCATCCATCCATCCATCCATCCAGCCAGCCAACCATCCAGCCATCCCTCCATCCAGCCATCCATCCATCCATCCATCCCTCCAGCCAGCCATCCATCCAGCCATCCATCCATCCAGCCATCCATCCAGCCATCCATCCATCAATCCATTCCTCCAGCCAGCCATCCATCCAGCAATCCATCCGAACCATCCGTCCATCCAGCCATCCATCCATCCATGCATCTCTCCAGCCAGCCATCCATCCAGCCATCCATCCATCCATCCATCCCTCCAGCCAGCCAACCATCCAGCCATGCCTCCATCCAGCCATCCATCCATCCATCCGTCCAGCCAGCCATCCATCCAGCCATCCATCCATCCAGCCATCGAAACATCAATCCATCCCTCCAGCCAGCCATCCATCCAGCCATCCATCCATCCAGCCGTCCATCCAGCCATCCATCCATCCCTCCAGCCAACCATCCATCCAGCCATCCATCCATCCACCCATCCCTCCAGCCAGCCAACCATCCAGCCAACCCTACATCCAGCCATCCCTCCATCCAGCCATCCATCCATCTATCCATCCCTCCAGCCAGCCATCCATCCAGCCATCCATCCATCCAGCCATCCATCCAGCCATCCATCCATCAATCCATTCCTCCAGCTAGCCATCCATCCAGCCATCCATCCATCCAGCCGTCCATCGGACCATCCATCCATCCACCCATCTTTCCAGCCAGCTATCCATCCAGCCATCCATCCATCCAGCCATCCATTCAGCCATCCATTCCGCCATCCATCGATCCAGCCATCAATCCAGCCATCCATCCATCCATCCATTCCTCCAGCCAGCCATCCATCCAGCCATCCCTCCATCCAGCCATCCATCCATCCATCCATCCCTCCATCCATCCATCCCTCCAGCCAGCCATCCATCCAGCCATCCATTCGTCCAACCATCCATCCAGCCATCCATCCATCCCTCCAGCCAGCCATCCATCCAGCCATCCATCCTTCCAGCCATCCATCCTGCCATCCATCCATCCATCCATCGCTCCAGCCAGCCATCCATCCAGCCAGCCATCCAGCCATCCATCATTCAATCCATCCCTCCAGCCAGCCATGCATCCAGTCATCCTTCCATCCAGCCATCCATGCAGCCATCCATCCATAACTCCATCCCTCCAGCCAGCCATCCATCCAGCCATCCATCGATCTAGCCATCCATTCAGCCATCCATCCATCCATCCCTCCAGCCAGCCATCCATCCAGCCTTCCATCCATCCAGCCATCCGTCCAGCCATCCATTAATCCATCCATTCCTCCAGCCAGCAATCCATCCAGCCATCCATCCAGCCATCCAGGCAGCCACCCATCCATCCATCCATCCCTCCAGCAAGCCATCCATCCAGACATCCATCCATCCAGCCATCCATCCAGCCATCCATCCATCCATCCATTCCTCCTGCCAGCCATCCATCCAGCCATCCATCCATCCAGCCATCCCTCCAGACAGCCATCCATCCGGAAATCCATCCATCCAGCCATCCATCCAGCCACCCATCCATCCATCCATCCCTCCAGCCAGCCATCCATCCAGCCATCCATCTATCCAGCCATCCATCCAGCCATCCATCCATCCATCCCTCCAGCCAGCCTTCCATCCACCCCTCCAGCCAGCCATCCAGCCATCCATCCAGCCATCCATCCATCCATCCATCCAGCCATCCATCCATCCATCCATCCATCCATCCAGCCATCCATCCAGCCATCCATCCATACATCCAGCCAACCATTCATCCATCCATCCAGCCAGCCATCCAGACATCCAGCCATCCATCCAGCCATCCATCCAGCCATCCATCCAGCCATCCATCCATCCTTCCATCCCTCCAGCCTGCCATCCATCCAGCCATTAATCCAACTAGCCACCGATCCAAACATCCACCCATCCATCACTCCAGCCAGCCATCCATCCAGCCATCCATCCAGCCATCCATACAGCCATCCATCCATCCATCCCTCCAGCCAGCCATCCATCCAGCCATCCATCCATCCATCCCTCCAGCCAATCGTCCATCCAGACATCCATCCATCCAGCCATCCATCCAGCCATCCATCCATCCATCCATCCCTCCAGCCAACCATCCATCCAGCCATTCCTCCATCCAGACATCCATCCAGCCATCAATCCATCCCTCCAACCAGCCATCCATCCAGCCATCCCTCCATCCATCCGTCCATCCATCCAGCCATCCATCCAGCCATTCATCCATCCTCCCATTCCTCCAGCCAGCCCTCCATCCAGCCATCCATCCATCCAGCCATCCATCCATCCATCCATCCATCCATCCCTCCAGCCAGCCATCCATCCAGCCATCCATCCGTCCAGCCATCCATCCATTCAGCCATCCATCCAGCCATCCATCCATCCAGACTTCCAGCCATCCAGCCATCCATCCATCCATCCATCCGTCCATCCAGCCATCCATCCATCCAACCATCCAGCCATCCATCCATTAAGCCATCCATCGAGCCATCCATCCATCCATCCATCCCGCCAGCGAGTCATCCATCCAGCCATCCATCCATCCAGCCATCCATCCAGCCATCCATCCATCCCTCCAGCAAGCCATTCATCCAAACATCCATCCATCCAGCCATCCATTCAGCCATCCATCCATCCATCCCTCCAGCAAGCCATCCATCCAGCCAAACAGCCATCAATCCAGCCAACCATCCATCCATCCATCCCTCCAGCAAGCCATCCATCCAACCATCCCTCCATCCAGCCATCCATCCAGCCATCCATGCATTCATCCATCTCTCCATCCAGCCATCCATCCAGCCAATCATCCATCCATCCATACCTCCAGCCAGCCATCCTTCCATCCATCCATCCATCCATCCAGCCATCCATCCAGCCATCCATCCCTCCAGCCAGCCAGACATTAAGCCATCCATCCATCCAGCCATCCATCCAGCCATCCATCCATCCCTCCAGCCAGCCATCAATCCAGCAATCCCTCCATCCAGCCATCCATCCAGCCATCAATCCATCCATCCATCCATCCAGCCAGCCAACCATCCAGCCATCCCTCCATCCAGCCATCCACCCATTCATCCATCCCTCCAGCCAGCCATCCATCCAGCCATCCATCGAAACCAGCCGTCCATCCAGCCATCCATCCATCCATGCATCCCTCCAGCCAGCCATCCATCCAGCCATCCATCCATCCATCCATCCCTGTAGCCAGCCTACCATCCAGCCATCCCTCCATCCAGCCATCCATCCATTCATCCCTCCAGCCAGCCATCCATCCAGCCATCCATCCATCCAGCCATCCATCCAGCCATCCATCCATCAATCCATCCCTCCAGCCAGCCATCCATCCAGCCATCCATCCATCCAGCCGTCCATCCAGCCATCCATCCATCCCTCCATCCAGCCATCCATCCAACCATCGATGCATTCATCCATCTCTCCATCCAGCCATCCATCCAGCCAATCATCCATCCATCCATACCTCCAGCCATCCATCCATCCATCCATCCATCCAGCCATCCATCCAGCCATCCATCCCTCCAGCCAGCCAGCCATTAAGCCATCCATCCATCCAGCCATCCATCCAGCCATCCGTCCATCCCTCCAGCCAGCCATCCATCCAGCAATCCCTCCATCCAGCAATCCCTCCATCCAGCCATCCATCCATCCATCCATCCATCCAGCCAGCCAACCATCCAGCTTTCCCTCCATCCAACCATCCACCCATCCATCCAGCCATCCATCCAGCCATCCATCCATCCCTGCAGCCAGCTATCAACCAAGCCATCCATCCATCCAGCCATCCATTCAGCCATCCATCCAGCCATCAATCCATCCAGCCATCCATCCAGCCATCCATCCATCCATTCCTACAGCCATCCATCGATCTAGCCAACCATTCAGCCATCCATCCATCCATCCATCCATCCCTCCATCCATCCATCCCTCCAGCCAGCCATCCATCCAGCCATCCATTCGTCCATCCATCCATCCAGCCTTCCATCCATCCATCCATCCCTCCAGCCAGCCATCCATCCAGCCATCCATCCTTCCAGCCATCCATCCTGCCATCCATCCATCCATCCATCGCTCCAGCCAGCCATCCATCCAGCCAGCCATCCAGCCATCCATCATTCAATCCATCCCTCCAGCCAGCCATGCATCCAGCCATCCTTCCATCCAGCCATCCATCCAGCCATCCATCCATGACTCCATCCCTCCAGCCAGCCATCCATCCAGCCATCCATCGATCTAGCCATCCATTCAGCCATCCATCCATCCATTACTCCAGCCAGCCATCCACCCAGCCTTCCATCCATCCAGCCATCCGTCCAGCCATCCATTAATCCATCCATTCCTCCAGCCAGCAATCCATCCAGCCATCCATCCAGCCATCCATCCAGCCACCCATCCATCCCTCCAGCAAGCGATCCATCCAGACATCCATCCATCCAGCCATCCATCCAGCCATCCATCCATCCATCCATCCCTCCAGCCAGCCATCCATCCAGCCATCCATCCATCCAGCCATCTCTCCAGACAGCCACCCATCCGGAAATCCATCCATCCAGCCATCCATCCAGCCACCCATGCAGCCATCCATCACTCCAGCCAGCCATCCATCCAGCCATCCATCTATACAGCCATCCATCCAGCCATCGATTCATCCATCCCTCCAGCCAGCCTTCCATCCATCCCTCCAGCCAGCCAGCCATCCATCCATCCATCCATCCATCCATCCATCCATCCATCCATACATCAATCCATCCATCCATCCATCCAGCCAGCCATCCATCCAGCCATCCATCCAGCCATCCATCCATCCATCCATCCATCCAGCCATCCATCCATTCATCCATCCATCCATCCAGCCATCCATCCAGCCATCCATCCATACATCCAGCCAACCAGTCATCCATCCATCCAGCCAGCCATCAAGACATCCAGCCATCCATCCAGCCATCCATCCAGCCATCCATCCAGCCATCCATCCATCCTTCCATCCCTCCAGCCAGCCATCCATCCAGCCATCAATCCAACTAGCCATCCATCCAACCATACACGCATCCATCACTCCAGCCAGCCATCCATCCAGCCATCTATCCATCCAGCCATCCATACAGCCATCCATCCATCCATCCATCCTTCCCTCCAGCCAGCCATCCATCCAGCCATCCATCCATACATCCCTCCAGCCAATCGTCCATCCAGCCATCCATCCATCCAGCCATCCATCCAGCCATCCATCCATGGATCCATCTCTCCAGCCAGCCATCCATCCAGCCATTCCTCCATCCAGACATCCATCCAGCCATCCATCCATCCCTCCAGCCAGCCATCCATCCAGCCATCCCTCCATCCATCCGTCCATCCATCCATCCAGCCATCCATCCAGCCATCCATCCATCCAGACTTCCAGCCATCCAGCCATCCATCCATCCATCCATCCATCCATCCATCCATCCAACCATCCAGCCATCCATCCAGCCATCCATCCATTAAGCCATCCATCCAGCGAGTCATCCATCCAGCCATCCATCCATCCAGCCATCCATTCAGCCATCCATCCATCCCTCCAGCCAGCCATTCATCCAGCCATCCATCCATCCAGCCATCCATCCAGCCATCCATCCATTCATCCATCCATCCCTCCAGCAAGCCATCCATCCAGCCATCCAGCCATCTATCCAGCCAACCATCCATCCATCCATCCCTCCAGCAAGCCATCCATCCAGCCATCCCTCCATCCAGCCATCCATCCAGCCATCCATGCATTCATCCATCTCTCCATCCAGCCATCCATCCAGCCAATCATCCATCCATCCATACCTCCAATCAGCCATCCACCCATCCATCCATCAAGCCATCCATCCAGCCATCCATCCCTCCAGCCAGCCAGCCAATAAGCCATCCATCCATCCAGCCATCCATCCAGCCATCCATCCATCGCTCCAGCCAGCCATCCATCCAGCAATCCCTCCATCCAGCCATCCATCCAGCCATCCATCCATCCATCCACCCAGCCAGCCAACCATCCAGCCATCCCTCCATCCAGCCATCCACCCATCCATCCATCCATCCAGCCAGCTATCCATCCAGCAATCCATCCATCCAGCCATCCAACCAGTCATCCATCCATCAATCCATTCCTCCAGCCAGCCATCCATCCAGCCATCCATCCAAACCAGCCATCCATTCAGCCATCCATCCATCCATTACTCCAGCCAGCCATCCACCCAGCGTTCCATCCATCCAGCCATCCGTCCAGCCATCCATTAATCCATCCATTCCTCCAGCCAGCAATCCATCCAGCCATCCATCCAGCCATCCATCCAGCCACCCATCCATCCCTCCAGCAAGCCATCCATCCAGACATCCATCCATCCAGCCATCCATCCAGCCATCCATCCATCCATCCATCCCTCCAGCCAGCCATCCATCCAGCCATCCATCCATCCAGCCATCTCTCCAGACAGCCATCCATCCGGAAATCCATCCATCCAGCCATCCATCCAGCCACCCATGCATCCATCCATCCCTCCAGCCAGCCATCCATCCAGCCATCCATCTATCCAGCCATCCATCCAGCCATCGATTCATCCATCCCTCCAGCCAGCCTTCCATCCATCCCTCCAGCCAGCCAGCCATCCATCCATCCATCCATCCATCCATCCATCCATCCATCCATCCATCCATCCATCCAGCCAGCCATCCATCCAGCCATCCATCCAGCCATCCATCCATCCATCCATCCATCCAGCCATCCATCCATTCATCCATCCATCCATCCAGCCATCCATCCAGCCATCCATCCATACATCCAGCCAACCAGTCATCCATCCATCCAGCCAGGCATCAAGACATCCAGCCATCCATCCAGCCATCCATCCAGCCATCCATCCATCCTTCCATCCCTCCAGCCAGCCATCCATCCAGCCATCAATCCAACTAGCCATCCATCCAACCATACACGCATCCATCACTCCAGCCAGCCATCCATCCAGCCATCTATCCATACAGCCATCCATACAGCCATCCATCCATCCATCCATCCTTCCCTCCAGCCAGCCATCCATCCAGCCATCCATCCATACATCCCTCCAGCCAATCGTCCATCCAGCCATCCATCCATCCAGCCATCCATCCAGCCATCCATCCATCGATCCATCTCTCCAGCCAGCCATCCATCCAGCCATTCCTCCATCCAGACATCCATCCAGCCATCCATCCCTCCAGCCAGCCATCCATCCAGCCATCCCTCCATCCATCCGTCCATCCATCCATCCAGCCATCCATCCAGCCATCCATCCATCCAGACTTCCAGCCATCCAGCCATCCATCCATCCATCCATCCATCCATCCATCCATCCAACCATCCAGCCATCCTTCCAGCCATCCATCCATTAAGCCATCCATCCAGCGAGTCATCCATCCAGCCATCCATCCATCCAGCCATCCATTCAGCCATCCATCCATCCCTCCAGCCAGCCATTCATCCAGCCATCCATCCATCCAGCCATCCATCCAGCCATCCATCCATTCATCCATCCATCCCTCCAGCAAGCCATCCATCCAGCCATCCAGCCATCCAGCCATCAATCCAGCCAACCATCCATCCATCCATCCCTCCAGCAAGCCATCCATCCAGCCATCCCTCCATCCAGCCATCCATCCAGCCATCGATGCATTCATCCATCTCTCCATCCAGCCATCCATCCAGCCAATCATCCATCCATCCATACCTCCAATCAGCCATCCACCATTCCATCCATCAAGCCATCCATCCAGCCATCCATCCCTCCAGCCAGCCAGCCAATAAGCCATCCATCCATCCAGCCATCCATCCAGCCATCCATCCATCGCTCCAGCCAGCCATCCATCCAGCAATCCCTCCATCCAGCCATCCATCCAGCCATCCATCCATCCATCCATCCAGCAAGCCAACCATCCAGCCATCCCTCCATCCAGCTATCCACCCATCCATCCATCCCTCCAGCCAGCTATCCATCCAGCAATCCATCCATCCAGCCATCCAACCAGTCATCTATCCATCAATCCATCCCTCCAGCCAGCCAGCCATCCAGCCATCCATCCAAACCAGCCGTCCATCCAGCCATCCATCCATCCATGCATCCCTCCAGGCAGCCATCCATCCAGCCATCCATTCATCCATCCCTCCCTCTAGCCAGCCAACCATCCAGACATCCCTCCATCCAGCCATCCATCCATCCATCCCTCCAGCCAGCCATCCATCCAGCCATCCATCCATCCAGCCATCCATCCAGCCATCCATCCATCAATCCATCCCTCCAGCCAGCCATCCATCCAGCCATCCATCCATCCAGCCGTCCATCCAGCCATCCATCCATCCAGCCATCCATCCATCCAGACTTCCAGCCATCCAGCCATCCATCCATCCAGCCATCCAGCCAGCCATCCATCCAGCCATCAATCCAACTAGCCATCCATCCAACCATCCACGCATCCATCACTCCAGCCAGCCATCCATCCAGCCATCCAGCCATCCAGCCATCCATACAGCCATCCTTCCATCCATCCATCCATCCCTCCAGCCAGCCATCCATCCAGCCATCCATCCATCCAAACCTCCAGCCATTCGTCCATCCAGCAATCCATCCATCCAGCCATCCATCCAGCCATCCATCCATCCATCCATCCCTCCAGCCAGCCATCCTTCCAGCCATTCCTCCATCCAGACATCCATCCAGACAGCCATCCATCCTTCCATCCAGCCATCCATCCAGCCATCCCTCCATCCATCCGTCCATCCATCCAGCCATCCATCCAGCCATCCATCCAGACTTCCAGCCATCCAGCCATCCATCCACCAGCCATCCATCCATCCAGCCATCCATCCATCCAACCATCCAGCCATCCATCCAGCCATCCATCCATTAAGCCATACATCCAGCCATCCATCCATCCATCCATCCCGCCAGCGAGCCATCCATCCAGCCATCCATCCATCCAGCCATCCATCCAGCCATCCATCCATTCCTCCAGCCAGCCATTCATTCAGCCATCCATCCATCCAGCCATCCATCCAGCCATCCATCCATCCATCCATCCATCCCTCCAGCAAGCCATCCATCCAGCCATCCAGCCATCCAGCCATCAATCCAGCCAACCATCCATCCATCCATCCCTCCAGCAAGCTATCCATCCAGCCATCCCTCCATCCAGCCATCCATCCAGCCATCCATGCATTCATCCATCTCTCCATCCAGCCATCCATTCAGCCAATCATCCAACCATCCATACCTCCAGCCAGCCATCCATCCATCCATCCATCCATCCAGCCATCCATCCAGCCATCCATCCCTCCAGCCAGCCAGCCATTAAGCCATCCATCCATCCAGCCATCCATCCAGCCATCCGTCCATCCCTCCAGCCAGCCATCCATCCAGCAATCCCTCCATCCAGCCATCCATCCAGCCATCCATCCATCCATCCAGCCAGCCAACCATCCAGCCATCCCTCCATCCAACCATCCACCCATCCATCCAGCAATCCATCCAGCCATCCATCCATCCATCCATCCCTCCAGCCAGCTATCCACCCAGCCATCCATCCATCCAGCCATCCATTCGGCCATCCATCCAGCCATCAATCCATCCAGCCATCCATCCAGCCATCCATCCGTTCATTCCTACAGCCATCCATCGATCTAGCCATCCATTCAGCCATCCATCCATCCATCCATCCCTCCATCCATCCATCCCTCCAGCCAGCCATCCATCCAGCCATCCATTCGTCCATCCATCCATCCAGCCTTCCATCCATCCATCCATCCCTCCAGCCAGCCATCCATCCAGCCATCCATCCTTCCAGCCATCCATCCTGCCATCCATCCATCCATCCATCGCTCCAGCCAGCCATCCATCCAGCCAGCCATCCAGCCATCCATCATTCAATCCATCCCTCCAGCCAGCCATGCATCCAGCCACCCTTCCTTCCAGCCATCCATCCAGCCATCCATCCATGACTCCATCCCTCCAGCCAGCCATCCATCCAGCCATTCATCGATCTAGCCATCCATTCAGCCATCCATCCATCCATTACTCCAGCCAGCCTTCCACCCAGCCTTCCATCCATCCAGCCATCCGTCCAGCCATCCATTAATCCATCCATTCCTCCAGCCAGCAATCCATCCAGCCATCCATCCAGCCATCCATCCAGCCACCCATCCATCCCTCCAGCAAGCCATCCATCCAGACATCCATCCATCCAGCCATCCATCCAGCCACCCATGCATCCATCCATCCCTCCAGCCAGCCATCCATCCAGCCATCCATCTATCCAGCCATCCATCCAGCCATCCATCCATCCATCCTTCCAGCCAGCCTTCGATCCATCACTCCAGCCACCCATCCATCCATCCATCCATCAATCCATCCATCCATCCATCCATCCATCCATCCATCCATCCATCCATCCATCCAGCCATCCATCCAGCCATCCATCCAGCCATCCATCCATCCATCCATTCAGCCATCCATCCATTCATCCATCCATCCATCCAGCCATCCATCCAGCCATCCATCCATACATCCAGCCAACCAGTCATCCATCCATCCAGCCAGCCATCAAGACATCCAGCCATCCATCCAGCCATCCATCCAGCCATCCATCCATCCTTCCATCCCTCCAGCCAGCCATCCATCCAGCCATCAATCCAACTAGCCATCCATCCAACCATCCACGCATCCATCACACCAGCCAGCCATCCATCCAGCCATCTATCCATCCAGCCATCCATACAGCCATCCATCCATCCATCCATCCTTCCCTCCAGCCAGCCATCCATCCAGCCATCCATCCATACATCCCTCCAGCCAATCGTCCATCCAGCCATCCATCCATCCAGCCATCCATCCAGCCATCCATCCATCGATCCATCTCTCCAGCCTGCCATCCATCCAGCCATTCCTCCATCCAGACATCCATCCAGCCATCCATCCATCCCTCCAGCCAGCCATCCACCCAGCCATCCCTCCATCCATCCGTCCATCCATCCAGCCATCCATCCAGCCATCCATCCATCCAGACTTCCAGACATCCAGCCATCCATCCATTCAGCCATTCATCCATCCAGCCATCCATCCATCCAACCATCCAGCCATCCATCCAGCCATCCATCCATTAAGCTATCCATCCAGCGAGTCATCCATCCAGCCATCCCTCCATCCAGCCATCCATTCAGCCATCCATCCATCCCTCCAGCCAGCCATTCATCCAGCCATCCATCCATCCAGCCATCCATCCAGCCTTCCATCCATCCATCCATCCATCCCTCCAGCAAGCCATCCATCCAGCCATCCAGCCATCCAGCCATCAATCCAGCCAACCATCCATCCATCCATCCCTCCAGCAAGCCATCCATCCAGCTATCCGTCCATCCAGCCATCCATCCATGCATTCATCCATCTCTCCATCCAGCCATCCATCCAGCCAATCATCCATCCATCCATACCTCCAGCCAGCCATCCATCCATCCATCCATCCAGCCATCCATCCAGCCATCCATCCCTCCAGCCAGCCAGCCATTAAGCCATCCATCCATCCAGCCATCCATCCAGCCATCCATCCATCGCTCCAGCCAGCCATCCATCCAGCAATCCCTCCATCCAGCCATCCATCCAGCCATCCATCCATCCATCCATCCAGCCAGCCAACCATCCAGCCATCCCTCCATCCAGCCATCCACCCATCCATCCATCCCTCCAGCCAGCCATCCATCCAGCAATCCATCCATCCAGCCATCCAACCAGTCATCCATCCATCAATCCATCCCTCCAGCCAGCCATCCATCCAACCATCCATCCAAACCAGCCGTCCATCCAGCCATCCGTCCATCCATGCATCCCTCTAGCCAGCCATCCATCCGGCCATCCATTCATCCATCCATCCCTCTAGCCAGCCAACCATCCAGCCATCCCTCCATCCAGCCATCCATCCATCCATCCCTCCAGCCAGCCATCCATCCAGCCATCCATCCATCCAGCCATCCATCAAGCCATCCATCCATCAATCCATCCCTCCAGCCAGCCATCCATCCAGCCATCCATCCATCCAGCCGTCCATCCAGCCATCCATCCATCCCTCCAGCCAGCCATCCAGCCAGCCATCCATCCATCCCTCCAGCCAGCCAACCATCTAGCCATCCCTAGATCCAGCCATCCCTCCATCCCTCCATCCAGCCATCCATCCATCCCTCCAGCCAGCCATCTATCCAGCCATCCATGCATCCAGCCATCCATCCAGCCATCCATCCATCAATCCATCCCTCCAGCCAGCCATCCATCCAACCATCAATCCATCCATCCATCCCTCCAGCCAGCTATCCATCCAGCCAGCCATCCATCCAGCCATCCATTCAGCCATCCATCCAGCCATCGATCCATCCAGCCATCAATCCAGCCATCCATCCATCCATCCATTCCTCCAGCCAGCCATCCATCCAGCCATCCATTCATCCAGTCATCCTTCCAGCCATCCATCCATCCATCCCTCCAGCCAGCCAGCCATCCAGCCATCCAACCGTCCAGCCAACCAGCCAGCCAACCATCCAGCCATCCCTCCATCCAGCCATCCATCCATCCATCCATCCCTCCAGCCAGCCATCCATCCAGCCATCCATCCATCCAGCAACCCATCCAGCCATCCATCCATCAATCCATCCCTCCAGCCAGCCATCCATCCATCCATCCATCCAGCCACCCAGCCAGCCATCCCTCCATCCATCCATCCCTCCAGCCAGCTATCTTTCCAGCCATCCATCCATCCAGCCATCCATTCAGCCATCCATCCAGCCATCCATCCATCCATCCATCCAGCCAGCCAGCCAACCATCCAGCCATCCCTCCATCCAGCCATCCAACCATCAATCCATCCCTCCAGCCAGCCATCCATCCAGCCATCCATCCATCAATCCATCCCTCCAGCCAGCCGTCCATCCAGCCATCCATACAAACCAGCCGTCCATCCAGCCATCCAACCATCCATGCATCCCTCCAGCCAGCCATCCATCCATCCAGCCAGCCAACCATCAAGCCATACCTCCAGCCAGCCATCAAACCATCCAACCCTCCAGCCAGCCATCCATCCAGCCATCCATCCATCCAGCCATCCATCCAGCCATCCATCCCTCAATCCATCCCTCCAGCCAGCCATCCATCCAGCCATCCATCCATCCAGCCGTCCATCCAGCCACCCATCCATCCCTCCAGCCAGCCATCCATCCAGCCATCCATCCATCCATCCATCCCTCCAGCCAGCCAACCATCCAGCCAACCCTACATCCAGCCATCCCCCCATCCAGCCATCCATTCATCCCTCCAGCCAGCCATCCATCCAGCCATCCATCCATCCAGCCATCCATCCAGCCATCCATCCATCAATCCATCCCTCCAGCCAGCCATCCATCCAGCCATCCAATCCATCCAGCAGTCCATCCAACCATCCATCCATCCATCCATCCCTCCAGCCAGCTATTCATCCAGCCATCCATCCATCCAGCCATCCATTCAGCCATCCATCCAGCCATCCATCCATCCAGCCATCAATCCAGCCATCCATCCTGCCATCCATCCATCCAGCCATCCATCCAGACATCCATCCATCCTTCCCTCCAGCCAGCCATCCATCCAGCCATCCAACCGTCCAGGCTTCCAGCCAGCCAACCATCCAGCGATCCCTCCATCCAGCCATCCATCCATCCATCCATCCCTCCAGCCAGCCATCCATCCAGCCATCCATCCATTCAGCAACCCATCCAGCTCTTCATCCATCAATCCATCCCTCCAGCCAGCCATCCATCCAGCCATCCATCTATCCAGCCATCCATCCAGCCATCCATCCATCCATCCATCCCTCCAGCCAGCTTTCTATCCAGCCATCCGTCCATCCAGCTATCCATTCAGCCATACATCCAGCCATCCATCCATCCAGCCATCCATCCAGCCATTCATCCATCCTCCCATTCCTCCATCCAGCCATCCATCCAGCCATCCATCCATCCAGCCATCCATCCAGCCATCCATCGATCCATCCCTCCAGCCAGCCATCCATCCAGCCATCCATCCACCAGCCATCCATCCATCCAGCCATCCATCCAGCCATCCATCCAAACCAGCCGTCCATCCAGCCATCCATCCATCCATGCATTCCTCCAGCGAGCCATCCATCCAGCCATCCATCCATCCATCCATCCCTCTAGCCAGCCAACCATCCAGCCATCCCTCCATCCAGCCATCTATCCATTCATCCCTCCAGCCTGCCATCCATCCAGCCATCCATCCATCCAGCCATCCATCCAGCCATCCATCCATCAATCCATCCCTCCAGCCAGCCATCCATCCAGCCATCCATCCATCCAGCCGTCCATCCAGCCATCCATCCATCCCTCCATCCAGCCATCCATCCAGCCATCCATGCATTCATCCATCTCTCCATCCAGCCATCCATCCCGCCAATCATCCATCCATCCATACCTCCAGCCAGCCATCCATCCATCCATCCATCCATCCATCCAGCCATCCATCCAGCCATCCATCCCTCCAGCCAGCCAGCCATTAAGCCATCCATCCATCCAGCCATCCATCCAGCCATCCGTCCATCCCTCCAGCCAGCCATCCAACCAGCAATCCCTCCATCCAGCCATCCATCCAGCCATCCATCCATCCATCCATCCAGCCAGCCAGCCAACCATCCAGCCATCCCTCCATCCAACCATCCACCCATCCATCCAGCCATCCATCCAGCCATCCATCCATCCATCCATCCCTCCAGCCAGCTATCCACCCAGCCATCCATCCATCCAGCCATCCATTCAGCCATCCATCCAGCCATCAATCCATCCAGCCATCCATCCAGCCATCCATCCATCCATTCCTACAGCCATCCATCGATCTAGCCATCCATTCAGCCATCCATCCATCCATCCATCTCTCCATCCATCCCTCCAGCCAGCCATCCATCCAGCAATCCATTCGTCCATCCATCCACCCAGCCTTCCATCCATCCATCCATCCATCCCTCCATCCATCCATCCCTCCAGCCAGCCAACCATCCGGACATCCATTCATGCAGCCATCCACCCAGCCACCTATCCATTCTTCCATCTCTCCAGCCAGACAGCCATCCAGCCATCCATCTATCCAGCCATCCATCCAGCCAGCCATCCAGCCATCCCTTCAGCCAGCCATCCATCCAGCCATCCATCCTTCCAGCCATCCATCCTGCCATCCATCCATCCATCCATCCATCCAAACCAGCCGTCCATCCAGCCATCCGTCCATCCATGCATCCCTCCAGCCAGCCATCCATTCGGCCATCCATTCATCCATCCATCCCTCTAGCCAGCCAACCATCCAGCCATCCCTCCATCCAGCCATCCATCCATCCATCCCTCCAGCCAGCCATCCATCCAGCCATCCATCCATCCAGCCATCCATCCAGCCATCCATCCATCAATCCATCCCTCCAGCCAGCCATCCATCCAGCCATCCATCCATCCAGCCGTCCATCCAGCCATCCATCCATCCCTCCAGCCAGCCATCCAGCCAGCCATCCATCCATCCCTCCAGCCAGCCAACCATCTAGCCATCCCTAGATCCTGCCATCCCTCCATCCCTCCATCCAGCCATCCATCCATCCCTCCAGCCAGCCATCTATCCAGCCATCCATGCATCCAGCCATCCATCCAGCCATCCATCCATCAATCCATCCCTCCAGCCAGCCATCCATCCAACCATCCATCCATCCATCCATCCCTCCAGCCAGCTATCCATCCAGCCAGCCATCCATCCAGCCATCCATTCAGCCATCCATCCAGCCATCGATCCAACCAGCCATCAATCCAGCCATCCATCCATCCATCCATTCCTCCAGCCAGCCATCCATCCAGCCATCCATTCATCCAGTCATCCTTCCAGCCATCCATCCATCCATCCCTCCAGCCAGCCAGCCATCCAGCCATCCAACCGTCCAGCCAACCAGCGAGCCAACCATCCAGCCATCCCTCCATCCAGCCATCCATCCATCCATCCATCCCTCCAGCCAGCCATCCATCCAGCCATCCATCCATCCAGCAACCCATCCAGCCATCCATCCATCAATCCATCCCTCCAGCCAACCATCCATCCATCCATCCATCCAGCCATCCAGCCAGCCATCCCTCCATCCATCCATCCCTCCAACCAGCTATCTTTCCAGCCATCCATCCATCCAGCCATCCATTCAGCCATCCATCCAGCTACCCATCCATCCATCCATCCAGCCAGCCAGCCAACCATCCAGCCATCCCTCCATCCAGCCATCCACCCATCAATCCATCCCTCCAGCCAGCCATCCATCCAGCCATCCATCCATCAATCCATCCCTCCAGCCAGCTGTCCATCCAGCCATCCATCCAAACCAGCCGTCCATCCAGCCATCCAACCATCCATGCACCCTCCAGCCAGCCATCCATCCATCCATCCCTCCAGCCAGCCAACCATCAAGCCATACCTCCATCCAGTCATCCATCAATCCATCCCTCCAGCCAGCCATCCATCCAGCCATCCATCCATCCAGCCGTCCATCCAGCCACCCATCCATCCCTCCAGCCAGCCATCCATCCAGTCATCCATCCATCCATCCATCCCTCCAGCCAGCCAACCATCCAGCCAACCCTACATCCAGCCATCCCTCCATCCAGCCATCCATCCATCCCTCCAGCCAGCCATCCATCCAGCCATCCATCCATCCAGCCATCCATCCAGCCATCCATCCATCAATCCATCCCTCCAGCCAGCCATCCATCCAGCCATCCAATCCATCCAGCAGTCCATCCAACCATCCATCCATCCATCCATCCCTCCAGCCAGCTATCCATCCAGCCATCCACCCATCCAGCCATCCATTCAGCCATCCATCCAGCCATCCATCCATCCAGCCATCAATCCAGCCATCTATCCACCCATCCATTCCTCCAGCCAGCCATCCATCCAGCCATCCATCCATCCAGCCATCCATCCAGACATCCATCCATCCTTCCCTCCAGCCAGCCATCCATCCAGCCATCCAACCGTCCAGCCTTCCAGCCAGCCAACCATCCAGCGATCCCTCCATCCAGCCATCCATCCATCCATCCATCCCTCCAGCCAGCCATCCATCCAGCCATCCATCCATCCAGCAACCCATCCAGCCATTCATCCATCAATCCATCCCTCCACCCAGCCATCCATCCAGCCATCCATCTATCCAGCCAACCATCCAGCCATCCATCCATCCATCCATCCCTCCAGCCAGCTTTCTATCCAGCCATCCGTCCATCCAGCTATCCATTCAGCCATACATTCAGCCATCCATCCATCCAGCCATCCATCCAGCCATTCATCCATCCTCCCATTCCTCCATCCAGCCATCCATCCAGCCATCCATCCATCCAGCCATCCATCCAGCCATCCATCGATCCATCCCTCCAGCCAGCCATCCATCCAGCCATCCATCCGTCCAGCCATCCATCCATCCAGCCATCCATCCAGCCATCCATCCAAACCAGCCGTCCATCCAGCCATCCATCCATCCATGCATTCCTCCAGCCAGCCATCCATCCAGCCATCCATCCATCCATCCATCCCTCTAGCCAGCCAACCATCCAGCCATCCCTCCATCCAGCCATCTATCCATTCATCCCTCCAGCCTGCCATCCATCCAGCCATCCATCCATCCAGCCATCCATCCAGCCATCCATCCATCAATCCATCCCTCCAGCCAGCCATCCATCCAGCCATCCATCCATCCAGCCGTCCATCCAGCCATCCATCCATCCCTCCATCCAGCCATCCATCCAGCCATCCATGCATTCATCCATCTCTCCAACCAGCCATCCATCCCGCCAATCATCCATCCATCCATACCTCCAGCCAGCCATCCATCCATCCATCCATCCATCCATCCAGCCATCCATCCAGCCATCCATCCCTCCAGCCAGCCAGCCATTAAGCCATCCATCCATCCAGCCATCCATCCAGCCATCCGTCCATCCCTCCAGCCAGCCATCCAACCAGCAATCCCTCCATCCAGCCATCCATCCAGCCATCCATCCATCCATCCATCCATCCAGCCAGCCAGCCAACCATCCAGCCATCCCTCCATCCAACCATCCACCCATCCATCCAGCCATCCATCCAGCCATCCATCCATCCATCCATCCCTCCAGCCAGCTATCCACCCAGCCATCCATCCATCCAGCCATCCATTCAGCCATCCATCCAGCCATCAATCCATCCAGCCATCCATCCAGCCATCCATCCATCCATTCCTACAGCCATCCATCGATCTAGCCATCCATTCAGCCATCCATCCCTCCATCCATCCATCCCTCCAGCCAGCCATCCATCCAGCCGTCCATTCGTCCATCCATCCACCCAACCTTCCATCCATCCATCCATCCATCCCTCCATCCATCCATCCCTCCAGCCAGCCAACCATCCGGACATCCATCCATGCAGCCATCCACCCAGCCACCTATCCATTCTTCCATCTCTCCAGCCAGACAGCCATCCAGCCATCCATCTATCCAGCCATCCATCCAGCCAGCCATCCAGCCATCCCTCCAGCCAGCCATCCATCCATCCATCCATCCTTCCAGCCATCCATCCTGCCATCCATCCATCCATCCATCGCTCCAGCCAGCCATCCATCCAGCCAGCCATCCAGCCATCCATCATTCAATCCATCCCTCCAGCCAGCCATGCATCCAGCCATCCTTCCATCCAGCCATCCATCCAGCCATCCATCCATGACTCCATCCCTCCAGCCAGCCATCCATCCAGCCATCCATCGATCTAGCCATCCATTCAGCCATCCATCCATCCATTACTCCAGCCAGCCATCCACACAGCCTTCCATCCATCCAGCCATCCGTCCAGCCATCCATTAATCCATCCATTCCTCCAGCCAGCAATCCATCCAGCCATCCATCCAGCCATCCATCCAGCCACCCATCCATCCCTCCAGCAAGCCATCCATCCAGACATCCATCCATCCAGCCATCCATCCAGCCATCCATCCATCCATCCATCCCTCCAGCCAGCCATCCATCCAGACATCCATCCATCCAGCCATCTCTCCAGACAGCCATCCATCCGTAAATCCATCCATCCAGCCATCCATCCAGCCACCCATGCATCCATCCATCCCTCCAGCCAGCCATCCATCCAGCCATCCATCTATCCAGCCATCCATCCAGCCATCCATCCATCCATCCCTCCGGCCAGCCTTCCATCCATCCCTCCAGCCACCCATCCATCCATCCATCCATCAATCCATCCATCCATCCATCCATCCATCCATCCATCCATCCATCCAGCCATCCATCCAGCCATCCATCCAGCCATCCATCCATCCATCCATCCAGCCATCCATCCATTCATCCATCCATCCATCCAGCCATCCATCAAGCCATCCATCCATACATCCAGCAAACCAGTCATCCATCCATCCAGCCAGCCATCAAGACATCCAGCCATCCATCCAGCCATCCATCCAGCCATCCATCCATCCTTTCAACCCTCCAGCCAGCCATCCATCCAGCCATCAATCCAACTAGCCATCCATCCAACCATCCACGCATCCATCACTCCAGCCAGCCATCCATCCAGCCATCTATCCATCCAGCCATCCATACAGCCATCCATCCATCCATCCATCCTTCCCTCCAGCCAGCCATCCATCCAGCCATCCATCCATACATCCCTCCAGCCAATCGTCCATCCAGCCATCCATCCATCCAGCCATCCATCCAGCCATCCATCCATCGATCCATCTCTCCAGCCAGCCATCCATCCAGCCATTCCTCCATCCAGACATCCATCCAGCCATCCATCCATCCCTCCAGCCAGCCATCCATCCAGCCATCCCTCCATCCATCCGTCCATCCATCCAGCCATCCATCCAGCCATCCATCCATCCAGACTTCCAGCCATCCAGCCATCCATCCATTCAGCCATTCATCCATCCAGCCATCCATCCATCCAACCATCCAGCCATCCATCCAGCCATCCATCCATTAATCCATCCATCCAGCGAGTCATCCATCCAGCCATCCATCCATCCAGCCATCCATTCAGCCATCCATCCATCCCTCCAGCCAGCCATTCATCCAGCCATCCATCCATCCAGCCATCCATCCAGCCATCCATCCATCCATCCATCCATCCCTCCAGCAAGCCATCCATCCAGCCATCCAGCCATCCAGCCATCAATCCAGCCAACCATCCATCCATCCATCCCTCCAGCAAGCTATCCATCCAGCTATCCCTCCATCCAGCCATCCATCCAGCCATCCATGCATTCATCCATCTCTCCATCCAGCCATCCATCCAGCCAATCATCCATCCATCCATACCTCCAGCCAGCCATCCATCCATCCATCCATCCAGCCATCCATCCAGCCATCCATCCCTCCAGCCAGCCAGCCATTAAGCCATCCATCCATCCAGCCATCCATCCAGCCATCCATCCATCGCTCCAGCCAGCCATCCATCCAGCAATCCCTCCATCCAGCCATTCATCCAGCCATCCATCCATCCATCCATCCAGCCAGCCAACCATCCAGCCATCCCTCCATCCAGCCATCCACCCATCCATCCATCCCTCCAGCCAGCCATCCATCCAGCAATCCATCCATCCAGCCATCCAACCAGTCATCCATCCATCAATCCATCCCTCCAGCCAGCCATCCATCCAGCCATCCATCCAAACCAGCCGTCCATCCAGCCATCCGTCCATCCATGCATCCCTCCAGCCAGCCATCCATCCGGCCATCCATTCATCTATCCATCCCTCTAGCCAGCCAACCATCCAGCCATCCCTCCATCCAGCCATCCACACAGCCTTCCATCCATCCAGCCATCCGTCCAGCCATCCATTAATCCATCCATTCCTCCAGCCAGCAATCCATCCAGCCATCCATCCAGCCATCCATCCAGCCACCCATCCATCCCTCCAGCAAGGCATCCATCCAGACATCCATCCATCCAGCCATCCATCCAGCCATCCATCCATCCATCCATCCCTCCAGCCAGCCATCCATCCAGCCATCCATCCATCCAGCCATCTCTCCAGACAGCCATCCATCCGTAAATCCATCCATCCAGCATCCATCCAGCCACCCATGCATCCATCCATCCCTCCAGCCAGCCATCCATCCAGCCATCCATCTATCCAGCCATCCATCCAGCCATCCATCCATCCCTCCAGCCAGCCTTCCATCCATCCCTCCAGCCACCCATCCATCCATCCATCCATCAATCCATCCATCCATCCATCCATCCATCCATCCATCCATCCATCCATCCATCCAGCCATCCATCCAGCCATCCATCCAGCCATCCATCCATCCATCCATCCAGCCATCCATCCATTCATCCATCCATCCATCCAGCCATCCATCCAGCCATCCATCCATACATCCAGCAAACCAGTCATCCATCCATCCAGCCAGCCATCAAGACATCCAGCCATCCATCCAGCCTACCATCCAGCCATCCATCCATCCTTCCAACCCTCCAGCCAGCCATCCATCCAGCCATCAATCCAACTAGCCATCCATCCAACCATCCACGCATCCATCACTCCAGCCAGCCATCCATCCAGCCATCTATCCATCCAGCCATCCATACAGCCATCCATCCATCCATCCATCCTTCCCTCCAGCCAGCCATCCATCCAGCCATCCATCCATACATCCCTCCAGCCAATCCTCCATCCAGCCATCCATCCATCCAGCCATCCATCCAGCCATCCATCCATCGATCCATCTCTCCAGCCAGCCATCCATCCAGCCATTCCTCCTTCCAGACATCCATCCAGCCATCCATCCATCCCTCCAGCCAGCCATCCATCCAGCCATCCCTCCATCCATCCGTCCATCCATCCAGCCATCCATCCAGCCATCCATCCATCCAGACTTCCAGCCATCCAGCCATCCATCCATTCAGCCATTCATCCATCCAGCCATCCATCCATCCAACCATCCAGCCATCCATCCAGCCATCCATCCATTAATCCATCCATCCAGCGAGTCATCCATCCAGCCATCCATCCATCCAGCCATCCATTCAGCCATCCATCCATCCCTCCAGCCAGCCATTCATCCAGCCATCCATCCATCCAGCCATCCATCCAGCCATCTATCCATCCATCCATCCATCCCTCCAGCAAGCCATCCATCCAGCCATCCAGCCATCCAGCCATCAATCCAGCCAACCATCCATCCATCCATCCCTCCAGCAAGCCATCCATCCAGCTATCCCTCCATCCAGCCATCCATCCAGCCATCCATGCATTCATCCATCTCTCCATCCAGCCATCCATCCAGCCAATCATCCATCCATCCATACCTCCAGCCAGCCATCCATCCATCCATCCATCCAGCCATCCATCCAGCCATCCATCCCTCCAGCCAGCCAGCCATTAAGCCATTCATCCATCCAGCCATCCATCCTGCCATCCATCCATCGCTCCAGCCAGCCATCCATCCAGCAATCCCTCCATCCAGCCATCCATCCAGCCATCCATCCATCCATCCATCCAGCCAGCCAACCATCCAGCCATCCCTCCATCCAGCCATCCACCCATCCATCCATCCCTCCAGCCAGCCATCCGTCCAGCAATCCATCCATCCAGCCATCCAACCAGTCATCCATCCATCAATCCATCCCTCCAGCCAGCCATCCATCCAGCCATCCATCCAAACCAGCCGTCCATCCAGCCATCCGTCCATCCATGCATCCCTCCAGCCAGCCATCCATCCGGCCATACATTCATCCATCCATCCCTCTAGCCAGCCAACCATCCAGCCATCCCTCCATCCAGCCATCCATCCATCCATCCCTCCAGCCAGCCATCCATCCAGCCATCCATCCATCCAGCCATCCATCCAGCCATCCATCCATCAATCCATCCCTCCTGCCAGCCATGCATCCAGCCATCCATCCATCCAGCCGTCCATCCAGCCATCCATCCCTCCCTCCAGCCAGCCATCCAGCCAGCCATCCATCCATCCCTCCAGCCAGCCAACCATCTAGCCATCCCTAGATCCAGCCATCCCTCCATCCCTCCATCCAGCCATCCATCCATCCCTCCAGCCAGCCATCTATCCAGCCATCCATGCATCCAGCCATCCATCCAGCCATCCATCCATCAATCCATCCCTCCAGCCAGCCATCCATCCAACCATCCATCCATCCATCCATCCCTCCAGCCAGCTATCCATCCAGCCAGCCATCCATCCAGCCATCCATTCAGCCATCCATCCAGCCATCGATCCATCCAGCCATCAATCCAGCCATCCATCCATCCATCCATTCCTCCAGCCAGCCATCCATCCAGCCATCCATTCATCCAGTCATCCTTCCAGCCATCCATCCAACCATCCCTCCAGCCAGCCAGCCATCCAGCCATCCAACCGTCCAGCCAACCAGCCAGCCAACCATCCAGCCATCCCTCCATCCAGCCATCCATCGATGCACCAATCCCTCCAGCCAGCCATCCATCCAGCCATCCATCCATCCAGCAACCCATCCAGCCATCCATCCATCAATCCATTCCTCCACCCAGCCATCCATCCATCCATCCATCCATCCAGCCATCCAGCCAGCCATCCCTCCATCCATCCATCCCTCCAGCCAGCTATCTTTCCAGCCATCCATCCATCCAGCCATCCATTCAGCCATCCATCCAGCCATCCATCCATCCATCCATCCAGCCAGCCAGCCAACCATCCAGCCATCCCTCCATCCAGCCATCCACCCATTAATCCATCCCTCCAGCCAGCCATCCATCCAGCCATCCATCCATCAATCCATCCCTCCAGCCAGCCGTCCATCCAGCCATCCATCCAAACCAGCCGTCAATCCAGCCATCCAACCATCCATGCATCCCTCCAGCCAGCCATCCATCCATCCATCCCTCCAGCCAGCCAACCATCAAGCCATACCTCCATCCAGCCATCCAACCATCCAACCCTCCAGCCAGCCATCCATCCAGCCATCCATCCATCCAGCCATCCATCCAGCTATCCATCCATCAATCCATCCCTCCAGCCAGCCATCCATCCAGCCATCCATCCATCCAGCCGTCCATCCAGCCACCCATCCATCCCTCCAGCCAGCCATCCATCCAGCCATCCATACATCCATCCATCCCTCCAGCGAGCCAACCATCCAGCCAACCCTACATCCAGCCATCCCTCCATCCAGCCATCCATCGATCACTCCAGCCAGCCATCCATCCAGCCATCCATCCATCCAGCCATCCATCCAGCCATCCATCCATCAATCCATCCCTCCAGCCAGCCATCCATCCAGCCATCCATCCAGCAGTCCATCCAACCATCCATCCATCCATCCATCCCTCCAGCCAGCTATCCATCCAGCCATCCATCCATTCAGCCATCCATTCAGCCATCCATCCAGCCATCCATCCATCCAGCCATCAATCCAGCCATCCATCCACCCATCCATTCCTCCAGCCAGCCATCCATCCAGCCATCCATCCATCCAGCCATCCATCCATCCAGCCATCCATCCAGACATCCATCCATCCTTCCCTCCAGCCAGCCATCCATCCAGCCATCCAACCGTCCAGCCTTCCAGCCAGCCAAACATCCAGCGATCCCTCCATCCAGCCATCCATCCATCCATCCATCCCTCCAGCCAGCCATCCATCCAGCCATCCATCCATCCAGCAACCCATCCAGCCATTCATCCATCAATCCATCCCTCCAGCCAGCCATCCATCCAGCCATCCATCTATCCAGCCATCCATCCAGCCTTCCATCCATCCATCCATCCCTCCAGCCAGCTTTCTATCCAGCCATCCGTCCATCCAGCTATCCATTCAGCCATACATCCAGCCATCCATCCATCCAGCCATCCATCCAGCCATTCATCCATCCTCCCATTCCTCCAGCCAGCCATCCATCCAGCCATCCATCCATCCAGCCATCCATCCAGCCATCCATCGATCCATCCCTCCAGCCAGCCATCCATCCAGCCATCCATCCGTCCAGCCATCCATCCATCCAGCCATCCATCCAGCCATCCATCCAAACCAGCCGTCCATCCAGCCATCCATCCATCCATGCATTCCTCCAGCCAGCCATCCATCCAGCCATCCATCCATCCATCCATCCCTCTAGCCAGCCAACCATCCAGCCATCCCTCCATCCAGCCATCTATCCATTCATCCCTCCAGCCTGCCATCCATCCAGCCATCCATCCATCCAGCCATCCATCCAGCCATCCATCCATCAATCCATCCCTCCAGCCAGCCATCCATCCAGCCATCCATCCATCCCGCCGTCCATCCAGCCATCCATCCATCCCTCCATCCAGCCATCCATCCAGCCATCCATGCATTCATCCATCTCTCCATCCAGCCATCCATCCCGCCAATCATCCATCCATCCATACCTCCAGCCAGCCATCCTTCCATCCATCCATCCATCCAGCCATCCATCCAGCCATCCATCCCTCCAGCCAGCCAGCCATTAAGCCATCCATCCATCCAGCCATCCATCCAGCCATCCGTCCATCCCTCCAGCCAGCCATCCAACCAGCAATCCCTCCATCCAGCCATCCATCCAGCCATCCATCCATCCATCCATCCAGCCAGCCAGCGAACCATCCAGCCATCCCTCCATCCAACCATCCACCCATCCATCCAGCCATCCATCCAGCCATCCATCCATCCATCCATCCCTCCAGCCAGCTATCCACCCAGCCATCCATCCATCGAGCCGTCCATTTAGCCATCCATCCAGCCATCAATCCATCCAGCCATCCATCCAGCCATCCATCCATCCATTCCTACAGCCATCCATCGATCTAGCCATCCATTCAGCCATCCATCCATCCATCCATCCCTCCATCCATCCATCCCTCCAGCCAGCCATCCATCCAGCCATCCATTCGTCCATCCATCCACCCAGCCTTCCATCCATCCATCCATCCATCCATCCCTCCATCCATCCATCCCTCCAGCCAGCCAATCATCCGGACATCCATCCATGCAGCCATTCACCCAGCCACGTATCCATTCTTCCATCTCTCCAGCCAGACAGCCATCCAGCCATCCATCTATCCAGCCATCCATCCAGCCAGCCATCCAGCCATCCCTCCAGCCAGCCATCCATCCATCTATCCCTCCAGCCAGCCATCCATCCAGCCATCCATCCATCCAGCCATCCATCCAGCCATCCATCCATCCATCCATCCATCCATCCAGCCATCCATCCAGCCATCCATCCATCCATCCCTCCAGCCAGCCATCCATCCATCTATCACTCCAGCCAGCCATCCATCCAGCCATCCATCCATCCAGCCATTCATCCAGCCATCCATCCATCCATCCATCCATCCATCCAGCCATCCATCCAGCCATCCATCCATCCATCCGTCCAGCCAGCCATCCATCCAGCCATCCATCCATCCAGCCATCCATCCAGCCATCCATCCATCAATCCATCCCTCCAGCCAGCCATCCATCCAGCCATCCATCCATCCAGCCGTCCATCCAGCCATCCATCCATCCCTCCAGCCAGCCATCCAGCCAGCCATCCATCCATCCCTCCAGCCAGCCAACCATCTAGCCATCCCTAGATCCAGCCATGCCTCCATCCCTCCATCCAGCCATCCATCCATCCCTCCAGCCAGCCATCTATCCAGCCATCCATCCATCCAGCCATCCATCCAGCCATCCATCCATCAATCCATCCCTCCAGCCAGCCATCCATCCAGCCATCCATCCATCCAGCCGTCCATCCAACCATCCATCCATCCCTCCAGCCAGCTATCCATCCAGCCAGCCATCCATCCAGCCATCCATTCAGCCATCCATCCAACCATCCATCCATCCAGCCATCAATCCAGCCATCCATCCATCCATCCATTCCTCCAGCCAGCCATCCATCCAGCCATCCATTCATCCAGTAATCCTTCCAGCCATCCATCCATCCATCCCTCCAGCCAGCCAGCCATCCAGCCATCCAACCGTCCAGCCAACCAGCCAGACAACCATCCAGCCAGCCCTCCACCCAGCCATCCATCCATCCATCCATCCCTCCAGCCAGCCATCCATCCAGCCATCCATCCATCCAGCAACCCATCCAGCCATCAACCCATCCCTCCAGCCAGCCATCCATCCATCCATCCATCCATCCAGCCATCCAGCCAGCCATCCCTCCATCCATCCATCCCTCCAGCCAGCTATCTTTCCAGCCATCCATCCAGCCATCCATTCAGCTATCCATCCAGCCATCCATCCATCCATCCATCCAGCCAGCCAGCCAACCATCCAGCCATCCCTCCATCCCGCCATCCACCCATCAATCCATCCCTCCAGCCAGCCATCCACCCAGCCATCCATCCATCCAGCCATCCATCCAGCCATCCATCCATCAATCCATCCCTCCAGCCAGCCGTCCATCCAGCCATCCATCCAAACCAGCCGTCCATCCAGCCATCCAACCATCCATGCATCCCTCCAGCCAGCCATCCATCCATCCATCCCTCCAGCCAGCCAACCATCAAGCCATACCTCCATCCAGCCATCCAACCATCCAACCCTCCAGCCAGCCATCCATCCAGCCATCCATTCATCCAGCCATCCATCCAGCCATCCATCCATCAATCCATCCCTCCAGCCAGCCATCCATCCAGCCATCCATCCATCCAGCCGTCCATCCAGCCACCCACCCATCCCTCCAGCCAGCCATCCATCCAGCCATCCATCCATCCATCCATCCCTCCAGCCAGCCAACCATCCAGTCAACCCTACATCCAGCCATCCCTCCATCCAGCCATCCATCCATCCCTCCAGCCAGCCATCCATCCAGCCATCCATCCATCCAGCCATCCATCCAGCCATCCATCCATCAATCCATCCCTCCAGCCAGCCATCCATCCAGCCATCCATCCATCCAGCCGTCCATCCAACCATCCATCCATCCATCCATCCCTCCAGCCAGCTATCCATCCAGCCATCCATCCATCCAGCCATCCATTCAGCCATCCATCCAGCCATCCATCCATCCAGCCATCAATCCAGCCATCCATCCACCCATCCATTCCTCCAGCCAGCCATCCATCCAGCCATCCATCCATCCAGCCATCCATCCAGACATCCATCCATCCTTCCCTCCAGCCAGCCATCCATCCAGCCATCCAACCGTCCAGCCTTCCAGCCAGCCAACCATCCAGCGATCCCTCCATCCAGCCATCCATCCATCCATCCATCCCTCCAGCCAGCCATCCATCCAGCCATCCATCCATCCAGCAACCCATCCAGCCATTCATCCATCAATCCATCCCTCCAGCCAGCCATCCATCCAGCCATCCATCTATCCAGCCATCCATCCAGCCATCCATCCATCCATCCATCCCTCCAGCCAGCTATCTATCCAGCCATCCGTCCATCCAGCTATCCATTCAGCCATACATCCAGCCATCCATCCATCCAGCCATCCATCCAGCCATTCATCCATCCTCCCATTCCTCCAGCCAGCCATCCATCCAGCCATCCATCCATCCAGCCATCCATCCAGCCATCCATCCATCCATCCCTCCAGCCAGCCATCCATCCAGCCATCCATCCGTCCAGCCATCCATCCATCCAGCCATCCATCCAGCCATCCATCCAAACCAGCCGTCCATCCAGCCATCCATCCATCCATGCATTCCTCCAGCCAGCCATCCATCCAGCCATCCGTCCATCCATCCATCCCTCTAGCCAGCCAACCATCCAGCCATCCCTCCATCCAGCCATCTATCCATTCATCCCTCCAGCCTGCCATCCATCCAGCCATCCATCCATCCAGCCATCCATCCAGCCATCCATCCAACAATCCATCCGTCCAGCCAGCCATCCATCCAGCCATCCATCCATCCAGCCGTCCATCCAGCCATCCATCCATCCCTCCATCCAGCCATCCATCCAGCCATCCATGCATTCATCCATCTCTCCATCCAGCCATCCATCCCGCCAATCATCCATCCATCCATACCTCCAGCCAGCCATCCATCCATCCATCCATCCATCCAGCCATCCATCCAGCCATCCATCCCTCCAGCCAGCCAGCCATTAAGCCATCCATCCATCCAGCCATCCATCCAGCCATCCGTCCATCCCTCCAGCCAGCCATCCAACCAGCAATCCCTCCATCCAGCCATCCATCCAGCCATCCATCTATCCATCAATCCATCCAGCCAGCCAACCATCCAGCCATCCCTACATCCAACCATCCACCCATCCATCCAGCCATCCATCCAGCCATCCATCCATCCATCTATCCCTCCAGCCAGCTATCCACCCAGCCATCCATCCATCCAGCCATCCATTCAGCCATCCATCCAGCCATCAATCCATCCAGCCATCCATCCAGCCATCCATCCATCCATTCCTACAGCCATCCATCGATCTAGCCACCCATTCAGCCATCCATCCATCCATCCATCCCTCCATCCATTCATACCTCCAGCCAGCCATCCATCCAGCCATCCATTCGTCCATCCATCCACCCAGCCTTCCATCCATCCATCCATCCATCCATCCCTCCATCCATCCATCCCTCCAGCCGGCCAACCATCCGGATATCCATCTATGCAGCCATCCATCCAGCCACCTATCCATTCTTCCATCTCTCCAGCCAGACAGCCATCCAGCCATCCATCTATCCAGCCATCCATCCAGCTAGCCATCCAGCCATCCCTGCAGCCAGCCATCCATCCATCTATCCCTCCAGCCAGCCATCCATCCAGCCATCCATCCATCCAGCCATCCATCCAGCCATCCATCCATCCATCCATCCATCCATCCATCCAGCCATCCATCCAGCCATCCATCCATCCATCCGTCCATCCAGCCATCCATCCAGCCATCCATCCAGCCATCCATTCTTCCATCTCTCCAGCCAGACAGCCATCCAGCCATCCATCTATCCAGCCATCCATCCAGCCAGCCATCCAGCCATCCCTCCAGCCAGCCATCCATCCATCCATCCATCCATCCAGCCATCCATCCAGCAATCCATCCATCCATCCGTCCATCCAGCCATCCATCCAGCCATCCATGGATGGATGGATGGCAGGCTGGAGGGATGGATGGATGGATGGCTGGATGGATGGATGGATGGATGGATGGATGGAAGGCTGGGTGGATGGATGGACGAATGGATGGCTGGATGGATGGCTGGCTGGAGGGATGGATGGATGGAGGGATGGATGGATGGATGGCTGAATGGATGGCTAGATCGATGGATGGCTGTAGGAATGGATGGATGGATGGCTGGATGGATGGCTGGATGGATGGCTGGATGGATGGATGGCTGAATGGATGGCTGGCGGGAGGGATGAATGGATGTATGGATGGCAGGATGGATGGCTGGATGGATGGATGGCTGGATGGATGGCTGGCTGGAGGGATGGATGGATGGATGGCTGGATGGATGGATGGCCGAATGGATGGCTGGCTGAAGGGATGGATGGATGGATGGATTGCTGAATGGATGGCTGGATGGATGGATGGCTGGATGGATGGCTGGCTGGAGGGATGGATTAATGGGTGGATGGCTGGATGGCTGGATGGATGGCTGGCTGGGCGGATGGATTGATGGATGGATGGCTGGATGGATGGCTGGATGGATGGATGGATGGCTGTCTGGCTGGAGGTATGGATGGATGGATGAATGGCTGGATGGATGGCTGGATGGAGAGATGGATGAATGCATGGATGGCTGGATGGATGGCTGGATGGAGGGATGGCTGGATGGATGGCTGGCTGGAGGGATGGATGGATGGCTGGATGGATGGCTGGATGGCTGGATGGATGGCTTGTTAGAGGGATGGATGGGTGGATGGATGGATAGCTGGATGGATGGCTGGATGGATGGATGGCTGGATGAATGGCTGGCTGGAGGGATGGATGGATGGATGGATGGCATGATGGATGGCTGGATGGATGGATGGATGGATGGATGACTCGCTGGCGGGATGGATGGATGAATGGATGGATGGATGGATGGATGGCTGGCAGGCTGAAGGGATGGATGGATGGATGGATGGCTGAATGGACGGCTGGATGGATGGATGGCTTGATGAATGGCTGGCTGGAGGGATGGATTGATGAATGGATGGCTGGATGGATAGCTGGATGGATGGCTGGATGGATGGCTGGCTGGTGGGATGGATGGATGGATGGATAGCTGGATGGAGGGATGGCTGGATGGTTGGCTGGCTGGAGGGATGGATGGATGGATGGATGGCTGGATGGATGGCTGGATGGAGGGATGGCTGGATGGCTGGCTGGCTGGAGGGATGGTTGGCTGGATGGATGGCTGGATGGATGGATGGCTTAATGACTGGCTGGAAGGAGGGATGGATGGATGGATGGATGGCTGGTTGGATGGATGGATGGCTGGATGTATGGCTGGCTGGAGAGATGGATGAATGGTTGGATGGCTGGATGGATGGCTGGATGGATGGCTGGCGGGAGGGATGGATGGATGGATGGATGGCTGGACGGATGGCTGGATGGATGGATGGCTGGATGGCTGGCTGGCTGGAGGGATGGATGGATGGATGCCTGGATGGATGGATGGCCGAATGGATTGCTGGCTGAAGGGATGGATGGATTGCTGAATGGATGGCTGGATGGATGGATGGCTGGATGGATGGCTGGCTGGAGGGATGGATTAATGGGTGGATGGATGGCTGGATGGATGGCTGGCTGGGCGGATGGCTGGATGGATGGATGGCTGGATGGATGGCTGGCTGGATGGATGGATAGCTGGATGGAGGGATGGCTGGATGGTTGGCTGGCTGGAGGGATGGATGGAGGGATGGATGGCTGGATGGATGGCTGGATGGAGGGATGGCTGGATGACTGGCTGGCTGGAGGGATGGATGGCTGGCTGGATGGATGGATGGCTTAATGACTGGCTGGAAGGAGGGATGGATGGTTGGATGGATGGCTGGATGGATGGATGGATGGCTGGATGTATGGCTGGCTGGAGAGATGGATGAATGGTTGGATGGCTGGATGGATGGCTGAATGAATGGATGGCTGGATGGATGGCTTGCTGGAGGGATGGATGGTTGGATGGCTGGATGGATTGCTGAATGGATGGATGGCTGGATGAATGGCTGGCTGGAGGGATGGATGGATGGATGGATGGCTGGATGGAAGGCTGGATGGATGGATGGCTGGTTGGATGACTGGCTGGAGGGATGGATGGATGGATGGATGGATGGCTGGATGGGTGGCTGGATGGATGGATGGCTGGTTGGATGGCTGGCTGGAGGGAAGGATGGTTGGATGGATGGCTGGATGGAAGGCTGGATGGATGGATGGCTGGATGGATGGCTGGCTGGAGGGACGGATGGATTGATGGATGGCTGGATGGATGGCTGGATGGATGGATGGCTGAATGGATGGCTGGCGGGAGGGATGGATGGATGGATGGATGGCTGGATGGATGGCTGGATGGATGGATGGCTGGATGGATGGCTGGCTGGAGGGATGGATGGATGGATGGCTGGATGGATGGATGGACGAATGGATGGCTGGCTGAAGGGATGGATGGATGGATGGATTGCTGAATGGATGGCCGGATGGACGGATGGCTGGATGGCTGGCTGGCTGGAGGGATGGATTAATGGATGGATGGATGGATGGATGGCTGGATGGATGGATGGCTGGATGGATAGCTGGCTGGGCGGATGGATTGATGGATGGATGGCTGGATGGATGGCTGGATGGATGGATGGATGGCTGGCTGGCTGGAGGTATGGATGGATGGACGAATGGCTGGATGGATGGCTGGATGGAGAGATGGATGAATGCATGGATGGCTGGATGGATGGCTGGATGGAGGGATGGCTGGATGGATGGCTGGCTGGAGGGATGGATGGCTGGATGGATGGAGGTCCGGATGGATGGCTGGCTGGAGGGATGGATGGATGGCTGGATGGATGGATGGCTGGATGGATGGCTGGCTTGAGGGATGGATGGATGAATGGATGGCTCGATGGATGGCTGGATGGATGGATGGCTGGATGAATGGCTGGCTGGAGGGATGGATGGATGGATGAATGGATGGATGGCTGGATGGATGGATGGCTGGTTGGATGACTGGCTGGAGGGATGGATGGATGTATGGATGGCTGGATGGGCGGCTGGATGGATGGATGGCTGGATGGCTGGCTGGCTGGAGGGAAGGATGGATGGATGGATGGCTGGATGGAAGGCTGGATGGATGGATGGCTGGATGGATGGCTGGCTGGAGGGACGGATGGATGGATGGCTGAATGGATGGCTGGATGGATGGATGGCTGAATGGATGGCTGGCGGGAGGGATGGATGGATGGATGGATGGCTGGATGGATGGCTGGATGGATGGATGGCTGGATGGATGGCTGGCTGGAGGGATGGATGGATGGATGGCTGGATGGATGGATGGCCGAATGGATGGCTGGCTGAATGGATGGATGGATGGATGGATTGCTGAATGGATGGCTGGATGGATGGATGGCTGGATGGATGGCTGGCTGGAGGGATGGATTAATGGATGGATGGATGGATGGATGGCTGGATGGCTGGATGGCTGGATGGCTGGATGGATGTCTGGCTGGGCGGATAGATTGATGGATGGATGGCTGGATGGATGGCTGGATGGATGGATGGATGGATGACTGGCTGGCTGGAGGTATGGATGGATGGATGAATGGCTGGATGGATGGCTGGATGGAGAGATGGATGAATGCATGGATGGCTGGATGGATGGCTGGATGGAGGGATGGCTGGATGGATGGCTGGCTCCAGCCAGCTAGCCATCCATACATCCATCCATCCATCCATCCATCCATCCATCCATTCATCCATCCAACCATCCATCCATCCATCCATCCAGCCATCCATCCAGCCACCCATCCATCCATCCATCCCTCCAGCCAGCCATCCATCCAGCCATCCATCTAACCAGCCATCCATCCTGCCATCCATCCATCCATCCCTCCAGCCAGCCTTCCATCCATCCCTCCAGCCATCCATCCATCCATCCATCCATCCATCCATCCATCCATCCAGCCATCCATCCAGCCATCCATCCAGCCATCCATCCATCCATCCATCCAGCCATCCATCCATCCATCCATCCATCCAACCATCCATCCAGCCATCCATCCATACATCCAGCCAACCAGTCATCCATCCATCCAGCCAGCCATCCAGACATCCAGCCATCCATCCAGACATCCATCCAGCCATCCATCCATACTTCCATCCCTCCAGCCAGCCATCCATCCAGCCATCAATCCAACTAGCCATCCATCCATCCATCCATCCATCCATCCATCCATCCATCCAGCCATCCATCCAGCCATCCATCCAGCCATCCATCCATCCATCCATCCAGCCATCCATCCATCCATCCATCCATCCAACCATCCATCCAGCCATCCATCCATACATCCAGCCATCCAGCCATCCATCCACCCATCCATCCATCCATCCATCCATCCAACCATCCAGCCATCCATCCAGCCATCCATCCATTAAGCCATCCATCCAGCGAGTCATCCATCCAGCCATCCATCCATCCAGCCATCCATTCAGCCATCCATCCATCCCTCCAGCCAGCCATTCATCCAGCCATCCATCCATCCAGCCATCCATCCAGCCATCCATCCATTCATCCATCCATCCCTCCAGCAAGCCATCCATCCAGCCATCCAGCCATCCAGCCATCAATGCAGCCAACCATCCATCCATCCATCCCTCCAGCAAGCCATCCATCCAGCCATCCCTCCATCCAGCTTCCATCCAGCCATCCATGTTTTCATCCATCTATCCATCCAGCCATCCATCCAGCCAATCATCCATCCATCCATACCTCCAATCAGCCATCCACCCATCCATCCATCAAGCCATCCATCCAGCCATCCATCCCTCCAGCCAGCCAGCCAATAAGCCATCCATCCATCCAGCCATCCATCCAGCCATCCATCCATCGCTCCAGCCAGCCATCCATCCAGCAATCCCTCCATCCAGCCATCCATCCAGCCATCCATCCATCCATCCATCCAGCCAGCCAACCATCCAGCCATCCCTCCATCCAGCCATCCACCCATCCATCCATCCCTCCAGCCAGCTATCCATCCAGCAATCCATCCATCCAGCCATCCAACCAGTCATCCATCCATCAATCCATCCCTCCAGCCAGCCATCCATCCAGCCATCCATCCAAACCAGCCGTCCATCCAGCCATCCATCCATCCATGCATCCCTCCAGCCAGCCATCCATCCAGCCATCCATTCATCCATCCCTCCCTCTAGCCAGCCAACCATCCAGACATCCCTCCATCCAGCCATCCATCCATCCATCCCTCCAGCCAGCCATCCATCCAGCCATCCATCCATCCAGCCATCCATCCAGCCATCCATCCATCAATCCATCCCTCCAGCCAGCCATCCATCCAGCAATCCATCCATCCAGCCGTCCATCCAGCCATCCATCCATCCAGCCATCCATCCATCCAGACTTCCAGCCATCCAGCCATCCATCCATCCAGCCATCCATCCATCCATCCATCCATCCATCCAACCATCCAGCCATCCATCCAGCCATCCATCCTTTAAGCCATCCATCCAGCGAGTCATCCATCCAGCCATCCATCCATCCAGCCATCCATACAGCCATCCATCCATCCTTCCATCCTTCCCTCCAGCCAGCCATCCATCCAGCCATCCATCCATACATCCCTCCAGCCAATCGTCCATCCAGCCAGCCATCCATCCAGCCATCCATCCAGCCATCCATCCATCGATCCATCTCTCCAGCCAGCCATCCATCCAGCCATTCCTCCATCCAGACATCCATCCAGCCATCCTTCCATCCCTCCAGCCAGCCATCCATCCAGCCATCCCTCCATCCATCCGTCCATCCATCCAGCCATCCATCCAGCCATCCATCCATCCAGACTTCCAGGCATCCAGCCATCCATCCATCCAGCCATCCATCCATCCATCCATCCATCCATCCATCCAACCATCCAGCCATCCATCCATCCATCCATCCATTAAGCCATCCATCCAGCGAGTCATCCATCCAGCCATCCATCCATCCAGCCATCCATTCAGCCATCCATCCATCCCTCCAGCCAGCCATTCATCCTGCCATCCATCCATCCAGCCATCCATCCAGCCATCCATCCATCCATCCATCCATTCCTCCAGCAAGCCATCCATCCAGCCATCCAGCCATCCAGCCATCAATCCAGCCAACCATCCATCCATCCATCCCTCCAGCAAGCCAGCCATCCAGCCATCCCTCCATCCAGCCATCCATCCAGCCATCCATCCATCAATCCATCCCTCCAGCCAGCCATCCATCCAGCCATCCATCCATCCAGCCGTCCATCTAACCATCCATCCATCCCTCCAGCCAGCTATCCATCCAGCCAGCCATCCATCCAGCCATCCATTCAGCCATCCATCCAGCCATCCATCCATCCAGCCATCAATCCAGCCATCCATCCATCCATTCCTCCAGCCAGCCACCCATCCAGCCATCCATTCATCCAGTCATCCTTCCAGCCATCCATCAATCCATTCCTCCAGCCATCCATCCATCCAGCCATCTCTACAGACAGCCATCCATCCGGAAATACATCCATCCAGCCATCCATCCAGCCACCCATGCATCCATCCATCCCTCCAGCCAGCCATCCATCCAGCCATCCATCTATCCAGCCATCCATCCAGCCATCCATCCATCCATCCCTCCAGCCACCCTTCCATCCATCCCTCCAGCCAGCCAGCCATCCATCCATCCATCCATCCATCCATCCATCCATCCATCCATCCATCCATCCATCCATCCATCCATCCATCCAGCCATCCATCCAGCCACCCATCCATCCATCCATCCCTCCAGCCAGCCATCCATCCAGCCATCCATCTAACCAGCCATCCATCCAGCCATCCATCCATCCATCCCTCCAGCCAGCGTTCCATCCATCCCTCCAGCCATCCATCCATCCATCCATCCATCCATCCATCCATCCATCCATCCATCCAGCCATCCATCCAGCCATCCATCCAGCCATCCATCCATCCATCCATCCAGCCATCCATCCATCCATCCATCCATCCAACCATCCATCCAGCCATCCATCCATACATCCAGCCAACCAGTCATCCATCCATCCAGCCAGCCATCCAGACATCCAGCCATCCATCCAGCCATCCATCCAGCCATCCATCCATCCTTCCATCCCTCCAGCCAGCCATCCATCCAGCCATCAATCCAACTAGCCATCCATCCAACCATCCACGCATCCATCACTCCAGCCAGCCATCCATCCAGCCATCCATCCATCCAGCCATCTCTCCAGGCAGCCATCCATCCGGAACTCCATCCATCCAGCCTTCCATCCAGCCACCCATGCATCCATCCATCCCTCCAGCCAGCCATCCATCCAGCCATCCATCTATCCAGCCATCCATCCAGCCATCCATCCATCCATCCCTCCAGCCAGCCTTCCATCCATCCCTCCAGCCATCCATCCATCCATCCATCCATCCATCCATCCATCCATCCATCCATCCATCCATCCATCCATCCATTCATCCATCCAGCCATCCATCCAGCCATCCATCCAGCCATCCATCCATCCATCCATCGAGCCATCCATCCATTCATCCATCCATCCATCCAGCCATCCATCCAGCCATCCATCCATACATCCAGCCAACCAGTCATCCATCCATCCAGCCAGCCGTCAAGACATCCAGCCATCCATCCAGCCATCCATCCAGCCATCCATCCATCCTTCCATCCCTCCAGCCAGCCATCCATCCAGCCATCAATCCAACTAGCCATCCATCCAACCATCCACGCATCCATCACTCCAGCCAGCCATCCATCCAGCCATCTTTCCATCCAGCCATCCATACAGCCATCCATCCATCCATCCATCCTTCCCTCCAGCCAGCCATCCATCCAGCCATCCACCCATACATCCCTCCAGCCAATCGTCCGTCCAGCCATCCATCCATCCAGCCATCCATCCAGCCATCCATCCATCGATCCATCTCTCCAGCCAGCCATCCATCCAGCCATTCCTCCATCCAGACATCCATCCAGCCATACATCCATCCCTCCAGCCAGCCATCCATCCAGCCATCCCTCCATCCATCCGTCCATCCATCCAGCCATCCATCCAGCCATCCATCCATCCAGACTTCCAGCCATCCAGCCATCCATCCATCCAGCCATCCATCCATCCATCCATCCATCCATCCAACCATCCAGCCATCCATCCAGCCATCCATCCATTAAGCCATCCATCCAGCGAGTCATCCATCCAGCCATCCATCCAACCAGCCATCCATTCAGCCATCCATCCATCCCTCCAGCCAGCCATTCATCCAGCCATCCATCCATCCAGCCATCCATCCAGCCATCCATCCATTCATCCATCCATCCCTCCAGCGCGCCATCCATCCAGCCATCCAGCCATCCAGCCATCAATCCAGCCAACCATCCATCCATCCATCCCTCCAGCAAGCCATCCATCCAGCCATCCCTCCATCCAGCCATCAATCCAGCCAACCATCCATCCAGCCATCCATCCAGCCAATCATCCATCCATCCATACCTCCAGCCAGCCATCCATCCATCCATCCAGCCATCCATCCAGCCATCCATCCCTCCAGCCAGCCAGCCATTAAGCCATCCATCCATCCAGCCATCCACCCATCGCTCCAGCCAGCCATCCATCCAGCAATCCCTCCATCCAGCCATCCATCCAGCCATCCATCCATCCATCCATCCAGCCAGCCAACCATCCAGCCATCCCTCCATCCAGCCATCCACGCATCCATCCATCCCTCCAGTCAGCCATCCATCCAGCAATCCATCCATCCAGCCATCCAACCAGTCATGCATCCATCAACCCATCCCTCCAGCCAGCCATCCATCCAGCCATCCATCCAAACCAGCCGTCCATCCAGCCATCCATCCATCCATGCATCCCTCCAGCCAGCCATCCATCCAGCCATCCATTCATCCATCCCTCCCTCTAGCCAGCCAACCATCCAGCCATCCCTCCATTCAGCCATCCATCCATCCCTCCAGCCAGCCATCCATCCAGCCATCCATCCATCCAGCCATCCATCCAGCCATCCATCCATCAATCCATCCCTCCAGCCAGCCATCCATCCAGCCATCCATCCATCCAGCCGTCCATCCAGCCATCCATTCATCCCTCCAGCCAGCCATCCATCCAGCCATCCCTCGATCCCTCCATCCAGCCATCCATCCATCCCTCCAGCCAGCCATCTATCCAGCCATCCATCCATCCAGCCATCCATCCAGCCATCCATCCATCAATCCATCCCTCCAGCCAGCCATCCATTCATCATCCATCCATCCAGCCGTCCATCCACCATCCATCCATTCTTCCATCCCTCCAGCCAGCTATTCATCCAGCCATCCATCCATCCAGCCATCCATTCAGCCATCCATCCAGCCATCCATCCATCAAGCCATCAATCCAGCCATCCATCCATCCATTCCTCCAGCCAGCCATCCATCCAGCCATCCATTCATCCAGTCATCCTTCCAGCCATCCTTCCATCCATCCCTCCAGCCAGCCATCCATCCAGCCATCCATCCATCCAGCCATCTCTCCAGACAACCATCCATCCGGAAATCCATCCATCCAGCCATCCATCCAGCCACCCATGCATCCATCCATCCCTCCAGCCAGCCATCCATCCAGCCATCCATCTATCCAGCCATTCATCCAGCCATCCATCCATCCATCCCTCCAGCCAGCCTTCCATCCATCCCTCCAGCCAGCCAGCCATCCATACATCCATCCATCCATCCATCCATCCATCCATCCATCCATCCATCCATCCATTCATCCATCCATCCATCCATCCATCCATCCATCCAGCCATCCATCCAGCCAGCCATCCATCCATCCATCCCTCCAGCCAGCCATCCATCCAGCCATCCATCTGACCAGCCATCCGTCCTGCCATCCATCCATCCATCCCTCCAGCCAGCCTTCCATCCATCCCTCCAGCCAGCCATCCATCCATCCATCCATCCATCCATCCATCCATCAATCCATCCATCCAGCCATCCATCCAACCATCCATCCAGCCATCCATCCATCCATCCATCCAGCCATCCATCCATCCATCCATCCATCCAACCATCCATCCAGCCATCCATCCATACATCCAGCCAACCAGTCATCGATCCATCCAGCCAGCCATCCAGACATCCAGCCATCCATCCAGACATCCATCCAGCCATCCATCCATCCTTCCATCCCTCCAGCCAGCCATCCATCCAGCCATCAATCCAACTAGCCATCCATCCAACCATCCACGCATCCATCACTCCAGCCAGCCATCCATCCAGCCATCCATCCATCCAGCCATCCATACAGCCATCCTTCCATCCATCCATCCATCCCTCCAGCCAGCCATCCATCCAGCCATCCATCCATCCATCCCTCCAGCCATTCGTCCATCCAGCAATCCATCCATCCAGCCATCCATCCAGCCATCCATCCATCCATCCATCCCTCCAGCCAGCCATCCATCCAGCCATTCCTCCATCCAGACATCCATCCAGACAGCCATCCATCCTTCCATCCAGCCATCCATCCAGCCATCCCTCCATCCATCCGTCCATCCATCCAGCCATCCATCCAGCCATCCATCCAGACGTCCAGCCATCCAGCCATCCATCCACCAGCCATCCATCCATCCAGCCATCCATCCATCCAACCATCCAGCCATCCATCCTGCCATCCATCCATTAAGCCATCCATCCAGCCATCCATCCATCCATCCATCCCGCCAGCGAGCGATCCATCCAGCCATCCATCCATCCAGCCATCCATCCAGCCATCCATCCATCCATCCATCCCTCCAGCCAGCCATCCATCCAGCCATCCTTCCATCCAGGCATCCATCCAGCCATCCATCCATCAATCCATCCCTCCAGCCAGCCATGATCCAGCCATCCATCCATCCAGCCGTCCATCCAGCCATCCATCCATCCATCCATCCCTCCAGCCAGCCATCCATCCAGCCATACATCCATCCAGCCATCCATCCAGCCATCCATCCATCCATCCATTCCTCCAGCCAGCCATCCATCCAACCATCAATCCATCCAGCCATCCATCCAGCCATCCATCCATCCCTCCAGCCAGCCATCCATCCAGCCATCCATCCATCCAGCCAGCCATCCATCCATTCCTCCAGCCAGCCATCCATCCAGCCATCCGTCCATCCATCCATCCATCCAGCAATCCATCCAGCCATCCATCCATCCATTCTTCCCTCCAGCCAGTCATCCATCCAGCCATTCATCCATCCAGCCATCCATCCAGCCATCCTTCCATCCATCCCTCCAGCCAGCCTTTAATCCAGCCATCCATCCATTAAGCCATCCATCCAGCCATCCATCCATCCATCCATCCCTCTAGCCAGCCATTCATCCAGCCATTCCTCCATCCAGCCATCCATCCAGCCATCCATCCATCCATCCATCTCTCCAGCCAGCCATACATCCAGCGATCCATCCATTCAGCCATTCATCCAGCCATCCATCCATCCATCCCTCCAGCCAGCCAGCCATTAAGCCATCCATCCATCCAGCCATCCATCCAGCCATCCATCCATCCCTCCAGCCAGCCATCCATCCAGCCATCCCTCCATCCAGCCATCCATCCAACCATCCATCCATCCATCCATCCATCCAGCCAGCCAACCATCCAGCCATCCCTCCGTCCAGCCATCCATCCATCCATCCATCCCTCCAGCCAGCCATCCATCCAGCCATCCATCCATCCAGCCATCCATCCAGCCATCCATCCATCAATCCATCCCTCCAGCCAGCCATCCATCCAGCAATCCATCCGAACCATCCGTCCATCCAGCCATCCATCCATCCATGCATCTCTCCAGCCAGCCATCCATCCAGCCATCCATCCATCGATCCATCCCTCCAGCCAGCCAACCATCCAGCCATCCCTCCATCCAGCCACCCATCCATCCATCCGTCCAGCCAGCCATCCATCCAGCCATCCATCCATCCAGCCATCGAAACATCAATCCATCCCTCCAGCCAGCCATCCATCCAGCCATCCATCCATCCAGCCGTCCATCCAGCCATCCATCCATCCCTCCAGCCAACCATCCATCCAGCCATCCATCCATCCACCCATCCCTCCAGCCAGCCAACCATCCAGCCAACCCTACATCCAGCCATCCCTCCATCCAGCCATCCATCCATCCATCCATCCCTCCAACCAGCCATCCATCCAGCCATCCATCCATCCAGCCATCCATCCAGCCATCCATCCATCAATCCATTCCTCCAGCCAGCCATCCATCCAGCCATCCATCCATCCAGCCGTCCATCGGACCATCCATCCATCCATCCATCTTTCCAGCCAGCTATCCATCCAGCCATCCATCCATCCAGCCATCCATTCAGCCATCCATTCCGCCATCCATCGATCCAGCCATCAATCCAGCCATCCATCCATCCATCCATTCCTCCAGCCAGCCAGCCATCCAGCCATCCCTCCATCCAGCCATCCATCCATCCATCCATCCCTCCAGCCAGCCATCCATCCAGCCATCCATCCATCCAGCCACCCATCCAGCCATCCATCCATCCAGCCATCCCTCCAGGCAGCCATCCATCCAGCCATCCATCCATCCAGCCATCCAACCAGCCATTCATCCATCCATCCCTCCAGCCAGCTATCCACCCAGCCATCCATCCATCCAGTCATCCATTCAGCCATCCATCCAGCCATCAATCCAGCCAGCCATCCATCCAGCCATCCATCCATCCATTCCTACAGCCATCCATCGATCTAGCCATCCATTCAGCCATCCATCCATCCATCCATCCCTCCATCCATCCATCCCTCCAGCCAGCCATCCATCCAGCCATCCATTCGTCCAACCATCCATCCAGCCATCCATCCATCCATCCATCCCTCCAGCCAGCCATCCATCCAGCCATCCATCCTTCCAGCCATCCATCCTGCCATCCATCCATCCATCCATCGCTCCAGCCAGCCATCCATCCAGCCAGCCATCCAGCCATCCATCATTCAATCCATCCCTCCAGCCAGCCATCCATCCAGCCATCCATCCATGACTCCATCCCTCCAGCCAGCCATCCATCCAGCCATCCATCGATCTAGCCATCCATTCAGCAATCCATCCATCCATCTCTCCAGCCAGCCATCCATCCAGCCTTCCATCCATCCAGCCATCCGTCCAGCCATCCATTAATCCATCCATTCCTCCAGCCTGCAATCCATCCAGCCATCAATCCAGCCATCCATGCAGCCACCCATCCATCCATCCATCCCTCCAGCAAGCCATCCATCCAGACATCCATCCATCCAGCCATCCATCCAGCTATCCATCCATCCATCCATTCCTCCTGCCAGCCATCCATCCAGCCATCCATCCATCCAGCCATCCCTCCAGACAGCCATCCATCCGGAAATCCATTCACCCAGCCATCCATCCAGCCACCCATCCATCCATCCATCCCTCCAGCCAGCCATCCATCCATCCATCCATCCATCCATCCATCCATCCATCCATCCATCCATCCAGCCATCCATCCAGCCATCCATCCAGCCATCCATCCATCCATCCATCCAGCCATCCATCCATCCATCCATCCATCCATCCATCCATCCATCCAGCCATCCATCCAGCCATCCATCCATACATCCAGCCAACCATTCATCCATCCATCCAGCCAGCCATCCAGACATCCAGCCATCCATCCAGCCATCCATCCAGCCATCCATCCATCCTTCCATCCCTCCAGCCTGCCATCCATCCAGCCATTAATCCAACTAGCCACCGATCCAAACATCCACCCATCCATCACTCCAGCCACCCATCCATCCAGCCATCCATCCAGCCATCCATACAGCCATCCATCCATCCATCCCTCCAGCCAGCCATCCATCCAGCCATCCATCCATCCATCCCTCCAGCCAATCGTCCATCCAGACATCCATCCATCCAGCCATCCATCCAGCCATCCATCCATCCATCCATCCCTCCAGCCAGCCATCCATCCAGCCATTCCTCCATCCAGACATCCATCCAGCCATCAATCCATCCCTCCAGCCAGCCATCCATCCAGCCATCCCTCCATCCATCCGTCCATCCATCCAGCCTTCCATCCAGCCATCCATCCATCCAGACTTCCAGCCATCCAGCCATCCATCCATCCAGCCACCCATCCATCCAACCATCCAGCCATCCATCCAGCCATCCATCCATTAAGCCATCCATCCATCCATCCATCCCGCCAGCGAGTCATCCATCCAGCCATCCATCCATCCAGCCATCCATCCAGCCATCCATCCATCCCTCCATCCAGCCATTCATCCAGCCATCCATCCATCCAACCATCCATCCAGCCATCCATCCATCCATCCATCCATCCCTCCAGCAAGCCATCCATCCAGCCATCCAGCCATCCAGCCATCCAGCCATCAATCCATCCAGCCATCCATCCATTCATCCATCTCTCCATCCAGCCATCCATCCAGCCAATCATCCATCCATCCATACCTCCAGCCAGCCATCCATCCATCCATCCAGCCATCCATCCAGCCATCCATCCCTCCAGCCAGCCAGCCATTAAGCCATCCATCCATCCAGCCATCCAGCCAGCCATCCATCCCTCCAGCCAGCCATCCATCCAGCAATCCCTCCATCCAGCCATCCATCCAGCCATCCATCCATCCATCCATCCATCCATCCAGCCAGCCAACCAGTCATCCGTCCATCCAGCCAGCCATCCAGACATCCAGCCATCCATCCAGCCATCCATCCAGCCATCCATCCATTCTTCCATCCCTCCAGACAGCCATCCATCCAGCCATTAATCCAACTAGCCATCCATCCAACCATCCACGCATCCATCACTCCAGCCAGCCATCCATCCAGCCATCCATTCATCCAGCCATCCATACAGCCATCCATCCATCCATCCATCCATCCCTCCAGCCAGCCATCCATCCAGCCATCCATCCATCCATCCCTCCAGCCAATCGTCCATCCAGCCATCCATCCATCCAGCCATCCATCCAGCCATCCATCCATCCATCCATCCCTCCAGCCAGCCATCCATCCAGCCATTCCTCCATCCAGACATCCATCCAGCCATCAATCCATCCCTCCAGCCAGCCATCCGTCCAGCCATCCCTCCATCCATCCGTCCATCCATCCAGCCATCCATCCAGCCATCCATCCATCCAGACTTCCAGCCATCCAGCCATCCATCCATCCAGCCATCCATCCATCCATCCATCCCTCCATCCATCAATCCCTCCAGTCAGCCATCCATCCAGACATCCATTCGTCCAACCATCCATCCAGCCATCCATCCATCCATCCATCCCTCCAGCCAGCCATCCATCCAGCCATCCATCCTTCCAGCCATCCATCCTGCCATCCTTCCATCCATCCATCGCTCCAGCCAGCCATCCATCCAGCCAGCCATCCAGCCATCCATCATTCAATCCATCCCTACAGCCAGCCATGCATCCAGTCATCCTTCCATCCACCCATCCATCCAGCCATCCATCCATGACTCCATCCCTCCAGCCAGCCATCCATCCAGCCATCCATCGATTTAGCAATCCATTCAGCCATCCATCCATCCATTCCTCCAGCCAGCAATCCATCCAGCCATCCATCCAGCCATCCATCCAGCCACCCATCCATCCATCCATCCCTCCAGCAAGCCATCCATCCAGACATCCATCCATCCAGCCATCCTTCCAGCCATCCATCCATCCATCCATTCCTCCTGCCAGCCATCCATCCAGCCATCCATCCATCCAGCCATCCCTCCAGACAGCCATCCATCCGGAAATCCATCCATCCAGCCATCCATCCAGCCACCCATCCATCCATCCATCCCTCCAGCCAGCCATCCATCCAGCCATCCAGCCAGCCTTCCATCCATCCCTCCAGCCAGCCATCCATCCAGCCAGCCAGCCATCCATCCATCCATCCATCCATCCATCCATCCATCCATCCATCCATCCATGCATCCATCCATCCATCCAACCAGCCATCCATCCAGCCATCCATCCAGCCATCCATCCATCCATCCATCCAGCCAACCATCCATCCATCCATCCATCCATCCAGCCATCCATCCAGCCATCCATCCATACATCCAGCCAACCAGTCATCCATCCATCCAGCCAGCCATCCAGACATCCAGCCATCCATCCAGCCATCCATCCAGCCATCCATCCATCCTTCCATCCCTCCAGCCTGCCATCCATCCAGCCATTAATCCAACTAGCCATCGATCCAACCATCCACGCATCCATCACTCCAGCCAGCCATCCATCCAGCCATCCATCCATCCATCCATCCAGCCATCCATCCATCCAGCCATCCATCCAGCCATCCATCCATCCATCCCGCCAGCGAGTCATCCATCCAGCCATCCATCCATCCAGCCATCCATCCAGCCATCCATCCATCCATCCATACCTCCAGCCAGCCATTCATCCAGCCATCCATCCATCCATGCATCCCTCTAGCCAGCCATCCATCCGGCCATCCATTCATCCATCCATCGCTCTAGCCAGCCAACCATCCAGCCATCCCTCCATCCAGCCATCCATCCCTCCATCCTTCCAGCCAGCCATCCATCCAGCCATCCATCCATCCAGCCATCCATCCAGCCATCCATCCATCAATCCATCCCTCCAGCCAGCCATCCATCCAGCAATCCATCCATCCAGCCGTCCATCCAGCCATCCATCCATCCCTCCAGCCAGCCATCCATCCAGCCATCCATCCATCCCTCCAGCCAGCCAATCATCTAGCCAACCCTACATCCAGCCATCCCTCCATCCCGCCATCCATCCATCCCTCCAGCCAGCCATCTATCCAGCCATCCATCCATCCAGCCATCCATCCAGCCATCCATCCATCAATCCGTCCCTCCAGCCAGCCATCCATCCAGCCATCCATCCATCCAGCCGTCCATCCAACCATCCATCCATCCATCCAACCATCCAGACATCCATCCAGCCATCAATCCATCCCTCCAGCCAGCCATCCATCCAGCCATCCCTCCATCCATTCGTCCATCCATCCAGCCATCCATCCAACCATCCATCCATCCATCCATTCCTCCAGCCAGCCATCCATCCAGCCATCCATTCATCCAGTCATCCTTCCAGCCATCCAGCCATCCATCCCTCCAGCCAGACAGCCATCCAGCCATCCAACCGTCCAGCCAACCAGCCAGCCAACCATCCAGCCATCCCTCCATCCAGCCATCCATCCGTCCATCCATCCCTCCAGCCAGCCATCCATCCAGCCATCCATCCATCCAGCAACCCATCCAGCCATCCATCCATCAATCCATCCCTCCAGCCAGCCATCCATCCAGCCATCCATCCATCCAGCCAGCCATCCATCCATCCATCCATCCATCCCTCCAGCCAGCTATCTTTCCAGCCATCCATCCATCCAGCCATCCATTCAGCCATCCATCCAGCCATCCATCCATCCATCCATCCAGCCAGCCAGCCAACCATCCAGCCATCCCTCCAACCAGCCATCCACCCATCAATCCATCCCTCCAGCCAGCCATCCATCCATCCATCCATCCATCCATCCAGCCATCCATCCAGCCATCCATCCCTCCAGCCAGCCAGCCAGCCATTAAGTCATCCATCCATTCAGCCATCCATCCATCCCTCCAGCCAGCCATCCATCCAGCAATCCCTCCATCCAGCCATCCATCCATCCATCCCTCCAGCCAGCCAACCATCCAGCCATACCTCCATCCAGCCATCCAACCATCCATCCCTCCAGCCAGCCATCCATCCAGCCATCCATCCATCCAGCCATCCATCCAGCCATCCATCCATCAATCCATCCCTCCAGCCAGCCATCCATCCAGCCATCCATCCATCCAGCCGTCCATCCAGCCACCCATCCATCCCTCCAGCCAGCCATCCATCCAGCCATCCATCCATCCATCCATCCCTCCAGCCAGCCAACCATCCAGCCAACCCTACATCCAGCCATCCCTCCAACCAGCCATCCATCCATCCCTCCAGCCAGCCATCCATCCAGCCATCCCTCCAACCAGCCATCCATCCATCCCTCCAGCCAGCCATCCATCCAGCCATCCATCCATCCAGCCATCCATTCATCCATCCATCGCTCTAGCCAGCCAACCATCCAGCCATCCCTCCATCCAGCCATCCATCCCTCCATCCTTCCAGCCAGCCATCCATCCAGCCATCCATCCATCCAGCCATCCATCCAGCCATCCATCCATCAATCCATCCCTCCAGCCAGCCATCCATCCAGCAATCCATCCATCCAGCCGTCCATCCAGCCATCCATCCATCCCTCCAGCCAGCCATCCATCCAGCCATCCATCCATCCCTCCAGCCAGCCAATCATCTAGCCAACCCTACATCCAGCCATCCCTCCATCCCGCCATCCATCCATCCCTCCAGCCAGCCATCTATCCAGCCATCCATCCATCCAGCCATCCATCCAGCCATCCATCCATCAATCCGTCCCTCCAGCCAGCCATCCATCCAGCCATCCATCCATCCAGCCGTCCATCCAACCATCCATCCATCCATCCAACCATCCAGACATCCATCCAGCCATCAATCCATCCCTCCAGCCAGCCATCCATCCAGCCATCCCTCCATCCATTCGTCCATCCATCCAGCCATCCATCCAGCCATCCATCCATCCATCCATTCCTCCAGCCAGCCATCCATCCAGCCATCCATTCATCCAGTCATCCTTCCAGCCATCCAGCCATCCATCCCTCCAGCCAGACAGCCATCCAGCCATCCAACCGTCCAGCCAACCAGCCAGCCAACCATCCAGCCATCCCTCCATCCAGCCATCCATCCGTCCATCCATCCCTCCAGCCAGCCATCCATCCAGCCATCCATCCATCCAGCAACCCATCCAGCCATCCATCCATCAATCCATCCCTCCAGCCAGCCATCCATCCAGCCATCCATCCATCCAGCCAGCCATCCATCCATCCATCCATCCCTCCAGCCAGCTATCTTTCCAGCCATCCATCCATCCAGCCATCCATTCAGCCATCCATCCAGCCATCCATCCATCCATCCATCCAGCCAGCCAGCCAACCATCCAGCCATCCCTCCAACCAGCCATCCACCCATCAATCCATCCCTCCAGCCAGCCATCCATCCATCCATCCATCCATCCATCCAGCCATCCATCCAGCCATCCATCCCTCCAGCCAGCCAGCCAGCCATTAAGTCATCCATCCATTCAGCCATCCATCCATCCCTCCAGCCAGCCATCCATCCAGCAATCCCTCCATCCAGCCATCCATCCATCCATCCCTCCAGCCAGCCAACCATCCAGCCATACCTCCATCCAGCCATCCAACCATCCATCCCTCCAGCCAGCCATCCATCCAGCCATCCATCCATCCAGCCATCCATCCAGCCATCCATCCATCAATCCATCCCTCCAGCCAGCCATCCATCCAGCCATCCATCCATCCAGCCGTCCATCCAGCCACCCATCCATCCCTCCAGCCAGCCATCCATCCAGCCATCCATCCATCCATCCATCCCTCCAGCCAGCCAACCATCCAGCCAACCCTACATCCAGCCATCCCTCCAACCAGCCATCCATCCATCCCTCCAGCCAGCCATCCATCCAGCCATCCATCCATCCAGCCATCCATCCAGCCATCCATCCATCAATCCATCCCTCCAGCCAGCCATCCATCCAGCCATCCATCCATTCAGCCGTCCATCCAACCATCCATCCATCCATCCATCCCTCCAGCCATCTATCCATCCAGCCATCCATCCATCCAGCCATCCATTCAGCCATCCATCCAGCCATCCATCCATCCATAGAACATATAGAACATAGAACAATACAGCGCAGTACAGGCCCTTCGGCCCACGATGTTGCACCGAAACAAAAGCCATCTAACCTACACGATGCCATTATCATCCATATGTTTATCCAATAAACTTTTAAATGCCCTCAATGTTGGCGAGTTCACTACTGTAGCAGGTAGGGCATTCCACGGCCTCACTACTCTTTGCGTAAAGAACCTACCTCTGACCTCTGTCCTATATCTATTACCCCTCAGTTTAAAGTTATGTCCCCTCGTGCCAGCCATATCCATCCGCGGGAGAAGGCTCTCACTGTCCACCCTATCCAACCCCCTGATCATTTTGTATGCCTCGATTAAGTCTCCTCTTAACCTTCTTCTCTCCAACGAAAACAACCTCAAGTCCGTCAGCCTTTCCTCATAAGATTTTCCCTCCATACCAGGCAACATCCTGGTAAATCTCCTCTGCACCCGCTCCAAAGCCTCCACGTCCTTCCTATAATGCGGTGACCAGAACTGTACGCAATACTCCAAATGCGGCCGGACCAGAGTTCTGTACAGCTGCAACATGACCTCCCGACTCCGAAACTCAATCCCTCTACCAATAAAGGCCAACACTCCATAGGCCTTCTTCACAACCCTATCAACCTGGGTGGCAACTTTCAGGGATCTATGTACATGGACACCTAGATCCCTCTGCTCATCCACACTTTCAAGAACTTTACCATTAGCCAAATATTCCGCATTCCTGTTATTCCTTCCAAAGTGAATCACCTCACACTTCTCTACATTAAACTCCATTTGCCACCTCTCAGCCCAGCTCTGCAGCTTATCTATATCCCTCTGTAACCTGCTACATCCTTCCACACTATCGACAACACCACCGACTTTAGTATCATCTGCAAATTTACTCACCCACCCTTCTGCGCCTTCCTCTAGGTCATTGATAAAAATCCAGCCATCAATCCAGCCATCCATCCATCCATCCATTCCTCCAGCCAGCCATCCATCCAGCCATCCATCCATCCAGCCATCCATCCAGACATCTATCCATCCTTCCCTCCAGCCAGCCATCCACCAGCCATCCAACCGTCCAGCCTTCCAGCCAGCCAACCATCCAGCCATCCCTCCATCCAGCCATCCATCCATCCCTCCAGCCAGCCATCCATCCAGCCATCCATCCATCCAGCAACCCATCCAGCCATTCATCCATCAAACCATCCCTCCAGCGAGCCATCCATCCAGCCATCCATCTATCCAGCCATCCATCCAGCCATCCATCCATCCATCCATCCCTCCAGCCAGCTATCTATCCAGCCATCCGTCCATCCAGCTATCCATTCAGCCATACATCCAGCCATCCATCCATCCAGCCATCCATCCAGCCATTCATCCATCCTCCCATTCCTCCAGCCAGCCATCCATCCAGCCATCCATCCATCCAGCCATCCATCCATCCATCCATCCATCCATCCATCCATCCCTCCAGCCAGCCATCCATCCAGCCATCCATCCGTCCAGCCATCCATCCATTCAGCCATCCATCCAGCCATCCATCCATCCAGACTTCCAGCCATCCAGCCATCCATCCATCCATCCATCCGTCCATCCAGCCATCCATCCATCCAACCATCCAGCCATCCATCCATTAAGCCATCCATCGAGCCATCCATCCATCCATCCATCCCGCCAGCGAGTCATCCATCCAGCCATCCATCCATCCAGCCATCCATCCAGCCATCCATCCATCCCTCCAGCAAGCCATTCATCCAGCCATCCATCCATCCAGCCATCCATTCAGCCATCCATCCATCCATCCCTCCAGCAAGCCATCCATCCAGCCAAACAGCCATCAATCCAGCCAACCATCCATCCATCCATCCCTCCAGCAAGCCATCCATCCAACCATCCCTCCATCCAGCCATCCATCCAGCCATCCATGCATTCATCCATCTCTCCATCCAGCCATCCATCCAGCCAATCATCCATCCATCCATACCTCCAGCCAGCCATCCTTCCATCCATCCATCCATCCATCCAGCCATCCATCCAGCCATCCATCCCTCCAGCCAGCCAGACATTAAGCCATCCATCCATCCAGCCATCCATCCAGCCATCCATCCATCCCTCCAGCCAGCCATCCATCCAGCAATCCCTCCATCCAGCCATCCATCCAGCCATCAATCCATCCATCCATCCATCCAGCCAGCCAACCATCCAGCCATCCCTCCATCCAGCCATCCACCCATTCATCCATCCCTCCAGCCAGCCATCCATCCAGCCATCCATCCAAACCAGCCGTCCATCCAGCCATCCATCCATCCATGCATCCCTCCAGCCAGCCATCCATCCAGCCAGCCAACCATCCAGCCATCCCTCCATCCAGCCATCCACCCATCAATCCATCCCTCCAGCCAGCCATCCATCCATCCATCCATCCATCCATCCAGCCATCCATCCAGCCATCCATCCCTCCAGCCAGCCAGCCAGCCATTAAGTCATCCATCCATTCAGCCATCCATCCATCCCTCCAGCCAGCCATCCATCCAGCAATCCCTCCATCCAGCCATCCATCCATCCATCCCTCCAGCCAGCCAACCATCCAGCCATACCTCCATCCAGCCATCCAACCATCCATCCCTCCAGCCAGCCATCCATCCAGCCATCCCTCCATCCATCCGTCCATCCATCCAGCCATCCATCCAGCCATCCATCCATCCAGACTTCCAGCCATCCAGCCATCCATCCATCCAGCCATCCATCCATCCATCCATCCCTCCATCCATCAATTCCTCCAGTCAGCCATCCATCCAGCCATCCATTCGTCCAACCATCCATCCAGCCATCCATCCATCCATCCATCCCTCCAGCCAGCCATCCATCCAGCCATCCATCCTTCCAGCCATCCATCCTGCCATCCATCGATCCATCCATCGCTCCAGCCAGCCATCCATCCAGCCAGCCATCCAGCCATCCATCATTCAATCCATCCCTCCAGCCAGCCATGCATCCAGTCATCCTTCCATCCACCCATCCATCCAGCCATCCATCCATGACTCCATCCCTCCAGCCAGCCATCCATCCAGCCATCCATCGATCTAGCAATCCATTCAGCCATCCATCCATCCATTCCTCCAGCCAGCAATCCATCCAGCCATCCATTCAGCCATCCATCCAGCCACCCATCCATCCATCCATCCCTCCAGCAAGCCATCCATCCAGACATCCATCCATCCAGCCATCGTTCCAGCCATCCATCCATCCATCCATTCCTCCTGCCAGCCATCCATCCAGCCATCCATCCATCCAGCCATCCCTCCAGACAGCCATCCATCCGGAAATCCATCCATCCAGCCATCCATCCAGCCACCCATCCATCCATCCATCCCTCCAGCCAGCCATCCATCCAGCCATCCAGCCAGCCTTCCATCCATCCCTCCAGCCAGCCATCCATCCAGCCAGCCTGCCATCCATCCATCCATCCATCCATCCATCCATCCATCCATCCATCCATCCATCCATGCATCCATCCATCCATCCAACCAGCCATCCATCCAGCCATCCATCCAGCCATCCATCCATCCATCCATCCAGCCAACCATCCATCCATCCATCCATCCATCCAGCCATCCATCCAGCCATCCATCCATACATCCAGCCAACCAGTCATCCATCCATCCAGCCAGCCATCCAGACATCCAGCCATCCATCCAGCCATCCATCCAGCCATCCATCCATCCTTCCATCCCTCCAGCCTGCCATCCATCCAGCCATTAATCCAACTAGCCATCGATCCAACCATCCACGCATCCATCACTCCAGCCAGCCATCCATCCAGCCATCCATCCATCCATCCATCCAGCCATCCATCCATCCAGCCATCCATCCAGCCATCCATCCATCCATCCCGCCAGCGAGTCATCCATCCAGCCATCCATCCATCCAGCCATCCATCCAGCCATCCATCCATCCATCCATACCTCCAGCCAGCCATTCATCCAGCCATCCATCCATCCATGCATCCCTCTAGCCAGCCATCCATCCGGCCATCCATTCATCCATCCATCGCTCTAGCCAGCCAACCATCCAGCCATCCCTCCATCCAGCCATCCATCCCTCCATCCTTCCAGCCAGCCATCCATCCAGCCATCCATCCATCCAGCCATCCATCCAGCCATCCATCCATCAATCCATCCCTCCAGCCAGCCATCCATCCAGCCATCCATCCATCCAGCCGTCCATCCAGCCATCCATCCATCCCTCCAGCCAGCCATCCATCCAGCCATCCATCCATCCCTCCAGCCAGCCAATCATCTAGCCAACCCTACATCCAGCCATCCCTCCATCCCGCCATCCATCCATTCCTCCAGCCAGCCATCTATCCAGCCATCCATCCATCCAGCCATCCATCCAGCCATCCATCCAGCCATCCATCCATCAATCCATCCCTCCAGCCAGCCATCCATCCAGCCATCCATCCATCCAGCCGTCCATCCAACCATCCATCCATCCATCCAACCATCCAGACATCCATCCAGCCATCAATCCATCCCTCCAGCCAGCCATCCATCCAGCCATCCCTCCATCCATTCGTCCATCCATCCAGCCATCCATCCAGCCATCCATCCATCCATCCATTCCTCCAGCCAGCCATCCATCCAGCCATCCATTCATCCAGTCATCCTTCCAGCCATCCAGCCATCCATCCCTCCAGCCAGACAGCCATCCAACCATCCAACCGTCCAGCCAACCAGCCAGCCAACCATCCAGCCATCCCTCCATCCAGCCATCCATCCGTCCATCCATCCCTCCAGCCAGCCATCCATCCAGCCATCCATCCATCCAGCAACCCATCCAGCCATCCATCCATCAATCCATCCCTCCAGCCAGCCATCCATCCAGCCATCCATCCATTCAGCCAGCCATCCATCCATCCATCCATCCCTCCAGCCAGCTATCTTTCCAGCCATCCATCCATCCAGCCATCCATTCAGCCATCCATCCAGCCATCCATCCATCCATCCATCCAGCCAGCCAGCCAACCATCCAGCCATCCCTCCATCCAGCCATCCACCCATCAATCCATCCCTCCAGCCAGCCATCCATCCATCCATCCATCCATCCATCCAGCCATCCATCCAGCCATCCATCCCTCCAGCCAGCCAGCCAGCCATTAAGTCATCCATCCATTCAGCCATCCATCCATCCCTCCAGCCAGCCATCCATCCAGCAATCCCTCCATCCAGCCATCCATCCATCCATCCCTCCAGCCAGCCAACCATCCAGCCATACCTCCATCCAGCCATCCAACCATCCATCCCTCCAGCCAGCCATCCATCCAGCCATCCATCCATCCAGCCATCCATCCAGCCATCCATCCATCAATCCATCCCTCCAGCCAGCCATCCATCCAGCCATCCATCCATCCAGCCGTCCATCCAGCCACCCATCCATCCCTCCAGCCAGCCATCCATCCAGCCATCCATCCATCCATCCATCCCTCCAGCCAGCCAACCATCCAGCCAACCCTACATCCAGCCATCCCTCCAACCAGCCATCCATCCATCCCTCCAGCCAGCCATCCATCCAGCCATCCATCCATCCAGCCATCCATCCAGCCATCCATCCATCAATCCATCCCTCCAGCCAGCCATCCATCCAGCCATCCATCCATCCAGCCGTCCATCCAACCATCCATCCATCCATCCATCCCTCCAGCCATCTATCCATCCAGCCATCCATCCATCCAGCCATCCATTCAGCCATCCATCCAGCCATCCATCCATCCATAGAACATATAGAACATAGAACAATACAGCGCAGTACAGGCCCTTCGGCCCACGATGTTGCACCGAAACAAAAGTCATCTAACCTACACGATGCCATTATCATCCATATGTTTATCCAATAAACTTTTAAATGCCCTCAATGTTGGCGAGTTCACTACTGTAGCAGGTAGGGCATTCCACGGCCTCACTACTCTTTGCGTAAAGAACCTACCTCTGACCTCTGTCCTATATCTATTACCCCTCAGTTTAAAGTTATGTCCCCTCGTGCCAGCCATATCCATCCGCGGGAGAAGGCTCTCACTGTCCACCCTATCCAACCCCCTGATCATTTTGTATGCCTCGATTAAGTCTCCTCTTAACCTTCTTCTCTCCAACGAAAACAACCTCAAGTCCGTCAGCCTTTCCTCATAAGATTTTCCCTCCATACCAGGCAACATCCTGGTAAATCTCCTCTGCACCCGCTCCAAAGCCTCCACGTCCTTCCTATAATGCGGTGACCAGAACTGTACGCAATACTCCAAATGCGGCCGGACCAGAGTTCTGTACAGCTGCAACATGACCTCCCGACTCCGAAACTCAATCCCTCTACCAATAAAGGCCAACACTCCATAGGCCTTCTTCACAACCCTATCAACCTGGGTGGCAACTTTCAGGGATCTATGTACATGGACACCTAGATCCCTCTGCTCATCCACACTTTCAAGAACTTTACCATTAGCCAAATATTCCGCATTCCTGTTATTCCTTCCAAAGTGAATCACCTCACACTTCTCTACATTAAACTCCATTTGCCACCTCTCAGCCCAGCTCTGCAGCTTATCTATATCCCTCTGTAACCTGCTACATCCTTCCACACTATCGACAACACCACCGACTTTAGTATCATCTGCAAATTTACTCACCCACCCTTCTGCGCCTTCCTCTAGGTCATTGATAAAAATCCAGCCATCAATCCAGCCATCCATCCATCCATCCATTCCTCCAGCCAGCCATCCATCCAGCCATCCATCCATCCAGCCATCCATCCAGACATCTATCCATCCTTCCCTCCAGCCAGCCATCCACCAGCCATCCAACCGTCCAGCCTTCCAGCCAGCCAACCATCCAGCCATCCCTCCATCCAGCCATCCATCCATCCCTCCAGCCAGCCATCCATCCAGCCATCCATCCATCCAGCAACCCATCCAGCCATTCATCCATCAATCCATCCCTCCAGCCAGCCATCCATCCAGCCATCCATCTATCCAGCCAACCATCCAGCCATCCATCCATCCATCCATCCCTCCAGCCAGCTATCTATCCAGCCATCCGTCCATCCAGCTATCCATTCAGCCATACATCCAGCCATCCATCCATCCAGCCATCCATCCAGCCATTCATCCATCCTCCCATTCCTCCAGCCAGCCATCCATCCAGCCATCCATCCATCCAGCCATCCATCCATCCATCCATCCATCCATCCATCCCTCCAGCCAGCCATCCATCCAGCCATCCATCCGTCCAGCCATCCATCCATTCAGCCATCCATCCAGCCATCCATCCATCCAGCCAGCCAGACATTAAGCCATCCATCCATCCAGCCATCCATCCAGCCATCCATCCATCCCTCCAGCCAGCCATCCATCCAGCAATCCCTCCATCCAGCCATCCATCCAGCCATCAATCCATCCATCCATCCATCCAGCCAGCCAACCATCCAGCCATCCCTCCATCCAGCCATCCACCCATTCATCCATCCCTCTAGCCAGCCATCCATCCAGCCATCCATCCAAACCAGCCGTCCATCCAGCCATCCATCCATCCATGCATCCCTCCAGCCAGCCATCCATCCAGCCAGCCAACCATCCAGCCATCCCTCCATCCAGCCATCCACCCATCAATCCATCCCTTCAGCCAGCCATCCATCCATCCATCCATCCATCCATCCAGCCATCCATCCAGCCATCCATCCCTCCAGCCAGCCAGCCAGCCATTAAGTCATCCATCCATTCAGCCATCCATCCATCCCTCCAGCCAGCCATCCATCCAGCAATCCCTCCATCCAGCCATCCATCCATCCATCCCTCCAGCCAGCCAACCATCCAGCCATACCTCCATCCAGCCATCCAACCATCCATCCCTCCAGCCAGCCATCCATCCAGCCATCCCTCCATCCATCCGTCCATCCATCCAGCCATCCATCCAGCCATCCATCCATCCAGACTTCCAGCCATCCAGCCATCCATCCATCCAGCCATCCATCCATCCATCCATCCCTCCATCCATCAATTCCTCCAGTCAGCCATCCATCCAGCCATCCATTCGTCCAACCATCCATCCAGCCATCCATCCATCCATCCATCCCTCCAGTCAGCCATCCATCCAGCCTGCCATCCTTCCAGCCATCCATCCTGCCATGCATCGATCCATCCATCGCTCCAGCCAGCCATCCATCCAGCCAGCCATCCAGCCATCCATCATTCAATCCATCCCTCCAGCCAGCCATGCATCCAGTCATCCTTCCATCCACCCATCCATCCAGCCATCCATCCATGACTCCATCCCTCCAGCCAGCCATCCATCCAGCCATCCATCGATCTAGCAATCCATTCAGCCATCCATCCATCCATTCCTCCAGCCAGCAATCCATCCAGCCATCCATCCAGCCATCCATCCAGCCACCCATCCATCCATCCATCCCTCCAGCAAGCCATCCATCCAGACATCCATCCATCCAGCCATCCTTCCAGCCATCCATCCATCCATCCATTCCTCCTGCCAGCCATCCATCCAGCCATCCATCCATCCAGCCATCCCTCCAGACAGCCATCCATCCGGAAATCCATCCATCCAGCCATCCATCCAGCCACCCATCCATCCATCCATCCCTCCAGCCAGCCATCCATCCAGCCATCCAGCCAGCCTTCCATCCATCCCTCCAGCCAGCCATCCATCCAGCCAGCCAGCCATCCATCCATCCATCCATCCATCCATCCATCCATCCATCCATGCATCCATCCATCCATCCAACCAGCCATCCATCCAGCCATCCATCCAGCCATCCATCCATCCATCCATCCAGCCAACCATCCATCCATCCATCCATCCATCCAGCCATCCATCCAGCCATCCATCCATACATCCAGCCAACCAGTCATCCATCCATCCAGCCAGCCATCCAGACATCCAGCCATCCATCCAGCCATCCATCCAGCCATCCATCCATCCTTCCATCCCTCCAGCCTGCCATCCATCCAGCCATTAATCCAACTAGCCATCGATCCAACCATCCACGCATCCATCACTCCAGCCAGCCATCCATCCAGCCATCCATCCATCCATCCATCCAGCCATCCATCCATCCAGCCATCCATCCAGCCATCCATCCATCCATCCCGCCAGCGAGTCATCCATCCAGCCATCCATCCATCCAGCCATCCATCCAGCCATCCATCCATCCATCCATACCTCCAGCCAGCCATTCATCCAGCCATCCATCCATCCATGCATCCCTCTAGCCAGCCATCCATCCGGCCATCCATTCATCCATCCATCGCTCTAGCCAGCCAACCATCCAGCCATCCCTCCATCCAGCCATCCATCCCTCCATCCTTCCAGCCAGCCATCCATCCAGCCATCCATCCATCAAGCCATCCATCCAGCCATCCATCCATCAATCCATCCCTCCAGCCAGCCATCCATCCAGCCATCCATCCATCCAGCCGTCCATCCAGCCATCCATCCATCCCTCCAGCCAGCCATCCATCCAGCCATCCATCCATCCCTCCAGCCAGCCAATCATCTAGCCAACCCTACGTCCAGCCATCCCTCCATCCCGCCATCCATCCATTCCTCCAGCCAGCCATCTATCCAGCCATCCATCCATCCAGCCATCCATCCAGCCATCCATCCAGCCATCCATCCATCAATCCATCCCTCCAGCCAGCCATCCATCCAGCCACCCATCCATCCAGCCGTCCATCCAACCATCCATCCATCCATCCAACCATCCAGACATCCATCCAGCCATCAATCCATCCCTCCAGCCAGCCATCCATCCAGCCATCCCTCCATCCATTCGTCCATCCATCCAGCCATCCATCCAGCCATCCATCCATCCATCCATTCCTCCAGCCAGCCATCCAACCAGCCATCCATTCATCCAGTCATCCTTCCAGCCATCCAGCCATCCATCCCTCCAGCCAGACAGCCATCCAGCCATCCAACCGTCCAGCCAACCAGCCAGCCAACCATCCAGCCATCCCTCCATCCAGCCATCCATCCGTCCATCCATCCCTCCAGCCAGCCATCCATCCAGCCATCCATCCATCCAGCAACCCATCCAGCCATCCATCCATCAATCCATCCCTCCAGCCAGCCATCCATCCAGCCATCCATCCATTCAGCCAGCCATCCATCCATCCATCCATCCCTCCAGCCAGCTATCTTTCCAGCCATCCATCCATCCAGCCATCCATTCAGCCATCCATCCAGCCATCCATCCATCCATCCATCCAGCCAGCCAGCCAACCATCCAGCCATCCCTCCATCCAGCCATCCACCCATCAATCCATCCCTCCAGCCAGCCATCCATCCATCCATCCATCCATCCATCCAGCCATCCATCCAGCCATCCATCCCTCCAGCCAGCCAGCCAGCCATTAAGTCATCCATCCATTCAGCCATCCATCCATCCCTCCAGCCAGCCATCCATCCAGCAATCCCTCCATCCAGCCATCCATCCATCCATCCCTCCAGCCAGCCAACCATCCAGCCATACCTCCATCCAGCCATCCAACCATCCATCCCTCCAGCCAGCCATCCATCCAGCCATCCATCCATCCAGCCATCCATCCAGCCATCCATCCATCAATCCATCCCTCCAGCCAGCCATCCATCCAGCCATCCATCCATCCAGCCGTCCATCCAGCCACCCATCCATCCCTCCAGCCAGCCATCCATCCAGCCATCCATCCATCCATCCATCCCTCCAGCCAGCCAACCATCCAGCCAACCCTACATCCAGCCATCCCTCCAACCAGCCATCCATCCATCCCTCCAGCCAGCCATCCATCCAGCCATCCATCCATCCATCCATCCATCCAGCCATCCATCCATCAATCCATCCCTCCAGCCAGCCATCCATCCAGCCATCCATCCATCCAGCCGTCCATCCAACCATCCATCCATCCATCCATCCCTCCAGCCATCTATCCATCCAGCCATCCATCCATCCAGCCATCCATTCAGCCATCCATCCAGCCATCCATCCATCCATAGAACATATAGAACATAGAACAATACAGCGCAGTACAGGCCCTTCGGCCCACGATGTTGCAACGAAACAAAAGCCATCTAACCTACACGATGCCATTATCATCCATATGTTTATCCAATAAACTTTTAAATGCCCTCAATGTTGGCGAGTTCACTACTGTAGCAGGTAGGGCATTCCACGGCCTCACTACTCTTTGCGTAAAGAACCTACCTCTGACCTCTGTCCTATATCTATTACCCCTCAGTTTAAAGTTATGTCCCCTCGTGCCAGCCATATCCATCCGCGGGAGAAGGCTCTCACTGTCCACCCTATCCAACCCCCTGATCATTTTGTATGCCTCGATTAAGTCTCCTCTTAACCTTCTTCTCTCCAACGAAAACAACCTCAAGTCCGTCAGCCTTTCCTCATAAGATTTTCCCTCCATACCAGGCAACATCCTGGTAAATCTCCTCTGCACCCGCTCCAAAGCCTCCACGTCCTTCCTATAATGCGGTGACCAGAACTGTACGCAATACTCCAAATGCGGCCGGACCAGAGTTCTGTACAGCTGCAACATGACCTCCCGACTCCGAAACTCAATCCCTCTACCAATAAAGGCCAACACTCCATAGGCCTTCTTCACAACCCTATCAACCTGGGTGGCAACTTTCAGGGATCTATGTACATGGACACCTAGATCCCTCTGCTCATCCACACTTTCAAGAACTTTACCATTAGCCAAATATTCCGCATTCCTGTTATTCCTTCCAAAGTGAATCACCTCACACTTCTCTACATTAAACTCCATTTGCCACCTCTCAGCCCAGCTCTGCAGCTTATCTATATCCCTCTGTAACCTGCTACATCCTTCCACACTATCGACAACACCACCGACTTTAGTATCATCTGCAAATTTACTCACCCACCCTTCTGCGCCTTCCTCTAGGTCATTGATAAAAATCCAGCCATCAATCCAGCCATCCATCCATCCATCCATTCCTCCAGCCAGCCATCCATCCAGCCATCCATCCATCCAGCCATCCATCCAGACATCTATCCATCCTTCCCTCCAGCCAGCCATCCACCAGCCATCCAACCGTCCAGCCTTCCAGCCAGCCAACCATCCAGCCATCCCTCCATCCAGCCATCCATCCATCCCTCCAGCCAGCCATCCATCCAGCCATCCATCCATCCAGCAACCCATCCAGCCATTCATCCATCAATCCATCCCTCCAGCCAGCCATCCATCCAGCCATCCATCTATCCAGCCATCCATCCAGCCATCCATCCATCCATCCATCCCTCCAGCCAGCTATCTATCCAGCCATCCGTCCATCCAGCTATCCATTCAGCCATACATCCAGCCATCCATCCATCCAGCCATCCATCCAGCCATTCATCCATCCTCCCATTCCTCCAGCCAGCCATCCATCCAGCCATCCATCCATCCAGCCATCGATCCATCCATCCATCCATCCATCCATCCCTCCAGCCAGCCATCCATCCAGCCATCCATCCGTCCAGCCATCCATCCATTCAGCCATCCATCCAGCCATCCATCCATCCAGACTTCCAGCCATCCAGCCATCCATCCATCCATCCATCCGTCCATCCAGCCATCCATCCATCCAACCATCCAGCCATCCATCCATTAAGCCATCCATCGAGCCATCCATCCATCCATCCATCCCGCCAGCGAGTCATCCATCCAGCCATCCATCCATCCAGCCATCCATCCAGCCATCCATCCATCCCTCCAGCAAGCCATTCATCCAGCCATCCATCCATCCAGCCATCCATTCAGCCATCCATCCATCCATCCCTCCAGCAAGCCATCCATCCAGCCAAACAGCCATCAATCCAGCCAACCATCCATCCATCCATTCCTCCAGCAAGCCATCCATCCAACCATCCCTCCATCCAGCCATCCATCCAGCCATCCATGCATTCATCCATCTCGCCATCCAGCCATCCATCCAGCCAATCATCCATCCATCCATACCTCCAGCCAGCCATCCTTCCATCCATCCATCCATCCATCCAGCCATCCATCCAGGCATCCATCCCTCCAGCCAGCCAGACATTAAGCCATCCATCCATCCAGCCATCCATCCAGCCATCCATCCATCCCTCCAGCCAGCCATCCATCCAGCAATCCCTCCATCCAGCCATCCATCCAGCCATCAATCCATCCATCCATCCATCCAGCCAGCCAACCATCCAGCCATCCCTCCATCCAGCCATCCACCCATTCATCCATCCCTCCAGCCAGCCATCCATCCAGCCATCCATCCAAACCAGCCGTCCATCCAGCCATCCATCCATCCATGCATCCCTCCAGCCAGCCATCCATCCAGCCAGCCAACCATCCAGCCATCCCTCCATCCAGCCATCCACCCATCAATCCATCCCTCCAGCCAGCCATCCATCCATCCATCCATCCATCCATCCAGCCATCCATCCAGCCATCCATCCCTCCAGCCAGCCAGCCAGCCATTAAGTCATCCATCCATTCAGCCATCCATCCATCCCTCCAGCCAGCCATCCATCCAGCAATCCCTCCATCCAGCCATCCATCCATCCATCCCTCCAGCCAGCCAACCATCCAGCCATACCTCCATCCAGCCATCCAACCATCCATCCCTCCAGCCAGCCATCCATCCAGCCATCCATCCATCCAGCCATCCATCCAGCCATCCATCCATCAATCCATCCCTCCAGCCAGCCATCCATCCAGCCATCCATCCATCCAGCCGTCCATCCAGCCACCCATCCATCCCTCCAGCCAGCCATCCATCCAGCCATCCATCCATCCATCCATCCCTCCAGCCAGCCAACCATCCAGCCAACCCTACATCCAGCCATCCCTCCAACCAGCCATCCATCCATCCCTCCAGCCAGCCATCCATCCAGCCATCCATCCATCCTGCCATCCATCCAGCCATCCATCCATCAATCCATCCCTCCAGCCAGCCATCCATCCAGCCATCCATCCATCCAGCCGTCCATCCAACCATCCATCCATCCATCCCTCCAGCCATCTATCCATCCAGCCATCCATCCATCCAGCCGTCCATTCAGCCATCCATCCAGCCATCCATCCATCCATAGAACATATAGAACATAGAACAATACAGCGCAGTACAGGCCCTTCGGCCCACGATGTTGCACCGAAACAAAAGCCATCTAACCTACACGATGCCATTATCATCCATATGTTTATCCAATAAACTTTTAAATGCCCTCAATGTTGGCGAGTTCACTACTGTAGCAGGTAGGGCATTCCACGGCCTCACTACTCTTTGCGTAAAGAACCTACCTCTGACCTCTGTCCTATATCTATTACCCCTCAGTTTAAAGTTATGTCCCCTCGTGCCAGCCATATCCATCCGCGGGAGAAGGCTCTCACTGTCCACCCTATCCAACCCCCTGATCATTTTGTATGCCTCGATTAAGTCTCCTCTTAACCTTCTTCTCTCCAAAGAAAACAACCTCAAGTCCGTCAGCCTTTCCTCATAAGATTTTCCCTCCATACCAGGCAACATCCTGGTAAATCTCCTCTGCACCCGCTCCAAAGCCTCCACGTCCTTCCTATAATGCGGTGACCAGAACTGTACGCAATACTCCAAATGCGGCCGGACCAGAGTTCTGTACAGCTGCAACATGACCTCCCGACTCCGAAACTCAATCCCTCTACCAATAAAGGCCAACACTCCATAGGCCTTCTTCACAACCCTATCAACCTGGGTGGCAACTTTCAGGGATCTATGTACATGGACACCTAGATCCCTCTGCTCATCCACACTTTCAAGAACTTTACCATTAGCCAAATATTCCGCATTCCTGTTATTCCTTCCAAAGTGAATCACCTCACACTTCTCTACATTAAACTCCATTTGCCACCTCTCAGCCCAGCTCTGCAGCTTATCTATATCCCTCTGTAACCTGCTACATCCTTCCACACTATCGACAACACCACCGACTTTAGTATCATCTGCAAATTTACTCACCCACCCTTCTGCGCCTTCCTCTAGGTCATTGATAAAAATCCAGCCATCAATCCAGCCATCCATCCATCCATCCATTCCTCCAGCCAGCCATCCATCCAGCCATCCATCCATCCAGCCATCCATCCAGACATCTATCCATCCTTCCCTCCAGCCAGCCATCCACCAGCCATCCAACCGTCCAGCCTTCCAGCCAGCCAACCATCCAGCCATCCCTCCATCCAGCCATCCATCCATCCCTCCAGCCAGCCATCCATCCAGCCATCCATCCATCCAGCAACCCATCCAGCCATTCATCCATCAATCCATCCCTCCAGCCAGCCATCCATCCAGCCATCCATCTATCCAGCCATCCATCCAGCCATCCATCCATCCATCCATCCCTCCAGCCAGCTATCTATCCAGCCATCCGTCCATCCAGCTATCCATTCAGCCATACATCCAGCCATCCATCCATCCAGCCATCCATCCAGCCATTCATCCATCCTCCCATTCCTCCAGCCAGCCATCCATCCAGCCATCCATCCATCCAGCCATCTATCCATCCATCCATCCATCCATCCATCCATCCCTCCAGCCAGCCATCCATCCAGCCATCCATCCGTCCAGCCATCCATCCATTCAGCCATCCATCCAGCCATCCATCCATCCAGACTTCCAGCCATCCAGCCATCCATCCATCCATCCATCCGTCCATCCAGCCATCCATCCATCCAACCATCCAGCCATCCATCCATTAAGCCATCCATCGAGCCATCCATCCATCCATCCATTCCGCCAGCGAGTCATCCATCCAGCCATCCATCCATCCAGCCATCCATCCAGCCATCCATCCATCCCTCCAGCAAGCCATTCATCCAGCCATCCATCCATCCAGCCATCCATTCAGCCATCCATCCATCCATCCCTCCAGCAAGCCATCCATCCAGCCAAACAGCCATCAATCCAGCCAACCATCCATCCATCCATCCCTCCAGCAAGCCATCCATCCAACCATCCCTCCATCCAGCCATCCATCCAGCCATCCATGCATTCATCCATCTCTCCATCCAGCCATCCATCCAGCCAATCATCCATCCATCCATACCTCCAGCCAGCCATCCTTCCATCCATCCATCCATCCATCCAGCCATCCATCCAGCCATCCATCCCTCCAGCCAGCCAGACATTAAGCCATCCATCCATCCAGCCATCCATCCAGCCATCCATCCATCCCTCCAGCCAGCCATCCATCCAGCAATCCCTCCATCCAGCCATCCATCCAGCCATCAATCCATCCATCCATCCATCCAGCCAGCCAACCATCCAGTCATCCCTCCATCCAGCCATCCACTCATTCATCCATCCCTCCAGCCAGCCATCCATCCAGCCATCCATCCAAACCAGCCGTCCATCCAGCCATCCATCCATCCATGCATCCCTCCAGCCAGCCATCCATCCAGCCATCCATCCATTCATCCATCCCTCTAGCCAGCCAACCATCCAGCCATCCCTCCATCCAACCATTCAGCCATCCATCCATTAAGCCATCCATCGAGCCATCCATCCATCCCGCCAGCGAGTCATCCATCCAGCCAGCCATCCATCCAGCCATCCATCCAGCCATCCATCCATCCCTTCAGCAAGCCATTCATCCAGCCATCCATCCATCCAGCCATCCATTCAGCCATCCATCCATCCATCCCTCCAGCAAGCCATCCATCCAGCCAAACAGCCATCAATCCAGCCAACCATCCATCCATCAATCCCTCCAGCAAGCCATCCATCCAACCATCCCTCCATCCAGCCATCCATCCGGCCATCCATGCATTCATCCATCTCTCCATCCAGCCATCCATCCAGCCAATCATCCATCCATCCATACCTCCAGCCAGCCATCCTTCCATCCATCCATCCATCCATCCAGCCATCCATCCAGCCATCCATCCCTCCAGCCAGCCAGACATTAAGCCATCCATCCATCCAGCCATCCTTCCAGCCATCCATCCATCCCTCCAGCCAGCCATCCATCCAGCAATCCCTCCATCCAGCCATCCATCCAGCCATCAATCCATCCATCCATCCATCCATCCAGCCAGCCAACCATCCAGCCATCCCTCCATCCAGCCATCCACCCATTCATCCATCCCTCCAGCCAGCCATCCATCCATCCATCCATCCAAACCAGCCGTCCATCCAGCCATCCATCCATCCATGCATCCCTCCAGCCAGCCATCCATCCAGCCATCCATCCATCCATCCATCCCTCTAGCCAGCCAACCATCCAGCCATCCCTCCATCCAGCCATCCATCCATTCATCCCTCCAGCCAGCCATCCATCCAGCCATCCATCCATCCAGCCATCCATCCAGCCATCCATCCATCAATCCATCCCTCCAGCCAGCCATCCATCCAGCCATCCATCCATCCAGCCGTCCATCCAGCCATCCATCCATCCCTCCATCCAGCCATCCATCCAGCCATCGATGCATTCATCCATCTCTCCATCCAGCCATCCATCCAGCCAATCATCCATCCATCCATACCTCCAGCCAGCCATCCATCCATCCATCCATCCATCCATCCATCCAGCCATCCATCCAGCCATCCATCCCTCCAGCCAGCCAGCCATTAAGCCATCCATCCGTCCAGCCATCCATCCAGCCATCTGTCCATCCCTCCAGCCAGCCATCCATTCCAGCAATCCCTCCATCCAGCAATCCCTCCATCCAGCCATCCATCCATCCATCCATCCATCCAGCCAGCCAACCATCCAGCTTTCCCTCCATCCAACCATCCACCCATCCATCCAGCCATCCATCCAGCCATCCATCCATCCCTGCAGCCAGCTATCCACCCAGCCATCCATCCATCCAGCCATCCATTCAGCCATCCATCCAGCCATCAATCCATCCAGCCATCCATCCAGCCATCCATCCATCCATTCCTACAGCCATCCATCGATCTAGCCAACCATTCAGCCATCCATCCATCCATCCATCCATCCCTCCATCCATCCATCCCTCCAGCCAGCCATCCATCCAGCCATCCATTCGTCCATCCATCCATCCAGCCTTCCATCCATCCATCCATCCCTCCAGCCAGCCATCCATCCAGCCATCCATCCTTCCAGCCATCCATCCTGCCATCCATCCATCCATCCATCGCTCCAGCCAGCCATCCATCCAGCCAGCCATCCAGCCATCCATCATTCAATCCATCCCTCCAGCCAGCCATGCATCCAGCCATCCTTCCATCCAGCCATCCATCCAGCCATCCATCCATGACTCCATCCCTCCAGCCAGCCATCCATCCAGCCATCCATCGATCTAGCCATCCATTCAGCCATCCATCCATCCATTACTCCAGCCAGCCATCCACCCAGCCTTCCATCCATCCAGCCATCCGTCCAGCCATCCATTAATCCATCCATTCCTCCAGCCAGCAATCCATCCAGCCATCCATCCAGCCATCCATCCAGCCACCCATCCATCCCTCCAGCAAGCCATCCATCCAGACATCCATCCATCCAGCCATCCATCCTGCCATCCATCCATCCATCCATCCCTCCAGCCAGCCATCCATCCAGCCATCCATCCATCCAGCCATCTCTCCAGACAGCCATCCATCCGGAAATCCATCCATCCAGCCATCCATCCAGCCACCCATGCATCCATCCATCCCTCCAGCCAGCCATCCATCCAGCCATCCATCTATCCAGCCATCCATCCAGCCATCGATTCAACCATCCCTCCAGCCAGCCTTCCATCCATCCCTCCAGCCAGCCAGCCATCCATCCATCCTTCCATCCATCCATCCATCAATCCATCCATCCATCCATCCATCCATCCATCCATCCATCCATCCATCCATCCAGCCAGCCATCCATCCAGCCATCCATCCAGCCATCCATCCATCCATCCATCCATCCAGCCATCCATCCATTCATCCATCCATCCATCCAGCCATCCATCCAGCCATCCATCCATACATCCAGCCAACCAGTCATCCATCCATCCAGCCAGCCATCAAGACATCCAGCCATCCATCCAGCCATCCATCCAGCCATCCATCCATCCTTCCATCCCTCCAGCCAGCCATCCATCCAGCCATCAATCCAACTAGCCATCCATCCAACCATACACGCATCCATCACTCCAGCCAGCCATCCATCCAGCCATCTATCCATCCAGCCATCCATACAGCCATCCATCCATCCATCCATCCTTCCCTCCAGCCAGCCATCCAACCAGCCATCCATCCATACATCCCTCCAGCCAATCGATCATCCAGCCATCCATCCATCCAGCCATCCATCCAGCCATCCATCCATCGATCCATCTCTCCAGCCAGCCATCCATCCAGCCATTCCTCCATCCAGACATCCATCCAGCCATCCATCCATCCCTCCAGCCAGCCATCCATCCAGCCATCCCTCCATCCATCCGTCCATCCATCCATCCAGCCATCCATCCAGCCATCCATCCATCCAGACTTCCAGCCATCCAGCCATCCATCCATCCATCCATCCATCCATCCATCCAACCATCCAGCCATCCATCCAGCCATCCATCCATTAAGCCATCCATACAGCGAGTCATCCATCCAGACATCCATCCATCCAGCCACCCATTCAGCCATCCATCCATCCCTCCAGCCAGCCATTCATCCAGCCATCCATCCATCCAGCCATCCATCCAGCCATCCATCCATTCATCCATCCATCCCTCCAGCAAGCCATCCATCCAGCCATCCAGCCATCAATCCAGCCAACCTTCCATCCATCCATCCCTCCAGCAAGCCATCCATCCAGCCATCCCTCCATCCAGCCATCCATCCAGCCATCCATGCATTCATCCATCTCTCCATCCAGCCATCCATCCAGCCAATCATCCATCCATCCATACCTCCAATCAGCCATCCACCCATCCATCCATCAAGCCATCCATCCAGCCATCCATCCCTCCAGCCAGCCAGCCATTAAGCCATCCATCCATCCAGCCATCCATCCAGCCATCCATCCATCGCTCCAGCCAGCCATCCATCCAGCAATCCCTCCATCCAGCCATCCATCCAGCCATCCATCCATCCATCCATCCAGCCAGCCAACCATCCATCCATCCCTCCATCCAGCCATCCACCCATCCATCCATCCCTCCAGCCAGCTATCCATCCAGCAATCCATCCATCCAGCCATCCAACCAGTCATCCATCCATCAATCCATCCCTCCAGCCAGCCATCCATCCAGCCATCCATCCAAACCAGCCGTCCATCCAGCCATCCATCCATCCATGCATCCCTCCAGCCAGCCATCCATCCAGCCATCCATTCATCCATCCCTCCCTCTAGCCAGCCAACCATCCAAACATCCCTCCATCCAGCCATCCATCCATCCATCCCTCCAGCCAGCCATCCATCCAGCCATCCATCCATCCAGCCATCCATCCAGCCATCCATCCATCAATCCATCCCTCCAGCCAGCCATCCATCCAGCCATCCATCCATCCAGCCGTCCATCCAGCCATCCATCCATCCAGCCATCCATCCATCCAGACTTGCAGCCATCCAGCCATCCATCCATCCAGCCATCCAGCCATCCATCCAGCCATCCATCCTTTAAGCCATCCATCCAGCGAGTCATCCATCCAGCCATCCATCCATCCAGCCATCCATACAGCCATCCATCCATCCATCCATCCTTCCCTCCAGCCAGCCATCCATCCAGCCATCCATCCATACATCCCTCCAGCCAATCGTCCATCCAGCCAGCCATCCATCCAGCCATCCATCCAGCCATCCATCCATCGATCCATCTCTCCAGCCAGCCATCCATCCAGCCATTCCTCCATCCAGACATCCATCCAGCCATCCATCCATCCCTCCAGCCAGCCATCCATCCAGCCATCCCTCCATCCATCCGTCCATCCATCCAGCCATCCATCCAGCCATCCATCCATCCAGACTTCCAGCCATCCAGCCATCCATCCATCCAGCCATCCATCCATCCATCCATCCATCCATCCATCCAACCATCCAGCCATCCATCCAGCCATCCATCCATTAAGCCATCCATCCAGCGAGTCATCCATCCAGCCATCCATCCATCCAGCCATCCATTCATCCATCCATCCATCCCTCCAGCCAGCCATTCATCCTGCCATCCATCCATCCTGCCATCCATCCAGCCATCCATCCATCCATCCATCCATTCCTCCAGCAAGCCATCCATCCAGCCATCCAGCCATCCAGCCATCAATCCAGCCAACCATCCATCCATCCATCCCTCCAGCAAGCCAGCCATCCAGCCATCCCTCCATCCAGCCATCCATCCAGCCATCCATCCATCAATCCATCCCTCCAGCCAGCCATCCATCCAGCCATCCATCCATCCAGCCGTCCATCCAACCATCCATCCATCCATCCATCCCTCCAGCCAGCTATCCATCCAGCCAGCCATCCATCCAGCCATCCATTCAGCCATCCATCCAGCCATCCATCCATCCAGCCATCAATCCAGCCATCCATCCATCCATTCCTCCAGCCAGCCATCCATCCAGCCATCCATTCATCCAGTCATCCTTCCAGCCATCCATCCATCCATTCCTCCAGCCAGCCATCCATCCAGCCATCCATCCATCCAGCCATCTCTCCAGACAGCCATCCATCCGGAAATCCATCCATCCAGTCTTCCATCCAGCCACCCATGCATCCATCCATCCCTCCAGCCAGCCATCCATCCAGCCATCCATCTATCCAGCCATCCATCCAGCCATCCATCCATCCATCCCTCCAGCCAGCCTTCCATCCATCCCTCCAGCCAGCCATCCATCCATCCATCCATCCATCCATCCATCCATCCATCCATCAATCCATCCATCCATCCATCCATCCAGCCATCAATCCAGCCACCCATCCATCCATCCATCCCTCCAGCCAGCCATCCATCCAGCCATCCATCTAACCAGCCATCCATCCAGCCATCCATCCATCCATCCCTCCAGCCAGCCTTCCATCCATCCCTCCAGCCAGCCATCCATCCATCCATCCATCCATCCATCCATCCATCCATCCATCCATCCATCCATCCAGCCATCCATCCAGCCATCCATCCAGCCATCCATCCATCCATCCATCCAGCCATCAATCCATCCATCCATCCATCCAACCATCCATCCAGCCATCCATCCATACATCCAGCCAACCAGTCATCCATCCATCCAGCCAGCCATCCAGACATCCAGCCATCCATCCAGCCATCCATCCAGCTATCCATCCATCCTTCCATCACTCCAGCCAGCCATCCATCCAGCCATCAATCCAACTAGCCATCCATCCAACCATCCACGCATCCATCACTCCAGCCAGCCATCCATCCAGCCATCCATCCATCCAGCCATCTCTCCAGGCAGCCATCCATCCGGAAATCCATCCATCCAGCCATCCATCCAGCCACCCATGCATCCATCCATCCCTCCAGCCAGCCATCCATCCAGCCATCCATCTATCCAGCCATCCATCCAGCCATCCATCCATCCATCCCTCCAGCCAGCCTTCCATCCATCCCTCCAGCCATCCATCCATCCATCCATCCATCCATCCATGCATCCATCCATCCATCCATCCATCCATCCATCCAGCCATCCATCCAGCCATCCATCCAGCCATCCATCCATCCATCCATCCAGCCATCCATCCATTCATCCATCCATCCATCCAGCCATCCATCCAGCCATCCATCCATACATCCAGCCAACCAGTCATCCATCCATCCAGCCAGCCATCAAGACATCGAGCCATCCATCCAGCCATCCATCCAGCCATCCAGCCAACCTTCCATCCCTCCAGCCAGCCATCCATCCAGCCATCAATCCAACTAGCCATCCATCCAACCATCCACGCATCCATCACTCCAGCCAGCCATCCATCCAGCCATCTTTCCATCCAGCCATCCATACAGCCATCCATCCATCCATCCATCCTTCCCTCCAGCCAGCCATCCATCCAGCCATCCACCCATACATCCCTCCAGCCAATCGTCCGTCCAGCCATCCATCCATCCAGCCATCCATCCAGCCATCCATCCAGCCATCCATCTCTCCAGCCAGCCATCCATCCAGCCATTCCTCCATCCAGACATCCATCCAGCCATACATCCATCCCTCCAGCCAGCCATCCATCCAGCCATCCCTCCATCCATCCGTCCATCCATCCAGCCATCCATCCAGCCATCCATCCATCCAGACTTCCAGCCATCCAGCCATCCATCCATCCAGCCATCCATCTATCCATCCATCCATCCAGCCAACCATCCAGCCATCCATCCAGCCATCCATCCATTAAGCCATCCATCCAGCGAGTCACCCATCCAGCCATCCATCCATCCAGCTATCCATTCAGCCATCCATCCATCCCCCCAGCCAGCCATTCATCCAGCCATCCATCCATCCAGCCATCCATCCAGCCATCCATCCATCCATCCATCCATCCCTCCAGCAAGCCATCCATCCAGCCATCCAGCCATCCAGCCATCAATCCAGCCAACCATCCATCCATCCATCCCTCCAGCAGGCCATCCATCCAGCCATCCCTCCATCCAGCTATCCATCCAGCCATCCATGCATTCATCCATCTCTCCATCCAGCCATCCATCCAGCCAATCATCCATCCATCCATACCTCCAGCCAGCCATCCATCCATCCATCCAGCCATCCATCCAGCCATCCATCCCTCCAGCCAGCCAGCCATTAAGCCATCCATCCATCCAGCCATCCATCCAGCCATCCATCCATCGCTCCAGCCAGCCATCCATCCAGCAATCCCTCCATCCAGCCATCCATCCAGCCATCCATCCATCCATCCATCCAGCCAGCCAACCATCCAGCCATCCCTCCATCCAGCCATCCACGCATCCATCCATCCCTCCAGTCAGCCATCCATCCAGCAATCCATCCATCCAGCCATCCAACCAGTCATCCATCCATCAACCCATCCCTCCAGCCAGCCATCCATCCAGCCATCCATCCAAACCAGCCGTCCATCCAGCCATCCATCCATCCATGCATCCCTCCAGCCAGCCATCCATCCAGCCATCCATTCATCCATCCCTCCCTCTAGCCAGCCAACCATCCAGACATCCCTCCATCCAGCCATCCATCCATCCATCCCTCCAGCCAGCCATCCATCCAGCCATCCATCCATCCAGCCATCCATCCAGCCATCCAACCATCAATCCATCCCTCCAGCCAGCCATCCATCCAGCCATCCATCCATCCAGCCGTCCATCCAGCCATCCATCCATCCAGCCATCCATCCATCCAGACTTGCAGCCATCCAGCCATCCATCCATCCAGCCATCCATCCATCCATCCATCCATCCATCCATCCAACCATCCAGCCATCCATCCAGCCATCCATCCTTTAAGCCATCCATCCAGCGAGTCATCCATCCAGCCATCCATCCATCCAGCCATCCATACAGCCATCCATCCATCCATCCATCCTTCCCTCCAGCCAGCCATCCATCCAGCCATCCATCCATACATCCCTCCAGCCAATCGTCCATCCAGCCAGCCATCCATCCAACCAACCATCCAGCCATCCATCCATCGATCCATCTCTCCAGCCAGCCATCCATCCAGCCATTCCTCCATCCAGACATCCATCCAGCCATCCATCCATCCCTCCAGCCAGCCATCCATCCAGCCATCCCTCCATCCATCCGTCCATCCATCCAGCCATCCATCCAGCCATCCATCCATCCAGACTTCCAGCCATCCAGCCATCCATCCATCCAGCCATCCATCCATCCATCCATCCATCCATCCATCCAACCATCCAGCCATCCATCCAGCCATCCATCCATTAAGCCATCCATCCAGCGAGTCATCCATCCAGCCATCCATCCATCCAGCCATCCATTCAGCCATCCATCCATCCTTCCAGCCAGCCATTCATCCTGCCATCCATCCATCCTGCCATCCATCCAGCCATCCATCCATCCATCCATCCATTCCTCCAGCAAGCCATCCATCCAGCCATCCAGCCATCCAGCCATCAATCCAGCCAACCATCCATCCATCCATCCCTCCAGCAAGCCAGCCATCCAGCCATCCCTCCATCCAGCCATCCATCCAGCCATCCATCCATCAATCCATCCCTCCAGCCAGCCATCCATCCAGCCATCCATCCATCCAGACGTCCATCCAACCATCCATCCATCCATCCATCCCTCCAGCCAGCTATCCATCCAGCCAGCCATCCATCCAGCCATCCATTCAGCCATCCATCCAGCCATCCATCCATCCAGCCATCAATCCAGCCATCCATCCATCCATTCCTCCAGCCAGCCATCCATCCAGCCATCCATTCATCCAGTCATCCTTCCAGCCATCCATCCATCCATTCCTCCAGCCAGCCATCCATCCAGCCATCCATCCATCCAGCCATCTCTCCAGACAGCCATCCATCCGGAAATCCATCCATCCAGCCATCCATCCAGCCACCCATGCATCCATCCATCCCTCCAGCCAGCCATCCATCCAGCCATCCATCTATCCAGCCATCCATCCAGCCATCCATCCATCCATCCCTCCAGCCAGCCTTCCATCCATCCCTCCAGCCAGCCATCCATCCATCCATCCATCCATCCATCCATCCATCCATCCATCCATCCATCCATCCATCCATCCATCCATCCAGCCATCCATCCAGCCACCCATCCATCCATCCATCCCTCCAGCCAGCCATCCATCCAGCCATCCATCTAACCAGCCATCCATCCAGCCATCCATCCATCCATCCCTCCAGCCAGCCTTCCATCCATCCCTCCAGCCAGCCATCCATCCATCCATCCATCCATCCATCCATCCATCCATCTATCCATCCATCCAGCCATCCATCCAGCCATCCATCCAGCCATCCATCCATCCATCCATCCAGCCATCCATCCATCCATCCATCCATCCAACCATCCATCCAGCCATCCATCCATACATCCAGCCAACCAGTCATCCATCCATCCAGCCAGCCATCCAGACATCCAGCCATCCATCCAGCCATCCATCCAGCTATCCATCCATCCTTCCATCCCTCCAGCCAGCCATCCATCCAGCCATCAATCCAACTAGCCATCCATCCAACCATCCACGCATCCATCACTCCAGCCAGCCATCCATCCAGCCATCCATCCATCCAGCCATCTCTCCAGGCAGCCATCCATCCGGAAATCCATCCATCCAGCCATCCATCCAGCCACCCATGCATCCATCCATCCCTCCAGCCAGCCATCCATCCAGCCATCCATCTATCCAGCCATCCATCCAGCCATCCATCCATCCATCCCTCCAGCCAGCCTTCCATCCATCCCTCCAGCCATCCATCCATCCATCCATCCATCCATCCATGCATCCATCCATCCATCCATCCATCCATCCATCCAGCCATCCATCCAGCCATCCATCCAGCCATCCATCCATCCAGCCATCCATCCATTCATCCATCCATCCATCCAGCCATCCATCCAGCCATCCATCCATACATCCAGCCAACCAGTCATCCATCCATCCAGCCAGCCATCAAGACATCGAGCCATCCATCCAGCCATCCATCCAGCCATCCATCCATCCTTCCATCCCTCCAGCCAGCCATCCATCCAGCCATCAATCCAACTAGCCATCCATCCAACCATCCACGCATCCATCACTCCAGCCAGCCATCCATCCAGCCATCTTTCCATCCAGCCATCCATACAGCCATCCATCCATCCATCCATCCTTCCCTCCAGCCAGCCATCCATCCAGCCATCCACCCATACATCCCTCCAGCCAATCGTCCGTCCAGCCATCCATCCATCCAGCCATCCATCCAGCCATCCATCCAGCCATCCATCTCTCCAGCCAGCCATCCATCCAGCCATTACTCCATCCAGACATCCATCCAGCCATACATCCATCCCTCCAGCCAGCCATCCATCCAGCCATCCCTCCATCCATCCGTCCATCCATCCAGCCATCCATCCAGCCATCCATCCATCCAGACTTCCAGCCATCCAGCCATCCATCCATCCAGCCATCCATCTATCCATCCATCCATCCAGCCAACCATCCAGCCATCCATCCAGCCATCCATCCATTAAGCCATCCATCCAGCGAGTCACCCATCCAGCCATCCATCCATCCAGCTATCCATTCAGCCATCCATCCATCCCTCCAGCCAGCCATTCATCCAGCCATCCATCCATCCAGCCATCCATCCAGCCATCCATCCATCCATCCATCCATCCCTCCAGCAAGCCATCCATCCAGCCATCCAGCCATCCAGCCATCAATCCAGCCAACCATCCATCCATCCATCCCTCCAGCAGGCCATCCATCCAGCCATCCCTCCATCCAGCCATCCATCCAGCCATCCATGCATTCATCCATCTCTCCATCCAGCCATCCATCCAGCCAATCATCCATCCATCCATACCTCCAGCCAGCCATCCATCCATCCATCCAGCCATCCATCCAGCCATCCATCCCTCCAGCCAGCCAGCCATTAAGCCATCCATCCATCCAGCCATCCATCCAGCCATCCATCCATCGCTCCAGCCAGCCATCCATCCAGCAATCCCTCCATCCAGCCATCCATCCAGCCATCCATCCATCCATCCATCCAGCCAGCCAACCATCCAGCCATCCCTCCATCCAGCCATCCACGCATCCATCCATCCCTCCAGTCAGCCATCCATCCAGCAATCCATCCATCCAGCCATCCAACCAGTCATCCATCCATCAACCCATCCCTCCAGCCAGCCATCCATCCAGCCATCCATCCAAACCAGCCGTCCATCCAGCCATCCATCCATCCATGCATCTCTCCAGCCAGCCATCCATCCAGCATTCCATTCATCCATCCCTCCCGCTAGCCAGCCAACCATCCAGCCATCCCTCCATTCAGCCATCCATCCATCCATCCCTCCAGCCAGCCATCCATCCAGCCATCCATCCATCCAGCCATCCATCCAGCCATCCATCCATCCCTCCAGCCAGCCACCCATCCAGCCATCCATCCATCCCTCCAGCCAGCCAACCATCTAGCCAACCCTACATCCAGCCATCCCTCCATCCCTCCATCCAGCCATCCATCCATCCCTCCAGCCAGCCATCTATCCAGCCATCCATCCATCCAGCCATCCATCCAGCCATCCATCCATCAATCCATCCCTCCAGCCAGCCATCCATCCAGCCATCCATCCATCCAGCCGTCCATCCACCATCCATCCATCCATCCATCCCTCCAGCCAGCTATTCATCCAGCCATCCATCCATCCAGCCATCCATTCAGCCATCCATCCAGCCATCCATCCATCCAGCCATCAATCCAGCCATCCATCCATCCATTCCTCCAGCCAGCCATCCATCCAGCCATCCATTCATCCAGTCATCCTTCCAGCCATCCATCCATCCATCGCTCCAGCCAGCCATCCATCTAGCCATCCATCCATCCAGCCATCTCTCCAGACAGCCATCCATCCGGAAATCCATCCATCCAGCCATCCATCCAGCCACCCATGCATCCATCCATCCCTCCAGCCAGCCATCCATCCAGCCATCCATCTATCCAGCCATCCATCCAGCCATCCACCCAACCATCCCTCCAGCCAGCCTTCCATCCATCCCTCCAGCCAGCCAGCCATCCATCCATCCATCCATCCATCCATCCATCCATCCATCCATCCATTCATCCATCCATCCATCCATCCATCCATCCATCCAGCCATCCATTCAGCCACCCATCCATCCATCCATCCCTCCAGTCAGCCATCCATCCAGCCATCCATCTAACCAGCCATCCATCCTGCCTTCCATCCATCCATCCCTCCAGCCAGCCTTCCATCCATCCCTCCAGCCAGCCATCCATCCATCCATCCATCCATCCATCCATCCATCCAGCCATCCATCCAGCCATCCATCCAGCCATCCATCCATCCATCCATCCAGCCATCCATCCATCCATCCATCCATCCAACCATCCATCCAGCCATCCATCCATACACCCAGCCAACCAGTCATCCATCCATCCAGCCAGCCATCCAGACATCCAGCCATCCATCCAGACATCCATCCAGCCATCCATCCATCCTTCCATCCCTCCAGCCAGCCATCCATCCAGCCATCAATCCAACTAGCCATCCATCCAACCATCCACGCATCCATCACTCCAGCCAGCCATCCATCCAGCCATCCATCCATCCAGCCATCCATACAGCCATCCTTCCATCCATCCATCCATCCCTCCAGCCAGCCATCCATCCAGCCATCGCTCCAGCCAGCCATCCATCTAGCCATCCATCCATCCAGCCATCTCTCCAGACAGCCATCCATCCGGAAATCCATCCATCCAGCCATCCATCCAGCCACCCATGCATCCATCCATCCCTCCAGCCAGCCATCCATCCAGCCATCCATCTATCCAGCCATCCATCCAGCCATCCACCCAACCATCCCTCCAGCCAGCCTTCCATCCATCCCTCCAGCCAGCCAGCCATCCATCCATCCATCCATCCATCCATCCATCCATCCATCCATTCATCCATCCATCCATCCATCCATCCATCCATCCAGCCATCCATTCAGCCACCCATCCATCCATCCATCCCTCCAGTCAGCCATCCATCCAGCCATCCATCTAACCAGCCATCCATCCTGCCATCCATCCATCCATCCCTCCAGCCAGCCTTCCATCCATCCCTCCAGCCAGCCATCCATCCATCCATCCATCCATCCATCCATCCATCCAGCCATCCATCCAGCCATCCATCCAGCCATCCATCCATCCATCCATCCAGCCATCCATCCATCCATCCATCCATCCAACCATCCATCCAGCCATCCATCCATACACCCAGCCAACCAGTCATCCATCCATCCAGCCAGCCATCCAGACATCCAGCCATCCATCCAGACATCCATCCAGCCATCCATCCATCCTTCCATCCCTCCAGCCAGCCATCCATCCAGCCATCAATCCAACTAGCCATCCATCCAACCATCCACGCATCCATCACTCCAGCCAACCATCCATCCAGCCATCCATCCATACAGCCATCCATACAGCCATCCTTCCATCCATCCATCCATCCCTCCAGCCAGCCATCCATCCAGCCATCCATCCATCCATCCCTCCAGCCATTCGTCCATCCAGCAATCCATCCATCCAGCCATCCATCCAGCCATCCATCCATCCATCCATCCCTCCAGCCAGCCATCCTTCCAGCCATTCCTCCATCCAGACATCCATCCAGACAGCCATCCATCCTTCCATCCAGCCATCCATCCAGCCATCCCTCCATCCATCCGTCCATCCATCCAGCCATCCATCCAGCCATCCATCCAGACTTCCAGCCATCCAGCCATCCATCCACCAGCCATCCATCCATCCAGCCATCCATCCTTCCAACCATCCAGCCATCCATCCAGCCATCCATCCATTTAGCCATCCATCCAGCCATCCATCCATCCATCCATCCCGCCAGCGAGCCATCCATCCAGCCATCCATCCATCCAGCCATCCATCCAGCCATCCATCCATTCCTCCAGCCAGCCATTCATTCAGCCATCCATCCATCCAGCCATCCATCCAGCCATCCATCCATCCATCCATCCATCCCTCCAGCAAGCCATCCATCCAGCCATCCAGCCATCCAGCCATCAATCCAGCCAGCCATCCATCCATCCATCCCTCCAGCAAGCTATCCATCCAGCCATCCCTCCATCCAGCCATCCATCCAGCCATCCATGCATTCATCCATCTCTCCATCCAGCCATCCATCCAGCCAATCATCCAATCATCCATACCTCCAGCCAGCCATCCATCCATCCATCCATCCATCCAGCCATCCATCCAGCCATCCATCCCTCCAGCCAGCCATCCATCCAGCCATCCATATATCCAGCCATCCATCCAGCCATCCATCCAACCATCCCTCCAGCCAGCCTTCCATCCATCCCTCCAGCCAGCCAGCCATCCATCCATCCATCCATCCATCCATCCATCCATCCATCCATCCATCCATCCATTCATCCATCCATCCATCCATCCATCCATCCATCCATCCAGCCATCCATTCAGCCACCCATCCATCCATCCATCCCTCCAGCCAGCCATCCATCCAGCCATCCATCTAACCAGCCATCCATCCTGCCATCCATCCATCCATCCCTCCAGCCAGCCTTCCATCCATCCCTCCAGCCAGCCATCCATCCATCCATCCATCCATCCATCCATCCATCCATCCATCCATCCATCCAGCCATCCATCCAGCCATCCATCCAGCCATCCATCCATCCATCCATCCAGCCATCCATCCATCCATCCATCCATCCAACCATCCATCCAGCCATCCATCCATACATCCAGCCAACCAGTCATCCATCCATCCAGCCAGCCATCCAGACATCCAGCCATCCATCCAGACATCCATCCAGCCATCCTTCCATCCTTCCATCCCTCCAGCCAGCCATCCATCCAGCCATCAATCCAACTAGCCATCCATCCAACCATCCACGCATCCATCACTCCAGCCAGCCATCCATCCAGCCATCCATCCACCCAGCCATCCATACAGCCATCCTTCCATCCATCCATCCATCCCTCCAGCCAGCCATCCATCCAGCCATCCATCCATCCATCCCTCCAGCCATTCGTCCATCCAGCAATCCATCCATCCAGCCATCCATCCAGCCATCCATCCATCCATCCATCCCTCCAGACAGCCATCCTTCCAGCCATTCCTCCATCCAGACATCCATCCAGACAGCCATCCATCCTTCCATCCATCCAGCCATCCATCCATTCATCCATCCATCCATCCAGCCATCCATCCATACATCCAGCCAACCAGTCATCCATCCATCCAGCCAGCCATCCAGACATCCAGCCATCCATCCAGCCATCCATCCAGCTATCCATCCATCCTTCCATCCCTCCAGCCAGCCATCCATCCAGCCATCAATCTAACTAGCCATCCATCCAACCATCCACGCATCCATCACTCCAGCCAGCCATCCATCCAGCCATCCATCCATCCAGCCATCTCTCCAGGCAGCCATCCATCCGGAAATCCATCCATCCAGCCATCCATCCAGCCACCCATGCATCCATCCATCCCTCCAGCCAGCCATCCATCCAGCCATCCATCTATCCAGCCATCCATCCAGCCATCCATCCATCCATCCCTCCAGCCAGCCTTCCATCCATCCCTCCAGCCATCCATCCATCCATCCATCCATCCATATATGCATCCATCCATCCATCCATCCATCCATCCATCCAGCCATCCATCCAGCCATCCATCCAGCCATCCATCCATCCATCCATCCAGCCATCCATCCATTCATCCATCCATCCATCCAGCCATCCATCCAGCCATCCATCCATACATCCAGCCAACCAGTCATCCATCCATCCAGCCAGCCATCAAGACATCGAGCCATCCATCCAGCCATCCATCCAGCCATCCATCCATCCTTCCATCCCTCCAGCCAGCCATCCATCCAGCCATCAATCCAACTAGCCATCCATCCAACCATCCACGCATCCATCACTCCAGCCAGCCATCCATCCAGCCATCTTTCCATCCAGCCATCCATACAGCCATCCATCCATCCATCCATCCTTCCCTCCAGCCAGCCATCCATCCAGCCATCCACCCATACATCCCTCCAGCCAATCGTCCGTCCAGCCATCCATCCATCCAGCCATCCATCCAGCCATCCATCCAGCCATCCATCTCTCCAGCCAGCCATCCATCCAGCCATTCCTCCATCCAGACATCCATCCAGCCTTACATCCATCCCTCCAGCCAGCCATCCATCCAGCCATCCCTCCATCCATCCGTCCATCCATCCAGCCATCCATCCAGCCATCCATCCATCCAGACTTCCAGCCATCCAGCCATCCATCCATCCAGCCATCCATCTATCCATCCATCCATCCAGCCAACCATCCAGCCATCCATCCAGCCATCCATCCATTAAGCCATCCATCCAGCGAGTCACCCATCCAGCCATCCATCCATCCAGCCATCCATTCAGCCATCCATCCATCCCTCCAGCCAGCCATTCATCCAGCCATCCATCCATCCAGCCATCCATCCAGCCATCCATCCATCCATCCATCCATCCCTCCAGCAAGCCATCCATCCAGCCATCCAGCCATCCAGCCATCAATCCAGCCAACCATCCATCCATCCATCCCTCCAGCAGGCCATCCATCCAGCCATCCCTCCATCCAGCCATCCATCCAGCCATCCATGCATTCATCCATCTCTCCATCCAGCCATCCATCCAGCCAATCATCCATCCATCCATACCTCCAGCCAGCCATCCATCCATCCATCCAGCCATCCATCCAGCCATCCATCCCTCCAGCCAGCCAGCCATTAAGCCATCCATCCATCCAGCCATCCATCCAGCCATCCATCCATCGCTCCAGCCAGCCATCCATCCAGCAATCCCTCCATCCAGCCATCCATCCAGCCATCCATCCATCCATCCATCCAGCCAGCCAACCATCCAGCCATCCCTCCATCCAGCCATCCACGCATCCATCCATCCCTCCAGTCAGCCATCCATCCAGCAATCCATCCATCCAGCCATCCAACCAGTCATCCATCCATCAACCCATCCCTCCAGCCAGCCATCCATCCAGCCATCCATCCAAACAAGCCGTCCATCCAGCCATCCATCCATCCATGCATCCCTCCAGCCAGCCATCCATCCAGCCATCCATTCATCCATCCCTCCCGCTAGCCAGCCAACCATCCAGCCATCCCTCCATTCAGCCATCCATCCATCCATCCCTCCAGCCAGCCATCCATCCAGCCATCCATCCATCCAGCCATCCATCCAGCCATCCATCCATCCCTCCAGCCAGCCATCCATCCAGCCATCCATCCATCCCTCCAGCCAGCCAACCATCTAGCCAACCCTACATCCAGCCATCCCTCCATCCCTCCATCCAGCCATCCATCCATCCCTCCAGCCAGCCATCTATCCAGCCATCCATCCATCCAGCCATCCATCCAGCCATCCATCCATCAATCCATCCCTCCAGCCAGCCATCCATCCATCCATCCATCCATCCAGCCGTCCATCCACCATCCATCCATCCATCCATCCCTCCAGCCAGCTATTCATCCAGCCATCCATCCATCCAGCCATCCATTCAGCCATCCATCCAGCCATCCATCCATCCAGCCATCAATCCAGCCATCCATCCATCCATTCCTCCAGCCAGCCATCCATCCAGCCATCCATTCATCCAGTCATCCTTCCAGCCATCCATCCATCCATCGCTCCAGCCAGCCATCCATCTAGACATCCATCCATCCAGCCATCTCTCCAGACAGCCATCCATCCGGAAATCCATCCATCCAGCCATCCATCCAGCCACCCATGCATCCATCCATCCCTCCAGCCAGCCATCCATCCAGCCATCCATTTATCCAGCCATCCATCCAGCCATCCATCCAACCATCCCTCCAGCCAGCCTTCCATCCATCCCTCCAGCCAGCCAGCCATCCATCCATCCATCCATCCATCCATCCATCCATCCATCCATCCATCCATCCATTCATCCATCCATCCATCCATCCATCCATCCATCCAGCCATCCATTCAGCCACCCATCCATCCATCCATCCCTCCAGTCAGCCATCCATCCAGCCATCCATCTAACCAGCCATCCATCCTGCCATCCATCCATCCATCCCTCCAGCCAGCCTTCCATCCATCCCTCCAGCCAGCCATCCATCCATCCATCCATCCATCCATCCATCCATCCAGCCATCCATCCAGCCATCCATCCAGCCATCCATCCATCCATCCATCCAGCCATCCATCCATCCATCCATCCATCCAACCATCCATCCAGCCATCCATCCATACACCCAGCCAACCAGTCATCCATCCATCCAGCCAGCCATCCAGACATCCAGCCATCCATCCAGACATCCATCCAGCCATCCATCCATCCTAACATCCCTCCAGCCAGCCATCCATCCAGCCATCAATCCAACTAGCCATCCATCCAACCATCCACGCATCCATCACTCCAGCCAGCCATCCATACAGCCATCCATCCATCCAGCCATCCATACAGCCATCCTTCCATCCATCCATCCATCCCTCCAGCCAGCCATCCATCCAGCCATCCATCCATCCATCCCTCCAGCCATTCGTCCATCCAGCAATCCATCCATCCAGCCATCCATCCAGCCATCCATCCATCCATCCATCCCTCCAGCCAGCCATCCTTCCAGCCATTCCTCCATCCAGACATCCATCCAGACAGCCATCCATCCTTCCATCCAGCCATACATCCAGCCATCCCTCCATCCATCCGTCGATCCATCCAGCCATCCATCCAGCCATCCATCCAGACTTCCAGCCATCCAGCCATCCATCCACCAGCCATCCATCCATCCAGCCATCCATCCATCCAACCATCCAGCCATCCATCCAGCCATCCATCCATTAAGCCATCCATCCAGCCATCCATCCATCCATCCATCCCGCCAGCGAGCCATCCATCCAGCCATCCATCCATCCAGCCTTCCATCCAGCCATCCATCCATTCCTCCAGCCAGCCATTCATTCAGCCATCCATCCATCCAGCCATCCATCCAGCCATCCATCCATCCATCCATCCATCCCTCCAGCAAGCCATCCATCCAGCCAACCAGCCATCCAGCCATCAATCCAGCCAGCCATCCATCCATCCATCCCTCCAGCAAGCTATCCATCCAGCCATCCCTCCATCCAGCCAGCCATCCAGCCATCCATGCATTCATCCATCTCTCCATCCAGCCATCCATCCAGCCAATCATCCAATCATCCATACCTCCAGCCAGCCATCCATCCATCCATCCATCCATCCAGCCATCCATCCAGCCATCCATCCCTCCAGCCAGCCATCCATCCAGCCATCCATATATCCAGCCATCCATCCAGCCATCCATCCAACCATCCCTCCAGCCAGCCTTCCATCCATCCCTCCAGCCAGCCAGCCATCCATCCATCCATCCATCCATCCATCCATCCATCCATCCATCCATTCATCCATCCATCCATCCATCCATCCATCCATCCAGCCATCCATTCAGCCACCCATCCATCCATCCATCCCTCCAGCCAGCCATCCATCCAGCCATCCATCTAACCAGCCATCCATCCTGCCATCCATCCATCCATCCCTCCAGCCAGCCTTCCATCCATCCCTCCAGCCAGCCATCCATCCATCCATCCATCCATCCATCCATCCATCCATCCATCCATCCATCCATACATCCAGCCAACCAGTCATCCATCCATCCAGCCAGCCATCCAGACATCCATCCATACATCCAGCCAACCAGTCATCCATCCATCCAGCCAGCCATCCAGACATCCAGCCATCCATCCAGACATCCATCCAGCCATCCATCCATCCTTCCATCCATCCAACCATCCACGCATCCATCACTCCAGCCAGCCATCCATCCAGCCATCCATCCATCCAGCCATCCATACAGCCATCCTTCCATCCATCCATCCATCCCTCCAGCCAGCCATCCATCCAGCCATCCATCCATCCATCCCTCCAGCCATTCGTCCATCCAGCAATCCATCCATCCAGCCATCCATCCAGCCATCCATCCATCCATCCATCCCTCCAGACAGCCATCCTTCCAGCCATTCCTCCATCCAGACATCCATCCAGACAGCCATCCATCCTTCCATCCAGCCAACCATCCAGCCATCCCTCCATCCATCCGTCCATCCATCCAGCCATCCATCCAGCCATCCATCCAGACTTCCAGCCATCCAGCCATCCATCCACCAGCCATCCATCCATCCAGCCATCCATCCATCCAACCATCCAGCCATCCATCCAGCCATCCATCCATTAAGCCATCCATCCAGCCATCCATCCATCCATCCATCCCGCCAGCGAGCCATCCATCCAGCCATCCATCCATCCAGCCATCCATCCAGCCATCCATCCATTCCTCCAGCCAGCCATTCATTCAGCCATCCATCCATCCAGCCATCCATCCAGCCATCCATCCATCCATCCATCCATCCCTCCAGCAAGCCATCCATCCAGCCATCCAGCCATCCAGCCATCAATCCAGCCAACCATCCATCCATCCATCCCTCCAGCAAGCTATCCATCCAGCCATCCCTCCATCCAGCCATCCATCCAGCCATCCATGCATTCATCCATCTCTCCATCCAGCCATCCATCCAGCCAATCATCCAACCATCCATACCTCCAGCCAGCCATCCATCCATCCATCCATCCATCCAGCCATCCATCCAGCCATCCATCCCTCCAGCCAGCCAGCCATTAAGCCATCCATCCATCCAGCCATCCATCCAGCCATCCGTCCATCCCTCCAGCCAGCCATCCATCCAGCAATCCCTCCATCCAGCCATCCATCCAGCCATCCATCCATCCATCCAGCCAGCCAACCATCCAGCCATCCCTCCATCCAACCATCCACCCATCCATCCAGCAATCCATCCAGCCATCCATCCATCCATCCATCCCTCCAGCCAGCTATCCACCCAGCCATCCATCCATCCAGCCATCCATTCAGCCATCCATCCAGCCATCAATCCATCCAGCCATCCATCCAGCCATCCATCCATCCATCCATCCCGCCAGCGAGCCATCCATCCAGCCATCCATCCATCCAGCCATCCATCCAGCCATCCATCCATTCCTCCAGCCAGCCATTCATTCAGCCATCCATCCATCCAGCCATCCATCCAGCCATCCATCCATCCATCCATCCATCCCTCCAGCAAGCCATCCATCCAGCCATCCAGCCATCCAGCCATCAATCCAGCCAGCCATCCATCCATCCATCCCTCCAGCAAGCTATCCATCCAGCCATCCCTCCATCCAGCCATCCATCCAGCCATCCATGCATTCATCCATCTCTCCATCCAGCCATCCATCCAGCCAATCATCCAATCATCCAGACCTCCAGCCAGCCATCCATCCATCCATCCATCCATCCAGCCATCCATCCAGCCATCCATCCCTCCAGCCAGCCATCCATCCAGCCATCCATATATCCAGCCATCCATCCAGCCATCCATCCAACCATCCCTCCAGCCAGCCTTCCATCCATCCCTCCAGCCAGCCAGCCATCCATCCATCCATCCATCCATCCATCCATCCATCCATTCATCCATCCATCCATCCATCCATCCATCCATCCAGCCATCCATTCAGCCACCCATCCATCCATCCATCCCTCCAGCCAGCCATCCATCCAGCCATCCATCTAACCAGCCATCCATCCTGCCATCCATCCATCCATCCCTCCAGCCAGCCTTCCATCCATCCCTCCAGCCAGCCATCCATCCATCCATCCATCCATCCATCCATCCATCCATCCATCCATCCATCCAGCCATCCATCCAGCCATCCATCCAGCCATCCATCCATCCATCCATCCAGCCATCCATCCATCCATCCATCCATCCAACCATCCATCCAGCCATCCATCCATACATCCAGCCAACCAGTCATCCATCCATCCAGCCAGCCATCCAGACATCCAGCCATCCATCCAGACATCCATCCAGCCATCCATCCATCCTTCCATCCCTCCAGCCAGCCATCCATCCAGCCATCAATCCAACTAGCCATCCATCCAACCATCCACGCATCCATCACTCCAGCCAGCCATCCATCCAGCCATCCATCCATCCAGCCATCCATACAGCCATCCTTCCATCCATCCATCCATCCCTCCAGCCAGCCATCCATCCAGCCATCCATCCATCCATCCCTCCAGCCATTCGTCCATCCAGCAATCCATCCATCCAGCCATCCATCCAGCCATCCATCCATCCATCCATCCCTCCAGACAGCCATCCTTCCAGCCATTCCTCCATCCAGACATCCATCCAGACAGCCATCCATCCTTCCATCCAGCCATCCATCCAGCCATCCCTCCATCCATCCGTCCATCCATCCAGCCATCCATCCAGCCATCCATCCAGACTTCCAGCCATCCAGCCATCCATCCACCAGCCATCCATCCATCCAGCCATCCATCCATCCAACCATCCAGCCATCCATCCAGCCATCCATCCATTAAGCCATCCATCCAGCCATCCATCCATCCATCCATCCCGCCAGCGAGCCATCCATCCAGCCATCCATCCATCCAGCCATCCATCCAGCCATCCATCCATTCCTCCAGCCAGCCATTCATTCAGCCATCCATCCATCCAGCCATCCATCCAGCCATCCATCCATCCATCCATCCATCCCTCCAGCAAGCCATCCATCCAGCCATCCAGCCATCCAGCCATCAATCCAGCCAACCATCCATCCATCCATCCCTCCAGCAAGCTATCCATCCAGCCATCCCTCCATCCAGCCATCCATCCAGCCATCCATGCATTCATCCATCTCTCCATCCAGCCATCCATCCAGCCAATCATCCAACCATCCATACCTCCAGCCAGCCATCCATCCATCCATCCATCCATCCAGCCATCCATCCAGCCATCCATCCCTCCAGCCAGCCAGCCATTAAGCCATCCATCCATCCAGCCATCCATCCAGCCATCCGTCCATCCCTCCAGCCAGCCATCCATCCAGCAATCCCTCCATCCAGCCATCCATCCAGCCATCCATCCATCCATCCAGCCAGCCAACCATCCAGCCATCCCTCCATCCAACCATCCACCCATCCATCCAGCAATCCATCCAGCCATCCATCCATCCATCCATCCCTCCAGCCAGCTATCCACCCAGCCATCCATCCATCCAGCCATCCATTCAGCCATCCATCCAGCCATCAATCCATCCAGCCATCCATCCAGCCATCCATCCATCCATTCCTACAGCCATCCATCGATCTAGCCATCCATTCAGCCATCCATCCATCCATCCATCCCTCCATCCATCCATCCCTCCAGCCAGCCATCCATCCAGCCATCCATTCGTCCATCCATCCATCCAGCCTTCCATCCATCCATCCATCCCTCCAGCCAGCCATCCATCCAGCCATCCATCCTTCCTGCCAACCATCCTGCCATCCATCCATCCATCCATCGCTCCAGCCAGCCATCCATCCAGCCAGCCATCCAGCCATCCATCATTCAATCCATCCCTCCAGCCAGCCATGCATCCAGCCATCCTTCCTTCCAGCCATCCATCCAACCATCCATCCATGACTCCATCCCTCCAGCCAGCCATCCATCCAGCCATTCATCGATCTAGCCATCCATTCAGCCATCCATCCATCCATTACTCCAGCCAGCCTTCCACCCAGCCTTCCATCCATCCAGCCATCCGTCCAGCCATCCATTAATCCATCCATTCCTCCAGCCAGCAATCCATCCAGCCATCCATCCAGCCATCCATCCAGCCACCCATCCATCCCTCCAGCAAGCCATCCATCCAGACATCCATCCATCCAGCCATCCATCCAGCCATCCATCCATCCATCCATCCCTCCAGCCAGCCATCCATCCAGCCATCCATCCATCCAGCCATCTCTCCAGTCAGCCATCCATCCGTAAATCCATCCATCCAGCCATTCATCCAGCCACCCATGCATCCATCCATCCCTCCAGCCAGCCATCCATCCAGCCATCCATCTATCCAGCCATCCATCCATCCATCCATCCATCCATCCATCCATCCATCCATCCATCCAGCCATCCATCCAGCCATCCATCCAGCCATCCATCCATCCATCCATTCAGCCATCCATCCATTCATCCATCCATCCATCCAGCCATCCATCCAGCCATCCATCCATACATCCAGCCAACCAGTCATCCATCCATCCAGCCAGCCATCAAGACATCCAGCCATCCATCCAGCCATCCATCCAGCGATCCATCCATCCTTCCATCCCTCCATCCATCCATCCCTCCAGCCAGCCTTCGATCCATCCCTCCAGCCACCCATCCATCCATCCATCCATCAATCCATCCATCCATCCATCCATCCATCCATCCATCCATCCATCCATCCATCCATCCAGCCATCCATCCAGCCATCCATCCAGCCATCCATCCATCCATCCATTCAGCCATCCATCCATTCATCCATCCATCCATCCAGCCATCCATCCAGCCATCCATCCATACATCCAGCCAACCAGTCATCCATCCATCCAGCCAGCCATCAAGACATCCAGCCATCCATCCAGCCATCCATCCAGCGATCCATCCATCCTTCCATCCCTCCAGCCAGCCATCCATCCAGCCATCAATCCAACTAGCCATCCATCCAACCATCCACGCATCCATCACTCCAGCCAGCCATCCATCCAGCCATCTATCCATCCAGCCATCCATACAGCCATCCATCCATCCATCCATCCTTCCCTCCAGCCAGCCATCCATCCAGCCATCCATCCATACATCCCTCCAGCCAATCGTCCATCCAGCCATACATCCATCCAGCCATCCATCCAGCCATCCATCCATCGATCCATCTCTCCAGCCTGCCATCCATCCAGCCATTCCTCCATCCAGACATCCATCCAGCCATCCATCCATCCCTCCAGCCAGCCATCCATCCAGCCATCCCTCCATCCATCCGTCCATCCATCCAGCCATCCATCCAGCCATCCATCCATCCAGACTTCCAGACATCCAGCCTTCCATCCATTCAGCCATTCATCCATCCAGCCATCCATCCATCCAACCATCCAGCCATCCATCCAGCCATCCATCCATTAAGCTATCCATCCAGCGAGTCATCCATCCAGCCATCCATCCATCCAGCCATCCATTCAGCCATCCATCCATCCCTCCAGCCAGCCATTCATCCAGCCATCCATCCATCCAGCCATCCATCCAGCCTTCCATCCATCCATCCATCCATCCCTCCAGCAAGCCATCCATCCAGCCATCCAGCCATCCAGCCATCAATCCAGCCAACCATCCATCCATCCATCCCTCCAGCAAGCCATCCATCCAGCTATCCGTCCATCCAGCCATCCATCCAGCCATCCATGCATTCATCCATCTCTCCATCCAGCCATCCATCCAGCCAATCATCCATCCATCCATACCTCCAGCCAGCCATCCATCCATCCATCCATCCAGCCATCCATCCAGCCATCCATCCCTCCAGCCAGCCAGCCATTAAGCCATCCATCCATCCAGCCATCCATCCAGCCATCCATCCATCGCTCCAGCCAGCCATCCATCCAGCAATCCCTCCATCCAGCCATCCATCCAGCCATCCATCCATCCATCCATCCAGCCAGCCAACCATCCAGCCATCCCTCCATCCAGCCATCCACCCATCCATCCATCCCTCCAGCCAGCCATCCATCCAGCAATCCATCCATCCAGCCATCCAACCAGTCATCCATCCATCAATCCATCCCTCCAGCCAGCCATCCATCCAGCCATCCATCCAAACCAGCCGTCCGTCCAGCCATCCGTCCATCCATGCATCCCTCCAGCCAGCCATCAATCCGGCCATCCATTCATCCATCCATCCCTCTAGCCAGCCAACCATCCAGCCATCCCTCCATCCAGCCATCCATCCATCCATCCCTCCAGCCAGCCATCCATCCAGCCATCCATCCATCCAGCCATCCATCAAGCCATCCATCCATCAATCCATCCCTCCAGCCAGCCATCCATCCAGCCATCCATCCATCCAGCCGTCCATCCAGCCATCCATCCATCCCTCCAGCCAGCCATCCAGCCAGCCATCCATCCATCCCTCCAGCCAGCCAACCATCTAGCCATCCCTAGATCCAGCCATCCCTCCATCCCTCCATCCAGCCATCCATCCATCCCTCCAGCCAGCCATCTATCCAGCCATCCATGCATCCAGCCATCCATCCAGCCATCCATCCATCAATCCATCCCTCCAGCCAGCCATCCATCCAACCATCCATCCACCCATCCATCCCTCCAGCCAGCTATCCATCCAGCCAGCCATCCATCCAGCCATCCATTCAGCCATCCATCCAGCCATCGATCCATCCAGCCATCAATCCAGCCATCCATCCATCCATCCATTCCTCCAGCCAGCCATCCATCCAGCCATCCATTCATCCAGTCATCCTTCCAGCCATCCATCCATCCATCCCTCCAGCCAGCCAGCCATCCAGCCATCCAACCGTCCAGCCAACCAGCCAGCCAACCATCCAGCCATCCCTCCATCCAGCCATCCATCCATCCATCCATCCCTCCAGCCAGCCATCCATCCAGCCAGCCATCCATCCAGCAACCCATCCAGCCATCCATCCATCAATCCATCCCTCCAGCCAGCCATCCATCCATCCATCCATCCATCCAGCCATCCAGCCAGCCATCCCTCCATCCATCCATCCCTCCAGCCAGCTATCTTTCCAGCCATCCATCCATCCAGCCATCCATTCAGCCATCCATCCAGCCATCCATCCATCCATCCATCCAGCCAGCCAGCCAACCATCCAGCCATCCCTCCATCCAGCCATCCACCCATCAATCCATCCCTCCAGCCAGCCATCCATCCAGCCATCCATCCATCAATCCATCCCTCCAGCCAGCCGTCCATCCAGCCATCCATCCAAACCAGCCGTCCATCCAGCCATCCAACCATCCATGCATCCCTCCAGCCAGCCATCCATCCATCCATCCCTCCAGCCAGCTAACCATCAAGCCATACCTCCATCCAGCCATCCAACCATCCAACCCTCCAGCCAGCCATCCATCCAGCCATCCATCCATCCAGCCATCCATCCAGCCATCCATCCCTCAATCCATCCCTCCAGCCAGCCATCCATCCAGCCATCCATCCATCCAGCCGTCCATCCAGCCACCCATCCATCCCTCCAGCCAGCCATCCATCCAGCCATCCATCCATCCATCCATCCCTCCAGCCAGCCAACCATCCAGCCAACCCTACATCCAGCCATCCCTCCATCCAGCCATCCATTCATCCCTCCAGCCAGCCATCCATCCAGCCATCCATTCATCCAGCCATCCATCCAGCCATCCATCCATCAATCCATCCCTCCAGCCAGCCATCCATCCAGCCATCCAATCCATCTAGCAGTCCATCCAACCATCCATCCATCCATCCATCCCTCCAGCCAGCTATCCATCCAGCCATCCATCCATCCAGCCATCCATTCAGCCATCCATCCAGCCATCCATCCATCCAGCCATCAATCCAGCCATCCATCCACCCATCCATTCCTCCAGCCAGCCATCCATCCAGCCATCCATCCATCCAGCCATCCATCCAGACATCCATCCATCCTTCCCTCCAGCCAGCCATCCATCCAGCCATCCAACCGTCCAGGCTTCCAGCCAGCCAACCATCCAGCGATCCCTCCATCCAGCCATCCATCCATCCATCTATCCCTCCAGCCAGCCATCCATCCAGCCATCCATCCATCCAGCAACCCATCCAGCCATTCATCCATCAATCCATCCCTCCAGCCAGCCATCCATCCAGCCATCCATCTATCCAGCCATCCATCCAGCCATCCATCCATCCATCCATCCCTCCAGCCAGCTTTCTATCCAGCCATCCATCCATCCAGCTATCCATTCAGCCATACATCCAGCCATCCATCCATCCAGCCATCCATCCAGCCATTCATCCATCCTCCCATTCCTCCATCCAGCCATCCATCCAGCCATCCATCCATCCAGCCATCCATCCATCCATCCATCCATCCCTCCAGCAAGCCATCCATCCAGCCATCCAGCCATCAATCCAGCCAACCATCCATCCATCCATCCCTCCAGCAAGCTATCCATCCAGCCATCCCTCCATCCAGCCATCCATCCAGCCATCCATGCATTCATCCATCTCTCCATCCAGCCATCCATCCAGCCAATCATCCAACCATCCATACCTCCAGCCAGCCATCCATCCATCCATCCATCCATCCAGCCATCCATCCAGCCATCCATCCCTCCAGCCAGCCAGCCATTAAGCCATCCATCCATCCAGCCATCCATCCAGCCATCCGTCCATCCCTCCAGCCAGCCATCCATCCAGCAATCCCTCCATCCAGCCATCCATCCAGCCATCCATCCATCCATCCAGCCAGCCAACCATCCAGCCATCCCTCCATCCAACCATCCACCCATCCATCCAGCAATCCATCCAGCCATCCATCCATCCATCCATCCCTCCAGCCAGCTATCCACCCAGCCATCCATCCATCCAGCCATCCATTCAGCCATCCATCCAGCCATCAATCCATCCAGCCATCCATCCAGCCATCCATCCATCCATTCCTACAGCCATCCATCGATCTAGCCATCCATTCAGCCATCCATCCATCCATCCATCCCTCCATCCATCCATCACTCCAGCCAGCCATCCATCCAGCCATCCATTCGTCCATCCATCCATCCAGCCTTCCATCCATCCATTCATCCCTCCAGCCAGCCATCCATCCAGCCATCCATCCTTCCAGCCATCCATCCTGCCATCCATCCATCCATCCATCGCTCCAGCCAGCCATCCATCCAGCCAGCCATCCAGCCATCCATCATTCAATCCATCCCTCCAGCCAGCCATGCATCCAGCCATCCTTCCTTCCAGCCATCCATCCAGACATCCATCCATGACTCCATCCCTCCAGCCAGCCATCCATCCAGCCATCCATCGATCTAGCCATCCATTCAGCCATCCATCCATCCATTATTCCAGCCAGCCTTCCACCCAGCCTTCCATCCATCCAGCCATCCGTCCAGCCATCCATTAATCCATCCATTCCTCCAGCCAGCAATCCATCCAGCCATCCATCCAGCCATCCATCCAGCCACCCATCCATCCCTCCAGCAAGCCATCCATCCAGACATCCATCCATCCAGCCATCCATCCAGCCATCCATCCATCCATCCATCCCTCCAGCCAGCCATCCATCCAGCCATCCATCCATCCAGCCATCTCTCCAGACAGCCATCCATCCGGAAATCCATCCATCCAGCCATCCATCCTGCCACTCATGCATCCATCCATCCCTCCAGCCAGCCATCCATCCAGCCATCCATCTATCCAGCCATCCATCCAGCCATCCATCCATCCATCCCTCCAGCCAGCCTTCGATCCATCCCTCCAGCCACCCATCCATCCATCCATCCATCAATCCATCCATCCATCCATCCATCCATCCATCCATCCATTCATCCATCCATCCATCCATCCATCCAGCCATCCATCCAGCCATCCATCCAGCCATCCATCCATCCATCCATTCAGCCATCCATCCATTCATCCATCTTTCCATCCAGCCATCCATCCAGCCATCCATCCATACATCCAGCCAACCAGTCATCCATCCATCCAGCCAGCCATCAAGACATCCAGCCATCCATCCAGCCATCCATCCAGCCATCCATCCATCCAGCCATCCATCCAGACATCCATCCATCCTTCCCTCCAGCCAGCCATCCATCCAGCCATCCAACCGTCCAGGCTTCCAGCCAGCCAACCATCCAGCGATCCCTCCATCCAGCCATCCATCCATCCATCCATCCCTCCAGCCAGCCATCCATCCAGCCATCCATCCATCCAGCAACCAATCCAGCCATTCATCCATCAATCCATCCCTCCAGCCAGCCATCCATCCAGCCATCCATCTATCCAGCCATCCATCGAGCCATCCATCCATCCATCCATCCCTCCAGCCAGCTTTCTATCCAGCCATCCGTCCATCCAGCTGTCCATTCAGCCATACATCCAGCCATCCATCCATCCAGCCATCCATCCAGCCATTCATCCATCCTCCCATTCCTCCATCCAGCCATCCATCCATCCATCCATCCATCCAGCCATCCATCCATCCATCCATCCATCCCTCCAGCAAGCCATCCATCCAGCCATCCAGCCATCAATCCAGCCAACCATCCATCCATCCATCCCTCCAGCAAGCTATCCATCCAGCCATCCCTCCATCCAGCCATCCATCCAGCCATCCATGCATTCATCCATCTCTCCATCCAGCCATCCATCCAGCCAATCATCCAACCATCCATACCTCCAGCCAGCCATCCATCCATCCATCCATCCATCCAGCCATCCATCCAGCCATCCATCCCTCCAGCCAGCCAGCCATTAAGCCATCCATCCATCCAGCCATCCATCCAGCCATCCGTCCATCCCTCCAGCCAGCCATCCATCCAGCAATCCCTCCATCCAGCCATCCATCCAGCCATCCATCCATCCATCCAGCCAGCCAACCATCCAGCCATCCCTCCATCCAACCATCCACCCATCCATCCAGCAATCCATCCAGCCATCCATCCATCCATCCATCCCTCCAGCCAGCTATCCACCCAGCCATCCATCCATCCAGCCATCCATTCAGCCATCCATCCAGCCATCAATCCATCCAGCCATCCATCCAGCCATCCATCCATCCATTCCTACAGCCATCCATCGATCTAGCCATCCATTCAGCCATCCATCCATCCATCCATCCCTCCATCCATCCAACGCTCCAGCCAGCCATCCATCCAGCCATCCATTCGTCCATCCATCCATCCAGCCTTCCATCCATCCATCCATCCCTCCAGCCAGCCATCCATCCAGCCATCCATCCTTCCAGCCATCCATCCTGCCATCCATCCATCCATCCATCGCTCCAGCCAGCCATCCATCCAGCCAGCCATCCAGCCATCCATCATTCAATCCATCCCTCCAGCCAGCCATGCATCCAGCCATCCTTCCTTCCAGCCATCCATCCAGACATCCATCCATGACTCCATCCCTCCAGCCAGCCATCCATCCAGCCATCCATCGATCTAGCCATCCATTCAGCCATCCATCCATCCATTACTCCAGCCAGCCTTCCACCCAGCCTTCCATCCATCCAGCCATCCGTCCAGCCATCCATTAATCCATCCATTCCTCCAGCCAGCAATCCATCCAGCCATCCATCCAGCCATCCATCCAGCCACCCATCCATCCCTCCAGCAAGCCATCCATCCAGACATCCATCCATCCAGACATCCATCCTGCCATCCATCCATCCATCCATCCCTCCAGCCAGCCATCCATCCAGCCATCCATCCATCCAGCCATCTCTCCAGACAGCCATCCATCCGGAAATCCATCCATCCAGCCATCCATCCAGCCACCCATGCATCCATCCATCCCTCCAGCCAGCCATCCATCCAGCCATCCATCTATACAGCCATCCATCCAGCCATCCATCCATCCATCCCTCCAGCCAGCCTTCGATCCATCCCTCCAGCCACCCATCCATCCATCCATCCATCAATCCATCCATCCATCCATCCATCCATCCATCCATCCATCCATCCATCCATCCATCCATCCATCCATCCATCCATCCATCCATCCATCCAGCCATCCATCCAGCCATCCATCCAGCCATCCATCCATCCATCCATTCAGCCATCCATCCATTCATCCATCCATCCATCCAGCCATCCATCCAGCCATCCATCCATACATCCAGCCAACCAGTCATCCATCCATCCAGCCAGCCATCAAGACATCCAGCCATCCATCCAGCCATCCATCCAGCCATCCATCCATCCTTCCATCCCTCCAGCCAGCCATCCATCCAGCCATCAATCCAACTAGCCATCCATCCAACCATCCACGCATCCATCACTCCAGCCAGCCATCCATCCAGCCATCTATCCATCCAGCCATCCATACAGCCATCCATCCATCCATCCATCCTTCCCTCCAGCCAGCCATCCATCCAGCCATCCATCCATACATCCCTCCAGCCAATCGTCCGTCCAGCCATCTATCCATCCAGCCATCCATCCAGCCATCCATCCATCGATCCATCTCTCCAGCCTGCCATCCATCCAGCCATTCCTCCATCCAGACATCCATCCAGCCATCCATCCATCCCTCCAGCCAGCCATCCATCCAGCCATCCCTCCATCCATCCGTCCATCCATCCAGCCATCCATCCAGCCATCCATCCATCCAGACTTCCAGCCATCCAGCCATCCATCCATTCAGCCATTCATCCATCCAGCCATCCATCCATCCAACCATCCAGCCATCCATCCAGCCATCCATCCATTAAGCTATCCATCCAGCGAGTCATCCATCCAGCCATCCATCCATCCAGCCATCGATTCAGCCATCCATCCATCCCTCCAGCCAGCCATTCATCCAGCCATCCATCCATCCAGCCATCCATCCAGCCATCCATCCATCCATCCATCCATCCCTCCAGCAAGCCATCCATCCAGCCATCCAGCCATCCAGCCATCAATCCAGCCAACCATCCATCCATCCATCCCTCCAGCAAGCCATCCATCCAGCTATCCCTCCATCCAGCCATCCATCCAGCCATCCATCCAGCCATCCATGCATTCATCCATCTCTCCATCCAGCCATTCATCCAGCCAATCATCCATCCATCCATACCTCCAGCCAGCCATCCATCCATCCATCCATCCAGCCATCCATCCAGCCATCCATCCCTCCAGCCAGCCAGCCATTAAGCCATCCATCCATCCAGCCATCCATCCAGCCATCCATCCATCGCTCCAGCCAGCCATCCATCCAGCAATCCCTCCATCCAGCCATCCATCCAGCCATCCATCCATCCATCCATCCAGCCAGCCAACCATCCAGCCATCCCTCCATCCAGCCATCCACCCATCCATCCATCCCTCCAGCCAGCCATCCATCCAGCAATCCATCCATCCAGCCATCCAACCAGTCATCCATCCATCAATCCATCCCTCCAGCCAGCCATCCATCCAGCCATCCATCCAAACCAGCCGTCCATCCAGCCATCCGTCCATCCATGCATCCCTCCAGCCAGCCATCCATCCGGCCATCCATTCATCCATCCATCCCTCTAGCCAGCCAACAATCCAGCCATCCCTCCATCCAGCCATCCATCCATCCATCCCTCCAGCCAGCCATCCATCCAGCCATCCATCCATCCAGCCATCCATCAAGCCATCCATCCATCAATCCATCCCTCCATCCAGCCATCCATCCAGCCATCCATCCATCCAGCCGTCCATCCAGCCATCCATCCATCCCTCCAGCCAGCCATCCAGCCAGCCATCCATCCATCCCTCCAGCCAGCCAACCATCTAGCCATCCCTAGATCCAGCCATCCCTCCATCCAGCCATCCATCCATCCCTCCAGCCAGCCATCTATCCAGCCATCCATGCATCCAGCCATCCATCCAGCCATCCATCCATCAATCCATCCCTCCAGCCAGCCATCCATCCAACCATCAATCCATCCATCCATCCCTCCAGCCAGCTATCCATCCAGCCAGCCATCCATCCAGCCATCCATTCAGCCATCCATCCAGCCATCGATCCATCCAGCCATCAATCCAGCCATCCATCCATCCATCCATTCCTCCAGCCAGCCATCCATCCAGCCATCCATTCATCCAGTCATCCTTCCAGCCATCCATCCATCCATCCCTCCAGCCAGCCAGCCATCCAGCCATCCAACCGTCCAGCCAACCAGCCAGCCAACCATCCAGCCATCCCTCCATCCAGCCATCCATCCATCCATCCATCCCTCCAGCCAGCCATCCATCCAGCCATCCATCCATCCAGCAACCCATCCAGCCATCCATCCATCAATCCATCCCTCCAGCCAGCCATCCATCCATCCATCCATCCAGCCACCCAGCCAGCCATCCCTCCATCCATCCATCCCTCCAGCCAGCTATCTTTCCAGCCATCCATCCATCCAGCCATCCATTCAGCCATCCATCCAGCCATCCATCCATCCATCCATCCAGCCAGCCAGCCAACCATCCAGCCATCCCTCCATCCAGCCATCCACCCATCAATCCATCCCTCCAGCCAGCCATCCATCCAGCCATCCATCCATCAATCCATCCCTCCAGCCAGCCGTCCATCCAGCCATCCATCCAAACCAGCCATCCATCCAGCCATCCAACCATCCATGCATCCCTCCAGCCAGCCATCCATCCATCCAGCCAGCCAACCATCAAGCCATACCTCCAGCCAGCCATCAAACCATCCAACCCTCCAGCCAGCCATCCATCCAGCCATCCATCCATCCAGCCATCCATCCAGCCATCCATCCCTCAATCCATCCCTCCAGCCAGCCATCCATCCAGCCATCCATCCATCCAGCCGTCCATCCAGCCACCCATCCATCCCTCCAGCCAGCCATCCATCCAGCCATCCATCCATCCATCCATCCCTCCACACAGCCAACCATCCAGCCAACCCTACATCCAGCCATCCCTCCATCCAGCCATCCATTCATCCCTCCAGCCAGCCATCCATCCAGCCATCCATCCATCCAGCCATCCATCCAGCCATCCATCCATCAATCCATCCCTCCAGCCAGCAGTCCATCCAGCCATCCATCCAAACCAGCCATCCATCCAGCCATCCAACGATCCATGCATCCCTCCAGCCAGCCATCCATCCATCCAGCCAGCCAACCATCAAGCCATACCTCCAGCCAGCCATCAAACCATCCAACCCTCCAGCCAGCCATCCATCCAGCCATCCATCCATCCAGCCATCCATCCAGCCATCCATCCCTCAATCCATCCCTCCAGCCAGCCATCCATCCAGCCATCCATCCATCCAGCCGTCCATCCAGCCACCCATCCATCCCTCCAGCCAGCCATCCATCCAGCCGTCCATCCAGCCACCCATCCATCCCTCCAGCCAGCCATCCATCCAGCCATCCAATCCATCCAGCAGTCCATCCAACCATCCATCCATCCATCCATCCCTCCAGCCAGCTATCCATCCAGCCATCCATCCATCCAGCCATCCATTCAGCCATCCATCCAGCCATCCATCCATCCAGCCATCAATCCAGCCATCCATCCTGCCATCCATCCATCCAGCCATCCATCCAGACATCCATCCATCCTTCCCTCCAGCCAGCCATCCATCCAGCCATCCAACCGTCCAGGCTTCCAGCCAGCCAACCATCCAGCGATCCCTCCATCCAGCCATCCATCCATCCATCCATCCCTCCAGCCAGCCATCCATCCAGCCATCCATCCATTCAGCAACCCATCCAGCCATTCATCCATCAATCCATCCCTCCAGCCAGCCATCCATCCAGCCATCCATCTATCCAGCCATCCATCCAGCCATCCATCCATCCATCCATCCCTCCAGCCAGCTTTCTATCCAGCCATCCGTCCATCCAGCTATCCATTCAGCCATACATCCAGCCATCCATCCATCCAGCCATCCATCCAGCCATTCATCCATCCTCCCATTCCTCCATCCAGCCATCCATCCAGCCATCCATCCATCCAGCCATCCATCCAGCCATCCATCGATCCATCCCTCCAGCCAGCCATCCATCCAGCCATCCATCCGTCCAGCCATCCATCCATCCAGCCATCCATCCAGCCATCCATCCAAAAATGCCGTCCATCCAGACATCCATCCATCCATGCATTCCTCCAGCGAGCCATCCATCCAGCCATCCATCCATCCATCCATCCATCCCTCTAGCCAGCCAACCATCCAGCCATCCCTCCATCCAGCCATCTATCCATTCATCCCTCCAGCCTGCCATCAATCCAGCCATCCATCCATCCAGCCATCCATCCAGCCATCCATCCATCAATCCATCCCTCCAGCCAGCCATCCATCCAGCCATCCATCCATCCAGCCGTCCATCCAGCCATCCATCCATCCCTCCATCCAGCCATCCATCCAGCCATCCATGCATTCATCCATCTCTCCATCCAGCCATTCATCCAGCCAATCATCCATCCATCCATACCTCCAGCCAGCCATCCATCCATCCATCCATCCAGCCATCCATCCAGCCATCCATCCCTCCAGCCAGCCAGCCATTAAGCCATCCATCCATCTAGCCATCCATCCAGCCATCCATCCATCGCTCCAGCCAGCCATCCATCCAGCAATTCCTCCATCCAGCCATCCATCCAGCCATCCATCCATCCATCCATCCAGCCAGCCAACCATCCAGCCATCCCTCCATCCAGCCATCCACCCATCCATCCATCCCTCCAGCCAGCCATCCATCCAGCAATCCATCCATCCAGCCATCCAACCAGTCATCCATCCATCAATCCATCCCTCCAGCCAGCCATCCATCCAGCCATCCATCCATCAATCCATCCCTCCAGCCAGCCATCCATCCAGCCATCCATCCATCCAGCCGTCCATCCAGCCATCCATCCATCCCTCCAGCCAGCCATCCAGCCAGCCATCCATCCATCCCTCCAGCCAGCCAACCATCTAGCCATCCCTAGATCCAGCCATCCCTCCATCCCTCCATCCAGCCATCCATCCATCCCTCCAGCCAGCCATCTATCCAGCCATCCATGCATCCAGCCATCCATCCAGCCATCCATCCATCAATCCATCCCTCCAGCCAGCCATCCATCCAACCATCAATCCATCCATCCATCCCTCCAGCCAGCTATCCATCCAGCCAGCCATCCATCCAGCCATCCATTCAGCCATCCATCCAGCCATCGATCCATCCAGCCATCAATCCAGCCATCCATCCATCCATCCATTCCTCCAGCCAGCCATCCATCCAGCCATCCATTCATCCAGTCATCCTTCCAGCCATCCATCCATCCATCCCTCCAGCCAGCCAGCCATCCAGCCATCCAACCGTCCAGCCAACCAGCCAGCCAACCATCCAGCCATCCCTCCATCCAGCCATCCATCCATCCATCCATCCCTCCAGCCAGCCATCCATCCAGCCATCCATCCATCCAGCAACCCATCCAGCCATCCATCCATCAATCCATCCCTCCAGCCAGCCATCCATCCATCCATCCATCCATCCAGCCACCCAGCCAGCCATCCCTCCATCCATCCATCCCTCCAGCCAGCTATCTATCCAGCCATCCATCCATCCAGCCATCCATTCAGCCATCCATCCAGCCATCCATCCATCCATCCATCCAGCCAGCCAGCCAACCATCCAGCCATCCCTCCATCCAGCCATCCACCCATCAATCCATCCCTCCAGCCAGCCATCCATCCAGCCATCCATCCATCAATCCATCCCTCCAGCCAGCCGTCCATCCAGCCATCCATCCAAACCAGCCATCCATCCAGCCATCCAACCATCCATGCATCCCTCCAGCCAGCCATCCATCCATCCAGCCAGCCAACCATCAAGCCATACCTCCAGCCAGCCATCAAACCATCCAACCCTCCAGCCAGCCATCCATCCAGCCATCCATCCATCCAGCCATCCATCCAGCCATCCATCCCTCAATCCATCCCTCCAGCCAGCCATCCATCCAGCCATCCATCCATCCAGCCGTCCATCCAGCCACCCATCCATCCCTCCAGCCAGCCATCCATCCAGCCATCCATCCATACATCCATCCCTCCAGCCAGCCAACCATCCAGCCAACCCTACATCCAGCCATCCCTCCATCCAGCCATCCATTCATCCCTCCAGCCAGCCATCCATCCAGCCATCCATCCATCCAGCCATCCATCCAGCCATCCATCCATCAATCCATCCCTCCAGCCAGCCATCCATCCAGCCATCCAATCCATCCAGCAGTCCATCCAACCATCCATCCATCCATCCATCCCTCCAGCCAGCTATCCATCCAGCCATCCATCCATCCAGCCATCCATTCAGCCATCCATCCAGCCATCCATCCATCCAGCCATCAATCCAGCCATCCATCCTGCCATCCATCCATCCAGCCATCCATCCAGACATCCATCCATCCTTCCCTCCAGCCAGCCATCCATCCAGCCATCCAACCGTCCAGGCTTCCAGCCAGCCAACCATCCAGCGATCCCTCCATCCAGCCATCCATCCATCCATCCATCCCTCCAGCCAGCCATCCATCCAGCCATCCATCCATTCAGCAACCCATCCAGCCATTCATCCATCAATCCATCCCTCCAGCCAGCCATCCATCCAGCCATCCATCTATCCAGCCATCCATCCAGCCATCCATCCATCCATCCATCCCTCCAGCCAGCTTTCTATCCAGCCATCCGTCCATCCAGCTATCCATTCAGCCATACATCCAGCCATCCATCCATCCAGCCACCCATCCAGCCATTCATCCATCCTCCCATTCCTCCATCCAGCCATCCATCCAGCCATCCATCCATCCAGCCATCCATCCAGCCATCCATCGATCCATCCCTCCAGCCAGCCATCCATCCAGCCATCCATCCGTCCAGCCATCCATCCATCCAGCCATCCATCCAGCCATCCATCCAAAAATGCCGTCCATCCAGCCATCCATCCATCCATGCATTCCTCCAGCGAGCCATCCATCCAGCCATCCATCCATCCATCCATCCCTCTAGCCAGCCAACCATCCAGCCATCCCTCCATCCAGCCATCTATCCATTCATCCCTCCAGCCTGCCATCCATCCAGCCATCCATCCATCCAGCCATCCATCCAGCCATCCATCCATCAATCCATCCCTCCAGCCAGCCATCCATCCAGCCATCCATCCATCCAGCCGTCCATCCAGCCATCCATCCATCCCTCCATCCAGCCATCCATCCAGCCATCCATGCATTCATCCATCTCTCCATCCAGCCATCCATCCCGCCAATCATCCATCCATCCATACCTCCAGCCAGCCATCCATCCATCCATCCATCCATCCATCCAGCCATCCATCCAGCCATCCATCCCTCCAGCCAGCCAGCCATTAAGCCATCCATCCATCCAGCCATCCATCCAGCCATCCGTCCATCCCTCCAGCCAGCCATCCAACCAGCAATCCCTCCATCCAGCCATCCATCCAGCCATCCATCCATCCATCCATCCAGCCAGCCAGCCAACCATCCAGCCATCCCTCCATCCAACCATCCACCCATCCATCCAGCCATCCATCCAGCCATCCATCCATCCATCCATCCCTCCAGCCAGCTATCCACCCAGCCATCCATCCACCCAGCCATCCATTCAGCCATCCATCCAGCCATCAATCCATCCAGCCATCCATCCAGCCATCCATCCATCCATTCCTACAGCCATCCATCGATCTAGCCATCCATTCAGCCATCCATCCATCCATCCATCCCTCCATCCATCCATCCCTCCAGCCAGCCATCCATCCAGCCATCCATTCGTCCATCCATCCACCCAGCCTTCCATCCATCCATCCATCCATCCCTCCATCCATCCATCCCTCCAGCCAGCCAACCATCCGGACATCCATCCATGCAGCCATCCACCCAGCCACCTATCCATTCTTCCATCTCTCCAGCTAGACAGCCATCCGGCCATCCATCTATCCAGCCATCCATCCAGCCAGCCATCCAGCCATCCCTCCAGCCAGCCATCCATCCAGCCATCCATCCTTCCAGCCATCCATCCTGCCATCCATCCATCCATCCATCCATCCATCCAAACCAGCCGTCCATCCAGCCATCCGTCCATCCATGCATCCCTCCAGCCAGCCATCCATCCGGCCATCCATTCATCCATCCATCCCTCTAGCCAGCCAACCATCCAGCCATCCCTCCATCCAGCCATCCATCCATCCATCCCTCCAGCCAGCCATCCATCCAGCCATCCATCCATCCAGCCATCCATCCAGCCATCCATCCATCAATCCATCCCTCCAGCCAGCCATCCATCCAGCCATCCATCCAACCAGCCGTCCATCCAGCCATCCATCCATCCCTCCAGCCAGCCATCCAGCCAGCCATCCATCCATCCCTCCAGCCAGCCAACCATCTAGCCATCCCTAGATCCAGCCATCCCTCCATGCCTCCATCCAGCCATCCATCCATCCCTCCAGCCAGCCATCTATCCAGCCATCCATGCATCCAGCCATCCATCCAGCCATCCATCCATCAATCCATCCCTCCAGCCAGCCATCCATCCAACCATCCATCCATCCATCCATCCCTCCAGCCAGCTATCCATCCAGCCAGCCATCCATCCAGCCATCCATTCAGCCATCCATCCAGCCATCGATCCATCCAGCCATCAATCCAGCCATCCATCCATCCATCCATTCCTCCAGCCAGCCATCCATCCAGCCATCCATTCATCCAGTCATCCTTCCAGCCATCCATCCATCCATCCCTCCAGCCAGCCAGCCATCCAGCCATCCAACCGTCCAGCCAACCAGCGAGCCAACCATCCAGCCATCCCTCCATCCAGCCATCCATCCATCCATCCATCCCTCCAGCCAGCCATCCATCCAGCCATCCATCCATCCAGCAACCCATCCAGCCATCCATCCATCAATCCATCCCTCCAGCCAACCATCCATCCATCCATCCATCCATCCAGCCATCCAGCCAGCCATCCCTCCATCCATCCATCCCTCCAGCCAGCTATCTTTCCAGCCATCCATCCATCCAGCCATCCATTCAGCCATCCATCCAGCTATCCATCCATCCATCCATCCAGCCAGCCAGCCAACCATCCAGCCATCCCTCCATCCAGCCATCCACCCATCAATCCATCCCTCCAGCCAGCCATCCATCCAGCCATCCATCCATCAATCTATCCCTCCAGCCAGCCGTCCATCCAGCCATCCATCCAAACCAGCCGTCCATCCAGCCATCCAACCATCCATGCATCCCTCCTGCCAGCCATCCATCCATCCATCCCTCCAGCCAGCCAACCATCAAGCCATACCTCCATCCAGTCATCCAACCATCCAACCCTCCAGCCAGCCATCCATCCAGCCATCCATCCATCCAGCCATCCATCCAGCCATCCATCCATCAATCCATCCCTCCAGCCAGCCATCCATCCAGCCATCCATCCATCCAGCCGTCCATCCAGCCACCCATCCATCCCTCCAGCCAGCCATCCATCCAGCCATCCATCCATCCCTCCAGCCAGCCAACCATCCAGCCAACCCTACATCCAGCCATCCCTCCATCCAGCCATCCATCCATCCCTCCAGCCAGCCATCCATCCAGCCATCCATCCATCCAGCCATCCATCCAGCCATCCATCCATCAATCCATCCCTCCAGCCAGCCATCCATCCAGCCATCCAATCGATCCAGCAGTCCATCCAACCATCCATCCATCCATCCATCCCTCCAGCCAGCTATCCATCCAGCCATCCACCCATCCAGCCATCCATTCAACCATCCATTCAGCCATCCATCCATCCATCCATCCCTCCATCCATCCATCCCTCCAGCCAGCCATCCATCCAGCCATCCATTCGTCCATCCATCCACCCAGCCTTCCATCCATCCATCCATCCATCCCTCCATCCATCCATCCCTCCAGCCAGCCAACCATCCGGACATCCATCCATGCAGCCATCCACCCAGCCACCTATCCATTCTTCCATCTCTCCAGCCAGACAGCCATCCGGCCATCCATCTATCCAGCCATCCATCCAGCCAGCCATCCAGCCATCCCTCCAGCCAGCCATCCATCCAGCCATCCATCCTTCCAGCCATCCATCCTGCCATCCATCCATCCATCCATCCATCCATCCATCCAAACCAGCCGTCCATCCAGCCATCCGTCCATCCATGCATCCCTCCAGCCAGCCATCCATCCGGCCATCCATTCATCCATCCATCCCTCTAGCCAGCCAACCATCCAGCCATCCCTCCATCCAGCCATCCATCCATCCATCCCTCCAGCCAGCCATCCATCCAGCCATCCATCCATCCAGCCATCCATCCAGCCATCCATCCATCAATCCATCCCTCCAGCCAGCCATCCATCCAGCCATCCATCCATCCAGCCGTCCATCCAGCCATCCATCCATCCCTCCAGCCAGCCATCCAGCCAGCCATCCATCCATCCCTCCAGCCAGCCAACCATCTAGCCATCCCTAGATCCAGCCATCCCTCCATCCCTCCATCCAGCCATCCATCCATCCCTCCAGCCAGCCATCTATCCAGCCATCCATGCATCCAGCCATCCATCCAGCCATCCATCCATCAATCCATCCCTCCAGCCAGCCATCCATCCAACCATCCATCCATCCATCCATCCCTCCAGCCAGCTATCCATCCAGCCAGCCATCCATCCAGCCATCCATTCAGCCATCCATCCAGCCATCGATCCATCCAGCCATCAATCCAGCCATCCATCCATCCATCCATTCCTCCAGCCAGCCATCCATCCAGCCATCCATTCATCCAGTCATCCTTCCAGCCATCCATCCATCCATCCCTCCAGCCAGCCAGCCATCCAGCCATCCAACCGTCCAGCCAACCAGCGAGCCAACCATCCAGCCATCCCTCCATCCAGCCATCCATCCATCCATCCATCCCTCCAGCCAGCCATCCATCCAGCCATCCATCCATCCAGCAACCCATCCAGCCAGCCATCCATCAATCCATCCCTCCAGCCAACCATCCATCCATCCATCCATCCATCCAGCCATCCAGCCAGCCATCCCTCCATCCATCCATCCCTCCAGCCAGCTATCTTTCCAGCCATCCATCCATCCAGCCATCCATTCAGCCATCCATCCAGCTATCCATCCATCCATCCATCCAGCCAGCCAGCCAACCATCCAGCCATCCCTCCATCCAGCCATCCACCCATCAATCCATCCCTCCAGCCAGCCATCCATCCAGCCATCCATCCATCAATCTATCCCTCCAGCCAGCCGTCCATCCAGCCATCCATCCAAACCAGCCGTCCATCCAGCCATCCAACCATCCATGCATCCCTCCAGCCATCCATCCATCAATCTATCCCTCCAGCCAGCCGTCCATCCATCCATCCATCCAAACCAGCCGTCCATCCAGCCATCCGTCCATCCATGCATCCCTCCAGCCAGCCATCCATCCGGCCATCCATTCATCCATCCATCCCTCTAGCCAGCCAACCATCCAGCCATCCCTCCATCCAGCCATCCATCCATCCATCCCTCCAGCCAGCCATCCATCCAGCCATCCATCCATCCAGCCATCCATCCAGCCATCCATCCATCAATCCATCCCTCCAGCCAGCCATCCATCCAGCCATCCATCCAACCAGCCGTCCATCCAGCCATCCATCCATCCCTCCAGCCAGCCATCCAGCCAGCCATCCATCCATCCCTCCAGCCAGCCAACCATCTAGCCATCCCTAGATCCAGCCATCCCTCCATGCCTCCATCCAGCCATCCATCCATCCCTCCAGCCAGCCATCTATCCAGCCATCCATGCATCCAGCCATCCATCCATCAATCCATCCCTCCAGCCAGCCATCCATCCAACCATCCATCCATCCATCCATCCCTCCAGCCAGCTATCCATCCAGCCAGCCATCCATCCAGCCATCCATTCAGCCATCCATCCAGCCATCGATCCATCCAGCCATCAATCCAGCCATCCATCCATCCATCCATTCCTCCAGCCAGCCATCCATCCAGCCATCCATTCATCCAGTCATCCTTCCAGCCATCCATCCATCCATCCCTCCAGCCAGCCAGCCATCCAGCCATCCAACCGTCCAGCCAACCAGCGAGCCAACCATCCAGCCATCCCTCCATCCAGCCATCCATCCATCCATCCATCCCTCCAGCCAGCCATCCATCCAGCCATCCATCCATCCAGCAACCCATCCAGCCATCCATCCATCAATCCATCCCTCCAGCCAACCATCCATCCATCCATCCATCCATCCAGCCATCCAGCCAGCCATCCCTCCATCCATCCATCCCTCCAGCCAGCTATCTTTCCAGCCATCCATCCATCCAGCCATCCATTCAGCCATCCATCCAGCTATCCATCCATCCATCCATCCAGCCAGCCAGCCAACCATCCAGCCATCCCTCCATCCAGCCATCCACCCATCAATCCATCCCTCCAGCCAGCCATCCATCCAGCCATCCATCCATCAATCTATCCCTCCAGCCAGCCGTCCATCCAGCCATCCATCCAAACCAGCCGTCCATCCAGCCATCCAACCATCCATGCATCCCTCCTGCCAGCCATCCATCCATCCATCCCTCCAGCCAGCCAACCATCAAGCCATACCTCCATCCAGTCATCCAACCATCCAACCCTCCAGCCAGCCATCCATCCAGCCATCCATCCATCCAGCCATCCATCCAGCCATCCATCCATCAATCCATCCCTCCAGCCAGCCATCCATCCAGCCATCCATCCATCCAGCCGTCCATCCAGCCACCCATCCATCCCTCCAGCCAGCCATCCATCCAGCCATCCATCCATCCCTCCAGCCAGCCAACCATCCAGCCAACCCTACATCCAGCCATCCCTCCATCCAGCCATCCATCCATCCCTCCAGCCAGCCATCCATCCAGCCATCCATCCATCCAGCCATCCATCCAGCCATCCATCCATCAATCCATCCCTCCAGCCAGCCATCCATCCAGCCATCCAATCGATCCAGCAGTCCATCCAACCATCCATCCATCCATCCATCCCTCCAGCCAGCTATCCATCCAGCCATCCACCCATCCAGCCATCCATTCAACCATCCATTCAGCCATCCATCCATCCATCCATCCCTCCATCCATCCATCCCTCCAGCCAGCCATCCATCCAGCCATCCATTCGTCCATCCATCCACCCAGCCTTCCATCCATCCATCCATCCATCCCTCCATCCATCCATCCCTCCAGCCAGCCAACCATCCGGACATCCATCCATGCAGCCATCCACCCAGCCACCTATCCATTCTTCCATCTCTCCAGCCAGACAGCCATCCGGCCATCCATCTATCCAGCCATCCATCCAGCCAGCCATCCAGCCATCCCTCCAGCCAGCCATCCATCCAGCCATCCATCCTTCCAGCCATCCATCCTGCCATCCATCCATCCATCCATCCATCCATCCATCCAAACCAGCCGTCCATCCAGCCATCCGTCCATCCATGCATCCCTCCAGCCAGCCATCCATCCGGCCATCCATTCATCCATCCATCCCTCTAGCCAGCCAACCATCCAGCCATCCCTCCATCCAGCCATCCATCCATCCATCCCTCCAGCCAGCCATCCATCCAGCCATCCATCCATCCAGCCATCCATCCAGCCATCCATCCATCAATCCATCCCTCCAGCCAGCCATCCATCCAGCCATCCATCCATCCAGCCGTCCATCCAGCCATCCATCCATCCCTCCAGCCAGCCATCCAGCCAGCCATCCATCCATCCCTCCAGCCAGCCAACCATCTAGCCATCCCTAGATCCAGCCATCCCTCCATCCCTCCATCCAGCCATCCATCCATCCCTCCAGCCAGCCATCTATCCAGCCATCCATGCATCCAGCCATCCATCCAGCCATCCATCCATCAATCCATCCCTCCAGCCAGCCATCCATCCAACCATCCATCCATCCATCCATCCCTCCAGCCAGCTATCCATCCAGCCAGCCATCCATCCAGCCATCCATTCAGCCATCCATCCAGCCATCGATCCATCCAGCCATCAATCCAGCCATCCATCCATCCATCCATTCCTCCAGCCAGCCATCCATCCAGCCATCCATTCATCCAGTCATCCTTCCAGCCATCCATCCATCCATCCCTCCAGCCAGCCAGCCATCCAGCCATCCAACCGTCCAGCCAACCAGCGAGCCAACCATCCAGCCATCCCTCCATCCAGCCATCCATCCATCCATCCATCCCTCCAGCCAGCCATCCATCCAGCCATCCATCCATCCAGCAACCCATCCAGCCATCCATCCATCAATCCATCCCTCCAGCCAACCATCCATCCATCCATCCATCCATCCAGCCATCCAGCCAGCCATCCCTCCATCCATCCATCCCTCCAGCCAGCTATCTTTCCAGCCATCCATCCATCCAGCCATCCATTCAGCCATCCATCCAGCTATCCATCCATCCATCCATCCAGCCAGCCAGCCAACCATCCAGCCATCCCTCCATCCAGCCATCCACCCATCAATCCATCCCTCCAGCCAGCCATCCATCCAGCCATCCATCCATCAATCTATCCCTCCAGCCAGCCGTCCATCCAGCCATCCATCCAAACCAGCCGTCCATCCAGCCATCCAACCATCCATGCATCCCTCATGCCAGCCATCCATCCATCCATCCCTCCAGCCAGCCAACCATCAAGCCATACCTCCATCCAGTCATCCAACCATCCAACCCTCCAGCCAGCCATCCATCCATCCAGCCATCCATCCATCCAGCCATCCATCCAGCCATCCATCCATCAATCCATCCCTCCAGCCAGCCATCCATCCAGCCATCCATCCATCCAGCCGTCCATCCAGCCACCCATCCATCCCTCCAGCCAGCCATCCATCCAGCCATCCATCCATCCCTCCAGCCAGCCAACCATCCAGCCAACCCTACATCCAGCCATCCCTCCATCCAGCCATCCATCCATCCCTCCAGCCAGCCATCCATCCAGCCATCCATCCATCCAGCCATCCATCCAGCCATCCATCCATCAATCCATCCCTCCAGCCAGCCATCCATCCAGCCGTCCAATCCATCCAGCAGTCCATCCAACCATCCATCCATCCATCCATCCCTCCAGCCAGCTATCCATCCAGCCATCCACCCATCCAGCCATCCATTCAACCATCCATCCAGCCATCCATCCATCCAGCCATCAATCCAGCCATCTATCCACCCATCCATTCCTCCAGCCAGCCATCCATCCAGCCATCCATCCATCCAGCCATCCATCCAGACATCCACCCATCCTTCCCTCCAGCCAGCCATCCATCCAGCCATCCAACCGTCCAGCCTTCCAGCCAGCCAACCATCCAGCGATCCCTCCATCCAGCCATCCATCCATCCATCCATCCCTCCAGCCAGCCATCCATCCAGCCATCCATCCATCCAGCAACCCATCCAGCCATTCATCCATCAATCCATCCCTCCAGCCAGCCATCCATCCAGCCATCCATCTATCCAGCCATCCATCCAGCCATCCATCCATCCATCCATCCCTCCAGCCAGCTTTCTATCCAGCCATCCGTCCATCCAGATATCCATTCAGCCATACATTCAGCCATCCATCCATCCAGCCATCCATCCAGCCATTCATCCATCCTCCCATTCCTCCATCCAGCCATCCATCCAGCCATCCATCCATCCAGCCATCCATCCAGCCATCCATCGATCCATCCCTCCAGCCAGCCATCCATCCAGCCATCCATCCGTCCAGCCATCCATCCATCCAGCCATCCATCCAGCCATCCATCCAAACCAGCCGTCCATCCAGCCATCCATCCATCCATGCATTCCTCCAGCCAGCCATCCATCCAGCCATCCATCCATCCATCCATCCCTCTAGCCAGCCAACCATCCAGCCATCCCTCCATCCAGCCATCTATCCATTCATCCCTCCAGCCTGCCATCCATCCAGCCATCCATCCATCCAGCCATCCATCCAGCCATCCATCCATCAATCCATCCCTCCAGCCAGCCATCCATCCAGCCATCCATCCATCCAGCCGTCCATCCAGCCATCCATCCATCCCTCCATCCAGCCATCCATCCAGCCATCCATGCATTCATCCATCTCTCCATCCAGCCATCCATCCCGCCAATCATCCATCCATCCATACCTCCAGCCAGCCATCCATCCATCCATCCATCCATCCATCCAGCCATCCATCCAGCCATCCATCCCTCCAGCCAGCCAGCCATTAAGCCATCCATCCATCCAGCCATCCATCCAGCCATCCGTCCATCCATCCAGCCAGCCATCCAACCAGCAATCCCTCCATCCAGCCATCCATCCAGCCATCCATCCATCCATCCATCCATCCAGCCAGCCAGCCAACCATCCAGCCATCCCTCCATCCAAACATCCACCCATCCATCCAGCCATCCATCCAGCCATCCATCCATCCATCCATACCTCCAGCCAGCTATCCACCCAGCCATCCATCCATCCAGCCATCCATTCAGCCATCCATCCAGCCATCAATCCATCCAGCCATCCATCCAGCCATCCATCCATCCATTCCTACAGCCATCCATCGATCTAGCCATCCATTCAGCCATCCATCCATCCATCCATCCCTCCATCCATCCATCCCTCCAGCCAGCCATCCATCCAGCCATCCATTCGTCCATCCATCCACCCAGCCTTCCATCCATCCATCCATCCATCCCTCCATCCATCCATCCCTCCAGCCAGCCAACCATCCGGACATCCATCCATGCAGCCATCCACCCAGCCACCTATCCATTCTTCCATCTCTCCAGCCAGACAGCCATCCAGCCATCCATCTATCCAGCCATCCATCCAGCCAGCCATCCAGCCATCCCTCCAGCCAGCCATCCATCCAGCCATCCATCCTTCCAGCCATCCATCCTGCCATCCATCCATCCATCCATCGCTCCAGCCAGCCATCCATCCAGCCAGCCATCCAGCCATCCATCATTCAATCCATCCCTCCAGCCAGCCATGCATCCAGCCATCCTTCCATCCAGCCATCCATCCAGCCATCCATCCATGACTCCATCCCTCCAGCCAGCCATCCATCCAGCCATCCATCGATCTAGCCATCCATTCAGCCATCCATCCATCCATTACTCCAGCCAGCCATCCACACAGCCTTCCATCCATCCAGCCATCCGTCCAGCCATCCATTAATCCATCCATTCCTCCAGCCAGCAATCCATCCAGCCATCCATCCAGCCATCCATCCAGCCACCCATCCATCCCTCCAGCAAGCCATCCATCCAGACATCCATCCATCCAGCCATCCATCCAGCCATCCATCCATCCATCCATCCCTCCAGCCAGCCATCCATCCAGCCATCCATCCATCCAGCCATCTCTCCAGACAGCCATCCATCCGTAAATCCATCAATCCAGCCATCCATCCAGCCACCCATGCATCCATCCATCCCTCCAGCCAGCCATCCTTCCAGCCATCCATCTATCCAGCCATCCATCCAGCCATCCATCCATCCATCCCTCCAGCCAGCCTTCCATCCATCCCTCCAGCCACCCATCCATCCATCCATCCATCAATCCATCCATCCATCCATCCATCCATCCATCCATCCATCCATCCATCCATCCAGCCATCCATCCAGCCATCCATCCAGCCATCCATCCATCCATCCATCCAGCCATCCATCCATTCATCCATCCATCCATCCAGCCATCCATCAAGCCATCCATCCATACACCCAGCAAACCAGTCATCCATCCATCCAGCCAGCCATCAAGACATCCAGCCATCCATCCAGCCATCCATCCAGCCATCCATCCATCCTTCCAACCCTCCAGCCAGCCATCCATCCAGCCATCAATCCAACTAGCCATCCATCCAACCATCCACGCATCCATCACTCCAGCCAGCCATCCATCCAGCCATCTATCCATCCAGCCATCCATACAGCCATCCATCCATCCATCCATCCTTCCCTCCAGCCAGCCATCCATCCAGCCATCCATCCATACATCCCTCCAGCCAATCGTCCATCCAGCCATCCATCCATCCAGCCATCCATCCAGCCATCCATCCATCGATCCATCTCTCCAGCCAGCCATCCATCCAGCCATTCCTCCATCCAGACATCCATCCAGCCATCCATCCAGCCATCCCTCCATCCATCCGTCCATCCATCCAGCCATCCATCCAGCCATCCATCCATCCAGACTTCCAGCCATCCAGCCATCCATCCATTCAGCCATTCATCCATCCAGCCATCCATCCATCCAACCATCCAGCCATCCATCCAGCCATCCATCCATTAATCCATCCATCCAGCGAGTCATCCATCCAGCCATCCATCCATCCAGCCATCCATTCAGCCATCCATCCATCCCTCCAGCCAGCCATTCATCCAGCCATCCATCCATCCAGCCATCCATCCAGCCATCCATCCATCCATCCATCCATCCCTCCAGCAAGCCATCCATCCAGCCATCCAGCCATCCAGCCATCAATCCAGCCAACCATCCATCCATCCATCCCTCCAGCAAGCCATCCATCCAGCTATCCCTCCATCCAGCCATCCATCCAGCCATCCATGCATTCATCCATCTCTCCATCCAGCCATCCATCCAGCCAATCATCCATCCATCCATACCTCCAGCCAGCCATCCATCCATCCATCCATCCAGCCATCCATCCAGCCATCCATCCCTCCAGCCAGCCAGCCATTAAGCCATCCATCCATCCAGCCATCCATCCAGCCATCCATCGATCCATCCCTCCAGCCAGCCATCCATCCAGCCATCCATCCGTCCAGCCATCCATCCATCCAGCCATCCATCCAGCCATCCATCCAAAAATGCCGTCCATCCAGCCATCCATCCATCCATGCATTCCTCCAGCGAGCCATCCATCCAGCCATCCATCCATCCATCCATCCCTCTAGCCAGCCAACCATCCAGCCATCCCTCCATCCAGCCATCTATCCATTCATCCCTCCAGCCTGCCATCCATCCAGCCATCCATCCATCCAGCCATCCATCCAGCCATCCATCCATCAATCCATCCCTCCAGCCAGCCATCCATCCAGCCATCCATCCATCCAGCCGTCCATCCAGCCATCCATCCATCCCTCCATCCAGCCATCCATCCAGCCATCCATGCATTCATCCATCTCTCCAGCCAGCCATCCATCCATCCATCCATCCATCCATCCAGCCATCCATCCAGCCATCCATCCCTCCAGCCAGCCAGCCATTAAGCCATCCATCCATCCAGCCATCCATCCAGCCATCCGTCCATCCCTCCAGCCAGCCATCCAACCAGCAATCCCTCCATCCAGCCATCCATCCAGCCATCCATCCATCCATCCATCCAGCCAGCCAGCCAACCATCCAGCCATCCCTCCATCCAACCATCCACCCATCCATCCAGCCATCCATCCAGCCATCCATCCATCCATCCATCCCTCCAGCCAGCTATCCACCCAGCCATCCATCCATCCAGCCATCCATTCAGCCATCCATCCAGCCATCAATCCATCCAGCCATCCATCCAGCCATCCATCCATCCATTCCTACAGCCATCCATCGATCTAGCCATCCATTCAGCCATCCATCCATCCATCCCTCCATCCATCCATCCCTCCAGCCAGCCATCCATCCAGCCATCCATTCGTCCATCCATCCACCCAGCCTTCCATCCATCCATCCATCCATCCCTCCATCCATCCATCCCTCCAGCCAGCCAACCATCCGGACATCCATCCATGCAGCCATCCACCCAGCCACCTATCCATTCTTCCATCTCTCCAGCCAGACAGCCATCCGGCCATCCATCTATCCAGCCATCCATCCAGCCAGCCATCCAGCCATCCCTCCAGCCAGCCATCCATCCAGCCATCCATCCTTCCAGCCATCCATCCTGCCATCCATCCATCCATCCATCCATCCATCCAAACCAGCCGTCCATCCAGCCATCCGTCCATCCATGCATCCCTCCAGCCAGCCATCCATCCGGCCATCCATTCATCCATCCATCCCTCTAGCCAGCCAACCATCCAGCCATCCCTCCATCCAGCCATCCATCCATCCATCCCTCCAGCCAGCCATCCATCCAGCCATCCATCCATCCAGCCATCCATCCAGCCATCCATCCATCAATCCATCCCTCCAGCCAGCCATCCATCCAGCCATCCATCCATCCAGCCGTCCATCCAGCCATCCATCCATCCCTCCAGCCAGCCATCCAGCCAGCCATCCATCCATCCCTCCAGCCAGCCAACCATCTAGCCATCCCTAGATCCAGCCATCCCTCCATCCCTCCATCCAGCCATCCATCCATCCCTCCAGCCAGCCATCTATCCAGCCATCCATGCATCCAGCCATCCATCCAGCCATCCATCCATCAATCCATCCCTCCAGCCAGCCATCCATCCAACCATCCATCCATCCATCCATCCCTCCAGCCAGCTATCCATCCAGCCAGCCATCCATCCAGCCATCCATTCAGCCATCCATCCAGCCATCGATCCATCCAGCCATCAATCCAGCCATCCATCCATCCATCCATTCCTCCAGCCAGCCATCCATCCAGCCATCCATTCATCCAGTCATCCTTCCAGCCATCCATCCATCCATCCCTCCAGCCAGCCAGCCATCCAGCCATCCAACCGTCCAGCCAACCAGCGAGCCAACCATCCAGCCATCCCTCCATCCAGCCATCCATCCATCCATCCATCCCTCCAGCCAGCCATCCATCCAGCCATCCATCCATCCAGCAACCCATCCAGCCATCCATCCATCAATCCATCCCTCCAGCCAACCATCCATCCATCCATCCATCCATCCAGCCATCCAGCCAGCCATCCCTCCATCCATCCATCCCTCCAGCCAGCTATCTTTCAAGCCATCCATCCATCCAGCCATCCATTCAGCCATCCATCCAGCTATCCATCCATCCATCCATCCAGCCAGCCAGCCAACCATCCAGCCATCCCTCCATCCAGCCATCCACCCATCAATCCATCCCTCCAGCCAGCCATCCATCCAGCCATCCATCCATCAATCTATCCCTCCAGCCAGCCGTCCATCCAGCCATCCATCCAAACCAGCCGTCCATCCAGCCATCCAACCATCCATGCATCCCTCCTGCCAGCCATCCATCCATCCATCCCTCCAGCCAGCCAACCATCAAGCCATACCTCCATCCAGTCATCCAACCATCCAACCCTCCAGCCAGCCATCCATCCAGCCATCCATCCATCCAGCCATCCATCCAGCCATCCATCCATCAATCCATCCCTCCAGCCAGCCATCCATCCAGCCATCCATCCATCCAGCCGTCCATCCAGCCACCCATCCATCCCTCCAGCCAGCCATCCATCCAGCCATCCATCCATCCCTCCAGCCAGCCAACCATCCAGCCAACCCTACATCCAGCCATCCCTCCATCCAGCCATCCATCCATCCCTCCAGCCAGCCATCCATCCAGCCATCCATCCATCCAGCCATCCATCCAGCCATCCATCCATCAATCCATCCCTCCAGCCAGCCATCCATCCAGCCATCCAATCCATCCAGCAGTCCATCCAACCATCCATCCATCCATCCATCCCTCCAGCCAGCTATCCATCCAGCCATCCACCCATCCAGCCATCCATTCAACCATCCATTCAGCCATCCATCCATCCATCCATCCCTCCATCCATCCATCCCTCCAGCCAGCCATCCATCCAACCATCCATTCGGCCATCCATCCACCCAGCCTTCCATCCATCCATCCATCCATCCCTCCATCCATCCATCCCTCCAGCCAACCAACCATCCGGACATCCATCCATGCAGCCATCCACCCAGCCACCTATCCATTCTTCCATCTCTCCAGCCAGACAGCCATCCGGCCATCCATCTATCCAGCCATCCATCCAGCCAGCCATCCAGCCATCCCACCAGCCAGCCATCCATCCAGCCATCCATCCTTCCAGCCATCCATCCTGCCATCCATCCATCCATCCATCCAAACCAGCCGTCCATCCAGCCATCCGTCCATCCATGCATCCCTCCAGCCAGCCATCCATCCGGCCATCCATTCATCCATCCATCCCTCTAGCCAGCCAACCATCCAGCCATCCCTCCATCCAGCCATCCATCCATCCATCCCTCCAGCCAGCCATCCATCCAGCCATCCATCCATCCAGCCATCCATCCAGCCATCCATCCATCAATCCATCCCTCCAGCCAGCCATCCATCCAGCCATCCATCCATCCAGCCGTCCATCCAGCCATCCATCCATCCCTCCAGCCAGCCATCCAGCCAGCCATCCATCCATCCCTCCAGCCAGCCAACCATCTAGCCATCCCTAGATCCAGCCATCCCTCCATCCCTCCATCCAGCCATCCATCCATCCCTCCAGCCAGCCATCTATCCAGCCATCCATGCATCCAGCCATCCATCCAGCCATCCATCCATCAATCCATCCCTCCAGCCAGCCATCCATCCAACCATCCATCCATCCATCCATCCCTCCAGCCAGCTATCCATCCAGCCAGCCATCCATCCAGCCATCCATTCAGCCATCCATCCAGCCATCGATCCATCCAGCCATCAATCCAGCCATCCATCCATCCATCCATTCCTCCAGCCAGCCATCCATCCAGCCATCCATTCATCCAGTCATCCTTCCAGCCATCCATCCATCCATCCCTCCAGCCAGCCAGCCATCCAGCCATCCAACCGTCCAGCCAACCAGCGAGCCAACCATCCAGCCATCCCTCCATCCAGCCATCCATCCATCCATCCATCCCTCAAGCCAGCCATCCATCCAGCCATCCATCCATCCAGCAACCCATCCAGCCATCCATCCATCAATCCATCCCTCCAGCCAACCATCCATCCATCCATCCATCCATCCAGCCATCCAGCCAGCCATCCCTCCATCCATCCATCCCTCCAGCCAGCTATCTTTCCAGCCATCCATCCATCCAGCCATCCATTCAGCCATCCATCCAGCTATCCATCCATCCATCCATCCAGCCAGCCAGCCAACCATCCAGCCATCCCTCCATCCAGCCATCCACCCATCAATCCATCCCTCCAGCCAGCCATCCATCCAGCCATCCATCCATCAATCTATCCCTCCAGCCAGCCGTCCATCCAGCCATCCATCCAAACCAGCCGTCCATCCAGCCATCCAACCATCCATGCATCCCTCATGCCAGCCATCCATCCATCCATCCCTCCAGCCAGCCAACCATCAAGCCATACCTCCATCCAGTCATCCAACCATCCAACCCTCCAGCCAGCCATCCATCCAGCCATCCATCCATCCAGCCATCCATCCAGCCATCCATCCATCAATCCATCCCTCCAGCCAGCCATCCATCCAGCCATCCATCCATCCAGCCGTCCATCCAGCCACCCATCCATCCCTCCAGCCAGCCATCCATCCAGCCATCCATCCATCCCTCCAGCCAGCCAACCATCCAGCCAACCCTACATCCAGCCATCCCTCCATCCAGCCATCCATCCATCCCTCCAGCCAGCCATCCATCCAGCCATCCATCCATCCAGCCATCCATCCAGCCATCCATCCATCAATCCATCCCTCCAGCCAGCCATCCATCCAGCCATCCAATCCATCCAGCAGTCCATCCAACCATCCATCCATCCATCCATCCCTCCAGCCAGCTATCCATCCAGCCATCCACCCATCCAGCCATCCATTCAACCATCCATCCAGCCATCCATCCATCCAGCCATCAATCCAGCCATCTATCCACCCATCCATTCCTCCAGCCAGCCATCCATCCAGCCATCCATCCATCCAGCCATCCATCCAGACATCCATCCATCCTTCCCTCCAGCCAGCCATCCATCCAGCCATCCAACCGTCCAGCCTTCCAGCCAGCCAACCATCCAGCGATCCCTCCATCCAGCCATCCATCCATCCATCCATCCCTCCAGCCAGCCATCCATCCAGCCATCCATCCATCCAGCAACCCATCCAGCCATTCATCCATCAATCCATCCCTCCAGCCAGCCATCCATCTATCCAGCCATCCATCCAGCCATCCATCCATCCATCCATCCCTCCAGCCAGCTTTCTATCCAGCCATCCGTCCATCCAGCTATCCATTCAGCCATACATTCAGCCATCCATCCATCCAGCCATCCATCCAGCCATTCATCCATCCTCCCATTCCTCCATCCAGCCATCCATCCAGCCATCCATCCATCCAGCCATCCATCCAGCCATCCATCGATCCATCCCTCCAGCCAGCCATCCATCCAGCCATCCATCCGTCCAGCCATCCATCCATCCAGCCATCCATCCAGCCATCCATCCAAACCAGCCGTCCATCCAGCCATCCATCCATCCATGCATTCCTCCAGCCAGCCATCCATCCAGCCATCCATCCATCCATCCATCCCTCTAGCCAGCCAACCATCCAGCCATCCCTCCATCCAGCCATCTATCCATTCATCCCTCCAGCCTGCCATCCATCCAGCCATCCATCCATCCAGCCATCCATCCAGCCATCCATCCATCAATCCATCCCTCCAGCCAGCCATCCATCCAGCCATCCATCCATCCAGCCGTCCATCCAGCCATCCATCCATCCCTCCATCCAGCCATCCATCCAGCCATCCATGCATTCATCCATCTCTCCATCCAGCCATCCATCCCGCCAATCATCCATCCATCCATACCTCCAGCCAGCCATCCATCCATCCATCCATCCATCCATCCAGCCATCCATCCAGCCATCCATCCCTCCAGCCAGCCAGCCATTAAGCCATCCATCCATCCAGCCATCCATCCAGCCATCCGTCCATCCATCCAGCCAGCCATCCAACCAGCAATCCCTCCATCCAGCCATCCATCCAGCCATCCATCCATCCATCCATCCATCCAGCCAGCCAGCCAACCATCCAGCCATCCCTCCATCCAAACATCCACCCATCCATCCAGCCATCCATCCAGCCATCCATCCATCCATCCATACCTCCAGCCAGCTATCCACCCAGCCATCCATCCATCCAGCCATCCATTCAGCCATCCATCCAGCCATCAATCCATCCAGCCATCCATCCAGCCATCCATCCATCCATTCCTACAGCCATCCATCGATCTAGCCATCCATTCAGCCATCCATCCATCCATCCATCCCTCCATCCATCCATCCCTCCAGCCAGCCATCCATCCAGCCATCCATTCGTCCATCCATCCACCCAGCCTTCCATCCATCCATCCATCCATCCCTCCATCCATCCATCCCTCCAGCCAGCCAACCATCCGGACATCCATCCATGCAGCCATCCACCCAGCCACCTATCCATTCTTCCATCTCTCCAGCCAGACAGCCATCCAGCCATCCATCTATCCAGCCATCCATCCAGCCAGCCATCCAGCCATCCCTCCAGCCAGCCATCCATCCAGCCATCCATCCTTCCAGCCATCCATCCTGCCATCCATCCATCCATCCATCGCTCCAGCCAGCCATCCATCCAGCCAGCCATCCAGCCATCCATCATTCAATCCATCCCTCCAGCCAGCCATGCATCCAGCCATCCTTCCATCCAGCCATCCATCCAGCCATCCATCCATGACTCCATCCCTCCAGCCAGCCATCCATCCAGCCATCCATCGATCTAGCCATCCATTCAGCCATCCATCCATCCATTACTCCAGCCAGCCATCCACACAGCCTTCCATCCATCCAGCCATCCGTCCAGCCATCCATTAATCCATCCATTCCTCCAGCCAGCAATCCATCCAGCCATCCATCCAGCCATCCATCCAGCCACCCATCCATCCCTCCAGCAAGCCATCCATCCAGACATCCATCCATCCAGCCATCCATCCAGCCATCCATCCATCCATCCATCCCTCCAGCCAGCCATCCATCCAGCCATCCATCCATCCAGCCATCTCTCCAGACAGCCATCCATCCGTAAATCCATCAATCCAGCCATCCATCCAGCCACCCATGCATCCATCCATCCCTCCAGCCAGCCATCCATCCAGCCATCCATCTATCCAGCCATCCATCCAGCCATCCATCCATCCATCCCTCCAGCCAGCCTTCCATCCATCCCTCCAGCCACCCATCCATCCATCCATCCATCAATCCATCCATCCATCCATCCATCCATCCATCCATCCATCCATCCATCCAGCCATCCATCCAGCCATCCATCCAGCCATCCATCCACCATCCATCCAGCCATCCATCCATTCATCCATCCATCCATCCAGCCATCCATCAAGCCATCCATCCATACATCCAGCAAACCAGTCATCCATCCATCCAGCCAGCCATCAAGACATCCAGCCATCCATCCAGCCATCCATCCAGCCATCCATCCATCCTTCCAACCCTCCAGCCAGCCATCCATCCAGCCATCAATCCAACTAGCCATCCATCCAACCATCCACGCATCCATCACTCCAGCCAGCCATCCATCCAGCCATCTATCCATCCAGCCATCCATACAGCCATCCATCCATCCATCCATCCTTCCCTCCAGCCAGCCATCCATCCAGCCATCCATCCATACATCCCTCCAGCCAATCGTCCATCCAGCCATCCATCCATCCAGCCATCCATCCAGCCATCCATCCATCGATCCATCTCTCCAGCCAGCCATCCATCCAGCCATTCCTCCATCCAGACATCCATCCAGCCATCCATCCAGCCATCCCTCCATCCATCCGTCCATCCATCCAGCCATCCATCCAGCCATCCATCCATCCAGACTTCCAGCCATCCAGCCACCCATCCATTCAGCCATTCATCCATCCAGCCATCCATCCATCCAACCATCCAGCCATCCATCCAGCCATCCATCCATTAATCCATCCATCCAGCGAGTCATCCATCCAGCCATCCATCCATCCAGCCATCCATTCAGCCATCCATCCATCCCTCCAGCCAGCCATTCATCCAGCCATCCATCCATCCAGCCATCCATCCAGCCATCCATCCATCCATCCATCCATCCCTCCAGCAAGCCATCCATCCAGCCATCCAGCCATCCAGCCATCAATCCAGCCAACCATCCATCCATCCATCCCTCCAGCAAGCCATCCATCCAGCTATCCCTCCATCCAGCCATCCATCCAGCCATCCATGCATTCATCCATCTCTCCATCCAGCCATCCATCCAGCCAATCATCCATCCATCCATACCTCCAGCCAGCCATCCATCCATCCATCCATCCAGCCATCCATCCAGCCATCCATCCCTCCAGCCAGCCAGCCATTAAGCCATCCATCCATCCAGCCATCCATCCAGCCATCCATCCATCGCTCCAGCCAGCCATCCATCCAGCAATCCCTCCATCCAGCCATTCATCCAGACATCCATCCATCCATCCATCCAGCCAGCCAACCATCCAGCCATCCCTCCATCCAGCCATCCACCCATCCATCCATCCCTCCAGCCAGCCATCCATCCAGCAATCCATCCATCCAGCCATCCATCCAGCCATCCATCGATCCATCCCTCCAGCCAGCCATCCATCCAGCCATCCATCCGTCCAGCCATCCATCCATCCAGCCATCCATCCAGCCATCCATCCAAACCAGCCGTCCATCCAGCCATCCATCCATCCATGCATTCCTGCAGCCAGCCATCCATCCAGCCATCCATCCATCCATCCATCCCTCTAGCCAGCCAACCATCCAGCCATCCCTCCATCCAGCCATCTATCCATTCATCCCTCCAGCCTGCCATCCATCCAGCCATCCATCCATCCAGCCATCCATCCAGCCATCCATCCATCAATCCATCCCTCCAGCCAGCCATCCATCCAGCCATCCATCCATCCAGCCGTCCATCCAGCCATCCATCCATCCCTCCATCCAGCCATCCATCCAGCCATCCATGCATTCATCCATCTCTCCATCCAGCCATCCATCCCGCCAATCATCCATCCATCCATACCTCCAGCCAGCCATCCATCCATCCATCCATCCATCCATCCAGCCATCCATCCAGCCATCCATCCCTCCAGCCAGCCAGCCATTAAGCCATCCATCCATCCAGCCATCCATCCAGCCATCCGTCCATCCATCCAGCCAGCCATCCAACCAGCAATCCCTCCATCCAGCCATCCATCCAGCCATCCATCCATCCATCCATCCATCCAGCCAGCCAGCCAACCATCCAGCCATCCCTCCATCCAAACATCCACCCATCCATCCAGCCATCCATCCAGCCATCCATCCATCCATCCATACCTCCAGCCAGCTATCCACCCAGCCATCCATCCATCCAGCCATCCATTCAGCCATCCATCCAGCCATCAATCCATCCAGCCATCCATCCAGCCATCCATCCATCCATTCCTACAGCCATCCATCGATCTAGCCATCCATTCAGCCATCCATCCATCCATCCATCCCTCCATCCATCCATCCCTCCAGCCAGCCATCCATCCAGCCATCCATTCGTCCATCCATCCACCCAGCCTTCCATCCATCCATCCATCCATCCCTCCATCCATCCATCCCTCCAGCCAGCCAACCATCCGGACATCCATCCATGCAGCCATCCACCCAGCCACCTATCCATTCTTCCATCTCTCCAGCCAGACAGCCATCCAGCCATCCATCTATCCAGCCATCCATCCAGCCAGCCATCCAGCCATCCCTCCAGCCAGCCATCCATCCAGCCATCCATCCTTCCAGCCATCCATCCTGCCATCCATCCATCCATCCATCGCTCCAGCCAGCCATCCATACAGCCAGCCATCCAGCCATCCATCATTCAATCCATCCCTCCAGCCAGCCATGCATCCAGCCATCCTTCCATCCAGCCATCCATCCAGCCATCCATCCATGACTCCATCCCTCCAGCCAGCCATCCATCCAGCCATCCATCGATCTAGCCATCCATTCAGCCATCCATCCATCCATTACTCCAGCCAGCCATCCACACAGCCTTCCATCCATCCAGCCATCCGTCCAGCCATCCATTAATCCATCCATTCCTCCAGCCAGCAATCCATCCAGCCATCCATCCAGCCATCCATCCAGCCACCCATCCATCCCTCCAGCAAGCCATCCATCCAGACATCCATCCATCCAGCCATCCATCCAGCCATCCATCCATCCATCCATCCCTCCAGCCAGCCATCCATCCAGCCATCCATCCATCCAGCCATCTCTCCAGACAGCCATCCATCCGTAAATCCATCAATCCAGCCATCCATCCAGCCACCCATGCATCCATCCATCCCTCCAGCCAGCCATCCATCCAGCCATCCATCTATCCAGCCATCCATCCAGCCATCCATCCATCCATCCCTCCAGCCATCCATCCATCCATCCATCCAGCCATCCATCCAGCCATCCATCCCTCCAGCCAGCCAGCCATTAAGCCATCCATCCATCCAGCCATCCATCCAGCCATCCATCGATCCATCCCTCCAGCCAGCCATCCATCCAGCCATCCATCCGTCCAGCCATCCATCCATCCAGCCATCCATCCAGCCATCCATCCAAAAATGCCGTCCATCCAGCCATCCATCCATCCATGCATTCCTCCAGCGAGCCATCCATCCAGCCATCCATCCATCCATCCATCCCTCTAGCCAGCCAACCATCCAGCCATCCCTCCATCCAGCCATCTATCCATTCATCCCTCCAGCCTGCCATCCATCCAGCCATCCATCCATCCAGCCATCCATCCAGCCATCCATCCATCAATCCATCCCTCCAGCCAGCCATCCATCCAGCCATCCATCCATCCAGCCGTCCATCCAGCCATCCATCCATCCCTCCATCCAGCCATCCATCCAGCCATCCATGCATTCATCCATCTCTCCAGCCAGCCATCCATCCATCCATCCATCCATCCATCCAGCCATCCATCCAGCCATCCATCCCTCCAGCCAGCCAGCCATTAAGCCATCCATCCATCCAGCCATCCATCCAGCCATCCGTCCATCCCTCCAGCCAGCCATCCAACCAGCAATCCCTCCATCCAGCCATCCATCCAGCCATCCATCCATCCATCCATCCAGCCAGCCAGCCAACCATCCAGCCATCCCTCCATCCAACCATCCACCCATCCATCCAGCCATCCATCCAGCCATCCATCCATCCATCCATCCCTCCAGCCAGCTATCCACCCAGCCATCCATCCATCCAGCCATCCATTCAGCCATCCATCCAGCCATCAATCCATCCAGCCATCCATCCAGCCATCCATCCATCCATTCCTACAGCCATCCATCGATCTAGCCATCCATTCAGCCATCCATCCATCCATCCCTCCATCCATCCATCCCTCCAGCCAGCCATCCATCCAGCCATCCATTCGTCCATCCATCCACCCAGCCTTCCATCCATCCATCCATCCATCCCTCCATCCATCCATCCCTCCAGCCAGCCAACCATCCGGACATCCATCCATGCAGCCATCCACCCAGCCACCTATCCATTCTTCCATCTCTCCAGCCAGACAGCCATCCGGCCATCCATCTATCCAGCCATCCATCCAGCCAGCCATCCAGCCATCCCTCCAGCCAGCCATCCATCCAGCCATCCATCCTTCCAGCCATCCATCCTGCCATCCATCCATCCATCCATCCATCCATCCAAACCAGCCGTCCATCCAGCCATCCGTCCATCCATGCATCCCTCCAGCCAGCCATCCATCCGGCCATCCATTCATCCATCCATCCCTCTAGCCAGCCAACCATCCAGCCATCCCTCCATCCAGCCATCCATCCATCCATCCCTCCAGCCAGCCATCCATCCAGCCATCCATCCATCCAGCCATCCATCCAGCCATCCATCCATCAATCCATCCCTCCAGCCAGCCATCCATCCAGCCATCCATCCATCCAGCCGTCCATCCAGCCATCCATCCATCCCTCCAGCCAGCCATCCAGCCAGCCATCCATCCATCCCTCCAGCCAGCCAACCATCTAGCCATCCCTAGATCCAGCCATCCCTCCATCCCTCCATCCAGCCATCCATCCATCCCTCCAGCCAGCCATCTATCCAGCCATCCATGCATCCAGCCATCCATCCAGCCATCCATCCATCAATCCATCCCTCCAGCCAGCCATCCATCCAACCATCCATCCATCCATCCATCCCTCCAGCCAGCTATCCATCCAGCCAGCCATCCATCCAGCCATCCATTCAGCCATCCATCCAGCCATCGATCCATCCAGCCATCAATCCAGCCATCCATCCATCCATCCATTCCTCCAGCCAGCCATCCATCCAGCCATCCATTCATCCAGTCATCCTTCCAGCCATCCATCCATCCATCCCTCCAGCCAGCCAGCCATCCAGCCATCCAACCGTCCAGCCAACCAGCGAGCCAACCATCCAGCCATCCCTCCATCCAGCCATCCATCCATCCATCCATCCCTCCAGCCAGCCATCCATCCAGCCATCCATCCATCCAGCAACCCATCCAGCCATCCATCCATCAATCCATCCCTCCAGCCAACCATCCATCCATCCATCCATCCATCCAGCCATCCAGCCAGCCATCCCTCCATCCATCCATCCCTCCAGCCAGCTATCTTTCAAGCCATCCATCCATCCAGCCATCCATTCAGCCATCCATCCAGCTATCCATCCATCCATCCATCCAGCCAGCCAGCCAACCATCCAGCCATCCCTCCATCCAGCCATCCACCCATCAATCCATCCCTCCAGCCAGCCATCCATCCAGCCATCCATCCATCAATCTATCCCTCCAGCCAGCCGTCCATCCAGCCATCCATCCAAACCAGCCGTCCATCCAGCCATCCAACCATCCATGCATCCCTCCTGCCAGCCATCCATCCATCCATCCCTCCAGCCAGCCAACCATCAAGCCATACCTCCATCCAGTCATCCAACCATCCAACCCTCCAGCCAGCCATCCATCCAGCCATCCATCCATCCAGCCATCCATCCAGCCATCCATCCATCAATCCATCCCTCCAGCCAGCCATCCATCCAGCCATCCATCCATCCAGCCGTCCATCCAGCCACCCATCCATCCCTCCAGCCAGCCATCCATCCAGCCATCCATCCATCCCTCCAGCCAGCCAACCATCCAGCCAACCCTACATCCAGCCATCCCTCCATCCAGCCATCCATCCATCCCTCCAGCCAGCCATCCATCCAGCCATCCATCCATCCAGCCATCCATCCAGCCATCCATCCATCAATCCATCCCTCCAGCCAGCCATCCATCCAGCCATCCAATCCATCCAGCAGTCCATCCAACCATCCATCCATCCATCCATCCCTCCAGCCAGCTATCCATCCAGCCATCCACCCATCCAGCCATCCATTCAACCATCCATTCAGCCATCCATCCATCCATCCATCCCTCCATCCATCCATCCCTCCAGCCAGCCATCCATCCAACCATCCATTCGGCCATCCATCCACCCAGCCTTCCATCCATCCATCCATCCATCCCTCCATCCATCCATCCCTCCAGCCAACCAACCATCCGGACATCCATCCATGCAGCCATCCACCCAGCCACCTATCCATTCTTCCATCTCTCCAGCCAGACAGCCATCCGGCCATCCATCTATCCAGCCATCCATCCAGCCAGCCATCCAGCCATCCCACCAGCCAGCCATCCATCCAGCCATCCATCCTTCCAGCCATCCATCCTGCCATCCATCCATCCATCCATCCAAACCAGCCGTCCATCCAGCCATCCGTCCATCCATGCATCCCTCCAGCCAGCCATCCATCCGGCCATCCATTCATCCATCCATCCCTCTAGCCAGCCAACCATCCAGCCATCCCTCCATCCAGCCATCCATCCATCCATCCCTCCAGCCAGCCATCCATCCAGCCATCCATCCATCCAGCCATCCATCCAGCCATCCATCCATCAATCCATCCCTCCAGCCAGCCATCCATCCAGCCATCCATCCATCCAGCCGTCCATCCAGCCATCCATCCATCCCTCCAGCCAGCCATCCAGCCAGCCATCCATCCATCCCTCCAGCCAGCCAACCATCTAGCCATCCCTAGATGCAGCCATCCCTCCATCCCTCCATCCAGCCATCCATCCATCCCTCCAGCCAGCCATCTATCCAGCCATCCATGCATCCAGCCATCCATCCAGCCATCCATCCATCAATCCATCCCTCCAGCCAGCCATCCATCCAACCATCCATCCATCCATCCATCCCTCCAGCCAGCTATCCATCCAGCCAGCCATCCATCCAGCCATCCATTCAGCCATCCATCCAGCCATCGATCCATCCAGCCATCAATCCAGCCATCCATCCATCCATCCATTCCTCCAGCCAGCCATCCATCCAGCCATCCATTCATCCAGTCATCCTTCCAGCCATCCATCCATCCATCCCTCCAGCCAGCCAGCCATCCAGCCATCCAACCGTCCAGCCAACCAGCGAGCCAACCATCCAGCCATCCCTCCATCCAGCCATCCATCCATCCATCCATCCCTCAAGCCAGCCATCCATCCAGCCATCCATCCATCCAGCAACCCATCCAGCCATCCATCCATCAATCCATCCCTCCAGCCAACCATCCATCCATCCATCCATCCATCCAGCCATCCAGCCAGCCATCCCTCCATCCATCCATCCCTCCAGCCAGCTATCTTTCCAGCCATCCATCCATCCAGCCATCCATTCAGCCATCCATCCAGCTATCCATCCATCCATCCATCCAGCCAGCCAGCCAACCATCCAGCCATCCCTCCATCCAGCCATCCACCCATCAATCCATCCCTCCAGCCAGCCATCCATCCAGCCATCCATCCATCAATCTATCCCTCCAGCCAGCCGTCCATCCAGCCATCCATCCAAACCAGCCGTCCATCCAGCCATCCAACCATCCATGCATCCCTCATGCCAGCCATCCATCCATCCATCCCTCCAGCCAGCCAACCATCAAGCCATACCTCCATCCAGTCATCCAACCATCCAACCCTCCAGCCAGCCATCCATCCAGCCATCCATCCATCCAGCCATCCATCCAGCCATCCATCCATCAATCCATCCCTCCAGCCAGCCATCCATCCAGCCATCCATCCATCCAGCCGTCCATCCAGCCACCCATCCATCCCTCCAGCCAGCCATCCATCCAGCCATCCATCCATCCCTCCAGCCAGCCAACCATCCAGCCAACCCTACATCCAGCCATCCCTCCATCCAGCCATCCATCCATCCCTCCAGCCAGCCATCCATCCAGCCATCCATCCATCCAGCCATCCATCCAGCCATCCATCCATCAATCCATCCCTCCAGCCAGCCATCCATCCAGCCATCCAATCCATCCAGCAGTCCATCCAACCATCCATCCATCCATCCATCCCTCCAGCCAGCTATCCATCCAGCCATCCACCCATCCAGCCATCCATTCAACCATCCATCCAGCCATCCATCCATCCAGCCATCAATCCAGCCATCTATCCACCCATCCATTCCTCCAGCCAGCCATCCATCCAGCCATCCATCCATCCAGCCATCCATCCAGACATCCATCCATCCTTCCCTCCAGCCAGCCATCCATCCAGCCATCCAACCGTCCAGCCTTCCAGCCAGCCAACCATCCAGCGATCCCTCCATCCAGCCATCCATCCATCCATCCATCCCTCCAGCCAGCCATCCATCCAGCCATCCATCCATCCAGCAACCCATCCAGCCATTCATCCATCAATCCATCCCTCCAGCCAGCCATCCATCTATCCAGCCATCCATCCAGCCATCCATCCATCCATCCATCCCTCCAGCCAGCTTTCTATCCAGCCATCCGTCCATCCAGCTATCCATTCAGCCATACATTCAGCCATCCATCCATCCAGCCATCCATCCAGCCATTCATCCATCCTCCCATTCCTCCATCCAGCCATCCATCCAGCCATCCATCCATCCAGCCATCCATCCAGCCATCCATCGATCCATCCCTCCAGCCAGCCATCCATCCAGCCATCCATCCGTCCAGCCATCCATCCATCCAGCCATCCATCCAGCCATCCATCCAAACCAGCCGTCCATCCAGCCATCCATCCATCCATGCATTCCTCCAGCCAGCCATCCATCCAGCCATCCATCCATCCATCCATCCCTCTAGCCAGCCAACCATCCAGCCATCCCTCCATCCAGCCATCTATCCATTCATCCCTCCAGCCTGCCATCCATCCAGCCATCCATCCATCCAGCCATCCATCCAGCCATCCATCCATCAATCCATCCCTCCAGCCAGCCATCCATCCAGCCATCCATCCATCCAGCCGTCCATCCAGCCATCCATCCATCCCTCCATCCAGCCATCCATCCAGCCATCCATGCATTCATCCATCTCTCCATCCAGCCATCCATCCCGCCAATCATCCATCCATCCATACCTCCAGCCAGCCATCCATCCATCCATCCATCCATCCATCCAGCCATCCATCCAGCCATCCATCCCTCCAGCCAGCCAGCCATTAAGCCATCCATCCATCCAGCCATCCATCCAGCCATCCGTCCATCCATCCAGCCAGCCATCCAACCAGCAATCCCTCCATCCAGCCATCCATCCAGCCATCCATCCATCCATCCATCCATCCAGCCAGCCAGCCAACCATCCAGCCATCCCTCCATCCAAACATCCACCCATCCATCCAGCCATCCATCCAGCCATCCATCCATCCATCCATACCTCCAGCCAGCTATCCACCCAGCCATCCATCCATCCAGCCATCCATTCAGCCATCCATCCAGCCATCAATCCATCCAGCCATCCATCCAGCCATCCATCCATCCATTCCTACAGCCATCCATCGATATAGCCATCCATTCAGCCATCCATCCATCCATCCATCCCTCCATCCATCCATCCCTCCAGCCAGCCATCCATCCAGCCATCCATTCGTCCATCCATCCACCCAGCCTTCCATCCATCCATCCATCCATCCCTCCATCCATCCATCCCTCCAGCCAGCCAACCATCCGGACATCCATCCATGCAGCCATCCACCCAGCCACCTATCCATTCTTCCATCTCTCCAGCCAGACAGCCATCCAGCCATCCATCTATCCAGCCATCCATCCAGCCAGCCATCCAGCCATCCCTCCAGCCAGCCATCCATCCAGCCATCCATCCTTCCAGCCATCCATCCTGCCATCCATCCATCCATCCATCGCTCCAGCCAGCCATCCATCCAGCCAGCCATCCAGCCATCCATCATTCAATCCATCCCTCCAGCCAGCCATGCATCCAGCCATCCTTCCATCCAGCCATCCATCCAGCCATCCATCCATGACTCCATCCCTCCAGCCAGCCATCCATCCAGCCATCCATCGATCTAGCCATCCATTCAGCCATCCATCCATCCATTACTCCAGCCAGCCATCCACACAGCCTTCCATCCATCCAGCCATCCGTCCAGCCATCCATTAATCCATCCATTCCTCCAGCCAGCAATCCATCCAGCCATCCATCCAGCCATCCATCCAGCCACCCATCCATCCCTCCAGCAAGCCATCCATCCAGACATCCATCCATCCAGCCATCCATCCAGCCATCCATCCATCCATCCATCCCTCCAGCCAGCCATCCATCCAGCCATCCATCCATCCAGCCATCTCTCCAGACAGCCATCCATCCGTAAATCCATCAATCCAGCCATCCATCCAGCCACCCATGCATCCATCCATCCCTCCAGCCAGCCATCCATCCAGCCATCCATCTATCCAGCCATCCATCCAGCCATCCATCCATCCATCCCTCCAGCCAGCCTTCCATCCATCCCTCCAGCCACCCATCCATCCATCCATCCATCAATCCATCCATCCATCCATCCATCCATCCATCCATCCATCCATCCATCCAGCCATCCATCCAGCCATCCATCCAGCCATCCATCCACCATCCATCCAGCCATCCATCCATTCATCCATCCATCCATCCAGCCATCCATCAAGCCATCCATCCATACATCCAGCAAACCAGTCATCCATCCATCCAGCCAGCCATCAAGACATCCAGCCATCCATCCAGCCATCCATCCAGCCATCCATCCATCCTTCCAACCCTCCAGCCAGCCATCCATCCAGCCATCAATCCAACTAGCCATCCATCCAACCATCCACGCATCCATCACTCCAGCCAGCCATCCATCCAGCCATCTATCCATCCAGCCATCCATACAGCCATCCATCCATCCATCCATCCTTCCCTCCAGCCAGCCATCCATCCAGCCATCCATCCATACATCCCTCCAGCCAATCGTCCATCCAGCCATCCATCCATCCAGCCATCCATCCAGCCATCCATCCATCGATCCATCTCTCCAGCCAGCCATCCATCCAGCCATTCCTCCATCCAGACATCCATCCAGCCATCCATCCAGCCATCCCTCCATCCATCCGTCCATCCATCCAGCCATCCATCCAGCCATCCATCCATCCAGACTTCCAGCCATCCAGCCACCCATCCATTCAGCCATTCATCCATCCAGCCATCCATCCATCCAACCATCCAGCCATCCATCCAGCCATCCATCCATTAATCCATCCATCCAGCGAGTCATCCATCCAGCCATCCATCCATCCAGCCATCCATTCAGCCATCCATCCATCCCTCCAGCCAGCCATTCATCCAGCCATCCATCCATCCAGCCATCCATCCAGCCATCCATCCATCCATCCATCCATCCCTCCAGCAAGCCATCCATCCAGCCATCCAGCCATCCAGCCATCAATCCAGCCAACCATCCATCCATCCATCCCTCCAGCAAGCCATCCATCCAGCTATCCCTCCATCCAGCCATCCATCCAGCCATCCATGCATTCATCCATCTCTCCATCCAGCCATCCATCCAGCCAATCATCCATCCATCCATACCTCCAGCCAGCCATCCATCCATCCATCCATCCAGCCATCCATCCAGCCATCCATCCCTCCAGCCAGCCAGCCATTAAGCCATCCATCCATCCAGCCATCCATCCAGCCATCCATCCATCGCTCCAGCCAGCCATCCATCCAGCAATCCCTCCATCCAGCCATTCATCCAGACATCCATCCATCCATCCATCCAGCCAGCCAACCATCCAGCCATCCCTCCATCCAGCCATCCACCCATCCATCCATCCCTCCAGCCAGCCATCCATCCAGCAATCCATCCATCCAGCCATCCATCCAGCCATCCATCGATCCATCCCTCCAGCCAGCCATCCATCCAGCCATCCATCCGTCCAGCCATCCATCCATCCAGCCATCCATCCAGCCATCCATCCAAACCAGCCGTCCATCCAGCCATCCATCCATCCATGCATTCCTCCAGCCAGCCATCCATCCAGCCATCCATCCATCCATCCATCCCTCTAGCCAGCCAACCATCCAGCCATCCCTCCATCCAGCCATCTATCCATTCATCCCTCCAGCCTGCCATCCATCCAGCCATCCATCCATCCAGCCATCCATCCAGCCATCCATCCATCAATCCATCCCTCCAGCCAGCCATCCATCCAGCCATCCATCCATCCAGCCGTCCATCCAGCCATCCATCCATCCCTCCATCCAGCCATCCATCCAGCCATCCATGCATTCATCCATCTCTCCATCCAGCCATCCATCCCGCCAATCATCCATCCATCCATACCTCCAGCCAGCCATCCATCCATCCATCCATCCATCCATCCAGCCATCCATCCAGCCATCCATCCCTCCAGCCAGCCAGCCATTAAGCCATCCATCCATCCAGCCATCCATCCAGCCATCCGTCCATCCATCCAGCCAGCCATCCAACCAGCAATCCCTCCATCCAGCCATCCATCCAGCCATCCATCCATCCATCCATCCATCCAGCCAGCCAGCCAACCATCCAGCCATCCCTCCATCCAAACATCCACCCATCCATCCAGCCATCCATCCAGCCATCCATCCATCCATCCATACCTCCAGCCAGCTATCCACCCAGCCATCCATCCATCCAGCCATCCATTCAGCCATCCATCCAGCCATCAATCCATCCAGCCATCCATCCAGCCATCCATCCATCCATTCCTACAGCCATCCATCGATCTAGCCATCCATTCAGCCATCCATCCATCCATCCATCCCTCCATCCATCCATCCCTCCAGCCAGCCATCCATCCAGCCATCCATTCGTCCATCCATCCACCCAGCCTTCCATCCATCCATCCATCCATCCCTCCATCCATCCATCCCTCCAGCCAGCCAACCATCCGGACATCCATCCATGCAGCCATCCACCCAGCCACCTATCCATTCTTCCATCTCTCCAGCCAGACAGCCATCCAGCCATCCATCTATCCAGCCATCCATCCAGCCAGCCATCCAGCCATCCCTCCAGCCAGCCATCCATCCAGCCATCCATCCTTCCAGCCATCCATCCTGCCATCCATCCATCCATCCATCGCTCCAGCCAGCCATCCATACAGCCAGCCATCCAGCCATCCATCATTCAATCCATCCCTCCAGCCAGCCATGCATCCAGCCATCCTTCCATCCAGCCATCCATCCAGCCATCCATCCATGACTCCATCCCTCCAGCCAGCCATCCATCCAGCCATCCATCGATCTAGCCATCCATTCAGCCATCCATCCATCCATTACTCCAGCCAGCCATCCACACAGCCTTCCATCCATCCAGCCATCCGTCCAGCCATCCATTAATCCATCCATTCCTCCAGCCAGCAATCCATCCAGCCATCCATCCAGCCATCCATCCAGCCACCCATCCATCCCTCCAGCAAGCCATCCATCCAGACATCCATCCATCCAGCCATCCATCCAGCCATCCATCCATCCATCCATCCCTCCAGCCAGCCATCCATCCAGCCATCCATCCATCCAGCCATCTCTCCAGACAGCCATCCATCCGTAAATCCATCAATCCAGCCATCCATCCAGCCACCCATGCATCCATCCATCCCTCCAGCCAGCCATCCATCCAGCCATCCATCTATCCAGCCATCCATCCAGCCATCCATCCATCCATCCCTCCAGCCAGCCTTCCATCCATCCCTCCAGCCACCCATCCATCTATCCATCCATCAATCCATCCATCCATCCATCCATCCATCCATCCATCCATCCATCCATCCATCCAGCCATCCATCCAGCCATCCATCCAGCCATCCATCCATCCATCCATCCAGCCATCCATCCATTCATCCATCCATCCATCCAGCCATCCATCAAGCCATCCATCCATACATCCAGCAAACCAGTCATCCATCCATCCAGCCAGCCATCAAGACATCCAGCCATCCATCCAGCCATCCATCCAGCCATCCATCCATCCTTCCAACCCTCCAGCCAGCCATCCATCCAGCCATCAATCCAACTAGCCATCCATCCAACCATCCACGCATCCATCACTCCAGCCAGCCATCCATCCAGCCATCTATCCATCCAGCCATCCATACAGCCATCCATCCATCCATCCATCCTTCCCTCCAGCCAGCCATCCATCCAGCCATCCATCCATACATCCCTCCAGCCAATCGTCCATCCAGCCATCCATCCATCCAGCCATCCATCCAGCCATCCATCCATCGATCCATCTCTCCAGCCAGCCATCCATCCAGCCATTCCTCCATCCAGACATCCATCCAGCCATCCATCCAGCCATCCCTCCATCCATCCGTCCATCCATCCAGCCATCCATCCAGCCATCCATCCATCCAGACTTCCAGCCATCCAGCCATCCATCCATTCAGCCATTCATCCATCCAGCCATCCATCCATCCAACCATCCAGCCATCCATCCAGCCATCCATCCATTAATCCATCCATCCAGCGAGTCATCCATCCAGCCATCCATCCATCCAGCCATCCATTCAGCCATCCATCCATCCCTCCAGCCTGCCATTCATCCAGCCATCCATCCATCCAGCCATCCATCCAGCCATCCATCCATCCATCCATCCATCCCTCCAGCAAGCCATCCATCCAGCCATCCAGCCAATCAGCCATCAATCCAGCCAACCATCCATCCATCCATCCCTCCAGCAAGCCATCCATCCAGCTATCCCTCCATCCAGCCATCCATCCAGCCATCCATGCATTCATCCATCTCTCCATCCAGCCATCCATCCAGCCAATCATCCATCCATCGATACCTCCAGCCAGCCATCCATCCATCCATCCATCCAGCCATCCATCCAGCCATCCATCCCTCCAGCCAGCCAGCCATTAAGCCATCCATCCATCCAGCCATCCATCCAGCCATCCATCCATCGCTCCAGCCAGCCATCCATCCAGCAATCCCTCCATCCAGCCATTCATCCAGCCATCCATCCATCCATCCATCCAGCCAGCCAACCATCCAGCCATCCCTCCATCCAGCCATCCACCCATCCATCCATCCCTCCAGCCAGCCATCCATCCAGCAATCCATCCATCCAGCCATCCAACCAGTCATCCATCCATCAATCCATCCCTCCAGCCAGCCATCCATCCAGCCATCCATCCAAACCAGCCGTCCATCTAGCCATCCGTCCATCCATGCATCCCTCTAGCCAGCCATCCATCCGGCCATCCATTCATCTATCCATCCCTCTAGCCAGCCAACCATCCAGCCATCCCTCTATCCAGCCATCCACACAGCCTTCCATCCATCCAGCCATCCGTCCAGCCATCCATTAATCCATCCATTCCTCCAGCCAGCAATCCATCCAGCCATCCATCCAGCCATCCATCCAGCCACCCATCCATCCCTCCAGCAAGCCATCCATCCAGACATCCATCCATCCAGCCATCCATCCAGCCATCCATCCATCCATCCATCCCTCCAGCCAGCCATCCATCCAGCCATCCATCCATCCAGCCATCTCTCCAGACAGCCATCCATCCGTAAATCCATCCAGCCAGCCATCCATCCAGCCACCCATGCATCCATCCATCCCTCCAGCCAGACATCCATCCAGCCATCCATCTATCCAGCCATCCATCCAGCCATCCATCCATCCATCCCTCCAGCCAGCCTTCCATCCATCCCTCCAGCCACCCATCCATCCATCCATCCATCAATCCATCCATCCATCCATCCATCCATCCATCCATCCATCCATCCATCCATCCATCCATCCAGCCATCCATCCAGCCATCCATCCAGCCATCCATCCATCCATCCATCCAGCCATCCATCCATTCATCCATCCATCCATCCAGCCATCCATCCAGCCATCCATCCATACATCCAGCAAACCAGTCATCCATCCATCCAGCCAGCCATCAAGACATCCAGCCATCCATCCAGCCATCCATCCAGCCATCCATCCATCCTTCCAACCCTCCAGCCAGCCATCCATCCAGCCATCAATCCAACTAGCCATCCATCCAACCATCCACGCATCCATCACTCCAGCCAGCCATCCATCCAGCCATCTATCCATCCAGCCATCCATACAGCCATCCATCCATCCATCCATCCTTCCCTCCAGCCAGCCATCCATCCAGCCATCCATCCATACATCCCTCCAGCCAATCGTCCATCCAGCCATCCATCCATCCAGCCATCCATCCAGCCATCCATCCATCGATCCATCTCTCCAGCCAGCCATCCATCCAGCCATTCCTCCATCCAGACATCCATCCAGCCATCCATCCATCCCTCCAGCCAGCCATCCATCCAGCCATCCCTCCATCCATCCGTCCATCCATCCAGCCATCCATCCAGCCATCCATCCATCCAGACTTCCAGCCATCCAGCCATCCATCCATTCAGCCATTCATCCATCCAGCCATCCATCCATCCAACCATCCAGCCATCCATCCAGCCATCCATCCATTAATCCATCCATCCAGCGAGTCATCCATCCAGCCATCCATCCATCCAGCCATCCATTCAGCCATCCATCCATCCCTCCAGCCAGCCATTCATCCAGCCATCCACCCATCCAGCCATCCATCCAGCCATCTATCCATCCATCCATCCATCCCTCCAGCAAGCCATCCATCCAGCGATCCAGCCATCCAGCCATCAATCCAGCCAACCATCCATCCATCCATCCCTCCAGCAAGCCATCCATCCAGCTATCCCTCCATCCAGCCATCCATCCAGCCATCCATGCATTCATCCATCTCTCCATCCAGCCATCCATCCAGCCAATCATCCATCCATCCATACCTCCAGCCAGCCATCCATCCATCCATCCATCCAGCCATCCATCCAGCCATCCATCCCTCCAGCCAGCCAGCCATTAAGCCATCCATCCATCCATCCAGCCATCCATCCAGCCATCCATCCATCGCTCCAGCCAGCCATCCATCCAGCAATCCCTCCATCCAGCCATCCATCCAGCCATCCATCCATCCATCCATCCAGCCAGCCAACCATCCAGCCATCCCTCCATCCAGCCATCCACCCATCCATCCATCCCTCCAGCCAGCCATCCGTCCAGCAATCCATCCATCCAGCCATCCAACCAGTCATCCATCCATCAATCCATCCCTCCAGCCAGCCATCCATCCAGCCATCCATCCAAACCAGCCGTCCATCCAGCCATCCGTCCATCCATGCATCCCTCCAGCCAGCCATCCATCCGGCCATCCATTCATCCATCCATCCCTCTAGCCAGACAACCATCCAGCCATCCCTCCATCCAGCCTTCCATCCATCCATCCCTCCAGCCAGCCATCCATCCAGCCATCCATCCATCCAGCCATCCATCCAGCCATCCATCCATCAATCCATCCCTCCAGCCAGCCATGCATCCAGCCATCCATCCATCCAGCCGTCCATCCAGCCATCCATCCCTCCCTCCAGCCAGCCATCCAGCCAGCCATCCATCCATCCCTCCAGCCAGCCAACCATCTAGCCATCCCTAGATCCAGCCATCCCTCCATCCCTCCATCCAGCCATCCATCCATCCCTCCAGCCAGCCATCTATCCAGCCATCCATGCATCCAGCCATCCATCCAGCCATCCATCCATCAATCCATCCCTCCAGCCAGCCATCCATCCAACCATCCATCCATCCATCCATCCCTCCAGCCAGCTATCCATCCAGCCAGCCATCCATCCAGCCATCCATTCAGCCATCCATCCAGCCATCGATCCATCCAGCCATCAATCCAGCCATCCATCCATCCATCCATTCCTCCAGCCAGCCATCCATCCAGCCATCCGTTCATCCAGTCATCCTTCCAGCCATCCATCCATCCATCCCTCCAGCCAGCCAGCCATCCAGCCATCCAACCGTCCAGCCAACCAGCCAGCCAACCATCCAGCCATCCCTCCATCCAGCCATCCATCGATGCACCAATCCCTCCAGCCAGCCATCCATCCAGCCATCCATCCATCCAGCAACCCATCCAGCCATCCATCCATCAATCCATTCCTCCAGCCAGCCATCCATCCATCCATCCATCCATCCAGCCATCCAGCCAGCTATCTTTCCAGCCATCCATCCACCCAGCCATCCATTCAGCCATCCATCCAGCCATCCATCCATCCATCCATCCAGCCAGCCAGCCAACCATCCAGCCATCCCTCCATCCAGCCATCCACCCATTAATCCATCCCTCCAGCCAGCCATCCATCCAGCCATCCATCCATCAATCCATCCCTCCAGCCAGCCGTCCATCCAGCCATCCATCCAAACCAGCCGTCAATCCAGCCATCCAACCATCCATGCATCCCTCCAGCCAGCCATCCATCCATCCATCCCTCCAGCCAGCCAACCATCAAGCCATACCTCCATCCAGCCATCCAACCATCCAACCCTCCAGCCAGCCATCCATCCAGCCATCCATCCATCCAGCCATCCATCCAGCCATCCATCCATCAATCCATTCCTCCAGCCAGCCATCCATCCAGCCATCCATCCATCCAGCCGTCCATCCAGCCACCCATCCATCCCTCCAGCCAGCCTTCCATCCAGCCATCCATACATCCATCCATCCCTCCAGCCAGCCAACCATCCAGCCAACCCTACATCCAGCCATCCCTCCATCCAGCCATCCATCGATCACTCCAGCCAGCCATCCATCCAGCCATCCATCCATCCAGCCATCCATCCAGCCATCCATCCATCAATCCATCCCTCCAGCCAGCCATCCATTCAGCCATCCATCCAGCAGTCCATCCAACCATCCATCCATCCATCCATCCCTCCAGCCAGCTATCCATCCAGCCATCCATCCATCCAGCCATCCATTCAGCCATCCATCCAGCCATCCATCCATCCAGCCATCAATCCAGCCATCCATCCACCCATCCATTCCTCCAGCCAGCCATCCATCCAGCCATCCATCCATCCAGCCATCCATCCATCCAGCCATCCATCCAGACATCCATCCATCCTTCCCTCCAGCCAGCCATCCATCCAGCCATCCAACCGTCCAGCCTTCCAGCCAGCCAACCATCCAGCGATCCCTCCATCCAGCCATCCATCCATCCATCCATCACTCCAGCCAGCCATCCATCCAGCCATCCATCCATCCAGCAACCCATCCAGCCATTCATCCATCAATCCATCCCTCCAGCCAGCCATCCATCCAGCCATCCATCTATCCAGCCATCCATCCAGCCATCCATCCATCCATCCATCCCTCCAGCCAGCTTTCTATCCAGCCATCCGTCCATCCAGCTATCCATTCAGCCATACATCCAGCCATCCATCCATCCAGCCATCCATCCAGCCATTCATCCATCCTCCCATTCCTCCAGCCAGCCATCCATCCAGCCATCCATCCATCCAGCCATCCATCCAGCCATCCATCGATCCATCCCTCCAGCCAGCCATCCATCCAGCCATCCATCCGTCCAGCCATCCATCCATCCAGCCATCCATCCAGCCATCCATCCAAACCAGCCGTCCATCCAGCCATCCATCCATCCATGCATTCCTCCAGCCAGCCATCCATCCAGCCATCCATCCATCCATCCATCCCTCTAGCCAGCCAACCATCCAGCCATCCCTCCATCCAGCCATCTATCCATTCATCCCTCCAGCCTGCCATCCATCCAGCCATCCATCCATCCAGCCATCCATCCAGCCATCCATCCATCAATCCATCCCTCCAGCCAGCCATCCATCCAGCCATCCATCCATCCAGCCGTCCATCCAGCCATCCATCCATCCCTCCATCCAGCCATCCATCCAGCCATCCATGCATTCATCCATCTCTCCATCCAGCCATCCATCCCGCCAATCATCCATCCATCCATACCTCCAGCCAGCCATCCATCCATCCATCCATCCATCCATCCAGCCATCCATCCAGCCATCCATCCCTCCAGCCAGCCAGCCATTAAGCCATCCATCCATCCAGCCATCCATCCAGCCATCCGTCCATCCATCCAGCCAGCCATCCAACCAGCAATCCCTCCATCCAGCCATCCATCCAGCCATCCATCCATCCATCCATCCATCCAGCCAGCCAGCCAACCATCCAGCCATCCCTCCATCCAAACATCCACCCATCCATCCAGCCATCCATCCAGCCATCCATCCATCCATCCATACCTCCAGCCAGCTATCCACCCAGCCATCCATCCATCCAGCCATCCATTCAGCCATCCATCCAGCCATCAATCCATCCAGCCATCCATCCAGCCATCCATCCATCCATTCCTACAGCCATCCATCGATCTAGCCATCCATTCAGCCATCCATCCATCCATCCATCCCTCCATCCATCCATCCCTCCAGCCAGCCATCCATCCAGCCATCCATTCGTCCATCCATCCACCCAGCCTTCCATCCATCCATCCATCCATCCCTCCATCCATCCATCCCTCCAGCCAGCCAACCATCCGGACATCCATCCATGCAGCCATCCACCCAGCCACCTATCCATTCTTCCATCTCTCCAGCCAGACAGCCATCCAGCCATCCATCTATCCAGCCATCCATCCAGCCAGCCATCCAGCCATCCCTCCAGCCAGCCATCCATCCAGCCATCCATCCTTCCAGCCATCCATCCTGCCATCCATCCATCCATCCATCGCTCCAGCCAGCCATCCATACAGCCAGCCATCCAGCCATCCATCATTCAATCCATCCCTCCAGCCAGCCATGCATCCAGCCATCCTTCCATCCAGCCATCCATCCAGCCATCCATCCATGACTCCATCCCTCCAGCCAGCCATCCATCCAGCCATCCATCGATCTAGCCATCCATTCAGCCATCCATCCATCCATTACTCCAGCCAGCCATCCACACAGCCTTCCATCCATCCAGCCATCCGTCCAGCCATCCATTAATCCATCCATTCCTCCAGCCAGCAATCCATCCAGCCATCCATCCAGCCATCCATCCAGCCACCCATCCATCCCTCCAGCAAGCCATCCATCCAAACATCCATCCATCCAGCCATCCATCCAGCCATCCATCCATCCATCCATCCCTCCAGCCAGCCATCCATCCAGCCATCCATCCATCCAGCCATCTCTCCAGACAGCCATCCATCCGTAAATCCATCAATCCAGCCATCCATCCAGCCACCCATGCATCCATCCATCCCTCCAGCCAGCCATCCATCCAGCCATCCATCTATCCAGCCATCCATCCAGCCATCCATCCATCCATCCCTCCAGCCAGCCTTCCATCCATCCCTCCAGCCACCCATCCATCTATCCATCCATCAATCCATCCATCCATCCATCCATCCATCCATCCATCCATCCATCCATCCATCCAGCCATCCATCCAGCCATCCATCCAGCCATCCATCCATCCATCCATCCAGCCATCCATCCATTCATCCATCCATCCATCCAGCCATCCATCAAGCCATCCATCCATACATCCAGCAAACCAGTCATCCATCCATCCAGCCAGCCATCAAGACATCCAGCCATCCATCCAGCCATCCATCCAGCCATCCATCCATCCTTCCAACCCTCCAGCCAGCCATCCATCCAGCCATCAATCCAACTAGCCATCCATCCAACCATCCACGCATCCATCACTCCAGCCAGCCATCCATCCAGCCATCTATCCATCCAGCCATCCATACAGCCATCCATCCATCCATCCATCCTTCCCTCCAGCCAGCCATCCATCCAGCCATCCATCCATACATCCCTCCAGCCAATCGTCCATCCAGCCATCCATCCATCCAGCCATCCATCCAGCCATCCATCCATCGATCCATCTCTCCAGCCAGCCATCCATCCAGCCATTCCTCCATCCAGACATCCATCCAGCCATCCATCCAGCCATCCCTCCATCCATCCGTCCATCCATCCAGCCATCCATCCAGCCATCCATCCATCCAGACTTCCAGCCATCCAGCCATCCATCCATTCAGCCATTCATCCATCCAGCCATCCATCCATCCAACCATCCAGCCATCCATCCAGCCATCCATCCATTAATCCATCCATCCAGCGAGTCATCCATCCAGCCATCCATCCATCCAGCCATCCATTCAGCCATCCATCCATCCCTCCAGCCTGCCATTCATCCAGCCATCCATCCATCCAGCCATCCATCCAGCCATCCATCCATCCATCCATCCATCCCTCCAGCAAGCCATCCATCCAGCCATCCAGCCAATCAGCCATCAATCCAGCCAACCATCCATCCATCCATCCCTCCAGCAAGCCATCCATCCAGCTATCCCTCCATCCAGCCATCCATCCAGCCATCCATGCATTCATCCATCTCTCCATCCAGCCATCCATCCAGCCAATCATCCATCCATCGATACCTCCAGCCAGCCATCCATCCATCCATCCATCCAGCCATCCATCCAGCCATCCATCCCTCCAGCCAGCCAGCCATTAAGCCATCCATCCATCCAGCCATCCATCCAGCCATCCATCCATCGCTCCAGCCAGCCATCCATCCAGCAATCCCTCCATCCAGCCATTCATCCAGCCATCCATCCATCCATCCATCCAGCCAGCCAACCATCCAGCCATCCCTCCATCCAGCCATCCACCCATCCATCCATCCCTCCAGCCAGCCATCCATCCAGCAATCCATCCATCCAGCCATCCAACCAGTCATCCATCCATCAATCCATCCCTCCAGCCAGCCATCCATCCAGCCATCCATCCAAACCAGCCGTCCATCTAGCCATCCGTCCATCCATGCATCCCTCTAGCCAGCCATCCATCCGGCCATCCATTCATCTATCCATCCCTCTAGCCAGCCAACCATCCAGCCATCCCTCTATCCAGCCATCCACACAGCCTTCCATCCATCCAGCCATCCGTCCAGCCATCCATTAATCCATCCATTCCTCCAGCCAGCAATCCATCCAGCCATCCATCCAGCCATCCATCCAGCCACCCATCCATCCCTCCAGCAAGCCATCCATCCAGACATCCATCCATCCAGCCATCCATCCAGCCATCCATCCATCCATCCATCCCTCCAGCCAGCCATCCATCCAGCCATCCATCCATCCAGCCATCTCTCCAGACAGCCATCCATCCGTAAATCCATCCAGCCAGCCATCCATCCAGCCACCCATGCATCCATCCATCCCTCCAGCCAGACATCCATCCAGCCATCCATCTATCCAGCCATCCATCCAGCCATCCATCCATCCATCCCTCCAGCCAGCCTTCCATCCATCCCTCCAGCCACCCATCCATCCATCCATCCATCAATCCATCCATCCATCCATCCATCCATCCATCCATCCATCCATCCATCCATCCATCCATCCAGCCATCCATCCAGCCATCCATCCAGCCATCCATCCATCCATCCATCCAGCCATCCATCCATTCATCCATCCATCCATCCAGCCATCCATCCAGCCATCCATCCATACATCCAGCAAACCAGTCATCCATCCATCCAGCCAGCCATCAAGACATCCAGCCATCCATCCAGCCATCCATCCAGCCATCCATCCATCCTTCCAACCCTCCAGCCAGCCATCCATCCAGCCATCAATCCAACTAGCCATCCATCCAACCATCCACGCATCCATCACTCCAGCCAGCCATCCATCCAGCCATCTATCCATCCAGCCATCCATACAGCCATCCATCCATCCATCCATCCTTCCCTCCAGCCAGCCATCCATCCAGCCATCCATCCATACATCCCTCCAGCCAATCGTCCATCCAGCCATCCATCCATCCAGCCATCCATCCAGCCATCCATCCATCGATCCATCTCTCCAGCCAGCCATCCATCCAGCCATTCCTCCATCCAGACATCCATCCAGCCATCCATCCATCCCTCCAGCCAGCCATCCATCCAGCCATCCCTCCATCCATCCGTCCATCCATCCAGCCATCCATCCAGCCATCCATCCATCCAGACTTCCAGCCATCCAGCCATCCATCCATTCAGCCATTCATCCATCCAGCCATCCATCCATCCAACCATCCAGCCATCCATCCAGCCATCCATCCATTAATCCATCCATCCAGCGAGTCATCCATCCAGCCATCCATCCATCCAGCCATCCATTCAGCCATCCATCCATCCCTCCAGCCAGCCATTCATCCAGCCATCCACCCATCCAGCCATCCATCCAGCCATCTATCCATCCATCCATCCATCCCTCCAGCAAGCCATCCATCCAGCGATCCAGCCATCCAGCCATCAATCCAGCCAACCATCCATCCATCCATCCCTCCAGCAAGCCATCCATCCAGCTATCCCTCCATCCAGCCATCCATCCAGCCATCCATGCATTCATCCATCTCTCCATCCAGCCATCCATCCAGCCAATCATCCATCCATCCATACCTCCAGCCAGCCATCCATCCATCCATCCATCCAGCCATCCATCCAGCCATCCATCCCTCCAGCCAGCCAGCCATTAAGCCATCCATCCATCCATCCAGCCATCCATCCAGCCATCCATCCATCGCTCCAGCCAGCCATCCATCCAGCAATCCCTCCATCCAGCCATCCATCCAGCCATCCATCCATCCATCCATCCAGCCAGCCAACCATCCAGCCATCCCTCCATCCAGCCATCCACCCATCCATCCATCCCTCCAGCCAGCCATCCGTCCAGCAATCCATCCATCCAGCCATCCAACCAGTCATCCATCCATCAATCCATCCCTCCAGCCAGCCATCCATCCAGCCATCCATCCAAACCAGCCGTCCATCCAGCCATCCGTCCATCCATGCATCCCTCCAGCCAGCCATCCATCCGGCCATCCATTCATCCATCCATCCCTCTAGCCAGACAACCATCCAGCCATCCCTCCATCCAGCCTTCCATCCATCCATCCCTCCAGCCAGCCATCCATCCAGCCATCCATCCATCCAGCCATCCATCCAGCCATCCATCCATCAATCCATCCCTCCAGCCAGCCATGCATCCAGCCATCCATCCATCCAGCCGTCCATCCAGCCATCCATCCCTCCCTCCAGCCAGCCATCCAGCCAGCCATCCATCCATCCCTCCAGCCAGCCAACCATCTAGCCATCCCTAGATCCAGCCATCCCTCCATCCCTCCATCCAGCCATCCATCCATCCCTCCAGCCAGCCATCTATCCAGCCATCCATGCATCCAGCCATCCATCCAGCCATCCATCCATCAATCCATCCCTCCAGCCAGCCATCCATCCAACCATCCATCCATCCATCCATCCCTCCAGCCAGCTATCCATCCAGCCAGCCATCCATCCAGCCATCCATTCAGCCATCCATCCAGCCATCGATCCATCCAGCCATCAATCCAGCCATCCATCCATCCATCCATTCCTCCAGCCAGCCATCCATCCAGCCATCCGTTCATCCAGTCATCCTTCCAGCCATCCATCCATCCATCCCTCCAGCCAGCCAGCCATCCAGCCATCCAACCGTCCAGCCAACCAGCCAGCCAACCATCCAGCCATCCCTCCATCCAGCCATCCATCGATGCACCAATCCCTCCAGCCAGCCATCCATCCAGCCATCCATCCATCCAGCAACCCATCCAGCCATCCATCCATCAATCCATTCCTCCAGCCAGCCATCCATCCATCCATCCATCCATCCAGCCATCCAGCCAGCTATCTTTCCAGCCATCCATCCACCCAGCCATCCATTCAGCCATCCATCCAGCCATCCATCCATCCATCCATCCAGCCAGCCAGCCAACCATCCAGCCATCCCTCCATCCAGCCATCCACCCATTAATCCATCCCTCCAGCCAGCCATCCATCCAGCCATCCATCCATCAATCCATCCCTCCAGCCAGCCGTCCATCCAGCCATCCATCCAAACCAGCCGTCAATCCAGCCATCCAACCATCCATGCATCCCTCCAGCCAGCCATCCATCCATCCATCCCTCCAGCCAGCCAACCATCAAGCCATACCTCCATCCAGCCATCCAACCATCCAACCCTCCAGCCAGCCATCCATCCAGCCATCCATCCATCCAGCCATCCATCCAGCCATCCATCCATCAATCCATTCCTCCAGCCAGCCATCCATCCAGCCATCCATCCATCCAGCCGTCCATCCAGCCACCCATCCATCCCTCCAGCCAGCCTTCCATCCAGCCATCCATACATCCATCCATCCCTCCAGCCAGCCAACCATCCAGCCAACCCTACATCCAGCCATCCCTCCATCCAGCCATCCATCGATCACTCCAGCCAGCCATCCATCCAGCCATCCATCCATCCAGCCATCCATCCAGCCATCCATCCATCAATCCATCCCTCCAGCCAGCCATCCATTCAGCCATCCATCCAGCAGTCCATCCAACCATCCATCCATCCATCCATCCCTCCAGCCAGCTATCCATCCAGCCATCCATCCATCCAGCCATCCATTCAGCCATCCATCCAGCCATCCATCCATCCAGCCATCAATCCAGCCATCCATCCACCCATCCATTCCTCCAGCCAGCCATCCATCCAGCCATCCATCCATCCAGCCATCCATCCATCCAGCCATCCATCCAGACATCCATCCATCCTTCCCTCCAGCCAGCCATCCATCCAGCCATCCAACCGTCCAGCCTTCCAGCCAGCCAACCATCCAGCGATCCCTCCATCCAGCCATCCATCCATCCATCCATCACTCCAGCCAGCCATCCATCCAGCCATCCATCCATCCAGCAACCCATCCAGCCATTCATCCATCAATCCATCCCTCCAGCCAGCCATCCATCCAGCCATCCATCTATCCAGCCATCCATCCAGCCATCCATCCATCCATCCATCCCTCCAGCCAGCTTTCTATCCAGCCATCCGTCCATCCAGCTATCCATTCAGCCATACATCCAGCCATCCATCCATCCAGCCATCCATCCAGCCATTCATCCATCCTCCCATTCCTCCAGCCAGCCATCCATCCAGCCATCCATCCATCCAGCCATCCATCCAGCCATCCATCGATCCATCCCTCCAGCCAGCCATCCATCCAGCCATCCATCCGTCCAGCCATCCATCCATCCAGCCATCCATCCAGCCATCCATCCAAACCAGCCGTCCATCCAGCCATCCATCCATCCATGCATTCCTCCAGCCAGCCATCCATCCAGCCATCCATCCATCCATCCATCCCTCTAGCCAGCCAACCATCCAGCCATCCCTCCATCCAGCCATCTATCCATTCATCCCTCCAGCCTGCCATCCATCCAGCCATCCATCCATCCAGCCATCCATCCAGCCATCCATTCATCAATCCATCCCTCCAGCCAGCCATCCATCCAGCCATCCATCCATCCCGCCGTCCATCCAGCCATCCATCCATCCCTCCATCCAGCCATCCATCCAGCCATCCATGCATTCATCCATCTCTCCATCCAGCCATCCATCCCGCCAATCATCCATCCATCCATACCTCCAGCCAGCCATCCTTCCATCCATCCAGCCATCCATCCAGCCATCCATCCCTCCAGCCAGCCAGCCATTAAGCCATCCATCCATCCAGCCATCCATCCAGCCATCCGTCCATCCCTCCAGCCAGCCATCCAACCAGCAATCCCTCCATCCAGCCATCCATCCAGCCATCCATCCATCCATCCATCCAGCCAGCCAGCGAACCATCCAGCCATCCCTCCATCCAACCATCCACCCATCCATCCAGCCATCCATCCAGCCATCCATCCATCCATCCATCCGTCCAGCCAGCTATCCACCCAGCCATCCATCCATCCAGCCGTCCATTCAGCCATCCATCCAGCCATCAATCCATCCAGCCATCCATCCAGCCATCCATCCATCCATTCCTACAGCCATCCATCGATCTAGCCATCCATTCAGCCATCCATCCATCCATCCATCCCTCCATCCATCCATCCCTCCAGCCAGCCATCCATCCAGCCATCCATTCGTCCATCCATCCACCCAGCCTTCCATCCATCCATCCATCCCTCCATCCATCCATCCCTCCAGCCAGCCAACCATCCGGACATCCATCCATGCAGCCATTCACCCAGCCACCTATCCATTCTTCCATCTCTCCAGCCAGACAGCCATCCAGCCATCCATCTATCCAGCCATCCATCCAGCCAGCCATCCAGCCATCCCTCCAGCCAGCCATCCATCCATCTATCCCTCCAGCCAGCCATCCATCCAGCCATCCATCCATCCAGCCATCCATCCAGCCATCCATCCATCCATCCATCCATCCATCCAGCCATCCATCCAGCCATCCATCCATCCATCCCTCCAGCCAGCCATCCATCCATCTATCACTCCAGCCAGCCATCCATCCAGCCATCCATCCATCCAGCCATTTATCCAGCCATCCATCCATCCATCCATCCATCCATCCAGCCATCCATCCAGCCATCCATCCATCCATCCGTCCAGCCAGCCATCCATCCAGCCAGCCAACCATCTAGCCATCCCTAGATCCAGCCATGCCTCCATCCCTCCATCCAGCCATCCATCCATCCCTCCAGCCAGCCATCTATCCAGCCATCCATCCATCCAGCCATCCATCCAGCCATCCATCCATCAATCCATCCCTCCAGCCAGCCATCCATCCAGCCATCCATCCATCCAGCCGTCCATCCAACCATCCATCCATCCCTCCAGCCAGCTATCCATCCAGCCAGCCATCCATCCAGCCATCCATTCAGCCATCCATCCAGCCATCCATCCATCCAGCCATCAATCCAGCCATCCATCCATCCATCCATTCCTCCAGCCAGCCATCCATCCAGCCATCCATTCATCCAATAATCCTTCCAGCCATCCATCCATCCATCCCTCCAGCCAGCCAGCCATCCAGCCATCCAACCGTCCAGCCAACCAGCCAGCCAACCATCCAGCCAGCCCTCCACCCAGCCATCCATCCATCCATCCATCCCTCCAGCCAGCCATCCATCCAGCCATCCATCCATCCAGCAACCCATCCAGCCATCAATCCATCCCTCCAGCCAGCCATCCATCCATCCATCCATCCATCCAGCCATCCAGCCAGCCATCCCTCCATCCATCCATTCCTCCAGCCAGCTATCTTTCCAGCCATCCATCCAGCCATCCATTCAGCTATCCATCCAGCCATCCATCCATCCATCCATCCAGCCAGCCAGCCAACCATCCAGCCATCCCTCCATCCAGCCATCCACCCATCAATCCATCCCTCCAGCCAGCCATCCACCCAGCCATCCATCCATCCAGCCATCCATCCAGCCATCCATCCATCAATCCATCCCTCCAGCCAGCCGTCCATCCAGCCATCCATCCAAACCAGCCGTCCATCCAGCCATCCAACCATCCATGCATCCCTCCAGCCAGCCATCCATCCATCCATCCCTCCAGCCAGCCAACCATCAAGCCATACCTCCATCCAGCCATCCAACCATCCAACCCTCCAGCCAGCCATCCATCCAGCCATCCATCCATCCAGCCATCCATCCAGCCATCCATCCATCAATCCATCCCTCCAGCCAGCCATCCATCCAGCCATCCATCCATTCAGCCGTCCATCCAGCCACCCATCCATCCCTCCAGCCAGCCAACCATCCAGCCATCCATCCATCCATCCATCCCTCCAGCCAGCCAACCATCCAGTCAACCCTACATCCAGCCATCCCTCCATCCAGCTATCCATCCATCCCTCCAGCCAGCCATCCATCCAGCCATCCATCCATCCAGCCATCCATCCAGCCATCCATCCATCAATCCATCCCTCCAGCCATCCATCCATCCAGCCATCCATTCAGCAATCCATCCATCCATCCATCCCTTCAGCCAGCCATCCATTCGGCCATCCATCCATCCAGCCATCCATCCATCCATCCCTCCAGCCAGCCATCCATCCAGCCATCCATCCATCCAGCCATCCATCCAGCCATCCATACATCCATTCATCCCTCCCGCCAGCCATCAATTCAGCCATCCATCCATCCAGCCATCCATCCAGCCATCCATCCAGCCATCCATCCATCCATTCCTACAGCCATCCATCGATCTAGCCATCCATTCAGCCATCCATCCATCCATCCATCCCTCCATCCATCCATCCCTCCAGCCAGCCATCCATCCAGCCATCCATTCGTCCATCCATCCACCCAGCCTTCCATCCATCCATCCATCCATCCATCCATCCAGCCATCCATCCATCCATCCCTCCAGCCTGCCATCCATCCATCCATGGATGGCTGGATGGATGGCTGGATGGACGGATGGATGGATGGATGGCTGGATGGATGGCTGGATGGATGGATGGATGGATGGATGGCTGGCTGGAGGGATGGCTGGATGGCTGGCTGGATGGATGGCTGGATAGATGGATGGCTGGATGGCTGTCTGGCTGGAGAGATGGAAGAATGGATGGCTGGATGGATGGCTGGATGGATGGCTGGATGGACGGATGGATGGATGGATGGCTGGATGGATGGCTGGATGGATGGATGGATGGATGGATGGATGGATGGATGGCTGGATGGATGGCTGGATGGATGGATGGCTGGATGGATGGCTGGCTGGAGGGATAGATGGATGGATGGCTGGCTGCAGGGATGGCTGGATGGCTAGCTGGATGGATGGCTGGATAGATGGATGGCTGGATGGCTGTCTGGCTGGAGAGATGGAAGAATGGATAGGTGGCTGGATGGATGGCTGCATGGATGGATATCCGGATGATTGGCTGGCTGGAGGGATGGATGGATGGAGGGATTGATGGATGGATGGATGGATGGAAGGCTGGGTGGATGGATGGACGAATGGATGGCTGGATGGATGGCTGGCTGAATGGATGGCTAGATCGATGGATGGCTGTAGGAATGGATGGATGGATGGCTGGATGGATGGCTGGATGGATTGATGGCTGGATGGATGGCTGAATGGATGGCTGGATGGATGGATGGCTGGGTGGATAGTTGGCTGGAGGGATGGATGGATGGATGGATGGCTGGATGGATGGCTGGATGGATGGGTGGATGGTTGGATGTAGGGATGGCTGGATGGTTGGCTGGCTGGATGGATTGATGGATAGATGGATGGCTGGATGGATGGCTGGATGGAGGGATTGCTGGTTGGATGGCTGGCTGGAGGGATGGACGGATGGCTGAATGGATGGCTGGATGGATGGATGGCTTAATGGCTGGCTGGCTGGAGGGATGGATGGCTGGATGGATGGCTGGATGGATGGATGGATGGATGGATGACTGGCTGGAGGCATGGATGGATGGATGATTGGCGGGATGGATGGCTGGATGGAGAGATGGATGAATGCATGGATGGCTGGATGGATGGCTGGATGGAGGGATGGATGGATGGCTGGATGGACGGCTGGATGGATGGATGGCTGGATGGATGGCTGGCTGGAGGGATGGATTGTTGGATGGATGGCTGGATGGATGGCTGGATGGATGGATGGCTGGATGGATGGCAGGCTGGAGGGATGAATGGATAGATGGCTGGATGGAGGGATGGCTGGATGGTTGGCTGGCTAGAGGGATGGATGGATGGACGGATGGCTGGATGGATGGCTGGCTGGAGGAATGCATGGATGGATGGATGGCTGGATGGACGGCTGGTTTGGATGGATGGCTGGATGGATGGCTGGATGGATGGATGGCTGGACGGATGGATGGCTGGATGGATGGCTGGCTGGAGGGATGGATGGATGGATGGCTGGATGGATGGCTGGATGGATGGATGGCTGGATGGATGGCTGGCTGGAGGAATGGGAGGATTGATGAATGGCTGGATGGATGTCTGGATGGATGGATGGCTGGATGTATGGCTGAATGGATAGCTGGATGGACGGATGGCTGGATAGATAGCTGGCTGGAGGGATGGATGGATGGATGGATGGCTGGATGGATGGCTGGATAGATGGATGGCTGGATGGATGGCTGGCTGGAGGGATGGATTGATGGATGAATGGCTGGATGGGTTGCTGGATGGATGGATGGCTGGATGGATGGCTGGCTGGAGGGATGGATGGATGGATGGATGGCTGGATGGAGGGATCGCTGGATGGTTGGCTGGCTGGAAGGCTGGACGGTTGGATGGCTGGATGGATGGCTGGCTGGAGGGAAGGATGGATGGATGTCTGGATGGATGGCTGGATGGATGGATGGCTGGATGGATGGCTGGCTGGAGGAATGGATGGGTGGATGGATGGCTGGATTGATGGCTGGATGGATGGATGGCTGGATGGATGGCTGAATGGATGGCTGGATGGATCTATGGCTGGATGGATAGCTGGCTGGAGGGATGGATGGATGGATGGATGGTTGGATGGACGGCTGGATGGATTGATGGCTGGATGGATGGCTGGCTGGAGGGATGGATTGATAGCTGGCTTGAGGGCTGGATTGATGGATGGATGGCTGGTTGGATGGCTGGATGGATGGATGGCTGGATGGATGGCTGGCTGGAGGGATGGATGAATGGATGGATGGCTGGATGGAGGGATGGCTGGATGGAGGGTTGGCTGGATGGTTGGCTGGCTGGAGGGATGGATGGATGGATGGATGGCTGGATGGATGGCTGGCTGGAGGGATGGATGGATGGCTGGATGGACTGCTGGATGGATGGATGGCTGGATGGATGGCAGGCTGGAGGGATGGATTGATGGATGGATGGCTGGATCGATGGCTGGATGGATGAATGGCTGGAGGGATGGATGGATGGATGGATGGCTGTATGGGGGGATGGCTGGATGGTTGGCTGGCTGGATGGATGGATGGATGGCTGGAGGGATGGATGGATGGATCGCTGGATGGAGGGATGGCTGGATGGTTGGGTGGCTGGAGTGATGGATGGATGGATGGATGACTGGATGGATGGCTGGCTGGAGGGATGCATGGATGGATGGATGGCTGGATGGACGGCTGGTTTGGATGGATGGCTTGATGGATGGCTGGCTGGAGGGATGGATTGATGGATGGATGGCTGGATGGATGGCTGGATGGATAGATGGCTGGATGGATGAATGGCTGGAGGGATGGATGGATGGATGGATGGCTGTATGGGGGGATGACTGGATGGTTGGCTGGCTGGATGGATGGATGGATGGATGGATGGCTGGATGGATGGCTGGATGGAGGGATGGCTGGATGGATGGCTGGCTGGAGGGGTGGATGGATGGCTGGATGGATGGCTGAATGGATGGATGGCTTAATGGCTGGCTGGCTGGAGGGATGGATGGATGGATGGATGGCTGGATGAATGGCTGAATGGATGGATGGCTGGATGTATGGCTGGCTGGAGAGATGGCTGGATGGATGGATGGCTGGATGGATGGCTGGATGGAGGAATGCATGGATGGATGGCTGGCTAGAAGGGTGGATGGATGGGTGGATGGCTGGATGGATGGCTGGATGGATGGACGGCTGGATGGATGGCTGGCTGGAAGGTTGGATGGATGGATGGATGGCTGGATGGATGGCTGGATGGATGGATGGCTGGATGATTGGCTGGCTGGAGGGATGGATGGATGGATGGCTGGTTGGATGGCTGGATGGATGGATGGCTGGATGGATGACTGGCTGGAGGGATGGATGGATGGATGGATGGCTGGATGGATTGCTGGATGGATGGATGGAAGGATGGCTGGATAGATGGCTGGCTGGAGGGATGGATGGATGGCTGGATGGCTGGCTGGATGGATGGATCGCTGGATGGATGGCTGGCTGGAGGGATGGATGTAGCGACGGATGGCTGGATGTATGGCTGGACGGATGGATTGCTGGATGGATGGCTGGCTGGAAGGATGGATGGATGGCTGGCTGTATGGATGGCTGGATGGATGGATGGCTGGATGGATGGCTGGCTGGAGGAATGGATGGCTGGATGGATGGATGGCTGGATGGAAGGCTGGATGGATGGATGGCTGGATGGATGGCTGGCTGGAGGGATGGATGGATGGATGGATGGCTGAATGGATGGCTGGATGGATGGATGGCTGGATGGATGGCTGGCTGGAGGGATGTATGGATGGATGGCTGGATGGACGGCGGGATGGATGGATGGCTGGATGGCAGGCTGGCTGGAGGGATGGATTGATGGATGGATGGCTGGAAGGATGGCTGGATGGATGGATGTCTGGATGGATGGCTGGATGGAGGGATGGCTGGATGGTTGGCTGGCTGGATGGATGTCTGGATGGAGGGATGGCTGGATGGATGGCTGGCTGGAGGGATGGATGGATGGATGCATGGCTGGATGGATGGCTGGATGGATGGATGGCTTAATGACTGGCTGGCTGGATGGATGGATGGATGGATGGATGGCTGGATGGATGGATGGCTGGATGGATGGCTGGCTGGATGGCTGGATGGATGGCTGGCTGGTGGGATGGATGGATGAATGGATGGCTGGATGGATGGCTGGATGGATGGCTGGATGGATTGCTGGCTGGAGGAATGGATGGATTAATGGATGGCTGGACGGATGGCTGGATGGATGGAAGGCTGGATGGATGGCTGGCTGCAGGGATGGATGGATGGCTGAATGGATGGCTAGATCGATGGATGGATGGGTGGATGGCTGGAGGGATGGAGTCATGGATGGATGGCTGGATGGATGGCTGGATAGAAGGATGGCTGGATGCATGGCTGGCTGGAGGGATGGATTGATGGATGGATGGCTGGATGGCTAGCTGGATGGATGGCTGGGAGGATGGCTGGATGGATTGCTGGCTGGAGGAATGGATGGATTAATGGATGGCTGGACGGATGGCTGGATGGATGGAAGGCTGGATGGATGGCTGGCTGCATGGATGGATGGATGGCTGAATGGATGGCTAGATCGATGGATGGATGGGTGGATGGCTGGAGGGATGGAGTCATGGATGGATGGATGGATGGCTGGATGGATGGCCGAATGGATGGATGGATGGATGGCTGGCTGGAGGGATGGATTGATGGATGGATGGCTGGATGGGTGGCTGGAGGGATGGATGGATGGATGGCTGGATGGAGGGATGGCTGGATGGTTGGCTCGCTGGATTGATGGATGGATGGATGGATGACTGGATGGATGGCTGGCTGGAGGGATGGATGGATGAATGGATGGCTGGCTGGACGCCTGGTTTTGATGGATGGCTGGATGGATGGCTGGCTGGAGGGATGGATTGATTGATGGATGGCTGGATGGATGGCTGGATGGATAGATGGCTGAATGGATGGCTGGCTGGAGGGATGGACGGATGGATGGATGGCTGGATGGAGGGATGGCTGGATGGTTGGCTGGATGGCTGGATGGATGGCTGGATGGAGGGATCGCTGGATGGATGGCTGGCTGGAGGGAAGGATGGATGGCTAGATGGACGGCTGGATGGATGGATGGCTTAATGGCTGGCTGGCTGGAGGGATGGATGGATGGATGGCTGGATGAATGGCTGAATGGATGGATGGCTGGATGTATGGCTGGCTGGAGAGATGGATGGATGGATGGATGGCTGGATCGATGGTTGGATGGAGGAATGGCTGGATGGATGGCCGGCTGGAGGGATGGATGGATGGCTGGATGGATGGCTGGATGGATGGATGGCTGGATGGATGGCTGACTGGAGGGTTGGATGGATGGATGGATGGCTGGACGGATGGCTGGATAGATGGCTGAATGGATGGCTGGCTGGTGGGATGGATGGATGGATGGATAGCTGGATGGAGGGATGGCTGGATGGTTGGCTGGCTGGAGGGATGGATGGATGGATGGATGGCTGGATGGATGGCTGGATGGAGGGATGGCTGGATGGCTGGCTGGATGGATGGCTGGATGGATGGATGGCTGGATGGATGGCTGGCTGGAGGGATGGATGGATGGATGGCTGGCTGGAGGGATGGATGGATGGATGGCTGGATGGATGGCTGGATAGGTGGATGGCTGGATGGCTGGCTGGCTGGAGAGATGGAGGGATGGAGGGGTGGCTGGATGGATGTCTCGATGGATGGATGGCTGGATGGATGGCTGGCTGGAGGGATGGATGGATGGATGGATGACTGGATGGATGGCTGGAAGAATGGATGGCTGAATGTATGGCTGGCTGGAGAGATGGATGAATGGTTGGATGGCTGGATGGATGGTTGGATGGAGGGATGGCTGGATGGATGACTGGCTGGAGGGATGAATGGATGGATGGATGGCTGGATGGGTGGCTGTATGGATGGATGGCTGGATGCATGGCTGGCTGGAGGGAAGGATGGATGGATGGATGGCTGGATCGATGGCTGGATGGATGGTTGGCTGGATGGATGGCTGGCTGGAGGGACGGATGGATGGCTGGATGGATGGTTGGATGGATGGATGGCTGGATGGCTGGCTGGATGGATGGATCGCTGGATGGATGGCTGGCAGGAGGGATGGATGTAGCGACGGATGGCTGGATGTATGGCTGGACGGATGGATTGCTGGATGGATGGCTGGCTGGAAGGATGGATGGATGGCTAGCTGTATGGATGGCTGGATGGATGGATGGCTGGATGGATGGCTGGCTGGAGGAATGGATGGCTGGATGGATGGATGGCTGGATGGAAGGCTGGATGGATGGATGGCTGGATGGATGGCTGGCTGGAGGGATGGATGGATGGATGGATGGCTGAATGGATGGCTGGATGGATGGATGGCTGGATGGATGGCTGGCTGGAGGGATGTATGGATGGATGGCTGGATGGACGGCGGGATGGATGGATGGCTGGATGGCAGGCTGGCTGGAGGGATGGATTGATGGATGGATGGCTGGAAGGATGGCTGGATGGATGGATGTCTGGATGGATGGCTGGATGGAGGGATGGCTGGATGGTTGGCTGGCTGGATGGATGTCTGGATGGAGGGATGGCTGGATGGATGGCTGGCTGGAGGGATGGATGGATGGATGCATGGCTGGATGGATGGCTGGATGGATGGATGGCTTAATGACTGGCTGGCTGGATGGATGGATGGATGGATGGATGGCTGGATGGATGGATGGCTGGATGGATGGCTGGCTGGATGGCTGGATGGATGGCTGGCTGGTGGGATGGATGGATGAATGGATGGCTGGATGGATGGCTGGATGGATGGCTGGATGGATTGCTGGCTGGAGGAATGGATGGATTAATGGATGGCTGGACGGATGGCTGGATGGATGGAAGGCTGGATGGATGGCTGGCTGCAGGGATGGATGGATGGCTGAATGGATGGCTAGATCGATGGATGGATGGGTGGATGGCTGGAGGGATGGAGTCATGGATGGATGGCTGGATGGATGGCTGGATAGAAGGATGGCTGGATGCATGGCTGGCTGGAGGGATGGATTGATGGATGGATGGCTGGATGGCTAGCTGGATGGATGGCTGGGAGGATGGCTGGATGGATTGCTGGCTGGAGGAATGGATGGATTAATGGATGGCTGGACGGATGGCTGGATGGATGGAAGGCTGGATGGATGGCTGGCTGCATGGATGGATGGATGGCTGAATGGATGGCTAGATCGATGGATGGATGGGTGGATGGCTGGAGGGATGGAGTCATGGATGGATGGATGGATGGCTGGATGGATGGCCGAATGGATGGATGGATGGATGGCTGGCTGGAGGGATGGATTGATGGATGGATGGCTGGATGGGTGGCTGGAGGGATGGATGGATGGATGGCTGGATGGAGGGATGGCTGGATGGTTGGCTCGCTGGATTGATGGATGGATGGATGGATGACTGGATGGATGGCTGGCTGGAGGGATGCATGGATGAATGGATGGCTGGCTGGACGCCTGGTTTTGATGGATGGCTGGATGGATGGCTGGCTGGAGGGATGGATTGATTGATGGATGGCTGGATGGATGGCTGGATGGATAGATGGCTGAATGGATGGCTGGCTGGAGGGATGGACGGATGGATGGATGGCTGGATGGAGGGATGGCTGGATGGTTGGCTGGATGGCTGGATGGATGGCTGGATGGAGGGATCGCTGGATGGATGGCTGGCTGGAGGGAAGGATGGATGGCTAGATGGACGGCTGGATGGATGGATGGCTTAATGGCTGGCTGGCTGGAGGGATGGATGGATGGATGGCTGGATGAATGGCTGAATGGATGGATGGCTGGATGTATGGCTGGCTGGAGAGATGGATGGATGGATGGATGGCTGGATCGATGGTTGGATGGAGGAATGGCTGGATGGATGGCCGGCTGGAGGGATGGATGGATGGCTGGATGGATGGCTGGATGGATGGATGGCTGGATGGATGGCTGACTGGAGGGTTGGATGGATGGATGGATGGCTGGACGGATGGCTGGATAGATGGCTGAATGGATGGCTGGCTGGTGGGATGGATGGATGGATGGATAGCTGGATGGAGGGATGGCTGGATGGTTGGCTGGCTGGAGGGATGGATGGATGGATGGATGGCTGGATGGATGGCTGGATGGAGGGATGGCTGGATGGCTGGCTGGATGGATGGCTGGATGGATGGATGGCTGGATGGATGGCTGGCTGGAGGGATGGATGGATGGATGGCTGGCTGGAGGGATGGATGGATGGATGGCTGGATGGATGGCTGGATAGGTGGATGGCTGGATGGCTGGCTGGCTGGAGAGATGGAGGGATGGAGGGGTGGCTGGATGGATGTCTCGATGGATGGATGGCTGGATGGATGGCTGGCTGGAGGGATGGATGGATGGATGGATGACTGGATGGATGGCTGGAAGAATGGATGGCTGAATGTATGGCTGGCTGGAGAGATGGATGAATGGTTGGATGGCTGGATGGATGGTTGGATGGAGGGATGGCTGGATGGATGACTGGCTGGAGGGATGAATGGATGGATGGATGGCTGGATGGGTGGCTGTATGGATGGATGGCTGGATGCATGGCTGGCTGGAGGGAAGGATGGATGGATGGATGGCTGGATCGATGGCTGGATGGATGGTTGGCTGGATGGATGGCTGGCTGGAGGGACGGATGGATGGCTGGATGGATGGGTGGATGGATGGATGGCTGGATGGATGGCTGGCAGGAGGGATGGATGGATGGATGGATGGCTGGATGGATGGCTGGATGGATGGATGGCTGGATGGATGGCTGGCTGGAGGGATGGATGAATGTATGTCTGGATGGATGGATGGCCGAATGTATGTCTGGCTGATGGGATGGATGGATGGATGGATGGCTAAATTGATGGCTGGATGGATGGTTCGCTGGAGGGATGGATGAATGGATAGATGGCTGGATGGATGGCGGGATGACTGGTTGGCTGGATGGGTGGCTGGCTGGGCGGATGGATTGATGGATGGATGGCTGGATGGATGGCTGGATGGATGGATGAATGGATGGCTGGCCGGCTGGAGGTATGGATGGATGGATGAATGGCTGGATGGATGGCTGGATGGAGAGATGGATGAATGCATGGATGGCTGGATGGATGGCTTGATGGACGGATGGCTGGATTGATGGCTGGTGGGATGGATGAATGGATGGATGGCTGGATGGATGGCTGGATGGATGGATGGCTGGTTGAATGGCTTGCTGGAGGGATGGATGGATGGAGGGATAGATGGATGGTTGGCTGGCTGGAGGAATGGATGGATGGCTGGATGGATGGCTGGATGGAGGGATGGCTGGATGGATGGCTGGCTGGAGGGATGGATGGATGGATTATTGGCTGGATGGATGGCTGGATGGAGGGATGGCTGGATGGGTGGCTGGCTGGAGGGATGGATGGATGGCTGGATGGATGGCTGGATGGAGTGATGACTGGCTGGAGTGACGGATGGATGGATGGCTGGATGGATGGCTGTATGGAGGGATGGCTGGATGGAAGGCTGGATGGATGGATGGTTGGATGGATGGATGGATGGACGGATGGATGGAGGGATGGCTGGATGGATATCTGGCTGGAGGGATGGATGGATGGATGGATGGCTGGATGGATGGCTGGATGGAGGAATGGTTGGATGGATGGATTGCTGGAGGGATGGATTGCTGGATGGATGGCTGGATGGATGGCTGGATGGATGGGCGGCTGGATGGGCGATTGGCTGGAGGGATGGATGGATGGATGGCTGGATGGATGGCTGGCTGGAGGGATGGATGGATGGATGGATGGATGGCTGGATGGATGGCTGGATGGATGGATGGCTGGATGGATGGATGGCTGGAGTGATGGATGGGAGGATGGTTCGATGGATGGCTGGTTGAATGGATGGCTGGATGGATGGCTGGCTGGAGGGATTGAAGGATGGATGGATGGCTGGATGGATGGCTGGATGGATGGCTGGATGCACGGATGGATCGATGGATGGCTGGATGGATGGCTGGATGGATGGATGGATGGATGGATGGCTGGCTGGAGGGATAGATGGATGGATGGCTGGCTGGAGGGATGGATGGATGGATGGCTGGCTGGATGGCTGGATAGATGGATGGCTGGATGGCTGGCTGGCTGGAGAGATGGATGGATGGATGGGTGGCTGGGTGGATGGCTGGATGGATGGATGTCCGGATGGTTGGCTGGCTGGAGGGATGGATGGATGGCTGGATGGACGGCTGGATGGAGGGATGGCTGGCTGGATGGCTGGCTGGAGGGATGGATGGATGGATGGATGGCTGGATGGATGGCTGGATGGAGGGATGGCTGGATGGATGGCTGGCTGGAGGGATGGATGGATGGATGAATGGCCGAATGGATGGCTGGATGGATGGCTGGCTGGAGGGATGGAAGGATGGATGGAAGGCTGGATGGACGGCTGGATGGATGGCTGGATGTCTGGATGGCTGGCTGGATGGATGGATGGCTGGTTGGCTGGATGGATGGATGGAAGGCTGGATGGATGGATGGATGGACGGATGGATGGAGGGATGGATGGATGGATGGATGGCTGGAGGGATGGCTGGATGGATGGATGGCTGGATGGATGGATGGCTGGATGGATGGCTGGCTGGAGGGATGGATGGATGGATGGATGCATGGATGAATGGCTGGCTGGATGGATGGATGGATGGCTGGATGGATGGCTGGATGGATGGCTGGATGGATGGATGGACGGATGGATGGATGGTTGGATGGATGGCGGGATGGATGGATGGCTGGATGGATGGCTGGCTGGAGGGATGGATGGATGGATGGCTGGCTGGAGGGATGGATGGATGGATGGCTGGATGGATGGCTGGATAAATGGATGGCTGAATGGCTGGCTGGCTGGAGAGATGGATGGATGGATGGGTGGCTGAATGGATGGCTGGATGGATGGATGTCCGGATGGATGGCTGGCTGGAGGGATAGATGGTTGGATGGATGGCTGGATGGATGTCTGGATGGATGGATGGCTGGATGGATGGCCGGCTGGAGGGATGGATGGATGGATGGATGGCTGGATGGATGGCTGGATGGATGGCTGGATGGATTGCTGGCTGGAGGAATGGATGGATTAATGAATGGCTGGACGGATGGCTGGATGGATGGAAGGCTGGATGGATGGCTGGCTGGAGGGATGGATGGATGGCTGGCTGAATGGATGGCTAGATCGATGGATGGCTGGATGGATGGCTTGCTGGAGGAATGGAGTCATGAATGGATGGCCGGATGGACGGCTGGATGGAAGGATGGCTGGATGCATGGCTGGCTGGAGGGATGGATTGATGGATGGATGGATGGCTGGATGGATGGCTGGATGGAGGGATGGCTGGATGGTTGGCTGGCTGCAGGAATGGATGGATGGCTAGATGGATGGCTGGATGGAGGGATGGCTGGATGGATGGCTGGCTGGAGGGATGGATGGATGGATTATTGGCTGGATGGATGGCTGGATGGAGGGATGGCTGGATGGGTGGCTGGCTGGAGGGATGGATGGATGGCTGGATGGATGGCTGGATGGAGGGATGACTGGCTGGAGTGACGGATGGATGGATGGCTGGATGGATGGCTGTATGGAGGGATGGCTGGATGGAAGGCTGGATGGATGGATGGCTGGGTGGATGGATGGATGGACGGATGGATGGAGGGATGGCTGGATGGATATCTGGCTGGAGGGATGGATGGCTGGATGGATGGCTGGATGGATGGTTGGATGGATGGACGGCTGGATGGGCGATTGGCTGGAGGGATGGATGGCTGGATGGATGGCTGGCTGGAGGGATGGATGGATGGATGGATGGATGGATGGATGGATGGCTGGATGGATGGCTGGATGGATGGATGGCTGGATGGATGGATGGCTGGAGTGATGGATGGGTGGATGGTTCGATGGATGGCTGGTTGAATGGATGGCTGGATGGATGGCTGGCTGGATGGATGGCTGGCTGGAGGGATGGATGGATGGATGGATGCATGGATGAATGGCTGGCTGGATGGATGGATGGAAGGCTGGATGGATGGATGGATGGACGGATGGATGGAGGGATGGATGGATGGATGGATGGCTGGATGGATGGCTGGATGGATGGATGGCTGGATGGATGGATGGCTGGATGGATGGCTGGCTGGAGGGATGGATGGATGGATGGATGCATGGATGAATGGCTGGCTGGATGGATGGATGGATGGCTGGATGGATGGCTGGATGGATGGCTGGATGGATGGATGGACGGATGGATGGATGGCTGGATGGATGGCGGGATGGATGGATGGCTGGATGGATGGCTGGCTGGAGGGCTGGCTGGCTGGAGAGATGGAGGGATGGAGGGGTGGCTGGATGGATGTCTGGATGGATGGATGGCTGGATGGATGGCTGGCTGGAGGGATGGATGGATGGATGGATGACTGGATGGATGGCTGGAAGAATGGATGGCTGAATGGATGCCTGGCTGGAGGGAAGGATGGATGGATGGATGGCTGGATCGATGGCTGGATGGATGGTTGGCTGGATGGATGGCTGGCTGGAGGGACGGATGGATGGCTGGATGGATGGTTGGATGGATGGATGGCTGGATGGATGGCTGGCAGGAGGGATGGATGGATGGATGGATGGCTGGATGGATGGGTGGATGGATGGATGGCTGGATGGATGGCTGGCTGGAGGGATGGATGAATGTATGTCTGGATGGATGGATGGCCGAATGGATGTCTGGCTGATGGGATGGATGGATGGATGGATGGCTAACTGGATGGCTGGATGGATGGATGGCTGGATGGATGGTTCGCTGGAGGGATGGATGAATGGATAGATGGCTGGATGGATGGCGGGATGGCTGGTTGGCTGGATGGGTGGCTGGCTGGGCGGATGGATTGATGGATGGATGGCTGGATGGATGGCTGGATGGATGGATGAATGGATGGCTGGCCGGCTGGAGGTATGGATGGATGGATGAATGGCTGGATGGATGGCTGGATGGAGAGATGGATGAATGCATGGATGGCTGGATGGATGACTGGATGGACGGGTGGCTGGATTGATGGCTGGCGGGAGGGATGAATGGATGGATGGCTGGATGGATGGCTGGATGGATGGATGGCTGGATGAATGGCTTGCTCGAGGGATGGATGGATGGAGGGATGGATGGATGGTTGGCTCGCTGGAGGAATGGATGGATGGCTGGATGGATGGCTGGATGGAGGGATGGCTGGATGGATGGCTGGCTGGAGGGATGGATGGATGGATTATTGGCTGGATGGATGGCTGGATGGAGGGATGGGAGGATGGGTGGCTGGCTGGAGGGATGGATGGATGGCTGGATTGATGGCTGGATGGAGGGATGACTGGCTGAAGTGACGGATGGATGGATGGCTGGATGGATGGCTGTATGGAGGGATGGCTGGATGGAAGGCTGGATGGATTGATGGCTGGATGGATGGATGGATGGACGGATGGATGGAGGGATGGCTGGATGGATATCTGGCTGGAGGGATGGATGGATGAATGGATGGCTGGATGGATGGCTGGATGGAGGAATGGATGGATGGATGGATTGCTGGAGGGATGGATGGCTGGATGGATGGCTGGATGGATGGCTGGATGGATGGGCGTCTGGATGGCCGATTGGCTGGAGGGATGGATGGATGGATGGCTGGATGGATGGCTGGCTGGAGGGATGGATGGATGGATGGATGGATGGATGGCTGGATGGATGGCTGGATGGATGGATGGCTGGATGGATGGATGGCTGGAGTGATGGATGGGTGGATGGTTCGATGGATGGCTGGTTGAATGGATGGCTGGATGGATGGCTGGCTGGAGGGATTGAAGGATGGATGGATGGCTGGATGGATGGCTGGATGGATGGCTGGATGGACGGATGGATGGATGGATGGCTGGATGGATGGATGGATGGATGGATGGATGGATGGATGGCTGGCTGGAGGGATAGATGGATGGATGGCTGGCTGGAAGGATGGCTGGATGGATGGCTGGCTGGATGGCTGGATAGATGGATGGCTGGATGGATGGCTGGCTGGAGGGATGGATGGATGGATTATTGGCTGGATGGATGGCTGGATGGAGGGATGGCTGTATGGGTGGCTGGCTGGAGGGATGGATGGATGGCTAGATGGACGGCTGGATGGAGGGATGGCTGGCTGGATGGATGACTGGATGGATGGCTGGAAGAATGGATGGCTGAATGTGTGGCTGGCTGGAGAGATGGATGAATGGTTGGATGGCTGGATGGATGGTTGGATGGAGGGATGGCTGGATGGATGACTGGCTGGAGGGATGGATGGATGGCTGGATGGGTGGCTGTATGGATGGATGGCTGGATGGATGGCTGGCTGGAGGGATGGATGGATGGATGGATGGCTGGCTGGAGGGATGGAAGGATGGATGGAAGGCTGGATGGACGGCTGGATGGATGGCTGGATGTCTGGTTGGCTGGCTGGATGGATGGATGGCTGGTTGGCTGGATGGATGGATGGAAGGCTGGATGGATGGATGGATGGACGGATGGATGGAGGGATGGATGGCTGAATGGATGGCTGGATGGATGGCTGGATGGATGGATGGCTGGATGGATAGATGGCTGGATGGATTGCTGGCTGGAGGGATGGATGGATGGATGGATGCATGGATGAATGGCTGGCTGAATGGATGGATGGATGGCTGGATGGATGGCTGGATGGATGGCTGGATGGATGGATGGACGGATGGATGGATGGCTGGATGGATGGCGGGATGGATGGATGGCTGGATGGATGGATGGCTGGCTGGAGGGATGGATGGATGGATGGCTGGCTGGAGGGATGGATGGATGGATGGCTGGATGGATGGCTGGATAGGTGGATGGCTGGATGGCTGGCTGGCTGGAGAGATGGAGGGATGGAGGGGTGGCTGGATGGATGTCTGGATGGATGGATGGCTGGATGGATGGCTGGCTGGAGGGATGGATGGATGGATGGATGACTGGATGGATGGTTGGATGGAGGGATGGCTGGATGGATGACTGGCTGGAGGGATGAATGGATGGATGGATGGCTGGATGGGTGGCTGTATGGATGGATGGCTGGATGCATGGCTGGCTGGAGGGAAGGATGGATGGATGGATGGCTGGATCGATGGCTGGATGGATGGCTGTCTGGATGGATGGCTGGCTGGAGGGACGGATGGATGGCTGGATGGATGGTTGGATGGATGGATGGCTGGATGGATGGCTGGCAGGAGGGATGGATGGATGGATGGATGGCTGGATGGATGGCTGGATGGATGGATGGCTGGATGGATGGCTGGCTGGAGGCATGGATGAATGTATGTCTGGATGGATGGATGGCCGAATGTATGTCTGGCTGATGGGATGGATGGATGGATGGATGGCTAAATGGATGGCTGGATGGATGGATGGCTGGATGGATGGTTCGCTGGAGGAATGGATGAATGGATAGATGGCTGGATGGATGGCGGGATGGCTGGTTGGCTGGATGGGTGGCTGGCTGGGCGGATGGATAGATGGATGGATGGCTGGATGGATGGATGGCTGGATGGATGGATGAATGGATGGCTGGCCGGCTGGAGGTATGGATGGATGGATGAATGGCTGGATGGATGGCTGGATGGAGAGATGGATGAATGCATGGATGGCTGGATGGATGGCTTGATGGACGGATGGCTGGATTGATGGCTGGCGGGATGGATGAATGGATGGATGGCTGGATGGATGGCTGGATGGATGGATGGCTGGATGAATGGCTTGCTGGAGGGATGGATGGATGGAGGGATAGATGGATGGTTGGCTGGCTGGAGGAATGGATGGATGGCTGGATGGATGGCTGGATGGAGGGATGGCTGGATGGATGGCTGGCTGGAGGGATGGATCGATGGATTATTGGCTGGATGGATGGCTGGATGGAGGGATGGCTGGATGGGTGGCTGGCTGGAGGGATGGATGGATGGCTGGATGGATGGCTGGATGGAGGGATGACTGGCTGGAGTGACGGATGGATGGATGGCTGGATGGATGGCTGTATGGAGGGATGGCTGGATGGAAGGCTGGATGGATGGATGGCTGGATGGATGGATGGATGGACGGATGGATGGAGGGATGGCTGGATGGATATCTGGCTGGAGGGATGGATGGATGGATGGATGGCTGGATGGATGGCTGGATGGAGGAATGGTTGGATGGATGGATTGCTGGAGGGATGGATGGCTGGATGGATGGCTGGATGGATGGCTGGATGGATGGGCGGCTGGATGGGCGATTGGCTGGAGGGATGGATGGATGGATGGCTGGATGGATGGCTGGCTGGAGGGATGGATGGATGGATGGATGGATGGATGGATGGATGGCTGGATGGATGGCTGGATGGATGGATGGCTGGATGGATGGATGGCTGGAGTGATGGATGGGTGGATGGTTCGATGGATGGCTGGTTGAATGGATGGCTGGATGGATGGCTGGCTGGAGGGATTGAAGGATGGATGGATGGCTGGATGGATGGCTGGATGGATGGCTGGATGGACGGATGGATGGATGGATGGCTGGATGGATGGCTGGATGGATGGATGGATGGATGGATGGCTGGCTGGAGGGATAGATGGATGGATGGCTGGCTGGAGGGATGGATGGATGGATGGCTGGCTGGATGGCTGGATAGATGGATGGCTGGATGGCTGGCTGGCTGGAGAGATGGATGGATGGATGGGTGGCTGGGTGGATGGCTGGATGGATGGATGTCCGGATGGTTGGCTGGCTGGAGGGATGGATGGATGGCTGGATGGACGGCTCGATGGAGGGATGGCTGGCTGGATGGCTGGCTGGAGGGATGGATGGATGGATGGATGGCTGGATGGATGGCTGGATGGAGGGATGGCTGGATGGATGGCTGGCTGGAGGGATGGATGGATGGATGAATGGCCGAATGGATGGCTGGATGGAAGGCTGGCTGGAGGGATGGAAGGATGGATGGAAGGCTGGATGGACGGCTGGATGGATGGCTGGATGTCTGGATGGCTGGCTGGAAGGATGGATGGATGGTTGGCTGGATGGATGGATGGAAGGCTGGATGGATGGATGGATGGACGGATGGATGGAGGGATGGATGGATGGATGGATGGCTGGAGGGATGGCTGGATGGATGGATGGCTGGATGGATGAATGGCTGGGATGGATGGCTGGCTGGAGGGATGGATGGATGGATGGATGCATGGATGAATGGCTGGCTGGATGGATGGATGGATGGCTGGATGGATGGCTGGATGGATGGCTGGATGGATGGATGGACGGAAGGATGGATGGTTGGATGGATGGCGGGATGGATGGATGGCTGGATGGATGGCTGGCTGGAGGGATGGATGGATGGATGGCTGGCTGGAGGGATGGATGGATGGATGGCTGGATGGATGGCTGGATAAATGGATGGCTGGATGGCTGGCTGGCTGGAGAGATGGATGGATGGATGGGTGGCTGAATGGATGGCTGGATGGATGGATGTCCGGATGGATGGCTGGCTGGAGGGATAGATGGTTGGATGGATGGCTGGATGGATGTCTGGATGGATGGATGGCTGGATGGATGGCTGGCTGGAGGGATGGATGGATGGATGGATGGCTGGATGGATGGCTGGCTGGAGGGATGGATGGATGGTTGGATGGCTGGATGGATGGCTGGATGGATGGCTGGATGGATTGCTGGCTGGAGGAATGGATGGATTAATGAATGGCTGGACGGATGGCTGGATGGATGGAAGGCTGGATGGATGGCTGGCTGGAGGGATGGATGGATGGCTGGCTGAATGGATGGCTAGATCGATGGATGGCTGGATGGATGGCTTGCTGGAGGAATGGAGTCATGGATGGATGGCCGGATGGAAGGCTGGATGGAAGGATGGCTGGATGCATGGCTGGCTGGAGGGATGGCTGGATGGATGGCTGGCTGGAGGGATGGATGGATGGATGGATGGCTGGATGGATGGCTGGCTGGAGGGATGGATGGATGGATGGATAGCTGGATGGATGGCTGGATGGATGGCTGGATGGATTGCTGGCTGGAGGAATGGACGGATTAATGAATGGCTGGACGGATGGCTGGATGGATGGAAGGCTGGATGGATGGCTGGCTGGAGGGATGGATGGATGGCTGGCTGAATGGATGGCTAGATCGATGGATGGCTGGATGGATGGCTGGCTGGAGGAATGGAGTCATGGATGGATGGCTGGATGGACGGCTGGATGGAAGGATGGCTGGACGCATGGCTGGCTGGAGGGATGGATTGATGGATGGTTGTCTGGATGGCTGGCTGGATGGATGGATGGCTCGATGGATGGCTGGCTGGAAGGATGGATGGATGGATGGATGGATAGCTGGATGGATGGCTGGATGGAGGGATGGCTGGATGGTTGGCTGGCTGGAGGGATCGATGGATGGCTGGATGGATGGCTGGATGGAGGGATGGCTGGATGGATGGCTGGCTGGAGGGATGGATGGATGGATTATTGGCTGGATGGATGTCTGGATGGAGGGATGGCTGGATGGGTGGCTGGCTGGAGTGATGGATGGATGGCTGGATGGATGGCTGGATGGAGGGATGACTGGCTGGAGTGACGGATGGATGGATGGCTGAATGGATGGCTGTATGGAGGGATAGCTGGATGGAAGGATGGCTGGATGGATAAATGGCTGGATGGATGGATGGATGGATGGATGGATGGAGGGATGGCTGGATGGATGGCTGGCTGGAGGGATGGATGGATGGATGGATGGCTGGATGGATGGCTGGATGGAGGAATGGTTGGATGGATGGACTGCTGGAGGGATGGATGGCTGGATGGATGGCTGGATGGATGGACGGCTGGATGGGCGATTGGCTGGAGGGATGGATGGATGGATGGCTGGATGGATGGCTGGCTGGAGGGATGGATTGATGGATGGATGGATGGCTGAATGGATGGCTGGATGGATGGATGGCTGGATGGATGGATGGCTGGAGTGATGGATGGGGTGGATGGTTCGATGGATGGCTGGTTGGATGGATGGCTGGATGGATGGATGGCTGGCTGGAGGGATTGAAGAATGGATGGATGGCTGGATGGATGGCTGGATGTATGGCTGGATGGACGGATGGACGGATGGATGGACGGATGGCTGGATGGATGGCTGGATGGATGGATGGATGGCTGGATGGATGGCTGGATGGATGGCTGGATGGATGGATGGCTGGATGGATGGCTGGCTGAAGGGATAGATGGATGGATGGCTGGCTGGAGGGATGGCTGGATGGATGGCTGGATGGATGGCTGGATAGATGGATGGCTGGATGGCTGGCTGGCTTGAGAGATGGATGGATGGATGGGTGGCTGGGTGGATGGCTGGATGGATGGATGTCCGGATGGTTGGCTGGCTGGAGGGATGGATGGATGGCTGGATGGATGTCTGGATGGATGGATGGCTGGATGGATGGCTGGCTGGAGGGATGGATGGATGGATGGATGGCTGGATGGATGGCTGGATGGATGGATGGCTGGATGGATGGCTGGATGGAGGGATGAATGGATGGATGGCTGGATGGATGGCTGGATGGATGGCTGGATGGATTGTTTGCTGGAGGAATGGATGGATTAATGAATGGCTGGACGGATGGCTGGATGGATGGAAGGCTGGATGGATGGCTGGCTGGAGCGATGGATGGATGGATGGCTGAATGGATGGCTAGATCGAAGGATGGTTGGATGGATGGCTGGCTGGAGGAATGGAGTCATGGATGGATGGCCGGATGGACGGATGGATGGAAGGATGGCTGGATGCATGGCTGGCTGGAGGGATGGATTGATGGATGGATCGCTGGATGGCTGGCTGGATGGATGGATGGCTCGATGGATGGCTGGCTGGAGGGATGGATGGATGGATGGCTGGATGGATGGCTGGATGGATGGATGGCTGGATGGATGGCTGGCTGGAGGGATGGATGGATGGATGGATGGCTGGATGGATGGCTGGATGGATGGATGGCTGGATGGATGGCTGGCTGGAGGGTTGAATGGATGGATGGGTGGATGGATGGGTGGATGGATGGCTGGATGGATTGTTTGCTGGAGGAATGGATGGATTAATGAATGGCTGGACGGATGGCTGGATGGATGGCTGGCTGGAGGGATGGATGAATGGATGTCTGGATGGATGGATGGCCGAATGGATGTCTGGCTGATGGGATGGATGGATGGATGGATGGCTAAATGGATGGCTGGATGGATGGATGGCTGGATGGATGGTTCGCTGGAGGGATGGATGAATGGATAGATGGCTGGATGGATGGCGGGATGTCTGGTTGGCTGGATGGGTGGCTGGCTGGGCGGATGGATTGATGGATGGATGGCTGGATGGATGGCTGGATGTCTGGTTGGCTGGCTGGATGGATGGATGGCTGGTTGGCTGGATGGATGGATGGAAGGCTGGATGGATGGATGGATGGACGGATGGATGGAGGGATGGATGGCTGAATGGATGGCTGGATGGATGGCTGGATGGATGGATGGCTGGATGGATAGATGGCTGGATGGATTGCTGGCTGGAGGGATGGATGGATGGATGGATGCATGGATGAATGGCTGGCTGAATGGATGGATGGATGGCTGGATGGATGGCTGGATGGATGGCTGGATGGATGGATGGACGGATGGATGGATGGCTGGATGGATGGCGGGATGGATGGATGGCTGGATGGATGGATGGCTGGCTGGAGGGATGGATGGATGGATGGCTGGCTGGAGGGATGGATGGATGGATGGCTGGATGGATGGCTGGATAGGTGGATGGCTGGATGGCTGGCTGGCTGGAGAGATGGAGGGATGGAGGGGTGGCTGGATGGATGTCTGGATGGATGGATGGCTGGATGGATGGCTGGCTGGAGGGATGGATGGATGGATGGATGACTGGATGGATGGTTGGATGGAGGGATGGCTGGATGGATGACTGGCTGGAGGGATGAATGGATGGATGGATGGCTGGATGGGTGGCTGTATGGATGGATGGCTGGATGCATGGCTGGCTGGAGGGAAGGATGGATGGATGGATGGCTGGATCGATGGCTGGATGGATGGCTGTCTGGATGGATGGCTGGCTGGAGGGACGGATGGATGGCTGGATGGATGGTTGGATGGATGGATGGCTGGATGGATGGCTGGCAGGAGGGATGGATGGATGGATGGATGGCTGGATGGATGGCTGGATGGATGGATGGCTGGATGGATGGCTGGCTGGAGGCATGGATGAATGTATGTCTGGATGGATGGATGGCCGAATGTATGTCTGGCTGATGGGATGGATGGATGGATGGATGGCTAAATGGATGGCTGGATGGATGGATGGCTGGATGGATGGTTCGCTGGAGGAATGGATGAATGGATAGATGGCTGGATGGATGGCGGGATGGCTGGTTGGCTGGATGGGTGGCTGGCTGGGCGGATGGATAGATGGATGGATGGCTGGATGGATGGATGGCTGGATGGATGGATGAATGGATGGCTGGCCGGCTGGAGGTATGGATGGATGGATGAATGGCTGGATGGATGGCTGGATGGAGAGATGGATGAATGCATGGATGGCTGGATGGATGGCTTGATGGACGGATGGCTGGATTGATGGCTGGCGGGATGGATGAATGGATGGATGGCTGGATGGATGGCTGGATGGATGGATGGCTGGATGAATGGCTTGCTGGAGGGATGGATGGATGGAGGGATAGATGGATGGTTGGCTGGCTGGAGGAATGGATGGATGGCTGGATGGATGGCTGGATGGAGGGATGGCTGGATGGATGGCTGGCTGGAGGGATGGATCGATGGATTATTGGCTGGATGGATGGCTGGATGGAGGGATGGCTGGATGGGTGGCTGGCTGGAGGGATGGATGGATGGCTGGATGGATGGCTGGATGGAGGGATGACTGGCTGGAGTGACGGATGGATGGATGGCTGGATGGATGGCTGTATGGAGGGATGGCTGGATGGAAGGCTGGATGGATGGATGGCTGGATGGATGGATGGATGGACGGATGGATGGAGGGATGGCTGGATGGATATCTGGCTGGAGGGATGGATGGATGGATGGATGGCTGGATGGATGGCTGGATGGAGGAATGGTTGGATGGATGGATTGCTGGAGGGATGGATGGCTGGATGGATGGCTGGATGGATGGCTGGATGGATGGGCGGCTGGATGGGCGATTGGCTGGAGGGATGGATGGATGGATGGCTGGATGGATGGCTGGCTGGAGGGATGGATGGATGGATGGATGGATGGATGGATGGATGGCTGGATGGATGGCTGGATGGATGGATGGCTGGATGGATGGATGGCTGGAGTGATGGATGGGTGGATGGTTCGATGGATGGCTGGTTGAATGGATGGCTGGATGGATGGCTGGCTGGAGGGATTGAAGGATGGATGGATGGCTGGATGGATGGCTGGATGGATGGCTGGATGGACGGATGGATGGATGGATGGCTGGATGGATGGCTGGATGGATGGATGGATGGATGGATGGCTGGCTGGAGGGATAGATGGATGGATGGCTGGCTGGAGGGATGGATGGATGGATGGCTGGCTGGATGGCTGGATAGATGGATGGCTGGATGGCTGGCTGGCTGGAGAGATGGATGGATGGATGGGTGGCTGGGTGGATGGCTGGATGGATGGATGTCCGGATGGTTGGCTGGCTGGAGGGATGGATGGATGGCTGGATGGACGGCTCGATGGAGGGATGGCTGGCTGGATGGCTGGCTGGAGGGATGGATGGATGGATGGATGGCTGGATGGATGGCTGGATGGAGGGATGGCTGGATGGATGGCTGGCTGGAGGGATGGATGGATGGATGAATGGCCGAATGGATGGCTGGATGGAAGGCTGGCTGGAGGGATGGAAGGATGGATGGAAGGCTGGATGGACGGCTGGATGGATGGCTGGATGTCTGGATGGCTGGCTGGAAGGATGGATGGATGGTTGGCTGGATGGATGGATGGAAGGCTGGATGGATGGATGGATGGACGGATGGATGGAGGGATGGATGGATGGATGGATGGCTGGAGGGATGGCTGGATGGATGGATGGCTGGATGGACGAATGGCTGGGATGGATGGCTGGCTGGAGGGATGGATGGATGGATGGATGCATGGATGAATGGCTGGCTGGATGGATGGATGGATGGCTGGATGGATGGCTGGATGGATGGCTGGATGGATGGATGGACGGAAGGATGGATGGTTGGATGGATGGCGGGATGGATGGATGGCTGGATGGATGGCTGGCTGGAGGGATGGATGGATGGATGGCTGGCTGGAGGGATGGATGGATGGATGGCTGGATGGATGGCTGGATAAATGGATGGCTGGATGGCTGGCTGGCTGGAGAGATGGATGGATGGATGGGTGGCTGAATGGATGGCTGGATGGATGGATGTCCGGATGGATGGCTGGCTGGAGGGATAGATGGTTGGATGGATGGCTGGATGGATGTCTGGATGGATGGATGGCTGGATGGATGGCTGGCTGGAGGGATGGATGGATGGATGGATGGCTGGATGGATGGCTGGCTGGAGGGATGGATGGATGGTTGGATGGCTGGATGGATGGCTGGATGGATGGCTGGATGGATTGCTGGCTGGAGGAATGGATGGATTAATGAATGGCTGGACGGATGGCTGGATGGATGGAAGGCTGGATGGATGGCTGGCTGGAGGGATGGATGGATGGCTGGCTGAATGGATGGCTAGATCGATGGATGGCTGGATGGATGGCTTGCTGGAGGAATGGAGTCATGGATGGATGGCCGGATGGAAGGCTGGATGGAAGGATGGCTGGATGCGTGGCTGGCTGGAGGGATGGCTGGATGGATGGCTGGCTGGAGGGATGGATGGATGGATGGATGGCTGGATGGATGGCTGGCTGGAGGGATGGATGGATGGATGGATAGCTGGATGGATGGCTGGATGGATGGCTGGATGGATTGCTGGCTGGAGGAATGGACGGATTAATGAATGGCTGGACGGATGGCTGGATGGATGGAAGGCTGGATGGATGGCTGGCTGGAGGGATGGATGGATGGCTGGCTGAATGGATGGCTAGATCGATGGATGGCTGGATGGATGGCTGGCTGGAGGAATGGAGTCATGGATGGATGGCTGGATGGACGGCTGGATGGAAGGATGGCTGGACGCATGGCTGGCTGGAGGGATGGATTGATGGATGGTTGTCTGGATGGCTGGCTGGATGGATGGATGGCTCGATGGATGGCTGGCTGGAAGGATGGATGGATGGATGGATGGATAGCTGGATGGATGGCTGGATGGAGGGATGGCTGGATGGTTGGCTGGCTGGAGGGATCGATGGATGGCTGGATGGATGGCTGGATGGAGGGATGGCTGGATGGATGGCTGGCTGGAGGGATGGATGGATGGATTATTGGCTGGATGGATGTCTGGATGGAGGGATGGCTGGATGGGTGGCTGGCTGGAGTGATGGATGGATGGCTGGATGGATGGCTGGATGGAGGGATGACTGGCTGGAGTGACGGATGGATGGATGGCTGAATGGATGGCTGTATGGAGGGATAGCTGGATGGAAGGATGGCTGGATGGATAAATGGCTGGATGGATGGATGGATGGATGGATGGATGGAGGGATGGCTGGATGGATGGCTGGCTGGAGTGATGGATGGATGGATGGATGGCTGGATGGATGGCTGGATGGAGGAATGGTTGGATGGATGGACTGCTGGAGGGATGGATGGCTGGATGGATGGCTGGATGGATGGACGGCTGGATGGGCGATTGGCTGGAGGGATGGATGGATGGATGGCTGGATGGATGGCTGGCTGGAGGGATGGATTGATGGATGGATGGATGGCTGAATGGATGGCTGGATGGATGGATGGCTGGATGGATGGATGGCTGGAGTGATGGATGGGGTGGATGGTTCGATGGATGGCTGGTTGGATGGATGGCTGGATGGATGGATGGCTGGCTGGAGGGATTGAAGAATGGATGGATGGCTGGATGGATGGCTGGATGTATGGCTGGATGGACGGATGGACGGATGGATGGACGGATGGCTGGATGGATGGCTGGATGGATGGATGGATGGCTGGATGGATGGCTGGATGGATGGCTGGATGGATGGATGGCTGGATGGATGGCTGGCTGAAGGGATAGATGGATGGATGGCTGGCTGGAGGGATGGCTGGATGGATGGCTGGATGGATGGCTGGATAGATGGATGGCTGGATGGCTGGCTGGCTTGAGAGATGGATGGATGGATGGGTGGCTGGGTGGATGGCTGGATGGATGGATGTCCGGATGGTTGGCTGGCTGGAGGGATGGATGGATGGCTGGATGGATGTCTGGATGGATGGATGGCTGGATGGATGGCTGGCTGGAGGGATGGATGAATGGATGGATGGCTGGATGGATGGCTGGATGGATGGATGGCTGGATGGATGGCTGGATGGAGGGATGAATGGATGGATGGCTGGATGGATGGCTGGATGGATGGCTGGATGGATTGTTTGCTGGAGGAATGGATGGATTAATGAATGGCTGGACGGATGGCTGGATGGATGGAAGGCTGGATGGATGGCTGGCTGGAGCGATGGATGGATGGATGGCTGAATGGATGGCTAGATCGAAGGATGGTTGGATGGATGGCTGGCTGGAGGAATGGAGTCATGGATGGATGGCCGGATGGACGGATGGATGGAAGGATGGCTGGATGCATGGCTGGCTGGAGGGATGGATTGATGGATGGATCGCTGGATGGCTGGCTGGATGGATGGATGGCTCGATGGATGGCTGGCTGGAGGGATGGATGGATGGATGGCTGGATGGATGGCTGGATGGATGGATGGCTGGATGGATGGCTGGCTGGAGGGATGGATGGATGGATGGATGGCTGGATGGATGGCTGGATGGATGGATGGCTGGATGGATGGCTGGCTGGAGGGTTGAATGGATGGATGGGTGGATGGATGGGTGGATGGATGGCTGGATGGATTGTTTGCTGGAGGAATGGATGGATTAATGAATGGCTGGACGGATGGCTGGATGGATGGCTGGCTGGAGGGATGGATGAATGGATGTCTGGATGGATGGATGGCCGAATGGATGTCTGGCTGATGGGATGGATGGATGGATGGATGGCTAAATGGATGGCTGGATGGATGGATGGCTGGATGGATGGTTCGCTGGAGGGATGGATGAATGGATAGATGGCTGGATGGATGGCGGGATGTCTGGTTGGCTGGATGGGTGGCTGGCTGGGCGGATGGATTGATGGATGGATGGCTGGATGGATGGCTGGATGGATGGATGAATGGATGGCTGGCCGGCTGGAGGTATGGATGGATGGATGAATGGCTGGATGGATGGCTGGATGGAGAGATGGATGAATGCATGGATGGCTGGATGGGTGGCTGGATGGACGGATGGCTGGATTGATGGCTGGCTGGAGGGATGAATGGATGGATGGCTGGATGGATGGCTGGATGGATGGATGGCTGGATGAATGGCTTGCTGGAGGGATGGATGGATGGATGTATGGCTGGATGGATGGCTGGATGGATGGATGGCTGGATGATTGGCTGGCTGGAATGATGGATGGTTGGATGGATGGCTGGATGGATGGCTGGATGGATGGATGGCTGGATGGATGGCTGGATGGATGGATGGATGGATAGCTGGATGGATGGATGGCCGGATGGATGGATGGCTGGATGGCTGGAAGGCTGGATGGATGGATTGCTGGATGGATGGCTGGATGGATGGATGGATGGATGGATGGCTGGATGGATGGCTGGATGGAGGGATGGCTGGATGGAAGGCTGGATGGAGTGACGGATGGATGGATGGCTTGATGGATGGCTATATGGAGGGATGGCTGGATGGAAGGCTGGCCGGATGGATGGATGGCTTGATGGATGGATGGATGGACGGATGGATGGCTGAATGGATGGCTGGCTGGAGGGATGGATGGATGGATGGATGGCTGGATGGATGGCTGGATGAAGGAATGGCTGGATGGATGGATTGCTGGAGGGATGGATGGCTGGATGGATGGCTGGATGGATGGCTGGATGGATGGATGGTTGGATGGGCGAATGGCTGGATGGATGGATGGATGGATGGCTGGATGGATGGCTGGCTGGAGGGATGGATGGATGGTTGGATGGATGGCTGGATGGATGGCTGGATGGATGGATGGCTGGATGGATGGATGGCTGGAGTGATGGATGGGTGGATGGTTCGATGGATGGATGGTTGGATGGATGGCTGGATGGATGGCTGGCTGGAGGGATGGAAGGATGGGTGGAAGGCTGGATGTACGGCTGGATGGATAGCTGGATGTCTAGATGGCTGGCTGGATGGATGGATGGCTGGTTGTCTGGATGGATGGATGGAAGGCTGGATGGATGGATGGATGGACGGATGGATGGAGGGATGGATGTATGGATGGATGGCTGGATGGATGGCTGGATGGATGGATGGCTGGATGGATGGATGGCTGGATGGATGGCTGGCTGGTGGGATGGATGGATGGATGGATGGATGGATGAATGGCTGGCTGGATGGATGGATGGATGGCTGGATGGCTGGCTGGATGGATGGCTGGATGGATGGATGGACGGATGGATGGATGGCTGGATGGATGGCGGGATGGATGGATGGCTGGATGGATGGCTGGCTGGAGGGATGGATGGATGGATGGCTGGCTGGAGGGATGGATGGATGGATGGCTGGATGGATGGCTGGATAGATGGATGGCTGGATGGCTGGCTGGCTGGAGAGATGGATGGATGGATGGGTGGCTGAATGGATGGCTGGATGGATGGATGTCCGGATGGATGGCTGGCTGAAGGGATAGATGGTTGGATGGATGGCTGGATGGATGTCTGGATGGATGGATGGCTGGATGGATGGCTGGCTGGATGGATGGATGGACAGATGGATGGCTGGATGGATGGCTGGCTGGAGGGATGGATGGATGGATGGATAGCTGGATGGATGGCTGGATGGATGGCTGGATGGATTGCTGGCTGGAGGAATGAATGGCTGGACGGATGGCTGGATGGATGGAAGGGTGGATGGATGGCTGGCTGGAGGGATGGATGGATGGCTGGCTGAATGGATGGCTAGATCGATGGATGGCTGGATGGATGGCTGGCTGGAGGAATGGAGTCATGGATGGATGGCCGGATGGACGGCTGGATGGAAGGATGGCTGGACGCATGGCTGGCCGGAGGGATGGATTGATGGATGGTTGTCTAGATGGCTGGCTGGATGGATGGATGGCTCGATGGATGGCTGGCTGGAGGGATGGATGGATGGATGGATGGATGGCTGGATGGATGGCTGGATGGAGGGATGGCTGGATGGTTGGCTGGCTGGAGGGATCGATGGATGGCTGGATGGATGGCTGGATGGAGGGATGGCTGGATGGATGGCTGGCTGGAGGGATGGATGGATGGATTATTGGCTGGATGGATGGCTGGGTGGAGGGATGGCTGGATGGTTGGCTGGCTGGAGGGATCGATGGATGGCTGGATGGATGGCTGGATGGAGGGATGGCTGGATGTATGGCTGGCTGGAGGGATGGATGGATGGATTATTGGCTGGATGGATGGCTGGATGGAGGGATGGCTGGATGGGTGGCTGGCTGGAGGGATGGATGGATGGCTGGATGGATGGCTGGATGGATGGATGGCTGGATGGATGGCTGGCTGGCTGGATGGATGGATGGATGGATGGCTGGATGGAGTGATGGCTGGATGGTTGGCTGGCTGGCTGGATGGATGGATGGATGGATGGCTGGAAGGATGGCTGGATGGAGGGATGACTGGATGGATGGCTGGCTGGAGGGATGGATGGATCCATCCATCCAGCCATCCGTCCAGCCAGCCATCCAGCCATCCATCCATCCATCCAGCCAGCCATTCATCCATGCATCCATCCATCCATCCATCCCTCCAGCCAGCCATCCATCCAGCTTTCCATCCATCCAGCCATCCATCCATCCAGCCATCCATCCAGCCATCCATCCATCCATCCATCCCTCCATCCATCCGTCCATCCATCCATCCATCCAGCCTTCCATCCATCCATCCAGCCAACCAGCCATCCATCCATCCCTCTAGCCAGCCATCCATCCAGCCATTCCTCCATCCAGTCATCTATCCAGCCATCCATCCATCCATCCATCTCTCCAGCCAGCCATACATCCAGCCATCCATCCATTCAGCTATTCATCCAGCCATCCATCCATCCATCCATCCATCCCTCCAGCCAGCCATACAGCCTTTAAGCCATCCATCCATCCAGCCATCCATCCAGCCATCCATCCATCCCTCCAGCCAGCCATCCATCCAGCAATCCCTCCATCCAGCCATCCTTCCAGCCATCCATCCATCCATCCATCCAGCCAGCCAGCCAACCATCCAGCCATCACTCCATCCAGCCATCCATCCATCCATCCATCCATCCAGCCAGCCATCCATCCAGCCATCCATCCATCCAGCCATCCATCCAGCCATCCAACAATCCATCCCTCCAGCCAGCCATTCATCCAGCAATCCATCCAAACCATCCGTCCATCCAGCCATCCATCCATCCATGCATCCCTCCAGCCAGCCAGCCAGCCAGCCATCCATTCATCCAGCCATCGATCCAGCCATCCATCCATCCATCCATTCCTCCAGCCAGCCATCCATCCAGCCATCCATCCATCCAGCCATCCATCCAGCCATCCATCCATCCCTCCAGCCAGCCATCCATCCAGCAATCCATCCGTCCAGCCATCCATCCAGCCATCCATCCATTCTTCAAGCCAGCCATCCATCCAGCCATCCATCCATCCAGCCAGCCAGTCATCCATCCAGCCATTCATCCATCCCGCCATCGATCCAGCCATCCATCCATCCATCCCTCCAGCCTATCGTCCATCCAGCCATCCATCCATCAAGCAATCCATCCAGCCATCCATCCATCCCTCCAGCCTGCCATCCATCAAGCCATTCCTCCATCCAGCCATCCATCCAGCCATCCATCCATCCATCCATCCCTCCAGCCAGCCATCCATCCAGCCATCCCTCCATCCATCCGTCCATCCATCCATCCATTCAGCCATCCATCCATCCAGCCAGCCTTCCATCCAGCCATCCCTCAATACAGCCATCCATCCAGCCATGCATCCATCCGTCACTCCAGCCAGCCATCCATCCAGCCATCCCTCCATCCAGCCATCCATCCAGCCATCCAACAATTCATCCATCTCTCCAGCCAGCCATACATCCAGCCATCCATCCAACCAGCCATCCATCCCGCCATCCATCCATCCAACCCTCCAGCCAGCCAGTCATTAAGCCATCCATTCATCCATCCATCCATCCAGCCATCCATCCAGCCATCCCTCCATCCAGCCATCCATCCAGCCATCCATCCATCCCTCCAGCCAGCCAAATATCCAGCTATCCCTCCATCCAGCCATCCATCCATCCATCCATCCCACCAGCCAGCCATCCATCCAGCCATGCATCCAGCTATCCATCTAGCCATCCATCCATCAATCCATCCCTCCAGCCAGCCATCCATCCAGACATCCATCCATCCTGTCGTCCATCCAGCCATCCATCCATCCATTCATCCCTTCAGCCTGCCATCCATCCAGCCATCCATCCATCCAGCCATCCATCCCGCCATCCATCCATCAATCCATCCCTCCAGCCAGCCATCCATCCAGGCATCCATCCATCCAGTCATCCATCCAGCCATCCATCCATCCACCCATCCCTCCTGCCAGCCATCCATCCAGCCATTCATCCATCCAGCCATCCATCCAGCCATCCATCCATCCATCCATCCATCCCTCCAGCCAGCCATCCATCCAGGCATCCATCCAGCCATCCATCCAGCCATCCATCCAGCCATCCATTCATCCATCCATCCCTCCAGCCAGTCATCCATCCATCCATCCATCCACCCATCCCTCCAGCCAGCCATTCATCCAGCCATCCATCCATTCAGCCATCCATTCATCCATCCATCCATCCATCCATCCCTCCAGCCAGCCATCCATCCAGCCATCCATCCATTCAGCCATCCATCCAGCCATCCATCCATCCATCCCTCCAGCCAGCCATCCATCCAGCCATTCCTCTATCCAGCCATCCTTCCAGCCATCCATCCATCCATCCATCCCTCCAGCCAGCCATACATCCATCCCTCCATCCATCCAGCCGTCCATCCAGCCATCCATCCATCCATCCCTCCAGCCAGCCATCCATCCAGCCATCCATCCATCCATCCAGCCATCCATTCGGCCATCCATCCATCCATCCATCCCTCCAGCCAGCCATCCATCCAGCCATCCATCCATCCTTCCATCCATCCAGCCATCCATCCATCCCTCCAGCTATCCCTCCATCCAGCCATCCCTCCATCCAGCCGTCCATCCATCCATCCATCCAGCCATCCATCCAGCTATCCATCCAGCCATCCATCCATCAATCCATCCCTCCAGCCAGCCATCCATCCAGCCATCCATCCATCCAGCCGTCCATCCAGCCATCCATCCATCCATTCATCCCTTCAGCCTGTCATCCATCCAGCCATCCATCCATCCAGCCATCCATCCAGCCATCCATCCATCAATCAATCCATCCATCCAGCCATCCATCCAGCCATCCATCCATGCTGCCATCCATCCAGCCATCCATTCAGCCATCCCTCCAGCCAGCCAACCATTCGGCCATCCATCCATCCAGCCATCCATTCATCCATCGCTCCAGCCAGCCATCCATCCAGCCAACCATTCAGCAATCCATCCATCCATCCCTCCTGCCAGCCATCCATCCAGCCATCCATCCATCCAGCCATCCATCCAGCCATCCATCCACCCATCCATCCCTCCAGCCAGCCATCCATCCAGGCATCCTTCCATCCAGCCATCCATCCAGCCATCCATCCATCCATCCCTCCAGCCAGCCATCCATCCAGCCATCCATCCAGCCATCGATCCATCCATCCATCCCTCCAGCCAGATATCATTCCAGCCATCCATCCATCCAGCCATCCATTCAGCCACCCATCCAGCCATCCATCCATCCAGCCATCCATCCAGCCATCCATCGATCCATCCATCCATTCCTTCAGCCAGCCATCCATCCAGCCATCCATCCATCCAGCCATCCATCCAGCCATCCATCCATCCATCCATCCCTCCAGCGAGCCATCCATCCAGCCATCCATCCGTCCAGCCATCCATCCAGCCATCCATCCATCCATCCATCCCTCCAGCCAGCCAATCATCCAGCCATCCATCCATCCAGCCATCCATCCAGCCATCCATCCAACCTTCCAGCCAGCCATCCATCCAGCCGTCCATCCATCCAGCCATCCATCCAGCCATCCATCCATCCATCCACCCTTCTAGCCAGCCATCCATCCATCCATTCCTCCATCCAGCCATCCATCCAGCCATCCATCCATCCATCCATCTCTCCAGCCAGCCATACATCCAGCCATCCATCCATTCAGCCATTCATCCAGCCATCCATCCATCCATCCATCCCTCCAGCCAGCCAGCCATTAAGCCATCCATCCATTCAGCCATCCATCCAGCCATCCATTCATCCCTCCAGCCAGCCATCCAGCCAGCCATCCCTCCATCCAGCCATCCATCCAGCCATCCATCCATCCATCCATCCATCCAGCCAGCCAACCATCCAGCCATCCCCCCATACAGCCATCCATCCATCCATCCATCCCTCCAGCCATTCATCCACCCTGCCATCTATCTATCCAGCCATCCATCCAGCCATCCATCCATCAATCCATCCCTCCAGCCAGCCATCCATCAAGCCATCCATCCAAACCAGCCGTCCATCCAGCCATCCATCCATCCATGCATCCCTCCAGCCAGCCATCCATCCAGTCATCCATCCATCCATCCATCACTCCAGCCAGCCAACCATCCATCCATTCCTTCAGCCAGCCATCCATCCAGCCATCCATCCATCCAGCCAACCATCCAGCCATCCATCCATCCATCCATCCCTCCAGCCAGCCATCCATCCAGCCATCCATCCGTCCAGCCATCCATCCAGCCATCCATCCATACATCCATCCCTCCAACCAGCCATCCATCCAGCCATCCATCCTTCCAGCCATCCATCCAGCCATTCATCCATCCATCCATCCCTCCAGCCAGCCATCCATCCAGCCAGCCATCCAGCCATCCATCCATCAATCCATCCCTCCAGCCAGCCATGCATCCAGCCATCCTTCCATTAAGCCATCCATCCAGACATCCATCCAAGACTCCATCCCTCCAGCCAGCCATCCATCCATCCATCGATCTAGCCATCCATTCAGCCATCCATCCATCCATCCATCCCTGCAGCCAGCCATCCATCCAGCCTTCCATCCATCCAGCCATCCGTCAAGCCATCCATTAATCCATCCATTCCTCCAGCCAGCAATCCATCCAGCCATCCATCCAGCCATCCATCCAGTCATCCATCCATCCATTCCTCCAGCCAGCAATCCATCCAGCCATCCATCCAGCCATCCATCCAGTCATCCATCCATCACTTCATCCAGCCATCCATCCAGCCATCCATCCATCCAGCCATCCATCCATCCAGCCAACCATCCAGCCATCCATCCATCCATCCATCCCTCCAGCCAGCCATCCATCCAGCCATCCATCCGTCCAGCCATCCATCCAGCCATCCATCCATACATCCATCCCTCCAACCAGCCATCCATCCAGCCATCCATCCTTCCAGCCATCCATCCAGCCATTCATCCATCCATCCATCCCTCCAGCCAGCCATCCATCCAGCCAGCCATCCAGCCATTCATCCATCCATCCATCCCTCCAGCCAGCCATCCATCCATCCATCGATCTAGCCATCCATTCAGCCATCCATCCATCCATCCATCCCTGCAGCCAGCCATCCATCCAGCCTTCCATCCATCCAGCCATCCGTCAAGCCATCCATTAATCCATCCATTCCTCCAGCCAGCAATCCATCCAGCCATCCATCCAGCCATCCATCCAGTCATCCATCCATCACTTCATCCAGCCATCCATCCAGCCATCCATCCATCCAGCCATCCATCGAGCCATCCATCCATCCATCCATCCCTCCAGCCAGCCATCCATCCAGCCATCCATCCATCCAGCCACCCATCCATCCATCCATCCATCCATCCCTCCAGCCAGCCATCCATCCGGACATCCATCCATACAGCCATCCATCCAGCCACCCATCCATCCAGCCATCCATCCATTCTTCAAGCCAGCCATCCATCCAGCCATCCATCCATCCAGCCAGCCAGTCATCCATCCAGCCATTCATCCATCCCGCCATCGATCCAGCCATCCATCCATCCATCCCTCCAGCCTATCGTCCATCCAGCCATCCATCCATCAAGCAATCCATCCAGCCATCCATCCATCCCTCCAGCCTGCCATCCATCAAGCCATTCCTCCATCCAGCCATCCATCCAGCCATCCATCCATCCATCCATCCCTCCAGCCAGCCATCCATCCAGCCATCCCTCCATCCATCCGTCCATCCATCCATCCATTCAGCCATCCATCCATCCAGCCAGCCTTCCATCCAGCCATCCCTCAATACAGCCATCCATCCAGCCATGCATCCATCCGTCACTCCAGCCAGCCATCCATCCAGCCATCCCTCCATCCAGCCATCCATCCAGCCATCCAACAATTCATCCATCTCTCCAGCCAGCCATACATCCAGCCATCCATCCAACCAGCCATCCATCCCGCCATCCATCCATCCAACCCTCCAGCCAGCCAGTCATTAAGCCATCCATTCATCCATCCATCCATCCAGCCATCCATCCAGCCATCCCTCCATCCAGCCATCCATCCAGCCATCCATCCATCCCTCCAGCCAGCCAAATATCCAGCCATCCCTCCATCCAGCCATCCATCCATCCATCCATCCCACCAGCCAGCCATCCATCCAGCCATCCATCCAGCTATCCATCTAGCCATCCATCCATCAATCCATCCCTCCAGCCAGCCATCCATCCAGACATCCATCCATCCTGTCGTCCATCCAGCCATCCATCCATCCATTCATCCCTTCAGCCTGCCATCCATCCAGCCATCCATCCATCCAGCCATCCATCCCGCCATCCATCCATCAATCCATCCCTCCAGCCAGCCATCCATCCAGGCATCCATCCATCCAGTCATCCATCCAGCCATCCATCCATCCACCCATCCCTCCTGCCAGCCATCCATCCAGCCATTCATCCATCCAGCCATCCATCCAGCCATCCATCCATCCATCCATCCATCCCTCCAGCCAGCCATCCATCCAGGCATCCATCCAGCCATCCATCCAGCCATCCATCCAGCCATCCATTCATCCATCCATCCCTCCAGCCAGTCATCCATCCATCCATCCATCCACCCATCCCTCCAGCCAGCCATTCATCCAGCCATCCATCCATTCAGCCATCCATTCATCCATCCATCCATCCATCCATCCCTCCAGCCAGCCATCCATCCAGCCATCCATCCATTCAGCCATCCATCCAGCCATCCATCCATCCATCCCTCCAGCCAGCCATCCATCCAGCCATTCCTCTATCCAGCCATCCTTCCAGCCATCCATCCATCCATCCATCCCTCCAGCCAGCCATACATCCATCCCTCCATCCATCCAGCCGTCCATCCAGCCATCCATCCATCCATCCCTCCAGCCAGCCATCCATCCAGCCATCCATCCATCCATCCAGCCATCCATTCGGCCATCCATCCATCCATCCATCCCTCCAGCCAGCCATCCATCCAGCCATCCATCCATCCTTCCATCCATCCAGCCATCCATCCATCCCTCCAGCTATCCCTCCATCCAGCCATCCCTCCATCCAGCCGTCCATCCATCCATCCATCCAGCCATCCATCCAGCTATCCATCCAGCCATCCATCCATCAATCCATCCCTCCAGCCAGCCATCCATCCAGCCATCCATCCATCCAGCCGTCCATCCAGCCATCCATCCATCCATTCATCCCTTCAGCCTGTCATCCATCCAGCCATCCATCCATCCAGCCATCCATCCAGCCATCCATCCATCAATCAATCCATCCATCCAGCCATCCATCCAGCCATCCATCCATGCTGCCATCCATCCAGCCATCCATTCAGCCATCCCTCCAGCCAGCCAACCATTCGGCCATCCATCCATCCAGCCATCCATTCATCCATCGCTCCAGCCAGCCATCCATCCAGCCAACCATTCAGCAATCCATCCATCCATCCCTCCTGCCAGCCATCCATCCAGCCATCCATCCAGCCATCCATCCAGCCATCCATCCATCCACCCATCCATCCCTCCAGCCAGCCATCCATCCAGGCATCCTTCCATCCAGCCATCCATCCAGCCATCCATCCATCCATCCCTCCAGCCAGCCATCCATCCAGCCATCCATCCAGCCATCGATCCATCCATCCATCCCTCCAGCCAGATATCATTCCAGCCATCCATCCATCCAGCCATCCATTCAGCCACCCATCCAGCCATCCATCCATCCAGCCATCCATCCAGCCATCCATCGATCCATCCATCCATTCCTTCAGCCAGCCATCCATCCAGCCATCCATCCATCCAGCCATCCATCCAGCCATCCATCCATCCATCCATCCCTCCAGCGAGCCATCCATCCAGCCATCCATCCGTCCAGCCATCCATCCAGCCATCCATCCATCCATCCATCCCTCCAGCCAGCCAATCATCCAGCCATCCATCCATCCAGCCATCCATCCAGCCATCCATCCAACCTTCCAGCCAGCCATCCATCCAGCCGTCCATCCATCCAGCCATCCATCCAGCCATCCATCCATCCATCCACCCTTCTAGCCAGCCATCCATCCATCCATTCCTCCATCCAGCCATCCATCCAGCCATCCATCCATCCATCCATCTCTCCAGCCAGCCATACATCCAGCCATCCATCCATTCAGCCATTCATCCAGCCATCCATCCATCCATCCATCCCTCCAGCCAGCCAGCCATTAAGCCATCCATCCATTCAGCCATCCATCCAGCCATCCATTCATCCCTCCAGCCAGCCATCCAGCCAGCCATCCCTCCATCCAGCCATCCATCCAGCCATCCATCCATCCATCCATCCATCCAGCCAGCCAACCATCCAGCCATCCCCCCATACAGCCATCCATCCATCCATCCATCCCTCCAGCCATTCATCCACCCTGCCATCTATCTATCCAGCCATCCATCCAGCCATCCATCCATCAATCCATCCCTCCAGCCAGCCATCCATCAAGCCATCCATCCAAACCAGCCGTCCATCCAGCCATCCATCCATCCATGCATCCCTCCAGCCAGCCATCCATCCAGTCATCCATCCATCCATCCATCACTCCAGCCAGCCAACCATCCATCCATTCCTTCAGCCAGCCATCCATCCAGCCATCCATCCATCCAGCCAACCATCCAGCCATCCATCCATCCATCCATCCCTCCAGCCAGCCATCCATCCAGCCATCCATCCGTCCAGCCATCCATCCAGCCATCCATCCATACATCCATCCCTCCAACCAGCCATCCATCCAGCCATCCATCCTTCCAGCCATCCATCCAGCCATTCATCCATCCATCCATCCCTCCAGCCAGCCATCCATCCAGCCAGCCATCCAGCCATCCATCCATCAATCCATCCCTCCAGCCAGCCATGCATCCAGCCATCCTTCCATTAAGCCATCCATCCAGACATCCATCCAAGACTCCATCCCTCCAGCCAGCCATCCATCCATCCATCGATCTAGCCATCCATTCAGCCATCCATCCATCCATCCATCCCTGCAGCCAGCCATCCATCCAGCCTTCCATCCATCCAGCCATCCGTCAAGCCATCCATTAATCCATCCATTCCTCCAGCCAGCAATCCATCCAGCCATCCATCCAGCCATCCATCCAGTCATCCATCCATCACTTCATCCAGCCATCCATCCAGCCATCCATCCATCCAGCCATCCATCGAGCCATCCATCCATCCATCCATCCCTCCAGCCAGCCATCCATCCAGCCATCCATCCATCCAGCCACCCATCCATCCATCCATCCATCCATCCCTCCAGCCAGCCATCCATCCGGACATCCATCCATACAGCCATCCATCCAGCCACCCATCCATCCATCCATCCCTCCAGCCACCCATCCATCCAGCCATCCATCTATCCAGCGTTCAAACCGCCAACCATTCATCCATCCCTCCAGTCAGCCATCCAACCATCCATCACTCCAGCCAGCCATCCATCCAGCCATCCATCCATCCAGCAATCCATCCAGCCATCCATCCATCAATCCATCCATCCAGCCATCCATCCAGCCATCCATTCAGCCATCCATTCAGCCATCCATTCATCCATCCATCCAGCCATCCATCAATCCATCCATCCATCCAGCCATTCTACCAGCCACCCATCCATCCATCCAGCCAACGAGCCATCCATCCATCCATCCATCCAGCCAGCCATCCAGACATCTAGCCAACCATCCAGCCATCCATCCAGCCATCCACCATCCTTCCATCCCTCCAGCCAGCCATCCATCCAGCCATCCATCCAACCAGCCATCCATCCAACCATCCACCCATCCATCACTCCAGCCAGCCATCCATCCAGCCATCCATCCAGCCAGCCATCCATCCAGCCACCCATCCATCCATCCATCCAGCCAATCGTCCATCCAGCCATCCATCCATCCATCCATCCCTCCAGCCAATCGTCCATCCATCCAGCAATCCATCCAGCCATCCATCCATCAATGGGATCTACCCCATTTATGGGATCTACCCCAGAATACTGAAGGAGGCTGGAGAGGAAATTGCTGAGGCCTTGAAAGAAATCTTTGGATCCTCGCTGTCTTCAGGGTATGTCCCGGAGGACTGGAGAATAGCCAATGTTGTTCCTCTGTTTAAGAAGGGTAGCAAGGATAATCCCGGGAACTACAGGCCGGTGAGCCTGACTTCAGTGGTAGGGAAATTACTGGTGAGAATTCTTCGAGACAGGATCTACTCCCATTTGGAAGCAAATGGACGTATTAGTGAGAGGCAGCACGGTTTTGTGAAGGGAAGGTCGTGTCTCACTAACTTGATAGAGTTTTTCGAGGAGGTCACTAAGATGATTGATGCAGGTAGGGCAGTAGATGTTGTCTATATGGACTTCAGTAAGGCCTTTGACAAGGTCCCTCATGGTAGACTAGTACAAAAGGTGAAGCCACACGGGATCAGGGGTGAACTGGCAAGGTGGATACAGAACTGGCTACGCCATAGAAGGCAGAGGGTAGCAATGGAGGGATGCTTTTCTCATTGAAGGGCTGTGACCAGTGGTGTTCCACAGGGATCAGTGCTGGGACCTTTGCTCTTTGTAGTATATATAAATGATTTGGAGGAAAATGTAACTGGTCTGATTAGTAAGTTTGCAGACGACACAAAGGTTGGTGGAATTGCGGATAGCGATGAGGACTGTCTGAGGATACAGCAGGATTTAGATTGTCTGGAGACTTGGGCGGAGAGATGGCAGATGGAGTTTAATCCGGACAAATGTGTGGTAATGCATTTTGGAAGGGCTAATGCAGGTAGGGAATATACAGTGAATGGTAGAACCCTCAAGAGTATTGAAAGTCAAAGAGATCTAGGAGTACAGGTCCACAGGTCATTGAAAGGGGCAACACAGGTGGAGAAGGTAGTCAAGAAGGCACACGGCATGCTTGCCTTCATTGGCCGGGGCATTGAGTATAAGAATTGGCAAGTCATGTTGCAGCTGTATAGAACCTTAGTTAGGCCACACTTGGAGTATAGTGTTCAATTCTGGTCGCCACACTACCAGAAGGATGTGGAGGCTTTAGAGAGGGTGCAGAAGAGATTTACCAGAATGTTGCCTGGTATGGAGGACACCCATCCAGCCATCCATCCATCCAGCCATCCCTCCAGACAGCCATCCATCCAGCCATCCATCCATCCAGCCATCCATCCAGACATCCATCCATCCATCCCTCCAGCCAGCTATCCACCCAGCCATCCATCCATCCAGTCATCCATTCAGCCATCCATCCAGCAATCAATCCATCCAGCCATGCATCCAGCCATCCATCCATCCATTCCTACAGCCATCCATCGATCTAGCCATCCATTCAGCCATCCATTCATCCATCCATCCCTCCATCCATCCATCCCTCCAGCCAGCCATCCATCCAGCCATCCATTCGTCCAACCATCCATCCAGCCATCCATCCATCCATCCATCCCTCCAGCAAGCCATCCATCCAGCCATCCATCCTTCCAGCCATCCATCCTGCCATCCATCCATCCATCCATCGCTCCAGCCAGCCATCCATCCAGCCAGCCATCCAGCCATCCATCATTCAATCCATCCCTCCAGCCAGCCATGCATCCATTCATCCTTCCATCCAGCCATCCATCCAGCCATCCATCCATGACTCCATCCCTCCAGCCAGCCATCCATCTAGCCATCCATCGATCTAGCCATCCATTCAGCCATCCATCCATCCATCCCTCCAGCCAGCCATCCATCCAGCCTTCCATCCATCCAGCCATCCGTCCAGCCATCCATTAATCCATCCATTCCTCCAGCCAGCAATCCATCCAGCCATCCATCCAGCCATCCATCCAGCCACCCATCCATCCAACCATCCCTCCAGCAAGCCATCCATCCAGACATCCATCCATCCAACCATCCATCCAGCCATCCATCCATCCATCCATTCCTCCAGCCAGCCATCCATCCAGCCATCCATCCATCCAGCCATCCCTCCAGACAGCCATCCATCCGGAAATCCATCCATCCAGCCATCCATCCAGCCACCCATCCATCCATCCATCCCTCCAGCCAGCCATCCATCCAGCCATCCATCTATCCAGCCATCCATCCAGCCATCCATCCATCCATCCCTCCAGCCAGCCTTCCATCCATCCCTCCAGCCAGCAATCCATCCAGCCAGCCAGCCATCCATCCATCCATCCATCCATCCATCCATCCATCCATCCATCCATCCATCCATCCATCCAGCCATCCATCCAGCCATCCATCCAGCCACCCATCCATCCAACCATCCCTCCAGCAAGCCATCCATCCAGACATCCATCCATCCAACCATCCATCCAGCCATCCATCCATCCATCCATTCCTCCAGCCAGCCATCCATCCAGCCATCCATCCATCCAGCCATCCCTCCAGACAGCAATCCATCCGGAAATCCATCCATCCAGCCATCCATCCAGCCACCCATCCATCCATCCATCCCTCCAGCCAGCCATCCATCCAGCCATCCATCTATCCAGCCATCCATCCAGCCATCCATCCATCCATCCCTCCAGCCAGCCTTCCATCCATCCCTCCAGCCAGCCAGCCATCCATCCATCCATCCATCCATCCATCCATCCATCCAGCCATCCATCCAGCCATCCATCCAGCCATCCATCCATCCATCCGTCCAGCCATCCATCCATCCATCCATCCATCCATCCAGCCATCCATCCAGGCATCCATCCATACATCCAGCCAACCAGTAATCCATCCATCCAGCCAGCCATCCAGACATCCAGCCATCCATCCAGCCATCCATCCAGCCATCCATCCATCCTTCCATCCCTCCAGCCTGCCATCCATCCAGCCATTAATTCAACTAGCCATTGATCCAACCATCCACGCATCCATCACTCCAGCCAGCCATCCATCCAGCCATCCATCCATCCAGCCATCCATACAGCCATCCATCCATCCATCCCTCCAGCCAGCCATCCATCCAGCCATCCATCCATCCATCCCTCCAGCCAATCGTCCATCCAGCCATCCATCCATCCAGCCATCCATCCAGCCATCCATCCATCCATCCATCCCTCCAGCCAGCCATCCATCCAGCCATTCCTCCATCCAGACATCCATCCAGCCATCAATCCATCCCTCCAGCCAGCCATCCATCCAGCCATCCCTCCATCCATCCGTCCATCCATCCAGCCATCCAACCAGCCATCCATCCATCCAGACTTCCAGCCATCCAGCCATCCATCTATCCAGCCATCCATCCATCCAGCCATCCATCCATCCAACCATCCAGCCATCCATCCAGCCATCCATCCATTAAGCCATCCATCCAGCCATCCATCCATCCATCCATCCCGCCAGCGAGTCATCCATCCAGCCATCCATCCAGCCATCCATCCCTCCAGCCAGCCATTCATCCAGCCATCCATCCAGCCATCCATCCAGCCATCCATCCATCCATCCATCCATCCCTCCAGCAAGCCATCCATCCAGCCATCCAGCCATCAATCCAGCCAACCATCCATCCATCCATCCCTCCAGCAAGCCATCCATCCAGCCATCCCTCCAGCCAGCCATCCATTCAGCCATCCATCCAGCCATCCATCCATTCATCCATCTCTCCATCCAGCCATCCATCCAGCCAATCATCCATCCATCCATACCTCCAGCAAGCCATCCATCCATCCATCCATCCATCCAGCCATCCATCCAGCTATCCATCCCTCCAGCCAGCCAGCCATTAAGCCATCCATCCATTCAGCCATCCATCCAGCCAGCCATCCATCCCTCCAGCCAGCCATCCATCCAGCAATCCCTCCATCCAGCCATCCATCCAGCCATCCATCTATCCATCCATCCATCCAGCCAGCCAACCAGTCATCCATCCATCCAGCCAGCCATCCAGACATCCAGCCATCCACCCAGCCATCCATCCAGCCATCCATCCATCCATCAATCCCTCCAGCCAGCCATCCATCCAGTCATTAATCCAACTAGCCATCCATCCAACCATCCACGCATCCATCACTCCAGCCAGCCAGCCATCCATCCATCCATCCCTCCAGCCAATCGTCCATCCATCCAGCAATCCATCCAGCCATCCATCCATCAATGGGATCTACCCCATTTATGGGATCTACCCCAGAATACTGAAGGAGGCTGGAGAGGAAATTGCTGTGGCCTTGACAAAAATCTTTGGATCCTCGCTGTCTTCAGGGTATGTCCCGGAGGACTGGAGAATAGCCAATGTTGTTCCTCTGTTTAAGAAGGGTAGCAAGGATAATCCCGGGAACTACAGGCCGGTGAGCCTGACTTCAGTGGTAGGGAAATTACTGGTGAGAATTCTTCGAGACAGGATCTACTCCCATTTGGAAGCAAATGGACGTATTAGTGAGAGGCAGCACGGTTTTGTGAAGGGAAGGTCGTGTCTCACTAACTTGATAGAGTTTTTCGAGGAGGTCACTAAGATGATTGATGCAGGTAGGGCAGTAGATGTTGTCTATATGGACTTCAGTAAGGCCTTTGACAAGGTCCCTCATGGTAGATTAGTACAAAAGGTGAAGCCACACGGGATCAGGGGTGAACTGGCAAGGTGGATACAGAACTGGCTAGGCCATAGAAGGCAGAGGGTAGCAATGGAGGGATGCTTTTCTCATTGAAGGGCTGTGACCAGTGGTGTTCCACAGGGATCAGTGCTGGGACCTTTGCTCTTTGTAGTATATATAAATGATTTGGAGGAAAATGTAACTGGTCTGATTAGTAAGTTTGCAGACGACACAAAGGTTGGTGGAATTGCGGATAGCGATGAGGACTGTCTGAGGATACAGCAGGATTTAGATTGTCTGGAGACTTGGGCGGAGAGATGGCAGATGGAGTTTAATCCGGACAAATGTGTGGTAATGCATTTTGGAAGGGCTAATGCAGGTAGGGAATATACAGTGAATGGTAGAACCCTCAAGAGTATTGAAAGTCAAAGAGATCTAGGAGTACAGGTCCACAGGTCATTGAAAGGGGCAACACAGGTGGAGAAGGTAGTAAAGAAGGCACACGGCATGCTTGCCTTCATTGGCCGGGGCATTGAGTATAAGAATTGGCAAGTCATGTTGCAGCTGTATAGAACCTTAGTTAGGCCACACTTGGAGTATAGTGTTCAATTCTGGTCGCCACACTACCAGAAGGATGTGGAGGCCACCCATGCAGCCATCCATCCATCCAGCCATCCCTCCAGACAGCCATCCATCCAGCCATCCATCCATCCATCCAGCCATCCCTCCAGACAGCCATCCATCCAGCCATCCATCCATCCAGCCATCCATCCAGACATCCATCCATCCATCCCTCCAGCCAGCTATCCACCCAGCCATCCATCCATCCAGTCATCCATTCAGCCATCCATCCAGCCATCAATCCATCCAGCCATCCATCCAGCCATCCATCCATCCATTCCTACAGCCATCCATCGATCTAGCCATCCATTCAGCCATCCATCCATCCCTCCATCCATCCATCCCTCCAGCCAGCCATCCATCCAGCCATCCATTCGTCCAACCATCCATCCAGCCATCCATCCATCCATCCATCCCTCCAGCAAGCCATCCATCCAGCCATCCATCCTTCCAGCCATCCATCCTGCCATCCATCCATCCATCCATCGCTCCAGCCAGCCATCCATCCAGCCAGCCATCCAGCCATCCATCATTCAATCTATCCCTCCAGCCAGCCATGCATCCAGTCATCCTTCCATCCAGCCATCCATCCAGCCATCCATCCATGACTCCATCCCTCCAGCCAGCCATCCATCCAGCCATCCATCGATCTAGCCATCCATTCAGCCATCCATCCATCCATCCCTCCAGCCAGCCATCCATCCAGCCTTCCATCCATCCAGCCATCCGTCCAGCCATCCATTAATCCATCCATTCCTCCAGCCAGCAATCCATCCAGCCATCCATCCAGCCATCCATCCAGCCACCCATCCATCCAACCATCCCTCCAGCAAGCCATCCATCCAGACATCCATCCATCCAACCATCCATCCAGCCATCCATCCATCCATCCATTCCTCCAGCCAGCCATCCATCCAGCCATCCATCCATCCAGCCATCCCTCCAGACAGCCATCCATCCGGAAATCCATCCATCCAGCCATCCATCCAGCCACCCATCCATCCATCCATCCCTCCAGCCAGCCATCCATCCAGCCATCCATCTATTCAGCCATCCATCCAGCCATCCATCCATCCATCCCTCCAGCCAGCCTTCCATCCATCCCTCCAGCCAGCAATCCATCCAGCCAGCCAGCCAGCCATCCATCCATCCATCCATCCATCCATCCATCCATCCATCCATCCATCCAGCCATCCATCCAGCCATCCATCCAGCCATCCATCCATCCATCCGTCCAGCCATCCATCCATCCATCCATCCATCCATCCAGCCATCCATCCAGGCATCCATCCATACATCCAGCCAACCAGTCATCCATCCATCCAGCCAGCCATCCAGACATCCAGCCATCCATCCAGCCATCCATCCAGCCTTACATCCATCCTTCCATCCCTCCAGCCTGCCATCCATCCAGCCATTAATCCAACTAGCCATCGATCCAACCATCCACGCATCCATCACTCCAGCCAGCCATCCATCCAGCCATCCATCCATCCAGCCATCCATACATCCATCCATCCATCCATCCCTCCAGCCAGCCATCTATCCAGCCATCCATCCATCCATCCCTCCAGCCAATCGTCCATCCAGCCATCCATCCATCCAGCCATCCATCCAGCCATCCATCCATCCAGCCATCCCTCCAGCCAGCCATCCATCCAGCCATTCCTCCATCCAGACATCCATCCAGCCATCAATCCATCCCTCCAGCCAGCCATCCATCCAGCCATCCCTCCATCCATCCGTCCATCCATCCAGCCATCCAACCAGCCATCCATCCATCCAGACTTCCAGCCATCCAGCCATCCATCTATCCAGCCATCCATCCATCCAGCCATCCATCCATCCAACCATCCAGCCATCCATCCAACCATCCATCCATTAAGCCATCCATCCAGCCATCCATCCATCCATCCATCCCGCCAGCGAGTCATCCATCCAGCCATCCATCCAGCCATCCATCCATCCCTCCAGCCAGCCATTCATCCAGCCATCCATCCATCCAGCCATCCATCCAGCCATCCATCCATCCATCCCTCCAGCAAGCCTTCCATCCAGCCATCCAGCCATCAATCCAGCCAACCATCCATCCATCCATCCCTCCAGCAAGCCATCCATCCAGCCATCCCTCCATCCAGCCATCCATCCAGCCATCCATCCATTCATCCATCTCTCCATCCAGCCATCCATCCAGCCAATCATCCATCCATCCATACCTCCAGCAAGCCATCCATCCATCCATCCATCCATCCAGCCATCCATCCAGCTATCCATCCCTCCAGCCAGCCAGCCATTAAGCCATCCATCCATTCAGCCATCCATCCAGCCAGCCATCCATCCCTCCAGCCAGCCATCCATCCAGCAATCCCTCCATCCAGCCATCCATCCAGCCATCCATCCATCCATCCATCCATTCAGCCAGCCAACCAGTCATCCATCCATCCAGCCAGCCATCCAGACATCCAGCCATCCACCCAGCCATCCATCCAGCCATCCATCCATCCATCAATCCCTCCAGCCAGCCATCCATCCAGTCATTAATCCAACTAGCCATCCATCCAACCATCCACGCATCCATCACTCCAGCCAGCCATCCATCCAGCCATTCCTCCATCCAGACATCCATCCAGCCATCAATCCATCCCTCCAGCCAGCCATCCATTCAGCCATCCCTCCATCCATCCGTCCATCCATCCAGCCATCCATCCAGCCATCCATCCATCCAGACTTCCAGCCATCCAGCCATCCATCCATCCAGCCATCCATCCATCCAGCCATCCATCCATCCAACCATCCAGCCATCCATCCAGCCATCCATCCATTAAGCCATCCATCCAGCCATCCATCCATCCATCCATCCCGCCAGCGAGTCATCCATCCAGCCATCCATCCATCCAGCCATCCATCCAGCCATCCATCCATCCCTCCAGCCAGCCATTCATCCAGCCATCCATCCATCCAGCCATCGATCCAGCCATCCACCAATCCATCCATCCATCCATCCCTCCAGCAAGCCATCCATCCAGCCATCCAGCCATCCAGCCATCAATCCAGCCAACCATCCATCCATCCATCCCTCCAGCAAGCCATCCATCCAGCCATCCCTCCATCCAGCCATCCATCCAGCCATCCATCCATTCATCCATCTCTCCATCCAGCCATCCATCAAGCCAATCATCCATCCATCAATACCTCCAGCCAGCCATCCATCCATCCATCCGTCCATCCAGCCATCCATCCAGCCATCCATCCCTCCAGCCAGCCAGCCATTAAGCCATCCATCCAGCCAGCCATCCATCCATCCCTCCAGCCAGTCATCCATCCAGCAATCCCTCCATCCAGCCATCCATCCAGCCATCCATCCATCCATCCATCCATCCAGCCAGCCAACCATTCAGCCATCCCTCCATCCAGCCATCCACCCATCCATCCATTCCTCCAGCCAGCCATCCATCCAGCAATCCATCAATCCAGCCATCCAACCAATCATCCATCCATCAATCCATCCCTCCAGCCAGCCATCCATCCAGCCATCCATCCAAACCAGCCGTCCATCCAGCCATCCATCCATCCATGCATCCCTCCAGCCAGCCATCCAACCAGCCAGCCATCCATCCATCCATCCCTCTAGCCAGCCAACCATCCAGCGATCTCTCCATCCATCCATCCATCCATCCCTACAGCCAGCCATCCATCCAGCCATCCAGCCATCCAGCCATCCATCCAGCTATCCATCCATCAATCCATCCCTCCAGCCAGCCAACCATCCAGCCATCCATCCATCCAGCCGTCCATGCAGCCATCCATCCATCCCTCCAGCCAGCCATCCATCCAGCCATCCATCCATCCCTCCAGCCAGCCAACCATCTAGCCAACCCTACATCCAGCCATCCATCCATTCCTTCAGCCAGCCATCCATCCAGTCATCCATCCATCCAGCCATCCATCCAGCCATCCATCCATCAATCCATCCCTCCAGCAAGCCATCCATCCAGCCATCCATCCATCCAGCCGTCCATCCAACCATCCATCCATCCATCCCTCCAGCCTGCTATCCATCCAGCCAGCCATCCATCCAGCCATCCATTCAGCCATCCATCCAGCCATCCATCCATCCAACAATCAATCCAGCCATCCATCCATCCATCCATTCCTCCAGCCAGCCAATCATCCAGCCATCCATCCATCCAGCCATCCATCCAGCCATCCATCCAACCTTCCAGCCAGCCATCCATCCAGCCGTCCATCCATCCAGCCATCCATCCAGCCATCCATCCATCCATCCACCCTTCTAGCCAGCCATCCATCCATCCATTCCTCCATCCAGCCATCCATCCAGCCATCCATCCATCCATCCATCTCTCCAGCCAGCCATACATCCAGCCATCCATCCATTCAGCCATTCATCCAGCCATCCATCCATCCATCCATCCCTCCAGCCAGCCAGCCATTAAGCCATCCATCCATTCAGCCATCCATCCAGCCATCCATTCATTCCTCCAGCCAGCCATCCAGCCAGCCATCCCTCCATCCAGCCATCCATCCAGCCATCCATCCATCCATCCATCCATCCAGCCAGCCAACCATCCAGCCATCCCCCCATACAGCCATCCATCCATCCATCCATCCCTCCAGCCATTCATCCACCCTGCCATCTATCTATCCAGCCATCCATCCAGCCATCCATCCATCAATCCATCCCTCCAGCCAGCCATCCATCAAGCCATCCATCCAAACCAGCCGTCCATCCAGCCATCCATCCATCCATGCATCCCTCCAGCCAGCCATCCATCCAGTCATCCATCCATCCATCCATCACTCCAGCCAGCCAACCATCCATCCATTCCTTCAGCCAGCCATCCATCCAGCCATCCATCCATCCAGCCAACCATCCAGCCATCCATCCATCCATCCATCCCTCCAGCCAGCCATCCATCCAGCCATCCATCCGTCCAGCCATCCATCCAGCCATCCATCCATACATCCATCCCTCCAACCAGCCATCCATCCAGCCATCCATCCTTCCAGCCATCCATCCAGCCATTCATCCATCCATCCATCCCTCCAGCCAGCCATCCATCCAGCCAGCCATCCAGCCATCCATCCATCAATCCATCCCTCCAGCCAGCCATGCATCCAGCCATCCTTCCATTAAGCCATCCATCCAGACATCCATCCAAGACTCCATCCCTCCAGCCAGCCATCCATCCATCCATCGATCTAGCCATCCATTCAGCCATCCATCCATCCATCCATCCCTGCAGCCAGCCATCCATCCAGCCTTCCATCCATCCAGCCATCCGTCAAGCCATCCATTAATCCATCCATTCCTCCAGCCAGCAATCCATCCAGCCATCCATCCAGCCATCCATCCAGTCATCCATCCATCCATTCCTCCAGCCAGCAATCCATCCAGCCATCCATCCAGCCATCCATCCAGTCATCCATCCATCACTTCATCCAGCCATCCATCCAGCCATCCATCCATCCAGCCATCCATCCATCCAGCCAACCATCCAGCCATCCATCCATCCATCCATCCCTCCAGCCAGCCATCCATCCAGCCATCCATCCGTCCAGCCATCCATCCAGCCATCCATCCATACATCCATCCCTCCAACCAGCCATCCATCCAGCCATCCATCCTTCCAGCCATCCATCCAGCCATTCATCCATCCATCCATCCCTCCAGCCAGCCATCCATCCAGCCAGCCATCCAGCCATTCATCCATCCATCCATCCCTCCAGCCAGCCATCCATCCATCCATCGATCTAGCCATCCATTCAGCCATCCATCCATCCATCCATCCCTGCAGCCAGCCATCCATCCAGCCTTCCATCCATCCAGCCATCCGTCAAGCCATCCATTAATCCATCCATTCCTCCAGCCAGCAATCCATCCAGCCATCCATCCAGCCATCCATCCAGTCATCCATCCATCACTTCATCCAGCCATCCATCCAGCCATCCATCCATCCAGCCATCCATCGAGCCATCCATCCATCCATCCATCCCTCCAGCCAGCCATCCATCCAGCCATCCATCCATCCAGCCACCCATCCATCCATCCATCCATCCATCCCTCCAGCCAGCCATCCATCCGGACATCCATCCATACAGCCATCCATCCAGCCACCCATCCATCCAGCCATCCATCCATTCTTCAAGCCAGCCATCCATCCAGCCATCCATCCATCCAGCCAGCCAGTCATCCATCCAGCCATTCATCCATCCCGCCATCGATCCAGCCATCCATCCATCCATCCCTCCAGCCTATCGTCCATCCAGCCATCCATCCATCAAGCAATCCATCCAGCCATCCATCCATCCCTCCAGCCTGCCATCCATCAAGCCATTCCTCCATCCAGCCATCCATCCAGCCATCCATCCATCCATCCATCCCTCCAGCCAGCCATCCATCCAGCCATCCCTCCATCCATCCGTCCATCCATCCATCCATTCAGCCATCCATCCATCCAGCCAGCCTTCCATCCAGCCATCCCTCAATACAGCCATCCATCCAGCCATGCATCCATCCGTCACTCCAGCCAGCCATCCATCCAGCCATCCCTCCATCCAGCCATCCATCCAGCCATCCAACAATTCATCCATCTCTCCAGCCAGCCATACATCCAGCCATCCATCCAACCAGCCATCCATCCCGCCATCCATCCATCCAACCCTCCAGCCAGCCAGTCATTAAGCCATCCATTCATCCATCCATCCATCCAGCCATCCATCCAGCCATCCCTCCATCCAGCCATCCATCCAGCCATCCATCCATCCCTCCAGCCAGCCAAATATCCAGCCATCCCTCCATCCAGCCATCCATCCATCCATCCATCCCACCAGCCAGCCATCCATCCAGCCATCCATCCAGCTATCCATCTAGCCATCCATCCATCAATCCATCCCTCCAGCCAGCCATCCATCCAGACATCCATCCATCCTGTCGTCCATCCAGCCATCCATCCATCCATTCATCCCTTCAGCCTGCCATCCATCCAGCCATCCATCCATCCAGCCATCCATCCCGCCATCCATCCATCAATCCATCCCTCCAGCCAGCCATCCATCCAGGCATCCATCCATCCAGTCATCCATCCAGCCATCCATCCATCCACCCATCCCTCCTGCCAGCCATCCATCCAGCCATTCATCCATCCAGCCATCCATCCAGCCATCCATCCATCCATCCATCCATCCCTCCAGCCAGCCATCCATCCAGGCATCCATCCAGCCATCCATCCAGCCATCCATCCAGCCATCCATTCATCCATCCATCCCTCCAGCCAGTCATCCATCCATCCATCCATCCACCCATCCCTCCAGCCAGCCATTCATCCAGCCATCCATCCATTCAGCCATCCATTCATCCATCCATCCATCCATCCATCCCTCCAGCCAGCCATCCATCCAGCCATCCATCCATTCAGCCATCCATCCAGCCATCCATCCATCCATCCCTCCAGCCAGCCATCCATCCAGCCATTCCTCTATCCAGCCATCCTTCCAGCCATCCATCCATCCATCCATCCCTCCAGCCAGCCATACATCCATCCCTCCATCCATCCAGCCGTCCATCCAGCCATCCATCCATCCATCCCTCCAGCCAGCCATCCATCCAGCCATCCATCCATCCATCCAGCCATCCATTCGGCCATCCATCCATCCATCCATCCCTCCAGCCAGCCATCCATCCAGCCATCCATCCATCCTTCCATCCATCCAGCCATCCATCCATCCCTCCAGCTATCCCTCCATCCAGCCATCCCTCCATCCAGCCGTCCATCCATCCATCCATCCAGCCATCCATCCAGCTATCCATCCAGCCATCCATCCATCAATCCATCCCTCCAGCCAGCCATCCATCCAGCCATCCATCCATCCAGCCGTCCATCCAGCCATCCATCCATCCATTCATCCCTTCAGCCTGTCATCCATCCAGCCATCCATCCATCCAGCCATCCATCCAGCCATCCATCCATCAATCAATCCATCCATCCAGCCATCCATCCAGCCATCCATCCATGCTGCCATCCATCCAGCCATCCATTCAGCCATCCCTCCAGCCAGCCAACCATTCGGCCATCCATCCATCCAGCCATCCATTCATCCATCGCTCCAGCCAGCCATCCATCCAGCCAACCATTCAGCAATCCATCCATCCATCCCTCCTGCCAGCCATCCATCCAGCCATCCATCCAGCCATCCATCCAGCCATCCATCCATCCACCCATCCATCCCTCCAGCCAGCCATCCATCCAGGCATCCTTCCATCCAGCCATCCATCCAGCCATCCATCCATCCATCCCTCCAGCCAGCCATCCATCCAGCCATCCATCCAGCCATCGATCCATCCATCCATCCCTCCAGCCAGATATCATTCCAGCCATCCATCCATCCAGCCATCCATTCAGCCACCCATCCAGCCATCCATCCATCCAGCCATCCATCCAGCCATCCATCGATCCATCCATCCATTCCTTCAGCCAGCCATCCATCCAGCCATCCATCCATCCAGCCATCCATCCAGCCATCCATCCATCCATCCATCCCTCCAGCGAGCCATCCATCCAGCCATCCATCCGTCCAGCCATCCATCCAGCCATCCATCCATCCATCCATCCCTCCAGCCAGCCAATCATCCAGCCATCCATCCATCCAGCCATCCATCCAGCCATCCATCCAACCTTCCAGCCAGCCATCCATCCAGCCGTCCATCCATCCAGCCATCCATCCAGCCATCCATCCATCCATCCACCCTTCTAGCCAGCCATCCATCCATCCATTCCTCCATCCAGCCATCCATCCAGCCATCCATCCATCCATCCATCTCTCCAGCCAGCCATACATCCAGCCATCCATCCATTCAGCCATTCATCCAGCCATCCATCCATCCATCCATCCCTCCAGCCAGCCAGCCATTAAGCCATCCATCCATTCAGCCATCCATCCAGCCATCCATTCATCCCTCCAGCCAGCCATCCAGCCAGCCATCCCTCCATCCAGCCATCCATCCAGCCATCCATCCATCCATCCATCCATCCAGCCAGCCAACCATCCAGCCATCCCCCCATACAGCCATCCATCCATCCATCCATCCCTCCAGCCATTCATCCACCCTGCCATCTATCTATCCAGCCATCCATCCAGCCATCCATCCATCAATCCATCCCTCCAGCCAGCCATCCATCAAGCCATCCATCCAAACCAGCCGTCCATCCAGCCATCCATCCATCCATGCATCCCTCCAGCCAGCCATCCATCCAGTCATCCATCCATCCATCCATCACTCCAGCCAGCCAACCATCCATCCATTCCTTCAGCCAGCCATCCATCCAGCCATCCATCCATCCAGCCAACCATCCAGCCATCCATCCATCCATCCATCCCTCCAGCCAGCCATCCATCCAGCCATCCATCCGTCCAGCCATCCATCCAGCCATCCATCCATACATCCATCCCTCCAACCAGCCATCCATCCAGCCATCCATCCTTCCAGCCATCCATCCAGCCATTCATCCATCCATCCATCCCTCCAGCCAGCCATCCATCCAGCCAGCCATCCAGCCATCCATCCATCAATCCATCCCTCCAGCCAGCCATGCATCCAGCCATCCTTCCATTAAGCCATCCATCCAGACATCCATCCAAGACTCCATCCCTCCAGCCAGCCATCCATCCATCCATCGATCTAGCCATCCATTCAGCCATCCATCCATCCATCCATCCCTGCAGCCAGCCATCCATCCAGCCTTCCATCCATCCAGCCATCCGTCAAGCCATCCATTAATCCATCCATTCCTCCAGCCAGCAATCCATCCAGCCATCCATCCAGCCATCCATCCAGTCATCCATCCATCACTTCATCCAGCCATCCATCCAGCCATCCATCCATCCAGCCATCCATCGAGCCATCCATCCATCCATCCATCCCTCCAGCCAGCCATCCATCCAGCCATCCATCCATCCAGCCACCCATCCATCCATCCATCCATCCATCCCTCCAGCCAGCCATCCATCCGGACATCCATCCATACAGCCATCCATCCAGCCACCCATCCATCCATCCATCCCTCCAGCCACCCATCCATCCAGCCATCCATCTATCCAGCGTTCAAACCGCCAACCATTCATCCATCCCTCCAGTCAGCCATCCAACCATCCATCACTCCAGCCAGCCATCCATCCAGCCATCCATCCATCCAGCAATCCATCCAGCCATCCATCCATCAATCCATCCATCCAGCCATCCATCCAGCCATCCATTCAGCCATCCATTCAGCCATCCATTCATCCATCCATCCAGCCATCCATCAATCCATCCATCCATCCAGCCATTCTACCAGCCACCCATCCATCCATCCAGCCAACGAGCCATCCATCCATCCATCCATCCAGCCAGCCATCCAGACATCTAGCCAACCATCCAGCCATCCATCCAGCCATCCACCATCCTTCCATCCCTCCAGCCAGCCATCCATCCAGCCATCCATCCAACCAGCCATCCATCCAACCATCCACCCATCCATCACTCCAGCCAGCCATCCATCCAGCCATCCATCCAGCCAGCCATCCATCCAGCCACCCATCCATCCATCCATCCAGCCAATCGTCCATCCAGCCATCCATCCATCCATCCATCCCTCCAGCCAATCGTCCATCCATCCAGCAATCCATCCAGCCATCCATCCATCAATGGGATCTACCCCATTTATGGGATCTACCCCAGAATACTGAAGGAGGCTGGAGAGGAAATTGCTGAGGCCTTGACAGAAATCTTTGGATCCTCGCTGTCTTCAGGGTATGTCCCGGAGGACTGGAGAATAGCCAATGTTGTTCCTCTGTTTAAGAAGGGTAGCAAGGATAATCCCGGGAACTACAGGCCGGTGAGCCTGACTTCAGTGGTAGGGAAATTACTGGTGAGAATTCTTCGAGACAGGATCTACTCCCATTTGGAAGCAAATGGACGTATTAGTGAGAGGCAGCACGGTTTTGTGAAGGGAAGGTCGTGTCTCACTAACTTGATAGAGTTTTTCGAGGAGGTCACTAAGATGATTGATGCAGGTAGGGCAGTAGATGTTGTCTATATGGACTTCAGTAAGGCCTTTGACAAGGTCCCTCATGGTAGACTAGTACAAAAGGTGAAGCCACACGGGATCAGGGGTGAACTGGCAAGGTGGATACAGAACTGGCTACGCCATAGAAGGCAGAGGGTAGCAATGGAGGGATGCTTTTCTCATTGAAGGGCTGTGACCAGTGGTGTTCCACAGGGATCAGTGCTGGGACCTTTGCTCTTTGTAGTATATATAAATGATTTGGAGGAAAATGTAACTGGTCTGATTAGTAAGTTTGCAGACGACACAAAGGTTGGTGGAATTGCGGATAGCGATGAGGACTGTCTGAGGATACAGCAGGATTTAGATTGTCTGGAGACTTGGGCGGAGAGATGGCAGATGGAGTTTAATCCGGACAAATGTGTGGTAATGCATTTTGGAAGGGCTAATGCAGGTAGGGAATATACAGTGAATGGTAGAACCCTCAAGAGTATTGAAAGTCAAAGAGATCTAGGAGTACAGGTCCACAGGTCATTGAAAGGGGCAACACAGGTGGAGAAGGTAGTCAAGAAGGCACACGGCATGCTTGCCTTCATTGGCCGGGGCATTGAGTATAAGAATTGGCAAGTCATGTTGCAGCTGTATAGAACCTTAGTTAGGCCACACTTGGAGTATAGTGTTCAATTCTGGTCGCCACACTACCAGAAGGATGTGGAGGCTTTAGAGAGGGTGCAGAAGAGATTTACCAGAATGTTGCCTGGTATGGAGGACACCCATCCAGCCATCCATCCATCCAGCCATCCCTCCAGACAGCCATCCATCCAGCCATCCATCCATCCAGCCATCCATCCAGACATCCATCCATCCATCCCTCCAGCCAGCTATCCACCCAGCCATCCATCCATCCAGTCATCCATTCAGCCATCCATCCAGCAATCAATCCATCCAGCCATGCATCCAGCCATCCATCCATCCATTCCTACAGCCATCCATCGATCTAGCCATCCATTCAGCCATCCATTCATCCATCCATCCCTCCATCCATCCATCCCTCCAGCCAGCCATCCATCCAGCCATCCATTCGTCCAACCATCCATCCAGCCATCCATCCATCCATCCATCCCTCCAGCAAGCCATCCATCCAGCCATCCATCCTTCCAGCCATCCATCCTGCCATCCATCCATCCATCCATCGCTCCAGCCAGCCATCCATCCAGCCAGCCATCCAGCCATCCATCATTCAATCCATCCCTCCAGCCAGCCATGCATCCATTCATCCTTCCATCCAGCCATCCATCCAGCCATCCATCCATGACTCCATCCCTCCAGCCAGCCATCCATCTAGCCATCCATCGATCTAGCCATCCATTCAGCCATCCATCCATCCATCCCTCCAGCCAGCCATCCATCCAGCCTTCCATCCATCCAGCCATCCGTCCAGCCATCCATTAATCCATCCATTCCTCCAGCCAGCAATCCATCCAGCCATCCATCCAGCCATCCATCCAGCCACCCATCCATCCAACCATCCCTCCAGCAAGCCATCCATCCAGACATCCATCCATCCAACCATCCATCCAGCCATCCATCCATCCATCCATTCCTCCAGCCAGCCATCCATCCAGCCATCCATCCATCCAGCCATCCCTCCAGACAGCCATCCATCCGGAAATCCATCCATCCAGCCATCCATCCAGCCACCCATCCATCCATCCATCCCTCCAGCCAGCCATCCATCCAGCCATCCATCTATCCAGCCATCCATCCAGCCATCCATCCATCCATCCCTCCAGCCAGCCTTCCATCCATCCCTCCAGCCAGCAATCCATCCAGCCAGCCAGCCATCCATCCATCCATCCATCCATCCATCCATCCATCCATCCATCCATCCATCCATCCATCCAGCCATCCATCCAGCCATCCATCCAGCCACCCATCCATCCAACCATCCCTCCAGCAAGCCATCCATCCAGACATCCATCCATCCAACCATCCATCCAGCCATCCATCCATCCATCCATTCCTCCAGCCAGCCATCCATCCAGCCATCCATCCATCCAGCCATCCCTCCAGACAGCAATCCATCCGGAAATCCATCCATCCAGCCATCCATCCAGCCACCCATCCATCCATCCATCCCTCCAGCCAGCCATCCATCCAGCCATCCATCTATCCAGCCATCCATCCAGCCATCCATCCATCCATCCCTCCAGCCAGCCTTCCATCCATCCCTCCAGCCAGCCAGCCATCCATCCATCCATCCATCCATCCATCCATCCATCCAGCCATCCATCCAGCCATCCATCCAGCCATCCATCCATCCATCCGTCCAGCCATCCATCCATCCATCCATCCATCCATCCAGCCATCCATCCAGGCATCCATCCATACATCCAGCCAACCAGTAATCCATCCATCCAGCCAGCCATCCAGACATCCAGCCATCCATCCAGCCATCCATCCAGCCATCCATCCATCCTTCCATCCCTCCAGCCTGCCATCCATCCAGCCATTAATTCAACTAGCCATTGATCCAACCATCCACGCATCCATCACTCCAGCCAGCCATCCATCCAGCCATCCATCCATCCAGCCATCCATACAGCCATCCATCCATCCATCCCTCCAGCCAGCCATCCATCCAGCCATCCATCCATCCATCCCTCCAGCCAATCGTCCATCCAGCCATCCATCCATCCAGCCATCCATCCAGCCATCCATCCATCCATCCATCCCTCCAGCCAGCCATCCATCCAGCCATTCCTCCATCCAGACATCCATCCAGCCATCAATCCATCCCTCCAGCCAGCCATCCATCCAGCCATCCCTCCATCCATCCGTCCATCCATCCAGCCATCCAACCAGCCATCCATCCATCCAGACTTCCAGCCATCCAGCCATCCATCTATCCAGCCATCCATCCATCCAGCCATCCATCCATCCAACCATCCAGCCATCCATCCAGCCATCCATCCATTAAGCCATCCATCCAGCCATCCATCCATCCATCCATCCCGCCAGCGAGTCATCCATCCAGCCATCCATCCAGCCATCCATCCCTCCAGCCAGCCATTCATCCAGCCATCCATCCAGCCATCCATCCAGCCATCCATCCATCCATCCATCCATCCCTCCAGCAAGCCATCCATCCAGCCATCCAGCCATCAATCCAGCCAACCATCCATCCATCCATCCCTCCAGCAAGCCATCCATCCAGCCATCCCTCCATCCAGCCATCCATTCAGCCATCCATCCAGCCATCCATCCATTCATCCATCTCTCCATCCAGCCATCCATCCAGCCAATCATCCATCCATCCATACCTCCAGCAAGCCATCCATCCATCCATCCATCCATCCAGCCATCCATCCAGCTATCCATCCCTCCAGCCAGCCAGCCATTAAGCCATCCATCCATTCAGCCATCCATCCAGCCAGCCATCCATCCCTCCAGCCAGCCATCCATCCAGCAATCCCTCCATCCAGCCATCCATCCAGCCATCCATCTATCCATCCATCCATCCAGCCAGCCAACCAGTCATCCATCCATCCAGCCAGCCATCCAGACATCCAGCCATCCACCCAGCCATCCATCCAGCCATCCATCCATCCATCAATCCCTCCAGCCAGCCATCCATCCAGTCATTAATCCAACTAGCCATCCATCCAACCATCCACGCATCCATCACTCCAGCCAGCCAGCCATCCATCCATCCATCCCTCCAGCCAATCGTCCATCCATCCAGCAATCCATCCAGCCATCCATCCATCAATGGGATCTACCCCATTTATGGGATCTACCCCAGAATACTGAAGGAGGCTGGAGAGGAAATTGCTGTGGCCTTGACAAAAATCTTTGGATCCTCGCTGTCTTCAGGGTATGTCCCGGAGGACTGGAGAATAGCCAATGTTGTTCCTCTGTTTAAGAAGGGTAGCAAGGATAATCCCGGGAACTACAGGCCGGTGAGCCTGACTTCAGTGGTAGGGAAATTACTGGTGAGAATTCTTCGAGACAGGATCTACTCCCATTTGGAAGCAAATGGACGTATTAGTGAGAGGCAGCACGGTTTTGTGAAGGGAAGGTCGTGTCTCACTAACTTGATAGAGTTTTTCGAGGAGGTCACTAAGATGATTGATGCAGGTAGGGCAGTAGATGTTGTCTATATGGACTTCAGTAAGGCCTTTGACAAGGTCCCTCATGGTAGATTAGTACAAAAGGTGAAGCCACACGGGATCAGGGGTGAACTGGCAAGGTGGATACAGAACTGGCTAGGCCATAGAAGGCAGAGGGTAGCAATGGAGGGATGCTTTTCTCATTGAAGGGCTGTGACCAGTGGTGTTCCACAGGGATCAGTGCTGGGACCTTTGCTCTTTGTAGTATATATAAATGATTTGGAGGAAAATGTAACTGGTCTGATTAGTAAGTTTGCAGACGACACAAAGGTTGGTGGAATTGCGGATAGCGATGAGGACTGTCTGAGGATACAGCAGGATTTAGATTGTCTGGAGACTTGGGCGGAGAGATGGCAGATGGAGTTTAATCCGGACAAATGTGTGGTAATGCATTTTGGAAGGGCTAATGCAGGTAGGGAATATACAGTGAATGGTAGAACCCTCAAGAGTATTGAAAGTCAAAGAGATCTAGGAGTACAGGTCCACAGGTCATTGAAAGGGGCAACACAGGTGGAGAAGGTAGTAAAGAAGGCACACGGCATGCTTGCCTTCATTGGCCGGGGCATTGAGTATAAGAATTGGCAAGTCATGTTGCAGCTGTATAGAACCTTAGTTAGGCCACACTTGGAGTATAGTGTTCAATTCTGGTCGCCACACTACCAGAAGGATGTGGAGGCCACCCATGCAGCCATCCATCCATCCAGCCATCCCTCCAGACAGCCATCCATCCAGCCATCCATCCATCCATCCAGCCATCCCTCCAGACAGCCATCCATCCAGCCATCCATCCATCCAGCCATCCATCCAGACATCCATCCATCCATCCCTCCAGCCAGCTATCCACCCAGCCATCCATCCATCCAGTCATCCATTCAGCCATCCATCCAGCCATCAATCCATCCAGCCATCCATCCAGCCATCCATCCATCCATTCCTACAGCCATCCATCGATCTAGCCATCCATTCAGCCATCCATCCATCCCTCCATCCATCCATCCCTCCAGCCAGCCATCCATCCAGCCATCCATTCGTCCAACCATCCATCCAGCCATCCATCCATCCATCCATCCCTCCAGCAAGCCATCCATCCAGCCATCCATCCTTCCAGCCATCCATCCTGCCATCCATCCATCCATCCATCGCTCCAGCCAGCCATCCATCCAGCCAGCCATCCAGCCATCCATCATTCAATCTATCCCTCCAGCCAGCCATGCATCCAGTCATCCTTCCATCCAGCCATCCATCCAGCCATCCATCCATGACTCCATCCCTCCAGCCAGCCATCCATCCAGCCATCCATCGATCTAGCCATCCATTCAGCCATCCATCCATCCATCCCTCCAGCCAGCCATCCATCCAGCCTTCCATCCATCCAGCCATCCGTCCAGCCATCCATTAATCCATCCATTCCTCCAGCCAGCAATCCATCCAGCCATCCATCCAGCCATCCATCCAGCCACCCATCCATCCAACCATCCCTCCAGCAAGCCATCCATCCAGACATCCATCCATCCAACCATCCATCCAGCCATCCATCCATCCATCCATTCCTCCAGCCAGCCATCCATCCAGCCATCCATCCATCCAGCCATCCCTCCAGACAGCCATCCATCCGGAAATCCATCCATCCAGCCATCCATCCAGCCACCCATCCATCCATCCATCCCTCCAGCCAGCCATCCATCCAGCCATCCATCTATTCAGCCATCCATCCAGCCATCCATCCATCCATCCCTCCAGCCAGCCTTCCATCCATCCCTCCAGCCAGCAATCCATCCAGCCAGCCAGCCAGCCATCCATCCATCCATCCATCCATCCATCCATCCATCCATCCATCCAGCCATCCATCCAGCCATCCATCCAGCCATCCATCCATCCATCCGTCCAGCCATCCATCCATCCATCCATCCATCCATCCAGCCATCCATCCAGGCATCCATCCATACATCCAGCCAACCAGTCATCCATCCATCCAGCCAGCCATCCAGACATCCAGCCATCCATCCAGCCATCCATCCAGCCTTACATCCATCCTTCCATCCCTCCAGCCTGCCATCCATCCAGCCATTAATCCAACTAGCCATCGATCCAACCATCCACGCATCCATCACTCCAGCCAGCCATCCATCCAGCCATCCATCCATCCAGCCATCCATACATCCATCCATCCATCCATCCCTCCAGCCAGCCATCTATCCAGCCATCCATCCATCCATCCCTCCAGCCAATCGTCCATCCAGCCATCCATCCATCCAGCCATCCATCCAGCCATCCATCCATCCATCCATCCCTCCAGCCAGCCATCCATCCAGCCATTCCTCCATCCAGACATCCATCCAGCCATCAATCCATCCCTCCAGCCAGCCATCCATCCAGCCATCCCTCCATCCATCCGTCCATCCATCCAGCCATCCAACCAGCCATCCATCCATCCAGACTTCCAGCCATCCAGCCATCCATCTATCCAGCCATCCATCCATCCAGCCATCCATCCATCCAACCATCCAGCCATCCATCCAACCATCCATCCATTAAGCCATCCATCCAGCCATCCATCCATCCATCCATCCCGCCAGCGAGTCATCCATCCAGCCATCCATCCAGCCATCCATCCATCCCTCCAGCCAGCCATTCATCCAGCCATCCATCCATCCAGCCATCCATCCAGCCATCCATCCATCCATCCCACCAGCAAGCCTTCCATCCAGCCATCCAGCCATCAATCCAGCCAACCATCCATCCATCCATCCCTCCAGCAAGCCATCCATCCAGCCATCCCTCCATCCAGCCATCCATCCAGCCATCCATCCATTCATCCATCTCTCCATCCAGCCATCCATCCAGCCAATCATCCATCCATCCATACCTCCAGCAAGCCATCCATCCATCCATCCATCCATCCAGCCATCCATCCAGCTATCCATCCCTCCAGCCAGCCAGCCATTAAGCCATCCATCCATTCAGCCATCCATCCAGCCAGCCATCCATCCCTCCAGCCAGCCATCCATCCAGCAATCCCTCCATCCAGCCATCCATCCAGCCATCCATCCATCCATCCATCCATTCAGCCAGCCAACCAGTCATCCATCCATCCAGCCAGCCATCCAGACATCCAGCCATCCACCCAGCCATCCATCCAGCCATCCATCCATCCATCAATCCCTCCAGCCAGCCATCCATCCAGTCATTAATCCAACTAGCCATCCATCCAACCATCCACGCATCCATCACTCCAGCCAGCCATCCATCCAGCCATTCCTCCATCCAGACATCCATCCAGCCATCAATCCATCCCTCCAGCCAGCCATCCATTCAGCCATCCCTCCATCCATCCGTCCATCCATCCAGCCATCCATCCAGCCATCCATCCATCCAGACTTCCAGCCATCCAGCCATCCATCCATCCAGCCATCCATCCATCCAGCCATCCATCCATCCAACCATCCAGCCATCCATCCAGCCATCCATCCATTAAGCCATCCATCCAGCCATCCATCCATCCATCCATCCCGCCAGCGAGTCATCCATCCAGCCATCCATCCATCCAGCCATCCATCCAGCCATCCATCCATCCCTCCAGCCAGCCATTCATCCAGCCATCCATCCATCCAGCCATCGATCCAGCCATCCACCAATCCATCCATCCATCCATCCCTCCAGCAAGCCATCCATCCAGCCATCCAGCCATCCAGCCATCAATCCAGCCAACCATCCATCCATCCATCCCTCCAGCAAGCCATCCATCCAGCCATCCCTCCATCCAGCCATCCATCCAGCCATCCATCCATTCATCCATCTCTCCATCCAGCCATCCATCAAGCCAATCATCCATCCATCAATACCTCCAGCCAGCCATCCATCCATCCATCCGTCCATCCAGCCATCCATCCAGCCATCCATCCCTCCAGCCAGCCAGGAATTAAGCCATCCATCCAGCCAGCCATCCATCCATCCCTCCAGCCAGTCATCCATCCAGCAATCCCTCCATCCAGCCATCCATCCAGCCATCCATCCATCCATCCATCCATCCAGCCAGCCAACCATTCAGCCATCCCTCCATCCAGCCATCCACCCATCCATCCATTCCTCCAGCCAGCCATCCATCCAGCAATCCATCAATCCAGCCATCCAACCAATCATCCATCCATCAATCCATCCCTCCAGCCAGCCATCCATCCAGCCATCCATCCAAACCAGCCGTCCATCCAGCCATCCATCCATCCATGCATCCCTCCAGCCAGCCATCCAACCAGCCAGCCATCCATCCATCCATCCCTCTAGCCAGCCAACCATCCAGCGATCTCTCCATCCATCCATCCATCCATCCCTACAGCCAGCCATCCATCCAGCCATCCAGCCATCCAGCCATCCATCCAGCTATCCATCCATCAATCCATCCCTCCAGCCAGCCAACCATCCAGCCATCCATCCATCCAGCCGTCCATGCAGCCATCCATCCATCCCTCCAGCCAGCCATCCATCCAGCCATCCATCCATCCCTCCAGCCAGCCAACCATCTAGCCAACCCTACATCCAGCCATCCATCCATACCTTCAGCCAGCCATCCATCCAGTCATCCATCCATCCAGCCATCCATCCAGCCATCCATCCATCAATCCATCCCTCCAGCAAGCCATCCATCCAGCCATCCATCCATCCAGCCGTCCATCCAACCATCCATCCATCCATCCCTCCAGCCTGCTATCCATCCAGCCAGCCATCCATCCAGCCATCCATTCAGCCATCCATCCAGCCATCCATCCATCCAACAATCAATCCAGCCATCCATCCATCCATCCATTCCTCCAGCGAGCCATCCATCCAGCCATCCATTCATCCAGCCATCCTTCCAGCCATCCATCCATACATCCCTCCAGCCAGCCAGCCATCCAGCCATCCAACCGTCCAGCCAACCAGCCAGCCAACCATCCAGCCATCCCTCCATCCAGCCATCCATCCATCCATCCATCCCTCCAGCCAGCCTTCCATCCAGCAATCCATCCATCCAGCAACCCATCCAGCCATCCATTCATCAATCCATCCCTCCAGCCAGCCATCCGTCCAGCCATCCATCCATCCATCCATCCCTCCAGCCAACTATCTTTCCAGCCATCCATCCATCCAGCCATCCATTCAGCCATCCATCCAGCCATCCATCCATCCATCCAGCCAGCCAACCATCCAGCCATCCCTCGAACCAGCCATCCACCCATCAATCCATCCCTCCAGCCAGCCATCCATCCAGCCATCCATCCATCCAGCCATCCATCCAGCCATCCATCCATCAATCCATCCCTCCAGCCAGCCGTCCATCCAGCCATCCATCCAAACCAGCCGTCCATCCAGCCATCCATCCATGCACCCCTCCAGCCAGCCATCCATCCATCCATCCCTCCAGCCAACCATCCAGCCACACCTCCATCAAGCCATCCAGCCATCCATCCATCCAGCCAGCCATCCATCCATCCATCCCTCCAGCCAGCCATCCATCCAGCCATCCGTCCATCCATCCATCCATCCAGCAATACATCCAGCCATCCATCCATCCATCCATCCCTCCAGCCAGCCATCCTTCCAGCCATCCATCCATCCCTCCAGTCAGCCAACCATCTAGCCAACCCTACATCCAGCCATCCCTCCATCCCTCCATCCAGCCATCCATCCATACCTTCAGCCAGCCATCCATCCAGCCGTCCATCCATCCAGCCATCCATCCAGCCATCCATCCATCAATCTATCCCTCCAGCAAGCCATCCATCCAGCCATCCATCCATCCAGCCGTCCATCCAACTATCCATCCATCCATCCATCCCTCCAGCCAGCTATCCATCCAGCCAGCCATCCATCCAGCCATCCATTCAGCCATCCATCCAGCCATCCATCCATCCAGCCATCAATCCAGCCATCCATCCATCCATCCATTTATCCAGCCAGCCATCCATCCAGCCATCCATTCATCCAGCCATCCTTCCAGCCATCCATCCATACATTCCTCCAGCCAGCCAGCCATCCAGCCATCCAACCGTCCAGCCAACCAGCCAGCCAACCATCCAGCCATCCCTCCATCCAGCCATCCATCCATCCATCCATCCCTGCAGCCAGCCATCCATCCAGCCATCCATCCATCCAGCAACCCATCCAGCCATCCATCCATCAATCCATCCCTCCAGCCAGCCATCCATCCAGCCATCCATCCCTCCAGCCAACTATCTTTCCAGCCATCCATCCATCCAGCCATCCATTCAGCCATCCATCCAGCCATTCATCCTTCCATCCATCCATCCAGCCAGCCAACTATCCAGCCATTCCTCGACCCAGCCATCCACCCATCAATCCATCCCTCCAGCCAGCCATCCATCCAGCCATCCATCCATCCAGCCATCCATCCAGCCATCCATCCATCAATCCATCCCTCCAGCCAGCCGTCCATCCAGCCATCCATCCAAATCAGCCGTCCATCCAGCCATCCATCCATGCGTCCCTCCAGCCAGCCATCCATCCATCCATCCCTCCAGCCAGCCAACCATCCAGCCACACCTCCATCCAGCCATCCAGCCATCCATCCATCCAGCCAGCCATCCATCCATCCATCCCTCCAGCCAGCCATCCATCCAGCCATCCGTCCATCCATCCATCCAGCAATCCATCCAGCCATCCATCCATCCATCCATCCCTCCAGCTAGTCATCCATCCAGCCATTCATCCATCCAGCCATCCATCCAGCCATCCATCCATCCATCCCTCCAGTCAGCCTTTCATCGAGCCATCCATCCATTAAGCCATCCATCCAGCCATCCATCCATCCATCCATCCCCCTAGCCAGCCATCCATACAGCCATTCCTCCATCCAGCCATCCATCCAGCCATCCATCCATCCATCTCTCCAGCCAGCCATACATCCAGCCATCCATCCATTCAGCCATTCATCCAGCCATCCATCCATCCATCCATCCCTCCAGCCAGCCAGCCATTAAGCCATCCATCCATCCAGCCATCCATCCAGCCATCCATCCATCCCTCCAGCCAGCCATCCATCCAGCCATTCCTTCATCCAGCCATCCATCCAACCATCCATCCATCCATCCATCCATCCAGCCAGCCAACCATCCAGCCATCCCTCCATCCAGCCATCCACCCATCCATCCATCCATCCCTCCAGCCAGCCATCCAGCTATCCAACCGTCCAGCCAACCAGCCAGCCAACCATCAAGCCATCCCGCCATCCAGCCATCCATCCATCCATCCATCTCTGCTGCCAGCCATCCATCCAGCCATCCATCCATCCAGCAACCCATCCAGCCATCCATCCACCAATCCATCCCTCCAGCCAGCCATCCATCCAGCCATCCATCCATCCATCCATCCATCCCTCCATCCAACTATCTTTCCAGCCATCCATCCATCCAGCCATCCATTCAGCCATCCATCCAGCCATCCCTCGACCCAGCCATCCACCCATCAATCCATCCCTCCAGCCAGCCATCCATCCAGCCATCCATCCATCCAGCCATCCATCCAGCCATCCATCCATCAATCCATCCCTCCAGCCAGCCGTCCATCCAGCCATCCATCCAAACCAGCCGTCCATCCAGCCATCCATCCATGCATCCCTCCAGCCAGCCATCCATCCATCCATCCCTCCAGCCAGCCAACCATCCAGCCACACCTCCATCCAGCCATCCAGCCATCCATCCATCCTGCCAGCCATCCATCCATCCATCCCTCCAGCCAGCCATCCATCCAGCCATCCGTCCATCCATCCATCCATCCAGCAATCCATCCAGCTATCCATCCATCCATCCATCCCTCCAGCCAGTCATCCATCCAGCCATTCATACATCCAGCCATCCATCCAGCCATCCATCCATCCATCCCTCCAGTCAGCCTTTCATCCAGCCATCCATGCATTAAGCCATCCATCCAGCCATCCATCCATCCATCCATCCCTCTAGCCAGCCATCCATACAGCCATTCCTCCATCCAGCCATCCATCCAGCCATCCATCCATCCATCCATCTCTCCAGCCAGCCATACATCCAGCCATCCATCCATTCAGCCATTCATCCAGCCATCCATCCAGCCATCCATCCCTCCAGCCAGCCAGCCAGTAAGCCATCCATCCATCCAGCCATCCATCCAGCCATCCATCCATCCCTCCAGCCAGCCACCCATCCCTTCATCCAGCCATCCACCAAACCATCCATCCATCCATCCATCCAGCCAGCCAACCATCCAGCCGTCCCTCCATCCAGCCATCCATCCATCCATCCATCCCTCCAGCCAGCCATCCATCCAGCCATCCATCCATCCAGCCATCCATCCATCAATCCATCCCTCCAGCCAGCCATCCATCCAGCAATCCATCCAAACCATTCGTCCATCCAGCCATCCATCCATCCATGCATCTCTCCAGCCAGCCATCCATCCAGCCATCCATCCATCCCTCCAGCCAGCCAACCATCCAGCCATCCCTCCATCCAGCCATCCATCCATCCATCCGTCCAGCCAGCCATCCATCCAGCCATCCATCCATCCAGCCATCCATGCAGCCATCCAAACATCAATCCATCCCTCCAGCCAGCCATCCATCCAGCCATCAATCCATCCAGCCGTCCATCCCGCCATCCATCCATCCCTCCAGCCAGACATCCGTCCAGCCATCCATCCATCCACCCATCCGTCCAGCCAGCCAACCATCCAGCCAACCCTAAATCCAGCCATCCCTCCATCCAGCCATCCATCCATCCATCCATCCCTCCAGCCAGCCATCCATCCAGCCATCCATCCATCCAGCCATCCATCTAGCCATCCATCCATCAATCCATCCCTCCATCCAGCCATCCATCCATCCAGCCGTCCATTCAACCATCCATCCATCCATCCAGCCATACATTCAGCCATCCATTCCGCCATCCATCGATCAAGCCATCAATCCAGCCATCCATCCATCCATCCTTTCCTCCAGCCAGCCATCCATCCAGCCATCCCTCCATCCAGCCATCCATCCATCCATCCATCCCTCCAGCCAGCCATCCATCCAGCCATCCATTCATCCAGCCACCCATCCAGCCATCCATCCATCAATCCATCCCTCCAGCCAGCAAACCATCCATCCAGCCATCCATCCATCCAGTCATCCATCCAGCCATCCATCCATCCATCCATCCCTCCAGCCAGCTATCCTCCCAGCCATCCATCCATCCAGCCATCCATTCAGCCATCCATCCAGCCATCAATCCATCCAGCCATCCATCCAGCCATCCATCCATCCATTCCTACAGCCATCCATCGATCTAGCCATCCATTCAGCCATCCATCCATCCATCCATCCCTCCATCCATCCGTCCCTCCAGCCAGCCATCCATCCAGCCATCCATTCGTCCATCCATCCATCCAGCCTCCCATCCATCCATCCATCCCTCCAGCCAGCCATCCAGCCATCCATCCATCCCTCCAGCCAGCCATCCATCCAGCAATGCCTCCATCCAGCCATCCATCCAGCCATCCATCCATCCATCCATCCATCCATCCATCCAGCCAGCCAACCAGTCATCCATCCATCCAGCCAGCCATCCAGACATCCAGCCATCCATCCAGCCATCCATCCAGCCAACCATCCATCCTTCCATCCCTCCAGCCAGCCATCCATCCAGCCATTAATCCAACTAGCCATCCATCCAACCATCCACGCATCCATCACTCCAGCCAGCCATCCATCCAGCCATCCATCCATCCAGCCATCCATACAGCCATCCATCCATCCATCCATCCATCCCTCCAGCCAGCCATCCATCCAGCCATCCATCCATCCATCCCTCCAGCCAATCGTCCATCCAGCCATCCATCCATCCAGCCATCCATCCAGCCATCCATCCATTCATCCATCCCTCCAGCCAGCCATCCATCCAGCCATTCCTCCATCCAGGTATCCATCCAGCCATCAATCCATCCCTCCAGCCAGCCATCCATCCAGCCATCCCTCCATCCATCCGTCCATCCATCCAGCCATCCATCCAGCCATCCATCCATCCAGACCTGCAGCCATCCAGCCATCCATCCATCCAGCCATCCATCCATCCAGCTATCCATCCATCCAACCATCCAGCCATCCATCCAGCCATCCATCCATTAAGCCATCCATCCAGCCATCCATCCATCCATCCATCCCGCCAGCGAGTCATCCACCCAGCCATCCATCCATCCAGCCATCCATCCAGCCATCCATCCATCCCTCCAGCCAGCCATTCATCCAGCCATCCATCCATCCAGCCATCCATCCAGCCATTCATCCATCCATCCATCCATCCATCCAGCAAGCCATCCATCCAGCCATCCAGCCATCCAGCCAAAAATCCAGCCAACCATCCATCCATCCATCCCTCCAGCAAGCCATCCATCCAGCCATCCCTCCATCCAGCCATCCATCCAGCCATCCATCCATTCATCCATCTCTCCATCCAGCCATCCATCCAGCCAATCATCCATCCATCAATACCTCCAGCCATCCATCCAGCTATCCATCCATCCAGACGTCCATCCAGCCATCCATCCATCCATCCATCCCTTCAGTCTGCCATCCATCCAGCCTTCCATCCATCCAGCCATCCATCCAGCCATCCATCCATCAATCCATCAATCCAGCCAGCCAGCCATCCATCCAGCCATCCATCCATCCTGCCATCCATCCAGCCATTCATTCAGCCATCCATCCATCCAGCCATCCATCCAGCCATCCATCCATCCATTAATCCCTCCATCCAGCCATCCATCCATCCATCCATCCCACCAGCCAGCCATCCATCCAGCCATCCATGCATTCAGCCATCCATCCATCCATCCATCCATCCATCCATCCATCCATTCCTCCAGCCAGTCATCCATCCAGCCATCCATCCATCCATCCATCCAGCCATCCATCCATCCATCCATCCATCCCTCCCGCCAGCCATTCATCCAGCCATCCATCCATTCAGCCATCCATCCAGCCATCCATCCATCCATCCATCCCTCCAGCCAGCCTTCCATTCGGCCATCCATCCATTCAGCCATCCATCCAGCCATCCATCCATCCATCCATCCCTCCTGCCATCCATCCATCCAGCCATCCCTCTATCCAGCCATTCATCAAGCCATCCATCCATCCATCCATCCCTCCAGCCAGCCGTACATCCAGCCATCCATCGATCCAGCCATCCATCCAGCCATCCATCCGTCCATCCATCCCTCCTGCCAGCCATCCATCCAGCCATCCATCCATCCATCCATCCATCCAGCCATCCATCCATCCATTCATCCCTCCATCCAGCCATCCATCCATCCATCCATCCATCCATCCCTTCAGTCTGCCATCCATCCAGCCTTCCATCCATCCAGCCATCCATCCAGCCATCCATCCATCAATCCATCAATCCAGCCAGCCAGCCATCCATCCAGCCATCCATCCATCCTGCCATCCATCCAGCCATTCATTCAGCCATCCATCCATCCAGCCATCCATCCAGCCATCCATCCATCCATTAATCCCTCCATCCAGCCATCCATCCATCCATCCATCCCACCAGCCAGCCATCCATCCAGCCATCCATGCATTCAGCCATCCATCCATCCATCCATCCATCCATCCATCCATCCATTCCTCCAGCCAGTCATCCATCCAGCCATCCATCCATCCATCCATCCAGCCATCCATCCATCCATCCATCCATCCCTCCCGCCAGCCATTCATCCAGCCATCCATCCATTCAGCCATCCATCCAGCCATCCATCCATCCATCCATCCCTCCAGCCAGCCTTCCATTCGGCCATCCATCCATTCAGCCATCCATCCAGCCATCCATCCATCCATCCATCCCTCCTGCCATCCATCCATCCAGCCATCCCTCTATCCAGCCATTCATCAAGCCATCCATCCATCCATCCATCCCTCCAGCCAGCCGTACATCCAGCCATCCATCGATCCAGCCATCCATCCAGCCATCCATCCGTCCATCCATCCCTCCTGCCAGCCATCCATCCAGCCATCCATCCATCCATCCATCCATCCAGCCATCCATCCATCCATTCATCCCTCCATCCAGCCATCCATCCATCCATCCATCCCTCCAGCCAGCCATCCATCCAGCCATCCATCCATTCAGCCATCCATCCAGCCATCCATCCATCCATCCATCCATCCCTCCAGCCAGTCATCCATCCAGCCATCCATCCATCCATCCATCCAGCCATCCATCCATCCATCCATCCATCCCTCCAGCCAGCCATTCATCCAGCCATCCATCCATTCAGCCATCCATCCAGCCATCCATCCATCCATCCATCCCTCCAGCCAGCCTTCCATTCGGCCATCCATCCATTCAGCCATCCATCGAGCCATCCATCCATCCATCCATCCCTCCAGCCATCCATCCATCCAGCCATCCCTCTATCCAGCCATTCATCCAGCCATCCATCCATCCATCCATCCCTCCAGCCAGCCGTACATCCAGCCATCCATCGATCCAGCCATCCATCCAGCCATCCATCCATACATCCATCCCTCCAGCCGGCCAGTCATTAAGCCATCCATCCATCCAGCCATTCATCCAGCCATCCATCCATCCATCCATCCCTCCAGCCAGCCATCCATCCAGCCATCCCTCCATCCAGACATCCATCCAGCCATCCATCCATCCATCCATCCCTCCAGCCAGCCAACCATCCAGCCATCCCTCCATCCAGCCATCCATCCATCCCTCCAGCCAGCCATCCATTCAGCCATCCATCCATCCAGCCATCCATCCAGCCATCCATCCATCAATCCATCCCTCCAGCCAGCCATCCATCCAGCCATCCATCCATCCAGCCGTCCATCCAGCCATCCATCCATCCATCCATACCTACAGCCAGCCATCCATCCAGCCATCCATCCATCCAGCCATCCATTCAGCCATCCATTCATCCATCCATCCCTCCAGCCAGGCATCCATCCAGCCATCCATCCATCGAGCCATCGATCCAGCCATCCATCTATCCATCCATTCCTCCAGCCAGCCATCCATCCAGCCATCCACCCAGCCATCCATCCAGCCATCCATTCATCCCTCCAGCCAGCCATCCATCCAGCAATCCATCCGTCCAGCCATCCATCCAGCCATCCATCCATTCATCAAGCCAGCCATCCATCCAGCCATCCATCCATCCAGACAGCCAGTCATCCATCCAGCCATTCATCCATCCAGCCATCGATCCAGCCATCCATCCATCCATCCCTCCAGCCAATCGTCCATCCAGCCATCCATCCATCAAGCAATCCATCCAGCCATCCATCCATCCCTCCAGCCAGCCATCCATCAAGCCATTCCTCCATCCAGCCATCCATCCAGCCATCCATCCATCCATCCATTCCTCCAGCCAGCCATCCATCCAGCCATCCCTCCATCCATCCGTCGATATATCCATCCATCCAGCCATCCATCCATCCAGCCAGCCTTCCATCCAGCCATCCCTCAATACACCCATCCATCCAGCCATGCATCAATCCGTCACTCCAGCCAGCCATCCGTCCAGCCATCCCTCCATCCAGCCATCCATCCAGCCATCCAACCATTCATCCATCTCTCCAGCCAGCCATACATCCAGCCATCCATCCATCCAGCCATCAATCCCGCCATCCATCCATCCATCCATCCCTCCAGTCAGCCAGTCATTAAGCCATCCATCCATCCATCCATCCATCCAGCCATCCATCCAGCCATCCATCCCTCCAGCCAGCCATCCATCCAGCCATCCCTCCATCCAGCCATCCATCCAGCCATCCATCCATCCGTCCAGCCAGCCAAACATCGAGCCATTCCTCCATCCAGCCATCCATCCATCCATCCATCCCACCAGCCAGCCATCCATCCAGCCATCCATCCAGCTATCCATCCAGCCATCCATCCATCAATCCATCCATCCAGCCATCCCTCCATCCAGCCATCCATCCATCCATCCATCCCTCCAGCCAGCCATCCATCCAGCCATCCATCCATCCAGCCATCCATCCAGCCATCCATCCATCAATCCATCCCTCCAGCCAGCCATCCATCCAGCCATCCATCCATCCAGCCGTCCATCCAGCCATCCATCCATCCATCCATCCCTACAGCCAGCCATCCATCCAGCCATCCATCCATCCAGCCATCCATTCAGCCATCCATTCATACATCCATCCCTCCAGCCAGCCATCCATCCAGTCATCCATCCATCCAGCCATCGATCCAGCCATCCATCCATCCATCCATTCCTCCAGCCAGCCATCCATCCAGCCATCAATCCATCCAGCCATTCATCCAGCCATCCACCATCCCTCCAGCCAGCCATCCATCCAGAAATCCATCCGTCCAGCCATCCGTCCAGCCATCTATCCATTCTTCAAGCCAGCCATCCATACAGCCATCCATCCATCCAGCCAGCCAGTCATCCATCCAGCCATTCATCCATCCAGCCATCGATCCAGCCATCCATCCATCCATCCCTCCAGCCAATCGTCCATCCAGCCATCCATCCATCAAGCAATCCATCCAGCCATCCATCCATCCCTCCAGCCAGCCATCCATCAAGCCATTCCTCCATCCAGCCATCCATCCAGTATTCCATCGATCCATCACTCCAGCCAGCCATCCATCCAGCCATCCCTCCATCCATCCGTCCATCCATCCATCCATCCAGCCATCCATCCATCCAGCCAGCCTTCCATCCTGCCATCCCTCAATACAGCCATCCATCCAGCCATGCATCCATCCGTCACTCCAGCCAGCCATCCACCCAGCCATCCCTCCATCCAGCCATCCATCCAGCCATCCAACCATTCATCCATCTCTCCAGCCAGCCATACATCCAGCCATCCATCCATCCAGCCATCCATCCCGCCATCCATCCATCCATCCATCCCTCCAGCCAGCCAGTCATTAAGCCATCCATCCATCCATCCAGCCATCCATCCAGCCATCCATCCCTCCAACCAGCCATCCATCCAGCCATCCCTCCATCCAGCCATCCATCCAGCCATCCATCCATCCCTCCAGCCAGCCAAACATCCAGCCATCCCTCCATCCAGCCATCCATCCATCCATCCATCCCACCAGCCAGCCATCCATCCAGCCATCCATCCAGCTATCCATCTAGCCATCCATCCATCAATCCATCCCTCCAGACAGACATCCATCCAGCCATCCATCCATCCAGCCGTCCATCCAGCCATCCATCCATCCATTCATCCCTTCAGCCTGCCATCCATCCAGCCATCCATCCATCCAGCCATCCATCCAGTCATCCATCCATCAATCCATCCCTCCAGCCAGCCATCCATCCAGGCATCCATCCATCCAGTTATCCATCCAGCCATCTATCCATCCACCCATCCCTCCTGCCAGCCATCCATCCAGCCATCCATCCATCCAGCCATCCATCCAGCCATCCATCCATCCATCCCTCCAGCCAGCCATCAATCCAGGCATCCATCCAGCCATCCATCCAGCCATCCATCCAGCCATCCATCCATCCATCCATCCCTCCAGCCAGTCATCCATCCAGCCATCCATCCAGCCATCCATACATCCAGCCATCCATCCATCCACCCATCCCTCCAGCCAGCCATTCATCCAGCCATCCATCCATCCAGCCATCCATCCATCCATCCATCCATCCATCCATCCCTACAGCCAGCCATCCATCCAGCCATCCATCCATTCAGCCATCCATCCAGCCATCCATCCATCCATCCCTCCAGCCAGCCATCCATCCAGCCATTCCTCTATCCAGCTATCCATCAAGCCATCCATCCATCCATCCATCCCTCAAGCCAGCCATACATCCAGACATCCATCGATCCAGCCATCCAACCAGCCATCCATTCATCCATCCATCCATCCCTCCAGCCAGCCAGCCATTAAGCCATCCATCCATCCAGCCATCCATCCAGCCATCCATCCATCCATCCATCCCTCCAGCCAGCCATCCATCCAGCCATCCCCCCATCCAGACATCCATCCAGCCATCCATCCATCCATCCCTCCAGCCAGCCAACCATCCAGCCATCCCTCCATCCAGCCACCCATCCATACATCCATCCCTCAAGCCAGCCATCCATTCAGCCATCCATCCATCCAGCCATCCATCCAGCCATGCATCCATCAACCAATCCCTCCAGCCAGCCATACATCCAGCCCTCCATCCATCCAGCCGTCTATCCAGCCATCCATCCATCCATCCCTACAGCCAGCCATCCATCCAGCCATCCATCCATCCATCCATCCCTCTAGCCAGCCAACCATCCAGCCATCCCTCCATCTAGCCATCCATCCATTCATCCCTCCAGCCAGCCATCCATCCAGCCATCCATCCATCCAGCCATCCATCCATCCAACCATCCACCCATCCATCACTCCAGCCAGCCATCCATACAGCCATCCATCCAGCCAGCCATCCATCCAGCCACCCATCCATCCATCCATCCCTCCAGCCTGCCATCCATCCAGCCATCCATCCATCCCTCCAGCAAATCGTCCATCCAGCCATCCATCCATCCAGCCATCCACCCGGCCATCCATCCATCCATCCATCCCTCCAGCCAGCCATCCACCCAGCCATCCCTCCATCCATCCGTCCATCCATCCATCCAACCAGCCATCCAACCATCCAGCCAGCCGTCCATCCAGCCATCCATCCATCCAGCCATCCATCCAGCCATCCATCCATCCAGCCATCCATCCAGCCATCCATCCATCAATCCATCCCTCCAGCCACCCATCCATCCAGTCATCCATCCATCCAGCCATCCATCCAGCCATCCATCCATCCACCCATCCCTCCTGCCAGCCATTCATCCAGCCATCCATCCATCCAGCCATCCATCCAGCCATCCATCCATCCATCCATCCCTCTATCCAGCTATCGATCAAGCCATCCATCCATCCATCCATCCCTCAAGCCAGCCAGACATCCAGCCATCCATCGATCCAGCCATCCATCCAGCCATCTATCCATCCATCCATCCATCCCTCCAGCCAGCCAGCCATTAAGCCATCCATCTATCCAGCCATCCATCCAGCCATCCATCCATCCATCCCTCCAGCCAGCCATCCATCCAGCCATCCCTCCATCCAGACATCCATCCAGCCATCCATCCATCCATCCCTCCAGCCAGCCAACCATCCAGCCATCCCTCCATCCAGCCATCCATCCAGCCATCCCTCCATCCAGACATCCATCCAGCCATCCATCCATCCATCCATCCCTCCAGCCAGCCAACCATGCAGCCATCCCTCCATCCAGCCATCCATCCATCCATCCCTCCAGCCAGCCATCCATCCAGCCATCCATCCATCCAGCCATCCATCCAGCCATCCATCCATCAATCCATCCCTCCAGCCAGCCATCCATCCAGCCATCCATCCATCCAGCCGTCCATCCAGCCATTCATCCATCCATCCATCCCTACAGCCAGCCATCCATCCAGCCATCCATCCATCCAGCCATCCATTCAGCCATCCATTCATCCATCCATCCCTCCAGCCAGCCATCCATCCAGTCATCCATCCATCCAGCCATCGATCCAGCCATCCATCCATCCATCCATTCCTCCAGCCAGCCATCCATCCAGCCATCCATCCACCCAGCCATTCATCCAGCCATCCACCATCCCTCCAGCCAGCCATCCATCCAGAAATCCATCCGTCCAGCCATCCATCCAGCCATCTATCCATTCTTCAAGCCAGCCATCCATACAGCCATCCATCCATCCAGCCAGCCAGTCATCCATCCAGCCATTCATCCATCCAGCCATCGATCCAGCCATCCATCCATCCATCCCTCCAGCCAATCGTCCATCCAGCCATCCATCCATCAAGCAATCCATCCAGCCATCCATCCATCCCTCCAGCCAGCCATCCATCAAGCCATTCCACCATCCAGCCATCCATCCAGCCATCCATCGATCCATCACTCCAGCCAGCCATCCATCCAGCCATCCCTCCATCCATCCGTCCATCCATCAATCCATCCAGCCATCCATCCATCCAGCCAGCCTTCCATCCTGCCATCCCTCAATACAGCCATGCATCCAGCCATGCATCAATCCGTCACTCCAGCCAGCCATCCGTCCAGCCATCCCTCCATCCAGCCATCCATCCAGCCATCCAACCATTCATCCATCTCTCCAGCCAGCCATACATCCAGCCATCCATCCATCCAGCCATCAATCCCGCCATCCATCCATCCATCCATCCCTCCAGTCAGCCAGTCATTAAGCCATCCATCCATCCATCCATCCATCCAGCCATCCATCCAGCCATCCATCCCTCCAGCCAGCCATCCATCCAGCCATCCCTCCATCCAGCCATCCATCCAGCCATCCATCCATCCGTCCAGCCAGCCAAACATCGAGCCATTCCTCCATCCAGCCATCCATCCATCCATCCATCCCACCAGCCAGCCATCCATCCAGCCATCCATCCAGCTATCCATCCAGCCATCCATCCATCAATCCATCCATCCAGCCATCCCTCCATCCAGCCATCCATCCATCCATCCATCCCTCCAGCCAGCCATCCATCCAGCCATCCATCCATCCAGCCATCCATCCAGCCATCCATCCATCAATCCATCCCTCCAGCCAGCCATCCATCCAGCCATCCATCCATCCAGCCGTCCATCCAGCCATCCATCCATCCATCCATCCCTACAGCCAGCCATCCATCCAGCCATCCATCCATCCAGCCATCCATTCAGCCATCCATTCATACATCCATCCCTCCAGCCAGCCATCCATCCAGTCATCCATCCATCCAGCCATCGATCCAGCCATCCATCCATCCATCCATTCCTCCAGCCAGCCATCCATCCAGCCATCAATCCATCCAGCCATTCATCCAGCCATCCACCATCCCTCCAGCCAGCCATCCATCCAGAAATCCATCCGTCCAGCCATCCGTCCAGCCATCTATCCATTCTTCAAGCCAGCCATCCATACAGCCATCCATCCATCCAGCCAGCCAGTCATCCATCCAGCCATTCATCCATCCAGCCATCGATCCAGCCATCCATCCATCCATCCCTCCAGCCAATCGTCCATCCAGCCATCCATCCATCAAGCAATCCATCCAGCCATCCATCCATCCCTCCAGCCAGCCATCCATCAAGCCATTCCTCCATCCAGCCATCCATCCAGTATTCCATCGATCCATCACTCCAGCCAGCCATCCATCCAGCCATCCCTCCATCCATCCGTCCATCCATCCATCCATCCAGCCATCCATCCATCCAGCCAGCCTTCCATCCTGCCATCCCTCAATACAGCCATCCATCCAGCCATGCATCCATCCGTCACTCCAGCCAGCCATCCACCCAGCCATCCCTCCATCCAGCCATCCATCCAGCCATCCAACCATTCATCCATCTCTCCAGCCAGCCATACATCCAGCCATCCATCCATCCAGCCATCCATCCCGCCATCCATCCATCCATCCATCCCTCCAGCCAGCCAGTCATTAAGCCATCCATCCATCCATCCAGCCATCCATCCAGCCATCCATCCCTCCAACCAGCCATCCATCCAGCCATCCCTCCATCCAGCCATCCATCCAGCCATCCATCCATCCCTCCAGCCAGCCAAACATCCAGCCATCCCTCCATCCAGCCATCCATCCATCCATCCATCCCACCAGCCAGCCATCCATCCAGCCATCCATCCAGCTATCCATCTAGCCATCCATCCATCAATCCATCCCTCCAGACAGACATCCATCCAGCCATCCATCCATCCAGCCGTCCATCCAGCCATCCATCCATCCATTCATCCCTTCAGCCTGCCATCCATCCAGCCATCCATCCATCCAGCCATCCATCCAGTCATCCATCCATCAATCCATCCCTCCAGCCAGCCATCCATCCAGGCATCCATCCATCCAGTTATCCATCCAGCCATCTATCCATCCACCCATCCCTCCTGCCAGCCATCCATCCAGCCATCCATCCATCCAGCCATCCATCCAGCCATCCATCCATCCATCCCTCCAGCCAGCCATCAATCCAGGCATCCATCCAGCCATCCATCCAGCCATCCATCCAGCCATCCATCCATCCATCCATCCCTCCAGCCAGTCATCCATCCAGCCATCCATCCAGCCATCCATACATCCAGCCATCCATCCATCCACCCATCCCTCCAGCCAGCCATTCATCCAGCCATCCATCCATCCAGCCATCCATCCATCCATCCATCCATCCATCCATCCCTACAGCCAGCCATCCATCCAGCCATCCATCCATTCAGCCATCCATCCAGCCATCCATCCATCCATCCCTCCAGCCAGCCATCCATCCAGCCATTCCTCTATCCAGCTATCCATCAAGCCATCCATCCATCCATCCATCCCTCAAGCCAGCCATACATCCAGACATCCATCGATCCAGCCATCCAACCAGCCATCCATTCATCCATCCATCCATCCCTCCAGCCAGCCAGCCATTAAGCCATCCATCCATCCAGCCATCCATCCAGCCATCCATCCATCCATCCATCCCTCCAGCCAGCCATCCATCCAGCCATCCCCCCATCCAGACATCCATCCAGCCATCCATCCATCCATCCCTCCAGCCAGCCAACCATCCAGCCATCCCTCCATCCAGCCACCCATCCATACATCCATCCCTCAAGCCAGCCATCCATTCAGCCATCCATCCATCCAGCCATCCATCCAGCCATGCATCCATCAACCAATCCCTCCAGCCAGCCATACATCCAGCCCTCCATCCATCCAGCCGTCTATCCAGCCATCCATCCATCCATCCCTACAGCCAGCCATCCATCCAGCCATCCATCCATCCATCCATCCCTCTAGCCAGCCAACCATCCAGCCATCCCTCCATCTAGCCATCCATCCATTCATCCCTCCAGCCAGCCATCCATCCAGCCATCCATCCATCCAGCCATCCATCCATCCAACCATCCACCCATCCATCACTCCAGCCAGCCATCCATACAGCCATCCATCCAGCCAGCCATCCATCCAGCCACCCATCCATCCATCCATCCCTCCAGCCTGCCATCCATCCAGCCATCCATCCATCCCTCCAGCAAATCGTCCATCCAGCCATCCATCCATCCAGCCATCCACCCGGCCATCCATCCATCCATCCATCCCTCCAGCCAGCCATCCACCCAGCCATCCCTCCATCCATCCGTCCATCCATCCATCCAACCAGCCATCCAACCATCCAGCCAGCCGTCCATCCAGCCATCCATCCATCCAGCCATCCATCCAGCCATCCATCCATCCAGCCATCCATCCAGCCATCCATCCATCAATCCATCCCTCCAGCCACCCATCCATCCAGTCATCCATCCATCCAGCCATCCATCCAGCCATCCATCCATCCACCCATCCCTCCTGCCAGCCATTCATCCAGCCATCCATCCATCCAGCCATCCATCCAGCCATCCATCCATCCATCCATCCCTCTATCCAGCTATCGATCAAGCCATCCATCCATCCATCCATCCCTCAAGCCAGCCAGACATCCAGCCATCCATCGATCCAGCCATCCATCCAGCCATCTATCCATCCATCCATCCATCCCTCCAGCCAGCCAGCCATTAAGCCATCCATCTATCCAGCCATCCATCCAGCCATCCATCCATCCATCCCTCCAGCCAGCCATCCATCCAGCCATCCCTCCATCCAGACATCCATCCAGCCATCCATCCATCCATCCCTCCAGCCAGCCAACCATCCAGCCATCCCTCCATCCAGCCATCCATCCAGCCATCCCTCCATCCAGACATCCATCCAGCCATCCATCCATCCATCCATCCCTCCAGCCAGCCAACCATGCAGCCATCCCTCCATCCAGCCATCCATCCATCCATCCCTCCAGCCAGCCATCCATCCAGCCATCCATCCATCCAGCCATCCATCCAGCCATCCATCCATCAATCCATCCCTCCAGCCAGCCATCCATCCAGCCATCCATCCATCCAGCCGTCCATCCAGCCATTCATCCATCCATCCATCCCTACAGCCAGCCATCCATCCAGCCATCCATCCATCCAGCCATCCATTCAGCCATCCATTCATCCATCCATCCCTCCAGCCAGCCATCCATCCAGTCATCCATCCATCCAGCCATCGATCCAGCCATCCATCCATCCATCCATTCCTCCAGCCAGCCATCCATCCAGCCATCCATCCACCCAGCCATTCATCCAGCCATCCACCATCCCTCCAGCCAGCCATCCATCCAGAAATCCATCCGTCCAGCCATCCATCCAGCCATCTATCCATTCTTCAAGCCAGCCATCCATACAGCCATCCATCCATCCAGCCAGCCAGTCATCCATCCAGCCATTCATCCATCCAGCCATCGATCCAGCCATCCATCCATCCATCCCTCCAGCCAATCGTCCATCCAGCCATCCATCCATCAAGCAATCCATCCAGCCATCCATCCATCCCTCCAGCCAGCCATCCATCAAGCCATTCCACCATCCAGCCATCCATCCAGCCATCCATCGATCCATCACTCCAGCCAGCCATCCATCCAGCCATCCCTCCATCCATCCGTCCATCCATCAATCCATCCAGCCATCCATCCATCCAGCCAGCCTTCCATCCTGCCATCCCTCAATACAGCCATGCATCCAGCCATGCATCCATCCGTCACTCCAGCCAGCCATCCACCCAGCCATCCCTCCATCCAGCCATCCATCCAGCCATCCAACCATTCATCCATCTCTCCAGCCAGCCATACATCCAGCCATCCATCCATCCAGCCATCCATCCCGCCATCCATCCATCCATCCATCCCTCCAGCCAGCCAGTCATTAAGCCATCCATCCATCCATCCAGCCATCCATCCAGCCATCCATCCCTCCAACCAGCCATCCATCCAGCCATCCCTCCATCCAGCCATCCATCCAGCCATCCATCCATCCCTCCAGCCAGCCAAACATCCAGCCATCCCTCCATCCAGCCATCCATCCATCCATCCATCCCACCAGCCAGCCATCCATCCAGCCATCCATCCAGCTATCCATCTAGCCATCCATCCATCAATCCATCCCTCCAGACAGACATCCATCCAGCCATCCATCCATCCAGCCGTCCATCCAGCCATCCATCCATCCATTCATCCCTTCAGCCTGCCATCCATCCAGCCATCCATCCATCCAGCCATCCATCCAGCCATCCATCCATCAATCCATCCCTCCAGCCAGCCATCCATCCAGGCATCCATCCATCCAGTTATCCATCCAGCCATCTATCCATCCACCCATCCCTCCTGCCAGCCATCCATCCAGCCATCCATCCATCCAGCCATCCATCCAGCCATCCATCCATCCATCCATCCCTCCAGCCAGCCATCAATCCAGGCATCCATCCAGCCATCCATCCAGCCATCCATCCAGCCATCCATCCATCCATCCATCCCTCCAGCCAGTCATCCATCCAGCCATCCATCCAGCCACCCATCCATCCAGCCATCCATCCATCCACCCATCCCTCCAGCCAGCCATTCATCCAGCCATCCATCCATCCAGCCATCCATCCATCCATCCATCCATCCATCCATCCCTACAGCCAGCCATCCATCCAGCCATCCATCCATTCAGCCATCCATCCAGCCATCCATCCATCCATCCCTCCAGCCAGCCATCCATCCAGCCATTCCTCTATCCAGCAATCCATCAAGCCATCCATCCATCCATCCATCCCTCAAGCCAGCCATACATCCAGACATCCATCGATCCATTCCTCCAGCCAGCCAGCCATTAAGCCATCCATCCATCCAGCCATCCATCCAGCCATCCATCCATCCATCCATCCCTCCAGCCAGCCATCCATCCAGCCATCCCCCCATTCAGACATCCATCCAGCCATCCATCCATCCATCCCTCCAGCCAGCCAACCATCCAGCCATCCCTCCATCCAGCCACCCACCCATACATCCATCCCTCAAGCCAGCCATCCATTCAGCCATCCATCCATCCAGCCATCCATCCAGCCATACATCCATCAACCAATCCCTCCAGCCAGCCATACATCCAGCCCTCCATCCATCCAGCCGTCTATCCAGCCATCCATCCATCCATCCCTACAGCCAGCCATCCATCCAGCCATCCATCCATCCATCCATCCCTCTAGCCAGCCAACCATCCAGCCATCCCTCCATCTAGCCATCCATCCATTCATCCCTCCAGCCAGCCATCCATCCAGCCATCCATCCATCCAGCCATCCATCCATCCAACCATCCACCCATCCATCACTCCAGCCAGCCATCCATACAGCCATCCATCCAGCCAGCCATCCATCCAGCCACCCATCCATCCATCCATCCCTCCAGCCTGCCATCCATCCAGCCATCCATCCATCCCTCCAGCAAATCGTCCATCCAGCCATCCATCCATCCAGCCATCCAACCAGCCATCCATCCATCCATCCATCCCTCCAGCCAGCCATCCACTCAGCCATCCCTCCATCCATCCGTCCATCCATCCATCCATCCAGCCATCCAACCATCCAGCCAGCCGTCCATCCAGCCATCCCTCCATACAGCCATTCATCCAGCCATCCATCCATCAGTCACCCCCGCCAGCCATCCATCCAGCCATCCCTCCATCCAGCCATGCATCCAGCCATCCATCCATCCATCCATCCATCCATCCATCCATCCAGCCATCCATCCAGCCATCCATCCATCCAGCCTTCCAGCCATCCAGCCATCCATCCATCCAACCATCCATCCATCCAGCCATCCATCCATCCATCCAGCCATCCATCCAGCCATCCATCCATCCCTCCAGCCAGCCATCCATCCAGCCATCCATCCATCCAGCCATCCATCCAGCCATCCATCCATCAATCCATCCCTCCAGCCAGCCATCCATCCAGCAATCCATCCGAACCATCCGTCCATCCAGCCATCCATCCATCCATGCATCTCTCCAGCCAGCCATCCATCCAGCCATCCATCCATCCATCCATCCCTCGTGCCAGCCAACCATCCAGCCATCCCTCCATCCAGCCATCCATCCATCCATCCGTCCAGCCAGCCATCCATCCAGCCATCCATCCATCCAGCCATCGAAACATCAATCCATCCCTCCAGCCAGCCATCCATCCAGCCATCCATCCAGCCGTCCATCCAGCCATCCATCCATCCCTCCAGCCAACCATCCATCCAGCCATCCATCCATCCACCCATCCCTCCAGCCAGCCAACCATCCAGCCAACCCTACATCCAGCCATCCCTCCATCCAGCCATCCATCCATCCATCCATCCCTCCAGCCAGCCATCCATCCAGCCATCCATCCATCCAGCCATCCATCCAGCCATCCATCCATCAATCCATTCCTCCAGCTAGCCATCCATCCAGCCATCCATCTATCCAGCCGTCCATCGGACCATCCATCCATCCATCCATCTTTCCAGCCAGCTATCCATCCAGCCATCCATCCATCCAGCCATCCATTCAGCCATCCATTCCGCCATCCATCGATCCAGCCATCAATCCAGCCATCCATCCATCCATCCATTCCTCCAGCCAGCCATCCATCTAGCCATCCCTCCATCCAGCCATCCATCCATCCATCCATCCCTCCATCCATCCATCCCTCCCGCCAGCCATCCATCCAGCCATCCATTCGTCCAACCATCCATCCAGCCATCCATCCATCCATCCATCCCTCCAGCCAGCCATCCATCCAACCATCCATCCTTCCAGCCATCCATCCTGCCATCCATCCATCCATCCATCGCTCCAGCCAGCCATCCATCCAGCCAGCCATCCAGCCATCCATCATTCAATCCATCCCTCCAGCCAGCCATGCATCCAGTCATCCTTCCATCCAGCCATCCATCCAGCCATCCATCCATGACTCCATCCCTCCAGCCAGCCATCCATCCAGCCATCCATCGATCTAGCCATCCATTCAGCCATCCATCCATCCATCCCTCCAGCCAGCCATCCATCCAGCCATCCATCCATCCATCCATCCCTCCAGCCAGCCAACCATCCAGCCATCCCTCCATCCAGCCATCCATCCATCCCTCCAGCCAGCCATCCATTCAGCCATCCATCCATCCAGCCATCCATCCAGCCATCCATCCATCAATCCATCCCTCCAGCCAGCCATCCATCCAGCCATCCATCCATCCAGCCGTCCATCCAGCCATCCATCCATCCATCCATACCTACAGCCAGCCATCCATCCAGCCATCCATCCATCCAGCCATCCATTCAGCCATCCATTCATCCATCCATCCCTCCAGCCAGGCATCCATCCAGCCATCCATCCATCGAGCCATCGATCCAGCCATCCATCTATCCATCCATTCCTCCAGCCAGCCATCCATCCAGCCATCCACCCAGCCATCCATCCAGCCATCCATTCATCCCTCCAGCCAGCCATCCATCCAGCAATCCATCCGTCCAGCCATCCATCCAGCCATCCATCCATTCATCAAGCCAGCCATCCATCCAGCCATCCATCCATCCAGCCAGCCAGTCATCCATCCAGCCATTCATCCATCCAGCCATCGATCCAGCCATCCATCCATCCATCCCTCCAGCCAATCGTCCATCCAGCCATCCATCCATCAAGCAATCCATCCAGCCATCCATCCATCCCTCCAGCCAGCCATCCATCAAGCCATTCCTCCATCCAGCCATCCATCCAGCCATCCATCCATCCATCCATTCCTCCAGCCAGCCATCCATCCAGCCATCCCTCCATCCATCCGTCCATATATCCATCCATCCAGCCATCCATCCATCCAGCCAGCCTTCCATCCAGCCATCCCTCAATACAGCCATCCATCCAGCCATGCATCAATCCGTCACTCCAGCCAGCCATCCGTCCAGCCATCCCTCCATCCAGCCATCCATCCAGCCATCCAACCATTCATCCATCTCTCCAGCCAGCCATACATCCAGCCATCCATCCATCCAGCCATCCATCCCGCCATCCATCCATCCATCCATCCCTCCAGCCAGCCAGTCATTAAGCCATCCATCCATCCATCCATCCATCCAGCCATCCATCCAGCCATCCATCCCTCCAGCCAGCCATCCATCCAGCCATCCCTCCATCCAGCCATCCATCCAGCCATCCATCCATCCGTCCAGCCAGCCAAACATCGAGCCATTCCTCCATCCAGCCATCCATCCATCCATCCATCCCACCAGCCAGCCATCCATCCAGCCATCCATCCAGCTATCCATCCAGCCATCCATCCATCAATCCATCCATCCAGCCATCCATCCATCCAGCCATCCATCCAGCCATCCATCCATCCAGCCATCCATCCAGCCATCCATCCATCAATCCATCCCTCCAGCCACCCATCCATCCAGGCATCCATCCATCCAGCCATCCATCCAGCCATCCATCCATCCACCCATCCCTCCTGCCAGCCATTCATCCAGCCATCCATCCATCCAGCCATCCATCCAGCCATCCATCCATCCATCCATCCCTCTATCCAGCTATCGATCAAGCCATCCATCCATCCATCCATCCCTCAAGCCAGCCAGACATCCAGCCATCCATCGATCCAGCCATCCATCCAGCCATCTATCCATCCATCCATCCATCCCTCCAGCCAGCCAGCCATTAAGCCATCCATCTATCCAGCCATCCATCCAGCCATCCATCCATCCATCCCTCCAGCCAGCCATCCATCCAGCCATCCCTCCATCCAGACATCCATCCAGCCATCCATCCATGCATCCCTCCAGCCAGCCAACCATCCAGCCATCCCTCCATCCAGCCATCCATCCAGCCATCCCTCCATCCAGACATCCATCCAGCCATCCATCCATCCATCCATCCCTCCAGCCAGCCAACCATGCAGCCATCCCTCCATCCAGCCATCCATCCATCCATCCATCCCTCCAGCCAGCCATCCATCCAGCCATCCATCCATCCAGCCATCCATCCAGCCATCCATCCATCAATCCATCCCTCCAGCCAGCCATCCATCCAGCCATCCATCCATCCAGCCGTCCATCCAGCCATCCATCCATCCATCCATCCCTACAGCCAGCCATCCATCCAGCCATCCATCCATCCAGCCATCCATTCAGCCATCCATTCATACATCCATCCCTCCAGCCAGCCATCCATCCAGTCATCCATCCATCCAGCCATCGATCCAGCCATCCATCCATCCATCCATTCCTCCAGCCAGCCATCCATCCAGCCATCAATCCATCCAGCCATTCATCCAGCCATCCACCATCCCTCCAGCCAGCCATCCATCCAGAAATCCATCCGTCCAGCCATCCATCCAGCCATCTATCCATTCTTCAAGCCAGCCATCCATACAGCCATCCATCCATCCAGCCAGCCAGTCATCCATCCAGCCATTCATCCATCCAGCCATCGATCCAGCCATCCATCCATCCATCCCTCCAGCCAATCGTCCATCCAGCCATCCATCCATCAAGCAATCCATCCAGCCATCCATCCATCCCTCCAGCCAGCCATCCATCAAGCCATTCCTCCATCCAGCCATCCATCCAGTATTCCATCGATCCATCACTCCAGCCAGCCATCCATCCATCAAGCAATCCATCCAGCCATCCATCCATCCCTCCAGCCAGCCATCCATCAAGCCATTCCACCATCCAGCCATCCATCCAGCCATCCATCGATCCATCACTCCAGCCAGCCATCCATCCAGCCATCCCTCCATCCATCCGTCCATCCATCAATCCATGCAGCCATCCATCCATCCAGCCAGCCTTCCATCCTGCCATCCCTCAATACAGCCATCCATCCAGCCATGCATCCATCCGTCACTCCAGCCAGCCATCCACCCAGCCATCCCTCCATCCAGCCATCCATCCAGCCATCCAACCATTCATCCATCTCTCCAGCCAGCCATACATCCAGCCATCCATCCATCCAGCCATCCATCCCGCCATCCATCCATCCATCCATCCCTCCAGCCAGCCAGTCATTAAGCCATCCATCCATCCATCCAGCCATCCATCCAGCCATCCATCCCTCCAACCAGCCATCCATCCAGCCATCCCTCCATCCAGCCATCCATCCAGCCATCCATCCATCCCTCCAGCCAGCCAAACATCCAGCCATCCCTCCATCCAGCCATCCATCCATCCATCCATCCCACCAGCCAGCCATCCATCCAGCCATCCATCCAGCTATCCATCTAGCCATCCATCCATCAATCCATCCCTCCAGACAGACATCCATCCAGCCATCCATCCATCCAGCCGTCCATCCAGCCATCCATCCATCCATTCATCCCTTCAGCCTGCCATCCATCCAGCCATCCATCCATCCAGCCATCCATCCAGCCATCCATCCATCAATCCATCCCTCCAGCCAGCCATCCATCCAGGCATCCATCCATCCAGTTATCCATCCAGCCATCTATCCATCCACCCATCCCTCCTGCCAGCCATCCATCCAGCCATCCATCCATCCAGCCATCCATCCAGCCATCCATCCATCCATCCATCCCTCCAGCCAGCCATCAATCCAGGCATCCATCCAGCCATCCATCCAGCCATCCATCCAGCTATCCATCCATCCATCCATCCCTCCAGCCAGTCATCCATCCAGCCATCCATCCAGCCACCCATCCATCCAGCCATCCATCCATCCACCCATCCCTCCAGCCAGCCATTCATCCAGCCATCCATCCATCCAGCCATCCATCCATCCATCCATCCATCCATCCATCCCTACAGCCAGCCATCCATCCAGCCATCCATCCATTCAGCCATCCATCCAGCCATCCATCCATCCATCCCTCCAGCCAGCCATCCATCCAGCCATTCCTCTATCCAGCAATCCATCAAGCCATCCATCCATCCATCCATCCCTCAAACCAGCCATACATCCAGACATCCATCGATCCAGCCATCCAACCAGCCATCCATTCATCCATCCATCCATCCCTCCAGCCAGCCAGCCATTAAGCCATCCATCCATCCAGCCATCCATCCAGCCATCCATCCATCCATCCATCCCTCCAGCCAGCCATCCATCCAGCCATCCCCCCATTCAGACATCCATCCAGCCATCCATCCATCCATCCCTCCAGCCAGCCAACCATCCAGCCATCCCTCCATCCAGCCACCCATCCATACATCCATCCCTCAAGCCAGCCATCCATTCAGCCATCCATCCATCCAGCCATCCATCCAGCCATGCATCCATCAACCAATCCCTCCAGCCAGCCATACATCCAGCCCTCCATCCATCCAGCCGTCTATCCAGCCATCCATCCATCCATCCCTACAGCCAGCCATCCATCCAGCCATCCATCCATCCATCCATCCCTCTAGCCAGCCAACCATCCAGCCATCCCTCCATCTAGCCATCCATCCATTCATCCCTCCAGCCAGCCATCCATCCAGCCATCCATCCATCCAGCCATCCATCCATCCAACCATCCACCCATCCATCACTCCAGCCAGCCATCCATACAGCCATCCATCCAGCCAGCCATCCATCCAGCCACCCATCCATCCATCCATCCCTCCAGCCTGCCATCCATCCAGCCATCCATCCATCCCTCCAGCAAATCATCCATCCAGCCATCCATCCATCCAGCCATCCAACCAGCCATCCATCCATCCATCCATCCCTCCAGCCAGCCATCCACCCAGCCATCCCTCCATCCATCCGTCCATCCATCCATCCATCCAGCCATCCAACCATCCAGCCAGCCGTCCATCCAGCCATCCCTCCATACAGCCATTCATCCAGCCATCCATCCATCAGTCACCCCCGCCAGCCATCCATCCAGCCATCCCTCCATCCAGCCATGCATCCAGCCATCCATCCATCCATCCATCCATCCATCCATCCAGCCATCCATCCAGCCATCCATCCATCCAGCCTTCCAGCCATCCAGCCATCCATCCATCCAACCATCCATCCATCCAGCCATCCATCCATCCATCCAGCCATCCATCCAGCCATCCATCCATCCCTCCAGCCAGCCATCCATCCAGCCATCCATCCATCCAGCCATCCATCCAGCCATCCATCCATCAATCCATCCCTCCAGCCAGCCATCCATCCAGCAATCCATCCGAACCATCCGTCCATCCAGCCATCCATCCATCCATGCATCTCTCCAGCCAGCCATCCATCCAGCCATCCATCCATCCATCCATCCCTCGAGCCAGCCAACCATCCAGCCATCCCTCCATCCAGCCATCCATCCATCCATCCGTCCAGCCAGCCATCCATCCAGCCATCCATCCATCCAGCCATCGAAACATCAATCCATCCCTCCAGCCAGCCATCCATCCAGCCATCCATCCAGCCGTCCATCCAGCCATCCATCCATCCCTCCAGCCAACCATCCATCCAGCCATCCATCCATCCACCCATCCCTCCAGCCAGCCAACCATCCAGCCAACCCTACATCCAGCCATCCCTCCATCCAGCCATCCATCCATCCATCCATCCCTCCAGCCAGCCATCCATCCAGCCATCCATCCATCCAGCCATCCATCCAGCCATCCATCCATCAATCCATTCCTCCAGCTAGCCATCCATCCAGCCATCCATCTATCCAGCCGTCCATCGGACCATCCATCCATCCATCCATCTTTCCAGCCAGCTATCCATCCAGCCATCCATCCATCCAGCCATCCATTCAGCCATCCATTCCGCCATCCATCGATCCAGCCATCAATCCAGCCATCCATCCATCCATCCATTCCTCCAGCCAGCCATCCATCTAGCCATCCCTCCATCCAGCCATCCATCCATCCATCCATCCCTCCATCCATCCATCCCTCCCGCCAGCCATCCATCCAGCCATCCATTCGTCCAACCATCCATCCAGCCATCCATCCATCCATCCATCCCTCCAGCCAGCCATCCATCCAGCCATCCATCCTTCCAGCCATCCATCCTGCCATCCATCCATCCATCCATCGCTCCAGCCAGCCATCCATCCAGCCAGCCATCCAGCCATCCATCATTCAATCCATCCCTCCAGCCAGCCATGCATCCAGTCATCCTTCCATCCAGCCATCCATCCAGCCATCCATCCATGACTCCATCCCTCCAGCCAGCCATCCATCCAGCCATCCATCGATCTAGCCATCCATTCAGCCATCCATCCATCCATCCCTCCAGCCAGCCATCCATCCAGCCATCCATCCATCCATCCATCCCTCCAGCCAGCCAACCATCCAGCCATCCCTCCATCCAGCCATCCATCCATCCCTCCAGCCAGCCATCCATTCAGCCATCCATCCATCCAGCCATCCATCCAGCCATCCATCCATCAATCCATCCCTCCAGCCAGCCATCCATCCAGCCATCCATCCATCCAGCCGTCCATCCAGCCATCCATCCATCCATCCATACCTGCAGCCAGCCATCCATCCAGCCATCCATCCATCCAGCCATCCATTCAGCCATCCATTCATCCATCCATCCCTCCAGCCAGGCATCCATCCAGCCATCCATCCATCGAGCCATCGATCCAGCCATCCATCTATCCATCCATTCCTCCAGCCAGCCATCCATCCAGCCATCCACCCAGCCATCCATCCAGCCATCCATTCATCCCTCCAGCCAGCCATCCATCCAGCAATCCATCCGTCCAGCCATCCATCCAGCCATCCATCCATTCATCAAGCCAGCCATCCATCCAGCCATCCATCCATCCAGCCAGCCAGTCATCCATCCAGCCATTCATCCATCCAGCCATCGATCCAGCCATCCATCCATCCATCCCTCCAGCCAATCGTCCATCCAGCCATCCATCCATCAAGCAATCCATCCAGCCATCCATCCATCCCTCCAGCCAGCCATCCATCAAGCCATTCCTCCATCCAGCCATCCATCCAGCCATCCATCCATCCATCCATTCCTCCAGCCAGCCATCCATCCAGCCATCCCTCCATCCATCCGTCCATATATCCATCCATCCAGCCATCCATCCATCCAGCCAGCCTTCCATCCAGCCATCCCTCAATACAGCCATCCATCCAGCCATGCATCAATCCGTCACTCCAGCCAGCCATCCGTCCAGCCATCCCTCCATCCAGCCATCCATCCAGCCATCCAACCATTCATCCATCTCTCCAGCCAGCCATACATCCAGCCATCCATCCATCCAGCCATCCATCCCGCCATCCATCCATCCATCCATCCCTCCAGCCAGCCAGTCATTAAGCCATCCATCCATCCATCCAGCCATCCATCCAGCCATCCATCCCTCCAGCCAGCCATCCATCCAGCCATCCCTCCATCCAGCCATCCATCCAGCCATCCATCCATCCGTCCAGCCAGCCAAACATCGAGCCATTCCTCCATCCAGCCATCCATCCATCCATCCATCCCACCAGCCAGCCATCCATCCAGCCATCCATCCAGCTATCCATCCAGCCATCCATCCATCAATCCATCCATCCAGCCATCCCTCCATCCAGCCATCCATCCATCCATCCATCCCTCCAGCCAGCCATCCATCCAGCCATCCATCCATCCAGCCATCCATCCAGCCATCCATCCATCAATCCATCCCTCCAGCCAGCCATCCATCCAGCCATCCATCCATCCAGCCGTCCATCCAGCCATCCATCCATCCATCCATCCCTACAGCCAGCCATCCATCCAGCCATCCATCCATCCAGCCATCCATTCAGCCATCCATTCATACATCCATCCCTCCAGCCAGCCATCCATCCAGTCATCCATCCATCCAGCCATCGATCCAGCCATCCATCCATCCATCCATTCCTCCAGCCAGCCATCCATCCAGCCATCAATCCATCCAGCCATTCATCCAGCCATCCACCATCCCTCCAGCCAGCCATCCATCCAGAAATCCATCCGTCCAGCCATCCATCCAGCCATCTATCCATTCTTCAAGCCAGCCATCCATACAGCCATCCATCCATCCAGCCAGCCAGTCATCCATCCAGCCATTCATCCATCCAGCCATCGATCCAGCCATCCATCCATCCATCCCTCCAGCCAATCGTCCATCCAGCCATCCATCCATCAAGCAATCCATCCAGCCATCCATCCATCCCTCCAGCCAGCCATCCATCAAGCCATTCCTCCATCCAGCCATCCATCCAGTATTCCATCGATCCATCACTCCAGCCAGCCATCCATCCAGCCATCCCTCCATCCATCCGTCCATCCATCCATCCATCCAGCCATCCATCCATCCAGCCAGCCTTCCATCCTGCCATCCCTCAATACAGCCATCCATCCAGCCATGCATCCATCCGTCACTCCAGCCAGCCATCCACCCAGCCATCCCTCCATCCAGCCATCCATCCAGCCATCCAACCATTCATCCATCTCTCCAGCCAGCCATACATCCAGCCATCCATCCATCCAGCCATCCATCCCGCCATCCATCCATCCATCCATCCCTCCAGCCAGCCAGTCATTAAGCCATCCATCCATCCATCCAGCCATCCATCCAGCCATCCATCCCTCCAACCAGCCATCCATCCAGCCATCCCTCCATCCAGCCATCCATCCAGCCATCCATCCATCCCTCCAGCCAGCCAAACATCCAGCCATCCCTCCATCCAGCCATCCATCCATCCATCCATCCCACCAGCCAGCCATCCATCCAGCCATCCATCCAGCTATCCATCTAGCCATCCATCCATCAATCCATCCCTCCAGACAGACATCCATCCAGCCATCCATCCATCCAGCCGTCCATCCAGCCATCCATCCATCCATTCATCCCTTCAGCCTGCCATCCATCCAGCCATCCATCCATCCAGCCATCCATCCAGCCATCCATCCATCAATCCATCCCTCCAGCCAGCCATCCATCCAGGCATCCATCCATCCAGTTATCCATCCAGCCATCTATCCATCCACCCATCCCTCCTGCCAGCCATCCATCCAGCCATCCATCCATCCAGCCATCCATCCAGCCATCCATCCATCCATCCCTCCAGCCAGCCATCAATCCAGGCATCCATCCAGCCATCCATCCAGCCATCCATCCAGCCATCCATCCATCCATCCATCCCTCCAGCCAGTCATCCATCCAGCCATCCATCCAGCCATCCATACATCCAGCCATCCATCCATCCACCCATCCCTCCAGCCAGCCATTCATCCAGCCATCCATCCATCCAGCCATCCATCCATCCATCCATCCATCCATCCATCCCTACAGCCAGCCATCCATCCAGCCATCCATCCATTCAGCCATCCATCCAGCCATCCATCCATCCATCCCTCCAGCCAGCCATCCATCCAGCCATTCCTCTATCCAGCTATCCATCAAGCCATCCATCCATCCATCCATCCCTCAAGCCAGCCATACATCCAGACATCCATCGATCCAGCCATCCAACCAGCCATCCATTCATCCATCCATCCATCCCTCCAGCCAGCCAGCCATTAAGCCATCCATCCATCCAGCCATCCATCCAGCCATCCATCCATCCATCCATCCCTCCAGCCAGCCATCCATCCAGCCATCCCCCCATCCAGACATCCATCCAGCCATCCATCCATCCATCCCTCCAGCCAGCCAACCATCCAGCCATCCCTCCATCCAGCCACCCATCCATACATCCATCCCTCAAGCCAGCCATCCATTCAGCCATCCATCCATCCAGCCATCCATCCAGCCATGCATCCATCAACCAATCCCTCCAGCCAGCCATACATCCAGCCCTCCATCCATCCAGCCGTCTATCCAGCCATCCATCCATCCATCCCTACAGCCAGCCATCCATCCAGCCATCCATCCATCCATCCATCCCTCTAGCCAGCCAACCATCCAGCCATCCCTCCATCTAGCCATCCATCCATTCATCCCTCCAGCCAGCCATCCATCCAGCCATCCATCCATCCAGCCATCCATCCATCCAACCATCCACCCATCCATCACTCCAGCCAGCCATCCATACAGCCATCCATCCAGCCAGCCATCCATCCAGCCACCCATCCATCCATCCATCCCTCCAGCCTGCCATCCATCCAGCCATCCATCCATCCCTCCAGCAAATCGTCCATCCAGCCATCCATCCATCCAGCCATCCAACCAGCCATCCATCCATCCATCCATCCCTCCAGCCAGCCATCCACCCAGCCATCCCTCCATCCATCCGTCCATCCATCCATCCATCCAGCCATCCAACCATCCAGCCAGCCGTCCATCCAGCCATCCATCCACCCAGCCATCCATCCAGCCATCCATCCATCCAGCCATCCATCCAGCCATCCATCCATCAATCCATCCCTCCAGCCACCCATCCATCCAGGCATCCATCCATCCAGCCATCCATCCAGCCATCCATCCATCCACCCATCCCTCCTGCCAGCCATTCATCCAGCCATCCATCCATCCAGCCATCCATCCAGCCATCCATCCATCCATCCATCCCTCTATCCAGCTATCGATCAAGCCATCCATCCATCCATCCATCCCTCAAGCCAGCCAGACATCCAGCCATCCATCGATCCAGCCATCCATCCAGCCATCTATCCATCCATCCATCCATCCATCCAGCCAGCCAGCCATTAAGCCATCCATCTATCCAGCCATCCATCCAGCCATCCATCCATCCATCCCTCCAGCCAGCCATCCATCCAGCCATCCCTCCATCCAGACATCCATCCAGCCATCCATCCATCCATCCCTCCAGCCAGCCAACCATCCAGCCATCCCTCCATCCAGCCATCCATCCAGCCATCCCTCCATCCAGACATCCATCCAGCCATCCATCCATCCATCCATCCCTCCAGCCAGCCAACCATGCAGCCATCCCTCCATCCAGCCATCCATCCATCCATCCATCCCTCCAGCCAGCCATCCATCCAGCCATCCATCCATCCAGCCATCCATCCAGCCATCCATCCATCAATCCATCCCTCCAGCCAGCCATCCATCCAGCCATCCATCCATCCAGCCGTCCATCCAGCCATTCATCCATCCATCCATCCCTACAGCCAGCCATCCATCCAGCCATCCATCCATCCAGCCATCCATTCAGCCATCCATTCATCCATCCATCCCTCCAGCCAGCCATCCATCCAGTCATCCATCCATCCAGCCATCGATCCAGCCATCCATCCATCCATCCATTCCTCCAGCCAGCCATCCATCCAGCCATCCATCCATCCAGCCATTCATCCAGCCATCCACCATCCCTCCAGCCAGCCATCCATCCAGAAATCCATCCGTCCAGCCATCCATCCAGCCATCTATCCATTCTTCAAGCCAGCCATCCATACAGCCATCCATCCATCCAGCCAGCCAGTCATCCATCCAGCCATTCATCCATCCAGCCATCGATCCAGCCATCCATCCATGCATCCCTCCAGCCAATCGTCCATCCAGCCATCCATCCATCAAGCAATCCATCCAGCCATCCATCCATCCCTCCAGCCAGCCATCCATCAAGCCATTCCACCATCCAGCCATCCATCCAGCCATCCATCGATCCATCACTCCAGCCAGCCATCCATCCAGCCATCCCTCCATCCATCCGTCCATCCATCAATCCATCGAGCCATCCATCCATCCAGCCAGCCTTCCATCCTGCCATCCCTCAATACAGCCATCCATCCAGCCATGCATCCATCCGTCACTCCAGCCAGCCATCCACCCAGCCATCCCTCCATCCAGCCATCCATCCAGCCATCCAACCATTCATCCATCTCTCCAGCCAGCCATACATCCAGCCAACCATCCATCCAGCCATCCATCCCGCCATCCATCCATCCATCCATCCCTCCAGCCAGCCAGTCATTAAGCCATCCATCCATCCATCCAGCCATCCATCCAGCCATCCATCCCTCCAACCAGCCATCCATCCAGCCATCCCTCCATCCAGCCATCCATCCAGCCATCCATCCATCCCTCCAGCCAGCCAAACATCCAGCCATCCCTCCATCCAGCCATCCATCCATCCATCCATCCCACCAGCCAGCCATCCATCCAGCCATCCATCCAGCTATCCATCTAGCCATCCATTAATCAATCCATCCCTCCAGACAGACATCCATCCAGCCATCCATCCATCCAGCCGTCCATCCAGCCATCCATCCATCCATTCATCCCTTCAGCCTGCCATCCATCCAGCCATCCATCCATCCAGCCATCCATCCAGCCATCCATCCATCAATCCATCCCTCCAGCCAGCCATCCATCCAGGCATCCATCCATCCAGTTATCCATCCAGCCATCTATCCATCCACCCATCCCTCCTGCAAGCCATCCATCCAGCCATCCATCCATCCAGCCATCCATCCAGCCATCCATCCATCCCTCCAGCCAGCCATCAATCCAGGCATCCATCCAGCCATCCATCCAGCCATCCATCCAGCCATCCATCCATCCATCCATCCCTCCAGCCAGTCATCCATCCAGCCATCCATCCAGCCACCCATCCATCCAGCCATCCATCCATCCACCCATCCCTCCAGCCAGCCATTCATCCAGCCATCCATCCATCCAGCCATCCATCCATCCATCCATCCATCCATCCATCCCTACAGCCAGCCATCCATCCAGCCATCCATCCATTCAGCCATCCATCCAGCCATCCATCCATCCATCCCTCCAGCCAGCCATCCATCCAGCCATTCCTCTATCCAGCAATCCATCAAGCCATCCATCCATCCATCCATCCCTCAAGCCAGCCATACATCCAGACATCCATCGATCCAGCCATCCAACCAGCCATCCATTCATCCATCCATCCATCCCTCCAGCCAGCCAGCCATTAAGCCATCCATCCATCCAGCCATCCATCCAGCCATCCATCCATCCATCCATCCCTCCAGCCAGCCATCCATCCAGCCATCCCCCCATTCAGACATCCATCCAGCCATCCATCCATCCATCCCTCCAGCCAGCCAACCATCCAGCCATCCCTCCATCCAGCCACCCATCCATACATCCATCCCTCAAGCCAGCCATCCATTCAGCCATCCATCCATCCAGCCATCCATCCAGCCATGCATCCATCAACCAATCCCTCCAGCCAGCCATACATCCAGCCCTCCATCCATCCAGCCGTCTATCCAGCCATCCATCCATCCATCCCTACAGCCAGCCATCCATCCAGCCATCCATCCATCCATCCATCCCTCTAGCCAGCCAACCATCCAGCCATCCCTCCATCTAGCCATCCATCCATTCATCCCTCCAGCCAGCCATCCATCCAGCCATCCATCCATCCAGCCATCCATCCATCCAACCATCCACCCATCCATCACTCCAGCCAGCCATCCATACAGCCATCCATCCAGTCAGCCATCCATCCAGCCACCCATCCATCCATCCATCCCTCCAGCCTGCCATCCATCCAGCCATCCATCCATCCCTCCAGCAAATCGTCCATCCAGCCATCCATCCATCCAGCCATCCAACCAGCCATCCATCCATCCATCCATCCCTCCAGCCAGCCATCCACCCAGCCATCCCTCCATCCATCCGTCCATCCATCCATCCATCCAGCCATTCAACCATCCAGCCAGCCGTCCATCCAGCCATCCCTCCATACAGCCATTCATCCAGCCATCCATCCATCAGTCACCCCCGCCAGCCATCCATCCAGCCATCCCTCCATCCAGCCATGCATCCAGCCATCCATCCATCCATCCATCCATCCATCCATCCATCCAGCCATCCATCCAGCCATCCATCCATCCAGCCTTCCAGCCATCCAGCCATCCATCCATCCTACCATCCATCCATCCAGCCATCCATCCATCCATCCAGCCATCCATCCAGCCATCCATCCATCCCTCCAGCCAGCCATCCATCCAGCCATCCATCCATCCAGCCATCCATCCAGCCATCCATCCATCAATCCATCCCTCCAGCCAGCCATCCATCCAGCAATCCATCCGAACCATCCGTCCATCCAGCCATCCATCCATCCATGCATCTCTCCAGCCAGCCATCCATCCAGCCATCCATCCATCCATCCATCCCTCGAGCCAGCCAACCATCCAGCCATCCCTCCATCCAGCCATCCATCCATCCATCCGTCCAGCCAGCCATCCATCCAGCCATCCATCCATCCAGCCATCGAAACATCAATCCATCCCTCCAGCCAGCCATCCATCCAGCCATCCATCCAGCCGTCCATCCAGCCATCCATCCATCCCTCCAGCCAACCATCCATCCAGCCATCCATCCATCCACCCATCCCTCCAGCCAGCCAACCATCCAGCCAACCCTACATCCAGCCATCCCTCCATCCAGCCATCCATCCATCCATCCCTCCAGCCAGCCATCCATCCAGCCATCCATCCATCCAGCCATCCATCCAGCCATCCATCCATCAATCCATTCCTCCAGCTAGCCATCCATCCAGCCATCCATCTATCCAGCCGTCCATCGGACCATCCATCCATCCATCCATCTTTCCAGCCAGCTATCCATCCAGCCATCCATCCATCCAGCCATCCATTCAGCCATCCATTCCGCCATCCATCGATCCAGCCATCAATCCAGCCATCCATCCATCCATCCATTCCTCCAGCCAGCCATCCATCTAGCCATCCCTCCATCCAGCCATCCATCCATCCATCCATCCCTCCATCCATCCATCCCTCCCGCCAGCCATCCATCCAGCCATCCATTCGTCCAACCATCCATCCAGCCATCCATCCATCCATCCATCCCTCCAGCCAGCCATCCATCCAGCCATCCATCCTTCCAGCCATCCATCCTGCCATCCATCCATCCATCCATCGCTCCAGCCAGCCATCCATCCAGCCAGCCATCCAGCCATCCATCATTCAATCCATCCCTCCAGCCAGCCATGCATCCAGTCATCCTTCCATCCAGCCATCCATCCAGCCATCCATCCATGACTCCATCCCTCCAGCCAGCCATCCATCCAGCCATCCATCGATCTAGCCATCCATTCAGCCATCCATCCATCCATCCCTCCAGCCAGCCATCCATCCAGCCTTCCATCCATCCAGCCATCCGTCCAGCCATCCATTAATCCATCCATTCCTCCAGCCAGCAATCCATCCAGCCATCCATCCAGCCATCCATGCAGCCACCCATCCATCCATCCATCCCTCCAGCAAGCCATCCATCCAGACATCCATCCATCCAGCCATCCATCCAGCCATCCATCCATCCATCCATTCCTCCTGCCAGCCATCCATCCAGCCATCCATCCATCCAGCCATCCCTCCAGACAGCCATCCTTCCGGAAATCCATCCATCCAGCCATCCATCCAGCCACCCATCCATCCATCCATCGCTCCAGCCAGCCATCCATCCAGCCATCCATCTATCCAGCCATCCATCCAGCCATCCATCCATCCATCCCTCCAGCCAGCCTTACATCCACCCCTCCAGCCAGCCATCCATCCAGCCAGCCAGCCATCCATCCAGCCATCCATCGATCTAGCCATCCATTCAGCCATCCATCCATCCATCCCTCCAGCCAGCCATCCATCCAGCCTTCCATCCATCCAGCCATCCGTCCAGCCATCCATTAATCCATCCATTCCTCCAGCCAGCAATCCATCCAGCCATCCATGCAGCCACCCATCCATCCATCCATCCCTCCAGCAAGCCATCCATCCAGACATCCATCCATCCAGCCATCCATCCAGCCATCCATCCATCCAGCCATCCATCCATCCATCCATCCCTCCATCCATGGATGAATGGGTGGATTAATGAGGGATGGATGAATGGGTGGATGGCTGGATGGAGGGATGGCTGGATGGTTGGCTGGCTGGATGGATGGATGGATGGATTGATGGCTGGATGGATGGCTGGATGGAGGGATTGCTGGATGGATGGCTGGCTGGAGGGATGGATGGATGGCTGGATGGATGGCTGGATGGATGGATGGCTTAATGTCTGGCTGGCTGGCGGGATGGATGGCTGGATGGATGGCTGGATGGATGGCTTGAAGGATGGCTGGATGGATGGATGGCTGGATGGACGGCTGGATGGATGGATGGCTGGATGGATGGCTGGCTGGAGGGATGGATTGATGGATGGATGGCTGGATGGATGGCTGGATGGATGGATGGCTGGATGGATGGCTGGCTGGAGGGATGAATGGATGGATGGCTAGATGGAGGGATGGCTGGATGGTTGGCTGGCTAGAGGGATGGATGGATGGATGGATGGCTGGATGGATGGCTGGTTGGAGGGATGCATGGATGGATGGATGGCTGGATGGACGGCTGGTTTGGATGGATGGCTGGATGGATGGCTGGCTGGAGGGATGGATGAATGGGTGGATGGCTGGATGGAGGGATGGCTGGATGGTTGGCTGGCTGGATGGATGGATGGATGGATTGATGGCTGGATGGATGGCTGGATGGAGGGATTGCTGGATGGATGGCTGGCTGGAGGGATGGATGGATGGCTGGATGGATGGCTGGATGGATGGATGGCTTAATGTCTGGCTGGCTGGAGGGATGGATGGCTGGATGGATGGCTGGATGGATGGATGGATGGATGGAAGGATGGCTGGCTGGAGGTATGGATGGATGGATGATTGGCTGGATGGATGGCTGGATGGAGAGATGGATGAATGCATGGATGGCTGGATGGATGGCTGGATGGAGGGATGGTTGGATGGATGGCTTGCTGGAGGGATGGATGGATGGATGGTTGGCTGGATTGATGGCTGTTTGGCTGGATGGATGGCTTGCTGGAGGGATGGATGGATGGATGGCTGAATGGATGGCTGGATGGATGGATGGCTGGATGAATGGCTTGCTGGAGGGATGGATGGATGGCTGGATGGATGGCTGGATGGATGGATGGCTGGATGGATGACTCGCTGGCGGGATGGATGGATGGATGGATGGCTCGATGGATGGCTTAATGGATGGATGGCTGGATGGTTGGATGGATGGATGGCTGGATGGACGGATGGATGGATGGATGGATGGCTGGATGGCTGGAAGTCTGGATGGATGGATGGCTGGATGGATGGATGGCTGGATGGATGGCTGGCTGGAGGAATGGGAGGATGGATGAATGGCTGGATGGATGGCTGAATGGATGGACGGATGGATGGAGGGATGGCTGGATGGATGGCTGGCTGGAGGGATGGATTGATGGCTGGATGGATGTCTGGATGGAGGAATGGCTGGATGGATGGCTGGCTGGAGGGATGGATGGATGGATGGATGGCTGGATGGATGGCTGGATGGATGGATGTCTGGATGGACCATTGGCTGGAGGGATGGATGGATGGATGGCTGGATGGATGGCTGGCTGGAGGGATGGATGGATGGATGGCTGTATGGATGGCTGGATGGATGGCTGGATGGATGGCTGGCTGGAGTGATGGATGGGTGGATGTTTGGATCGGTGGCTAGTTGGATAAATGGCTGGATGGATGGCAGGCTGGAGGGATGGAAGGATGGATGGATGGCTGGATGGATGGCTGGATGGATTGCTGGATGTCTGGATGGCTGGCTGGATGGATGGATGAATGGTTGGCTGGATGTATGGATGGATGGCTGGATGGATGGCTGGATGGATGGATGGATGGATGGATGGATGGATGGATGGCTGGATGGATGGATGGATGGATGGCTGGATGGATGGCTGGATGGATGGCTGGATGGATGGATGGATGGATGGATGGATGGATGGATGGCTGGCTGGCTGGATGGATGGCTGGCTGGAGGGGTGGATGGAAGGCTGGCTGGAGGGATGGATGGATGGATGGCTGGATGGATGGCTGGATAGATGGATGGCTGGATGGATGGCTGGCTGGAGGGATGGATGGATGGATGGGTGGCTGGATGGATGGCTGGATGGATGGATTTCCGGATGGATGGCTGTCTGGAGGGATGGCTGGATGGATGGATGGCTGGATGGATGGCTGGCAGGAGGAATGGATGGATGGATGGATGGCTGGATGGATGGCTGGATGGATGGATGTCTGGATGGATGGCTTGCTGGAGGGATGGATGGATGGATGGGTGGCTGCATGGATGGCTGGATGGATGGCTGGATGGATTGTTGGCTGGAGGAATGGATGGATTAATGGATGGCTGGACGGATGGCTGGATGGATGGAAGGCTGGATGGATGGCTGGCTGGAGGGATGGATGGATGGATGGCTGAATGGATGGCTAGAACGATGGATGGCTGGATGGATGGCTGGCTGGAGGGATGGAGTTATGGATGGATGGCTGGATGGATGGCTGGATGGAAGGATGACTGGATGCATGGCTGGCTGGAGGGATGGACTGAATGATGGATGGCTGGATGGCTGGCTGGATGGATGGCTGGCTGGAGCGATGGATGGATGGATGGATGGCAGGATGGATGGCTGGAAGGATGGATGGCTGGATGGATGGCTGGCTGGAGGGATGGATGGATGGCTGGATGGATGGTTGGACGAATGGATGGCTGGATGGATGGCTGGCTGGAGGGATGGATGGATGGAGGGATGGATGGATGGATGGATGGCTGGATGGAGGGATGGCTGGATGGATGGCTGGCTGGAGGAATGGATGGATGGATGGATGGCTGGATTGATGGCTGGATCGATGGATGGCGGAATGGATGGCTGAATGGATGGCTGGATGGATGGATGGCTGGATGGATAGCTGGCTGGAAAGATGGATGGATGGATGGATGTTTCGATGGACGGCTGGATGGATGGATGGCTGGATGGATGGCTGGCTGGAGGAATGGATTGATGGATGGATGGCTGGATGGATGGCTGGATGGATGAATGGCTGGATGGATGGATGGCTGGAGGGATGGATAGATGGATGGATGGCTGGATGGAGGGATAGCTGGATGTAGGGTTGGCTGGATGGTTGGCTGGCTGGAGGGATGGGTGGATGGATGGATGGCTGGATGAATGGTTGGCTGGAGGGATGGATGGATGGCTGGATGGACGGCTGGATGGATGGATGGCTGGATGGATGGCTGGCTGGAGGGATGGATTGATGTTTCGATGGCTGGATGGATGGATGGCTGGATGGATGGCTGGCTGGACGGATGGATGGATGGATGGCTGGATGGAGGGATGGCTGGATGGTTGGCTGGCTGGAGGGATGGATGGATGGATGGATGGCTGGATGGATGGCTGGCTGGAGAGATGCATGGATGGATGGATGGCTGGATGGACGGATGGTTCGGATGGATTGCTGGATGGATGGCTGGCTGGAGGGATGGATTGATGGATGGATGGCTGGATGGATGGCTGGATGGATGGATGGCTGGATGGATGGCTGGCTGGAGGGATGGATGGATGGATGGATGGCTGGATGGAGGGATGGCTGGATGGTTGGCTGGCTGGATGGATGGATGGATGGATGGATGGTTGGATGGATGGCTGGATGGAGGGATGGCTGGATGGATGGCTGGCTGGAGGGATGGATGGATGGCTGGATGGATGGCTGGATGGATGGATGGCTTAATGGCTGGCTGGCTGGAGGGATGGATGGATGGATGGATGGCTGGATGAATGGCTGAATGGATGGATGGCTGGATGTATGGATGGCTGCAGAGATGGATGGATGGATGGATGGCTGGATGGATGGCTGGATGGAGGAATGGCTGGATGGATGGCTGACTAGAGGGATGGATGGATGGATGGATGGCTGGATGGATGGCTTAATGGATGGATGGCTGGATTAAAGGCTGGCTGGAGGGATGGATGGAAGGATGGCTGGATGGATGGCTGGATGGATGAATGGCTGGATGGATGACTGGCTGGAGGGAAGAATGGATGGATGGATGGCTGGATGGATTGCTGGATGGATGGATGGATGGACGGATGGCTGGAAGAATGGCTGGCTGGAGGAATGGATGGATGGCTGGCTGGATGGATGGATGGCTGGATGGATGGCTGGCTGGAGGGATGGATGGATGGCTGGATGGATGGCTGGATGGATTGATGGTTGGATGGATGGCTGGCTGGAGGAATGGATGGATGGATGGATGGCTGGATGGATGGCTGGATGGATATATGGCTGGATGGATGGCTGGCTGGAGGGATGGATGGATGGATGGATGGCTGGATGGACGGCTGGATGGATGGATGGCTGGATCATGGCTGGCTGGATGGATGGATGGATGGACGGATGGCTGGATGGATGGCTGGCTGGAGGAATGGATGGATGGCTGGCTGGATGGATGGATGGCTGGCTGAATGGATGGTTGGATGGCTGGATGGCTGGATGGATGGATGGATGGCTGAATGGATGGCTGGATAGATGGCAGGATGGATGGATGGATGGATGGATGGCTGGCTGGCTGGATGGGTGGCTGGATGGATGGATGGCTGGATGGATGGCAGGCTGAAGGGATGGATGGATGGATGGATGGCTGGATGGACGGCTGGATGGATGGATGGCTGGATGGATGGCTGGCTGGAGGGATGGATTGATGGATGGATGGCTGGATGGATAGCTGGATGGATGGCTGCATGGATGGCTGGCTGGTGGGATGGATGGATGGATGGATGGCTGGATGGTGGGATGGCTGGATGGTTGGCTGGCTGGATGGATGACTGGCTGGAAGGAAGGATGGATGGATGGATGGCTGGATGGATGGCTGGATGGATGGATGGATGTCTGGATGGCTGGCTGGATGGATTGAAGGCTGTATGGATGGCTGGCTGGAGGGATGGATTGATGGATAGATGGCTGGATGGATGGCTGGATGGATGGATGGCTGGATGGATGGGTGGCTGGAGCGATGGATGGATGGATGGGTGGATGGCTGGATGTTTGGCTGGCTGGAGGGATGGATGGATGGATGGCTGGATGGATGTCTGGATGGAGGGATGGCTGGATGGATGGCTGGCTGGAGGAATGGATGGATGGATGGATGGATGGATGGATGGATGGATGGCTGGATGGATGGATGGCTTAATGACTGGCTGGCTGGAGGGATGGATGGATGGATGGCTGGATGGATGGCTGGAACGATGGATGGCTGGAGGTATGGCTGGCTGGAGGGATGGATGGATGGATGGATGGCTTGATGGATAGCTGGATAGAGGGATTGCTGGATGGATGGCTGGTGGAGGGATGGATGGATGGATGGATCGCTGAATGGATGGATGGCTGGATGGATGGCTGGCTGGAGGGATGGATGGATGGATGGATGGATGGATGGATGGATGGCTGAATGGTTGGATGGCTGGATGAATGGCTGGCTGGAGGGATGGATGGATGGATGACTGGCTGGAGGGATGGTTGGATGGATGGATGGCTTGATGGATGGCTGGATGGATGGATGGCTGGCTGGAGGGATGGATGGATGGATGGATGGCTGGGTGGATGGCTGGATGGATGGATGCCTGGATGGATGGCTGGCTGGAGGGATGGATGGATGGATGGATGGATGGCTGGATGGATGGCTGGATGGATGGATGGCTGGATGGATGGCTGGCAGGAGGGATGGATGGATGGATGGATGCCTGGAAGAATGGCTGGATGGATGGCTGGCTGGAGCGATGGATGAATGGATGGCTGGATGGATGGATGGCCGAATGGTTGGCTGGCTGGAGGGATGGATGGATGGCTGAATGGATGGCTGGATGGATGGCAGGATGGATGGATGGCTGGATGGATGGCTGGCTGGATGGATGGATTGATGGATGGATGGCTGGATGGATGGCTGGATGGAAGGATGGCTGGATGAATTGCAGGCTGTAGGGAAGAATGGATGGATGGATGGCTGGATGGACGGCTGGATGGATGGATGGCTGGATGGATGGCTGGCTGGAGGGATGGATTGATGGATGGAAGGCTGGATGGATAGCTGAATGGATGGCTGGATGGATGGTTGGCTGGTGGGATGGATGGATGGATGGATGGCTGGATGGAGGGATGGCTGGATGGTTGGCTGGCTGGTGGGATGGATGGATGGCTGGATGGATGGCTGGATGGAGGGATGGCTGGATGGATGGCTGGCTGGAGGGATGGATGGCTGGATGGATGGCTGGATGGATGGATGGATGGATGGATGGCTTAATGACTGGCTGGCTGGAGGGATGGATGGATGGATGGATGGATGGCTGGATGGATGGCTGGATGGATGGATGGCTGGATGTATGGCTGGCTGGAGAGATGGATGAATGGTTGGAAGGCTGGATGGATGGCTGTATGGAGGGATGGCTGGATGGATGGCTGGCTGGAGAGACGGATGGATGCATGGCTGGATGGATGGCTGTATGGAGGGATGGCTGGATGTAAGTCTGGCTGAATGGATGGATGGCTGGATGGATGGATGGATGGACGGATGGATGGAGGGATGGCTGGATGGATGGCTGGATGGAGGGATGGATGGATGGATGGATGGCTGGATGGATGGCTGGATGGAGGAATGGCTGGATGGATGCTTGACTGGAGGGATGGATGGATGGATGGATGGCTGGATGGATGGCTTGATGAATGGATCGCTGGATGGACGATTGGCTGGAGGGATGGATGGATGGATGGCTGGATGGATGGCTGGATGGATGGATGGATGGATGGCTGGAAGGATAGCTGGATGGAGGGATGGCTGGAGGGATGGATGGATGGCTGGATGGATGGCTGGATGGATGGATGGCTTAATGGCTGGCTGGCTGGAGGGATGGATGGATGGATGGATGGATGGCTGGATGAATGGCTGAATGGATGGATGGCTGGATGTATGGCTGGGTGGAGAGCTGGATGGATGGCTGGATGGCTGGATGGATGGCTGGATGGAAGAATGGCTGGATGGATGGCTGGCTAGAGGGATGGATGGATGGATGGATGGCTGGATGGATGGCTTAATGGATGGATGGCTGGATGAATGGCTGGCTGGAGGGATGGATGGATGGATGGCTGGATGGATGGCTGGATGGATGAATGGCTGGATGGATGAATGGCTGGAGGGATGGATGGATGGATGGATGGCTGGATGGATTGCTGGATGGATGGATGGATGGACGGATGGCTGGATGGATGGCTGGCTGGAGGGATGAATGGATGGCTGGATGGCTGGCTGGATGGATGGATGGCTGGATGGATGGCTGGCTTGAATAATGGATGGATGGCTGGATGGATGGCTGGACGGATGGATTGCTGGATGGATGGCTGGCTGGAGGGATGGATGGATGGCTGGATGGATGGATGGCTGGATGGATGGCTGGCTGGAGGAATGGATGGATGGATGGATGGCCGGCTGGATGGCTGGATGGATGGATGGCTGGATGGATGGCTGGCAGGAGGGATGGATGGATGGCTGAATGTTTGGCTGGATGGATGGATGGCGGATGGATGGGTGGCTGGAGGGATGGATGGATGGATGGATGGCTGGATGGACGGCTGGATGGATGGATGGCTGGACGGAAGGCTGGCTGGAGGGATGGATGGATGGATGGCTGGATGCAGGGATGGCTGGATGGTTGGCTGGCTGGAGGGATGGATGGATGGATGTATGGCTGGATGGATGTCTGGATGGAGGGATGGCTGGATGGATGGCTGGCTGGAGGGATGGATGGATGGATGGATGGCTGGGTGGATGGCTGGATGGATGGATGGCTTAATGACTGGCTGGCTGGAGGGATGGATGGATGGATGGCTGGATGGATGGCTGGATCGATGGATGGCTGGATGTACGGCTGGCTGGAGGGATGGATGGATGGATGGATGGCGGGATGGATGGCTGGATAGAGGGATTGCTGGATGGATGGCTGGCTGGAGGGATGGATGGATGGATGGATGGCTGGATGGATGGATGGCTGGATGGATGGCTGAATGGATGGATGGCTGGATGGATGGCTGGCTGGATGGATGTCTGGATGGATGGATGCCCGGATGGATGGCTGGCTGGAGAGATGGATGGATGGATGGATGGCTGGATGGATGGCTGGATGGATGGATGGCTGGATGGATGGCTTTCAGGAGGGATGGATGGATGGATGGCTGGATGGATGGCTGGATGGATGGCTGGCTGGAGGGATGGATGAATGGATGGCTGGATGGATGGCTGGCTGGAGGAATGGATTGAAGAATGGATGGCTGGATGGATAGCTGGATGGATGGCTGGATGGATGGCTGGCTGGTGGGATGGATGGATGGTAGGATGCCTGGATGGAGGGATAGCTGGATGGTTGGCTGGCTGGAGGGATGGATGGATGGATGGATGGATGTCTGGATGGATGGCTTGATGGAGGGATGGCTGGATGGATGGCTGGCTGGAGGGATGGATGGCTAGATGGATGGCTGGATGGATGGCTGGATGGTTTGATGGCTTAATGACTGGCTGGCTGGAGGGATGGATGGATGGCTGGATGGATGGTTGAATGGATGGATGGATGGATGTATGGCTGACTGGAGAGATGGATGAATGGTTGGATGGCTGGATGGCTGGCTGGATGGAGGGATGGCTGGATGGACGACTGGCTGGAGGGATGAATGGATGGATGGATGGCTGGATGGATGGATGACTGGATGAAGGCTGGCTCGAGTGATGGATGGATGGATGGCTGGATGGGGGGCTGAATAGATGGATGGCTGGATGGATGGCTGGCTGGAAGGAAGGATGGATGGATGAATGGCTGGATGGATGGCTGGATGGTTGGATGGCTGGATGGGTGGCTGGCTGGAGGAACGGATGGATGGATGGATGGATGGATGGATGGTTGGATGGATGGATGGCTGGATGGATGGATGGCTGGATGGATGGCTGGCTGGATGGATGGCTGGCTGGAGGGATGGATGGATGGATGGCTGGATGGATGGATGGCCGAATGGATGGCTGGCAGAAGGGATGGACGGATGGCTGAAAGGATGGCTGGATGGATGGATGGCTGGATGGATGGCTGGCTGGAGGGATGGATGAATGGATGGATGGCTGGATGGATGGCTGGATGGCAGGATGACTGGATGGATGGCTGGCTGGGCGGGTGGATTGCTGGATGGCTGGCTGGATTGATGGCTGGATGGATGGATGGATGGATGGCTGGCTGGCTGGAGGTATGGATGGATGGATGAATGGCAGGATGGATGGCTGGATGGAGAGATGGATGAATGCACGGATGGCTGGATGGATGGCTGGATGGACGGATGGCTGGATGGATGGCTGGCTGGAGGGATGGATGGATGGACGGGTGGCTGGATGGCTGGCTGAATGGATGGATGGCTGGATGGATGGCTTGCTGGAGGGATGGATGGATGGATGGATGGCTGGATGGATGGCTGGATGGATGGATGGCTGGATGAATGGCTGGCTGGATGGATGGCTGGAAGGATAGATGCCTGGATGGATGGCATGATGGATGGATGGATGGCTGGGTGGATGGATGGCTGGATGGATGGATGGCTGGATGGCTAGAAGGCTGGATGGATGGATGGCTGGATGGATGGCTGGATGGATGGATGGATGGATGGATGGCTGGATGGATGGCTGGATGGAGGGATAGCTGGAGGGATGGATGGATGGCTGGATGGATGGCTGGATGGATGGATGTCATGATGGATTGCTGGCTGGAGGAATGGATGGATGGATGGATGGCTGGATGGATGGCAGGATGGATGGATGGCTGGATGGATGGCTGGCTGGAGGGATGGATGGATGGATGGATAGCTGAATGGATGAATGGCTGGATGGATGAATGGCTGGAGGGATGGATGGATGGATGGATGGCTGGATGGATTGGTGGATGGATGGATGGATGGACGGATGGCTGGATGGATGGCTGGCTGGAGGGATGGATGGATGGCTGGATGGCTGGCTGATTGGATGGATGGCTGGATGGATGGCTGGCTTGAAGAATGGATGGATGGCTGGATGGATGGCTGGACGGATGGTTTGCTGGATGGATGGCTGGCTGGAGGGATGGATGGATGGCTGGATGGATGGCTGGATGGATGGATGGCTGGATGGATGGCTGGCTGGAGGAATGGATAGATGGATGGATGGCCGGCTGGATGGCTGGATGGATGGATGGCTGGATGGATGGCTGGCAGGAGGGATGGATGGATGGATGGATGGCTGAATGGTTGGCTGGATGGATGGATGGCGTATGGATGGGTGGCTGGAGGGATGGATGGATGGATGGATGGCTGGATGGACGGCTGGATGGATGGATGGCTGGACGGAAGGCTGGCTGGAGGGATGGATGGATGGATGGCTGGATGCAGGGATGGCTGGATGGTTGGCTGGCTGGAGGGATGGATGGATGGATGTATGGCTGGATGGATGTCTGGATGGAGGGATGGCTGGATGGATGGCTGGCTGGAGGGATGGATGGATGGATGGATGGCTGAGTGGATGGCTGGATGGGTGGATGGCTTAATGACTGGCTGGCTGGAGGGATGGATGGATGGATGGCTGGATGGATGGCTGGATCGATGGATGGCTGGATGTACGGCTGGCTGGAGGGATGGATGGATGGATGGATGGCTGGATGGATGGATGGATAGAGGGATTGCTGGATGGATGGCTGGCTGGAGGGATGGATGGATGGATGGCTGGCTGGATGGATGGATGGCTGGATGGATGGCTGAATGGATGAATGGCTGGATGGATGGCTGGATGGAGGGATGGATGGATGGACGGATGGCTGGATGAATGGCTGAATGGATGGATGGCTGGATGAATGGCTGGCTGGAGGGATGGATGGATGGATGGATGGATGGCTGGATGGATGGATGGATGGATGGCTGGATGGATGACTGGCTGGAGGGATGGATGGATGGATGGATGGCTGGATGGATGGCTGGATGGATGGATGGCTGGATGGATGGCTGGCTTGAGGGATGGATGGATGTCTGGATGGATGGCTGAATGGATGGATGGATGGATGTATGGCTGGCTGGAGAGATGGATGAGTGGTTGGATGGCTGGATGTATGTCTGGATGGAGGGATGGCTGGATGGATGACTGGCTGGAGGGATGAATGGATGGATGGATGGATGGATGGCTGGATGGATGGATGGCTTGATGGATGGCTTGCTGGAGGGATGGATGGATGGATGGCTGGATGGATGGCTGGATGGATGGATGACTGGATGAAGGCTGGCTCGAGTGATGGATGGATTGATGGCTGGATGGATGGCTTGATGGATGGATGGCTGGATGGATGACTGGCTGGAGGAATGGATGGATGGATGGATGGCTGAATGGGGGGCTGAATAGATGGATGGCTGGATGGATGGCTGGCTGGAAGGAAGGATGGATGGATGGATGGCTGGATGGATGGCTGGATGGATGGATGGCTGGATGGATGGCTGGCTGGAGGAACGGATGGATGGATGGATGGATGGATGGTTGGATGGATGGATGGCTGGATGGATGGATGGCTGGATGGATGGCTGGCTGGATGGATGGCTGGCTGGAGGGATGGATGGATGGATGGCTGGATGGAAGGATGGCCGAATGGATGGCTGGCTGAAGGGATGGACGGATGGCTGAAAGGATGGCTGGATGGATGGATGGCTGGATGGATGGCTGGCTGGAGGGATGGATGAATGGATGGATGGCTGGATGGATGGCTGGATGGCAGGATGGCTGGATGGATGGCTGGCTGGGCGGGTGGATTGCTGGATGGCTGGCTGGATGGATGGCTGGATGGATGGATGGATGGATGGATGGCTGGCTGGCTGGAGGTATGGATGGATGGATGAATGGCAGGATGGATGGCTGGATGGAGAGATGGATGAATGCATGGATGGCTGGATGGATGGCTGGATGGAGGGATGGCTGGATGGATGGCTGGCTGGAGGGATGGATGGATGGACGGGTGGCTGGATGGCTGGCTGAATGGATGGATGGCTGTATGGATGGCTTGCTGGAGGGATGGATGGATGGATGGATGGCTGGATGGATGGCTGGATGGATGGATGGCTGGATGAATGGCTGGCTGGATGGATGGCTGGAAGGATGGATGGCTGGATGGATGACTCGCTGGCGGGATGGATGGATGGATGGATGGCTGGATGGATGGCTGGATGGATTGATGCCTGGATGGATGGCTGGATGGATGGATGGATGGCTGGGTGGGTGGATGGCTGGATGGATGGATGGCTGGATGGCTAGAAGGCTGGATGGATGGATGGCTGGATGGATGGCTGGATGGATGGATGGATGGATGGCTGGATGGATGGCTGGATGGAGGGATATCTGGAGGGATGGATGGATGGCTGGATGGATGGCAGGATGGATGGATATCTGGATGGATTGCTGGCTGGAGGAATGGATGGATGGATGGATGGCTGGATGGATGGCAGGATGGATGGATGGCTGGATGGATGGCTGGCTGGAGGGATGGATGGATGGATGGATAGCTGAATGGATGAATGGCTGGATGGATGAATGGCTGGAGGGATTGATGGATGGATGGATGGCTGGATGGATTGCAGAATGGATGGATGGATGGACGGATGGCTGGCTGGAGGTATGGATGGATGGATGAATGGCAGGATGGATGGCTGGATGGAGAGATGGATGAATGCACGGATGGCTGGATGGATGGCTGGATGGACGGATGGCTGGATGGATGGCTGGCTGGAGGGATGGATGGATGGACGGGTGGCTGGATGGCTGGCTGAATGGATGGATGGCTGGATGGATGGCTTGCTGGAGGGATGGATGGATGGATGGATGGCTGGATGGATGGCTGGATGGATGGATGGCTGGATGAATGGCTGGCTGGATGGATGGCTGGAAGGATAGATGCCTGGATGGATGGCATGATGGATGGATGGATGGCTGGGTGGATGGATGGCTGGATGGATGGATGGCTGGATGGCTAGAAGGCTGGATGGATGGATGGCTGGATGGATGGCTGGATGGATGGATGGATGGATGGATGGCTGGATGGATGGCTGGATGGAGGGATAGCTGGAGGGATGGATGGATGGCTGGATGGATGGCTGGATGGATGGATGTCATGATGGATTGCTGGCTGGATGGATGGATGGATGGATGGATGGCTGGCTGGCTGGAGGTATGGATGGATGGATGAATGGCAGGATGGATGGCTGGATGGAGAGATGGATGAATGCATGGATGGCTGGATGGATGGCTGGATGGAGGGATGGCTGGATGGATGGCTGGCTGGAGGGATGGATGGATGGACGGGTGGCTGGATGGCTGGCTGAATGGATGGATGGCTGTATGGATGGCTTGCTGGAGGGATGGATGGATGGATGGATGGCTGGATGGATGGCTGGATGGATGGATGGCTGGATGAATGGCTGGCTGGATGGATGGCTGGAAGGATGGATGGCTGGATGGATGACTCGCTGGCGGGATGGATGGATGGATGGATGGCTGGATGGATGGCTGGATGGATTGATGCCTGGATGGATGGCTGGATGGATGGATGGATGGCTGGGTGGGTGGATGGCTGGATGGATGGATGGCTGGATGGCTAGAAGGCTGGATGGATGGATGGCTGGATGGATGGCTGGATGGATGGATGGATGGATGGCTGGATGGATGGCTGGATGGAGGGATATCTGGAGGGATGGATGGATGGCTGGATGGATGGCAGGATGGATGGATATCTGGATGGATTGCTGGCTGGAGGAATGGATGGATGGATGGATGGCTGGATGGATGGCAGGATGGATGGATGGCTGGATGGATGGCTGGCTGGAGGGATGGATGGATGGATGGATAGCTGAATGGATGAATGGCTGGATGGATGAATGGCTGGAGGGATTGATGGATGGATGGATGGCTGGATGGATTGCAGAATGGATGGATGGATGGACGGATGGCTGGCTGGAGGTATGGATGGATGGATGAATGGCAGGATGGATGGTTGGATGGAGAGATGGATGAATGCACGGATGGCTGGATGGATGGCTGGATGGACGGATGGCTGGATGGATGGCTGGCTGGAGGGATGGATGGATGGACGGGTGGCTGGATGGCTGGCTGAATGGATGGATGGCTGGATGGATGGCTTGCTGGAGGGATGGATGGATGGATGGATGGCTGGATGGATGGCTGGATGGATGGATGGCTGGATGAATGGCTGGCTGGATGGATGGCTGGAAGGATAGATGCCTGGATGGATGGCATGATGGATGGATGGATGGCTGGTTGGATGGATGGCTGGATGGATGGATGGCTGGATGGCTAGAAGGCTGGATGGATGGATGGCTGGATGGATGGCTGGATGGATGGATGGATGGATGGATGGCTGGATGGATGGCTGGATGGAGGGATAGCTGGAGGGATGGATGGATGGCTGGATGGATGGCTGGATGGATGGATGTCATGATGGATTGCTGGCTGGAGGAATGGATGGATGGATGGATGGCTGGATGGATGGCAGGATGGATGGATGGCTGGATGGATGGCTGGCTGGAGGGATGGATGGATGGATGGATAGCTGAATGGATGAATGGCTGGATGGATGAATGGCTGGAGGGATGGATGGATGGATGGATGGCTGGATGGATTGGTGGATGGATGGATGGATGGACGGATGGCTGGATGGATGGCTGGCTGGAGGGATGGATGGATGGCTGGATGGCTGGCTGATTGGATGGATGGCTGGATGGATGGCTGGCTTGAAGAATGGATGGATGGCTGGATGGATGGCTGGACGGATGGTTTGCTGGATGGATGGCTGGCTGGAGGGATGGATGGATGGCTGGATGGATGGCTGGATGGATGGATGGCTGGATGGATGGCTGGCTGGAGGAATGGATAGATGGATGGATGGCCGGCTGGATGGCTGGATGGATGGATGGCTGGATGGATGGCTGGCAGGAGGGATGGATGGATGGATGGATGGCTGAATGGTTGGCTGGATGGATGGATGGCGTATGGATGGGTGGCTGGAGGGATGGATGGATGGATGGATGGCTGGATGGACGGCGGGATGGATGGATGGCTGGACGGAAGGCTGGCTGGAGGGATGGATGGATGGATGGCTGGATGCAGGGATGGCTGGATGGTTGGCTGGCTGGAGGGATGGATGGATGGATGTATGGCTGGATGGATGTCTGGATGGAGGGATGGCTGGATGGATGGCTGGCTGGAGGGATGGATGGATGGATGGATGGCTGAGTGGATGGCTGGATGGGTGGATGGCTTAATGACTGGCTGGCTGGAGGGATGGATGGATGGATGGCTGGATGGATGGCTGGATCGATGGATGGCTGGATGTACGGCTGGCTGGAGGGATGGATGGATGGATGGATGGCTGGATGGATGGATGGATAGAGGGATTGCTGGATGGATGGCTGGCTGGAGGGATGGATGGATGGATGGCTGGCTGGATGGATGGATGGCTGGATGGATGGCTGAATGGATGAATGGCTGGATGGATGGCTGGCTGGAGGGATGGATGGATGGACGGATGGCTGGATGAATGGCTGAATGGATGGATGGCTGGATGAATGGCTGGCTGGAGGGATGGATGGATGGATGGATGGATGGCTGGATGGATGGATGGATGGATGGCTGGATGGATGACTGGCTGGAGGGATGGATGGATGGATGGATGGCTGGATGGATGGCTGGATGGATGGATGGCTGGATGGATGGCTGGCTTGAGGGATGGATGGATGTCTGGATGGATGGCTGAATGGATGGATGGATGGATGTATGGCTGGCTGGAGAGATGGATGAGTGGTTGGATGGCTGGATGGATGTCTGGATGGAGGGATGGCTGGATGGATGACTGGCTGGAGGGATGAATGGATGGATGGATGGATGGATGGCTGGATGGATGGATGGCTTGATGGATGGCTTGCTGGAGGGATGGATGGATGGATGGCTGGATGGATGGCTGGATGGATGGATGACTGGATGAAGGCTGGCTCGAGTGATGGATGGATTGATGGCTGGATGGATGGCTTGATGGATGGATGGCTGGATGGATGACTGGCTGGAGGAATGGATGGATGGATGGATGGCTGAATGGGGGGCTGAATAGATGGATGGCTGGATGGATGGCTGGCTGGAAGGAAGGATGGATGGATGGATGGCTGGATGGATGGCTGGATGGATGGATGGCTGGATGGATGGCTGGCTGGAGGAACGGATGGATGGATGGATGGATGGATGGTTGGATGGATGGATGGCTGGATGGATGGATGGCTGGATGGATGGCTGGCTGGATGGATGGCTGGCTGGAGGGATGGATGGATGGATGGCTGGATGGATGGATGGCCGAATGGATGGCTGGCTGAAGGGATGGACGGATGGCTGAAAGGATGGCTGGATGGATGGATGGCTGGATGGATGGCTGGCTGGAGGGATGGATGAATGGATGGATGGCTGGATGGATGGCTGGATGGCAGGGTGACTGGATGGATGGCTGGCTGGGCGGGTGGATTGCTGGATGGCTGGCTGGATGGATGGCTGGATGGATGGATGGATGGATGGATGGCTGGCTGGCTGGAGGTATGGATGGATGGATGAATGGCAGGATGGATGGCTGGATGGAGAGATGGATGAATGCATGGATGGCTGGATGGATGGCTGGATGGAGGGATGGCTGGATGGATGGCTGGCTGGAGGGATTGATGGATGGACGGGTGGCTGGATGGCTGGCTGAATGGATGGATGGCTGTATGGATGGCTTGCTGGAGGGATGGATGGATGGATGGATGGCTGGATGGATGGCTGGATGGATGGATGGCTGGATGAATGGCTGGCTGGATGGATGGCTGGAAGGGTGGATGGCTGGATGGATGACTCGCTGGCGGGATGGATGGATGGATGGATGGCTGGATGGATGGCTGGATGGATTGATGCCTGGATGGATGGCTGGATGGATGGATGGATGGATGGATGGCTGGGTGGATGGATGGCTGGATGGATGGATGGCTGGATGGCTAGAAGGCTGGATGGATGGATGGCTGGATGGATGGCTGGATGGATGGATGGATGGATGGCTGGATGGATGGCTGGATGGAGGGATATCTGGAGGGATGGATGGATGGCTGGATGGATGGCAGGATGGATGGATATCTGGATGGATTGCTGGCTGGAGGAATGGATGGATGGATGGATGGCTGGATGGATGGCAGGATGGATGGATGGCTGGATGGATGGATAGCTGAATGGATGAATGGCTGGATGGATGAATGGCTGGAGGGATTGATGGATGGATGGATGGCTGGATGGATTGCAGAATGGATGGATGGATGGACGGATGGCTGGATGGATGGCTGGCTGGAGGGATGGATGGATGGCTGGATGGCTGGCTGGATGGATGGATGGCTGGATGGATGGCTGGCTTGAAGAATGGATGGATGGCTGGATGGATGGCTGGACGGATGGATTGCTGGATGGATGGCTGGCTGGAGGGATGGATGGATGGCTGGATTGATGGCTGGATGGATGGATGGCTGGATGGATGGCTGGCTGGAGGAATGGATGAATGGATGGATGGCCGGCTGGATGGCTGGATGGATGGATGGCTGGATGGATGGCTGGCAGGAGGGATGGATGGATGGATGGATGGCTGAATGGTTGGCTGGATGGATGGATGGCGAATGGATGGGTGGCTGGAGGGATGGATGGATGGATGGATGGCTGGATGGACGGCTGGATGGATGGATGGCTGGACGGAAGGCTGGCTGGAGGGATGGATGGATGGATGGCTGGATGCAGGGATGGCTGGATGGTTGGCTGGCTGGAGGGATGGATGGATGGATGTATGGCTGGATGGATGTCTGGATGGAGGGATGGCTGGATGGATGGCTGGCTGGAGGGATGGATGGATGGATGGATGGCTGGGTGGATGGCTGGATGGATGGCTTAATGACTGGCTGGCTGGAGGGATGGATGGATGGATGGCTGGATGGTTGGCTGGATCGATGGATGGCTGGATGTACGGCTGGATGGAGGGATGGATGGATGGATGGATGGCTGGATGGATGGCTGGATAGAGGGATTGCTGGATGGATGGCTGGCTGGAGGGATGGATGGATGGATGGATGGCTGGATGGATGGATGAATGGATGGATGGCTGGATGGATGGCTGGATGGCAGGATGACTGGATGGATGGCTGGCTGGGCGGGTGGATTGCTGGATGGCTGGCTGGATTGATGGCTGGATGGATGGATGGATGGATGGCTGGCTGGCTGGAGGTATGGATGGATGGATGAATGGCAGGATGGATGGCTGGATGGAGAGATGGATGAATGCACGGATGGCTGCATGGATGGCTGGATGGACGGATGGCTGGATGGATGGCTGGCTGGAGGGATGGATGGATGGACGGGTGGCTGGATGGCTGGCTGAATGGATGGATGGCTGGATGGAAGGCTTGCTGGAGGGATGGATGGATGGATGGATGGCTGGATGGATGGCTGGATGGATGGATGGCTGGATGAATGGCTGGCTGGATGGATGGCTGGAAGGATAGATGCCTGGATGGATGGCATGATGGATGGATGGATGGCTGGGTGGATGGATGGCTGGATGGATGGATGGCTGGATGGCTAGAAGGCTGGATGGATGGATGGCTGGATGGATGGCTGGATGGATGGATGGATGGATGGATGGCTGGATGGATGGCTGGATGGAGGGATAGCTGGAGGGATGGATGGATGGCTGGATGGATGGCTGGATGGATGGATGTCATGATGGATTGCTGGCTGGAGGAATGGATGGATGGATGGATGGCTGGATGGATGGCAGGATGGATGGATGGCTGGATGGATGGCTGGCTGGAGGGATGGATGGATGGATGGATAGCTGAATGGATGAATGGCTGGATGGATGAATGGCTGGAGGGATGGATGGATGGATGGATGGCTGGATGGATTGGTGGATGGATGGATGGATGGACGGATGGCTGGATGGATGGCTGGCTGGAGGGATGGATGGATGGCTGGATGGCTGGCTGATTGGATGGATGGCTGGATGGATGGCTGGCTTGAAGAATGGATGGATGGCTGGATGGATGGCTGGACGGATGGTTTGCTGGATGGATGGCTGGCTGGAGGGATGGATGGATGGCTGGATGGATGGCTGGATGGATGGTGGCTGGATGGATGGCTGGCTGGAGGAATGGATAGATGGATGGATGGCCGGCTGGATGGCTGGATGGATGGATGGCTGGATGGATGGCTGGCAGGAGGGATGGATGGATGGATGGATGGCTGAATGGTTGGCTGGATGGATGGATGGCGTATGGATGGGTGGCTGGAGGAATGGATGGATGGATGGATGGCTGGATGGACGGCTGGATGGATGGATGGCTGGACGGAAGGCTGGCTGGAGGGATGGATGGATGGATGGCTGGATGCAGGGATGGCTGGATGGTTGGCTGGCTGGAGGGATGGATGGATGGATGTTTGGCTGGATGGATGTCTGGATGGAGGGATGGCTGGATGGATGGCTGGCTGGAGGGATGGATGGATGGATGGATGGCTGAGTGGATGGCTGGATGGGTGGATGGCTTAATGACTGGCTGGCTGGAGGGATGGATGGATGGATGGCTGGATGGATGGCTGGATCGATGGATGGCTGGATGTACGGCTGGCTGGAGGGATGGATGGATGGATGGATGGCTGGATGGATGGATGGATAGAGGGATTGCTGGATGGATGGCTGGCTGGAGGGATGGATGGATGGATGGCTGGCTGGATGGATGGATGGCTGGATGGATGGCTGAATGGATGAATGGCTGGATGGATGGCTGGCTGGAGGGATGGATGGATGGACGGATGGCTGGATGAATGGCTGAATGGATGGATGGCTGGATGAATTGCTGGCTGGAGGGATGGATGGATGGATGGATGGATGGCTGGATGGATGGATGGATGGATGGCTGGATGGATGACTGGCTGGAGGGATGGATGGATGGATGGATGGCTGGATGGATGGCTGGATGGATGGATGGCTGGATGGATGGCTGGCTTGAGGGATGGATGGATGGATGGATGTCTGGATGGATGGCTGAATGGATGGATGGATGGATGTATGGCTGGCTGGAGAGATGGATGAGTGGTTGGATGGCTGGATGTATGTCTGGATGGAGGGATGGCTGGATGGATGACTGGCTGGAGGGATGAATGGATGGATGGATGGATGGATGGCTGGATGGATGGATGGCTTGATGGATGGCTTGCTGGAGGGATGGATGGATGGATGGCTGGATGGATGGCTGGATGGATGGATGACTGGATGAAAGCTGGCTCGAGTGATGGATGGATTGATGGCTGGATGGATGGCTTGATGGATGGATGGCTGGATGGATGACTGGCTGGAGGAATGGATGGATGGATGGATGGCTGAATGGGGGGCTGAATAGATGGATGGCTGGATGGATGGCTGGCTGGAAGGAAGGATGGATGGATGGATGGCTGGATGGATGGCTGGATGGATGGATGGCTGGATGGATGGCTGGCTGGAGGAACGGATGGATGGATGGATGGATGGATGGTTGGATGGATGGATGGCTGGATGGATGGATGGCTGGATGGATGGCTGGCTGGATGGATGGCTGGCTGGAGGGATGGATGGATGGATGGCTGGATGGATGGATGGCCGAATGGATGGCTGGCTGAAGGGATGGACGGATGGCTGAAAGGATGGCTGGATGGATGGATGGCTGGATGGATGGCTGGCTGGAGGGATGGATGAATGGATGGATGGCTGGATGGATGGCTGGATGGCAGGATGACTGGATGGATGGCTGGCTGGGCGGGTGGATTGCTGGATGGCTGGCTGGATGGATGGCTGGATGGATGGATGGATGGATGGCTGGCTGGCTGGAGGTATGGATGGATGGATGAATGGCAGGATGGATGGCTGGATGGAGAGATGGATGAATGCATGGATGGCTGGATGGATGGCTGGATGGAGGGATGGCTGGATGGATGGCTGGCTGGAGGGATGGATGGATGGACGGGTGGCTGGATGGCTGGCTGAATGGATGGATGGCTGTATGGATGGCTTGCTGGAGGGATGGATGGATGGATGGATGGCTGGATGGATGGCTGGATGGATGGATGGCTGGATGAATGGCTGGCTGGATGGATGGCTGGAAGGATGGATGGCTGGATGGATGACTCGCTGGCGGGATGGATGGATGGATGGATGGCTGGATGGATGGCTGGATGGATTGATGCCTGGATGGATGGCTGGATGGATGGATGGATGGATGGATGGCTGGGTGGATGGATGGCTGGATGGATGGATGGCTGGATGGCTAGAAGGCTGGATGGATGGATGACTGGATGGATGGCTGGATGGATGGATGGATGGATGGCTGGATGGATGGCTGGATGGAGGGATATCTGGAGGGATGGATGGATGGCTGGATGGATGGCTGGATGGATGGATATCTGGATGGATTGCTGGCTGGAGGAATGGATGGATGGATGGATGGCTGGATGGATGGCAGGATGGATGGATGGCTGGATGGATGGCTGGCTGGAGGGATGGATGGATGGATGGATAGCTGAATGGATGAATGGCTGGATGGATGAATGGCTGGAGGGATTGATGGATGAATGGATGGCTGGATGGATTGAAGAATGGATGGATGGATGGACGGATGGCTGGATGGATGGCTGGCTGGAGGGATGGATGGATGGCTGGATGGCTGGCTGGATGGATGGATGGCTGGATGGATGGCTGGCTTGAAGAATGGATGGATGGCTGGATGGATGGCTGGACGGATGGATTGCTGGATGGATGGCTGGCTGGAGGGATGGATGGATGGCTGGATTGATGGCTGGATGGATGGATGGCTGGATGGATGGCTGGCTGGAGGAATGGATGAATGGATGGATGGCCGGCTGGATGGCTGGATGGATGGATGGCTGGATGGATGGCTGGCAGGAGGGATGGATGGATGGATGGATGGCTGAATGGTTGGCTGGATGGATGGATGGCGAATGGATGGGTGGCTGGAGGGATGGATGGATGGATGGATGGCTGGATGGACGGCTGGATGGATGGATGGCTGGACGGAAGGCTGGCTGGAGGGATGGATGGATGGATGGCTGGATGCAGGGATGGCTGGATGGTTGGCTGGCTGGAGGGATGGATGGATGGATGTATGGCTGGATGGATGTCTGGATGGAGGGATGGCTGGATGGATGGCTGGCTGGAGGGATGGATGGATGGATGGATGGCTGGGTGGATGGCTGGATGGATGGCTTAATGACTGGCTGGCTGGAGGGATGGATGGATGGATGGCTGGATGGATGGCTGGATCGATGGATGGCTGGATGTACGGCTGGAATGAGGGATGGATGGATGGATGGATGGCTGGATGGATGGCTGGATAGAGGGATTGCTGGATGGATGGCTGGCTGGAGGGATGGATGGATGGATGGATGGCTGGATGGATGGATGGCTGGATGGATGGCTGAATGGATGGATGGCTGGATGGATGGCTGGCTGGAGGGATGGATGGATGGATGGATGGCTGGATGAATGGCTGAATGGATGGATGGATGGATGAATGGCTGGCTGGAGGGATGGATGGATGGATGGATGGATGGCTGGATGGATGGATGGATGGATGGCTGGATGGATGACTGGCTGGAGGGATGGATGGATGGATGGATGGCTGGATGGATGGCTGGATGGATGGATGGCTGGATGGATGGCTGGCTGGAGGGATGGATGGATGGATGGATGTCTGGATGGATGGATGCCCGGATGGATGGCTGGCTGGAGGGATGGATGGATGGATGGATGGCTGGATGGTTGGCTGGATGGATGGATGGCTGGATGGATGGCTATCAGGAGGGATGGATGGATGGATGGCTGGATGGATGGCTGGATGGATGGCTGGCTGGAGGGGTGGATGAATGGATGGCTGGATGGATGGCTGGCTGGAGGGATGGATTGAAGAATGGATGGCTGGATGGATAGCTGGATGGATGGCTGGATGGATGGCTGGCTGGTGGGATGGATGGATGGATGGATGCCTGGATGGAGGGATGGCTGGATGGTTGGCTGGCTGGAGGGATGGATGGATGGATGGATGGATGTCTGGATGGATGGCTTGATGGAGGGATGGCTGGATGGATGGCTGGGTGGAGGGATGGATGGCTGGATGGATGGCTGGATGGATGGCTGGATGGTTTGATGGCTTAATGACTGGCTGGCTGGAGGGATGGATGGATGGCTGGATGGATGGCTGAATGGATGGATGGATGGATGTATGGATGGCTGGAGAGATGGATGAATGGTTGGATGGCTGGATGGATGGCTGGATGGAGGGATGGCTGGATGGATGACTGGCTGGAGGGATGAATGGATGGATGGATGGATGGATGGCTGGATGGATGGATGGCTTGATGGATGGCTTGCTGGAGGGATGGATGGATGGATGGCTGGATGGATGGCTGGATGGATGGATGACTGGATGAAGGCTGGCTCGAGTGATGGATGGATTGATGGCTGGATGGATGGCTTGATGGATGGATGGCTGGATGGATGACTGGCTGGAGGAATGGATGGATGGATGGATGGCTGGATGGGGGGCTGAATAGATGGATGGCTGGATGGATGGCTGGCTGGAAGGAAGGATGGATGGATGGATGGCTGGATGGATGGCTGGATGGATGGATGGCTGGATGGATGGCTGGCTTGAGGAACGAATGGATGGATGGATGGATGGATGGTTGGATGGATGGATGGCTGGATGGATGGATGGCTGGATGGATGGCTGGCTGGATGGATGGCTGGCTGGAGGGATGGATGGATGGATGGTTGGATGGATGGATGGCCGAATGGATGGCTGGCTGAAGGGATGGACGGATGGCTGAAAGGATGGCTGGATGGATGGATGGCTGGATGGATGGCTGGATGGATGGCTGGATGGCAGGATGACTGGATGGATGGCTGGCTGGGCGGGTGGATTGCAGGATGGCTGGATGGATGGCTGGATGGATGGATGGATGGATGGCTGGCTGGCTGGAGGTATGGATGGATGGATGAATGGCAGGATGGATGGCTGGATGGAGAGTTGAATGAATGCATGGATGGCTGGATGGATGGCTGGATGGAGGGATGGCTGGATGGATGGCTGGCTGGAGGGATGGATGGATGGACGGGTGGCTGGATGGCTGGCTGAATGGATGGATGGTTGGATGGATGGCTTGCTGGAGGGATGGATGGATGGATGGATGGCTGGATGGATGGCTGGATGGATGGATGGCTGGATGAATGTCTGGATAGAGGGATGGCTGGATGGATGGCTGGTGGAGGGATGGATGGATGGATGGATGGCTGGATGGATGGCTGAATGGATGGATGGCTGGCTGAAGTGATGGATGGATGGATGGATGGCTGGATGGATGGATAGCTGGATGGATGGCTGGCTGGATGGATGAATGAATGGATGGATGGCTGGATGGATGGCTGGATGGCTGGATGGCTGGATGGATGGCTGGCTGGGCGGGTGGATTGATGGATGGATGGCTGGATGGATGGATGGCTGGATGGATGGATGCATTAATGGATGGCTGGCTGGATGTATGGATGGATGGATGAATGGCTGGATGGATGGCTGGATGGAGAGATGGATGAATGCATGGATGGCTGGATAGATGGCTGGATGGAGGGATGGTTGGATGGATGGCTGGCTGGAGGGATGGATGGATGGAGGGATGGCTGGATGGCTGGCTGGATGGATGGATGGCTGGTTGGATGGCTTGCTGGAGGGATGAATGGATGGATGGATGGCTGGATGGATGGCTGGATGGGTGGATGGCTGGATGAATGGTTGGCTGGAGGGATGGATGGATGGATGGATGGATGGATGGCTGGATGGATGGATGGCTGGATGGATGACTCGCTGGCGGGATGGATGGATGGATGGATGGCTGGATGGATGGCTGGATGGATAGATGCCTGGATGGATGGCTGGATGGATGGATGGATGGATGGCTGGATGGATGGATGGCTGGATGGATGGATAGCTGGATGGCTGGAAGGCTGGATGGATGGATGGCTGGATGGATGGCTGGATGGATGGATGGATGGATGGATGGCTGGATGGATGGCTGGATGGAGGAATGGATGGATGGATGAATGGCAGGATGGATGGCTGGATGGAGAGTTGAATGAATGCATGGATGGCTGGATGGATGGCTGGATGGATGGATGGCTGGATGGATGGCTTGCTGGAGGGATGGTTGGATGGATGGCTGGCTGGAGGGATGGGTGGATGGATGGATGGCTGAATGGATGGCTGGATGGATGGATGGCTGGATGGCTGGCTGGCTGGAGAGATGAATGGATGGATGGCTGGATGGACGGCTGAATGGATGGAAGGCTGTATGGATGGCTGGCTGGAGGGATGGATTGATGGATAGATGGCTGGATGGATGGCTGGATGGATGGATGGCTGGATGGATGGGTGGCTGGAGCGATGGATGGATGGATGGGTGGCTGGACGGAGGGATGGCTGGATGGTTGGCTGGCTGGAGGGATGGATGGATGGATGGCTGGATGGATGTCTGGATGGAGGGATGGCTGGATGGATGGCTGGCTGGACGAATGGATGGATGGATGGATGGATGGATGGATGGATGGCTGGATGGATGGATGGCTTAATGACTGGCTGGCTGGAGGGATGGATGGATGGATGGCTGGATGGATGGCTGGATCGATGGATGGCTGGAGGTATGGCTGGCTGGAGGGATGGATGGATGGATGGATGGCTTGATGGATAGCTGGATAGAGGGATGGCTGGATGGATGGCTGGTGGAGGGATGGATGGATGGAAGGATCGCTGAATGGATGGATGGCTGGATGGATGGCTGGCTGGAGGGATGGATGGATGGATGGATGGATGGATGGCTGAATGGATGGATGGCTGGATGAATGGCTGGCTGGAGGGATGGATGGATGGATGGCTGGATGGATGGCTGGATGGATGGATGGCTGGATGGATGGCTGGATGGATGACTGGCTGGAGGGATGGTTGGATGGATGGATGGCTTGATGGATGGCTGGATGGATGGATGGCTGGCTGGAGGGATGGATGGATGGATGGATGGCTGGGTGGATGGCTGGATGGATGGATGCCTGGATGGATGGCTTGCCGGAGGGATGGATGGATGGATGGATGGCTGGATGGATGGCTGGATGGATGGATGGCTGGATGGATGGCTGGCAGGAGGGATGGATGGATGGATGGATGCCTGGATGGATGGCTGGATGGATGGCTGGCTGGAGCGATGGATGAATGGATGGCTGGATGGATGGATGGCCGAATGGTTGGCTGGCTGGAGGGATGGATGGATGGCTGAATGGATGGTTGGATGGATGGCAGGATGGATGGATGGCTGGTGGATGGCTGGCTGGATGGATGGATTGATGGCTGGATGGCTGGATGGATGGCTGGATGGAAGGATGGCTGGATGGATTGCAGGCTGTAGGTATGAATGGATGGATGGATGGCTGGATGGACGGCTGGATGGATGGATGGCTGGATGGATGGCTGGCTGGAGGGATGGATTGATGGATGGATGGCTGAATGGATAGCTGAATGGATGGCTGGATGGATGGTTGGCTGGTGGGATGGATGGATGGATTGATGGCTGGATGGAGGAATGGCTGGATGGTTGGCTGGCTGGTGGGATGGATGGATGGCTGGATGGATGGCTGGATGGAGGGATGGCTGGATGGATGGCTGGCTGGAGGGATGGATGGCTGGATGGATGGCTGGATGGATGGATGGATGGATGGATGGCTTAATGACTGGCTGGCTGGAGGGATGGATGGATGGATGGATGGATGGCTGGATGGATGGCTGGATGGATGGATGGCTGGATGTATGGCTGGCTGGAGAGATGGATGAATGGTTGGAAGGCTGGATGGATGGCTGTATGGAGGGATGGCTGGATGGATGGCTGGCTGGAGAGACGGATGGATGCATGGCTGGATGGATGGCTGTATGGAGGGATGGCTGGATGGAAGTCTGGCTGAATGGATGGATGGCTGGATGGATGGATGGATGGATGGACGGATGGATGGAGGGATGGCTGGATGGATGGCTGGCTGGAGGGATGGATGGATGGATGGATGGCTGGATGGATGGCTGGATGGAGGAATGGCTGGATGGATGCTTGACTGGAGGGATGGATGGATGGATGGATGGCTGGATGGATGGCTTGATGAATGGATCGCTGGATGGACGATTGGCTGGAGGGATGGATGGATGGATGGCTGGATGGATGGCTGGATGGATGGATGGATGGATGGCTGGAAGGATAGCTGGATGGAGGGATGGCTGGAGGGATGGATGGATGGCTGGATGGATGGCTGGATGGATGGATGGCTTAATGGCTGGCTGGCTGGAGGGATGGATGGATGGATGGATGGATGGCTGGATGAATGGCTGAATGGATGGATGGCTGGATGTATGGCTGGGTGGAGAGCTGGATGGATGGCTGGATGGCTGGATGGATGGCTGGATGGAAGAATGGCTGGATGGATGGCTGGCTAGAGGGATGGATGGATGGATGGATGGCTGGATGGATGGCTTAATGGATGGATGGCTGGATGAATGGCTGGCTGGAGGGATGGATGGATGGATGGCTGGATGGATGGCTGGATGGATGAATGGCTGGATGGATGAATGGCTGGAGGGATGGATGGATGGATGGATGGCTGGATGGATTGCTGGATGGATGGATGGATGGACGGATGGCTGGATGGATGGCTGGCTGGAGGGATGGATGGATGGCTGGATGGCTGGCTGGATGGCTGGATGGCTGGATGGATGGCTGGCTTGAAGAATGGATGGATGGCTGGATGGATGGCTGGACGGATGGATTGCTGGATGGATGGCTGGCTGGAGGGATGGATGGATGGCTGGATGGATGGCTGGATGGATGGATGGCTGGATGGCCGGCTGGATGGCTGGATGGATGGATGGCTGGATGGATGGCTGGCAGGAGGGATGGATGGATGGATGGATGGCTGAATGGTTGGCTGGATGGATGGATGGCGGATGGATGGGTGGCTGGAGGGATGGATGGATGGATGGATGGCTGCATGGACGGCTGGATGGATGGATGGCTGGACGGAAGGCTGGGTGGAGGGATGGATGGATGGATGGCTGGATGCTGGGATGGCTGGATGGTTGGCTGGCTGGAGGGATGGATGGATGGATGTATGGCTGGATGGATGTCTGGATGGAGGGATGGCTGGATGGATGGCTGGCTGGAGGGATGGATGGATGGATGGATGGCTGGGTGGATGGCTGGATGGATGGATGGCTTAATGACTGGCTGGCTGGAGGGATGGATGGATGGATGGCTGGATGGATGGCTGGATCGATGGATGGCTGGATGTACGGCTGGCTGGAGGGATGGATGGATGGATGGATGGCTGGATGGATGGCTGGATAGAGGGATTGCTGGATGGATGGCTGGCTGGAGGGATGGATGGATGGATGGATGGCTGGATGGATGGATGGCTGGATGGATGGCTGAATGGATGGATGGCTGGATGGATGGCTGGCTGGAGGGATGGATGGATGGCTGGATGAATGGCTGAATGGATGGATGGCTGGATGAATGGCTGGCTGGAGGGATGGATGGATGGATGGATGGATGGCTGTATAGATGGATGGATGGATGGCTGGATGGAAGACTGGCTGGAGAGATGGATGGATGGATTGATGGCTGGATGGATGGCTGGATGGATGGATGGCTGGATGGATGGCTGGCTGGAGGGATGGATGGCTGGATGGATGTCTGGATGGATGGATGCCCGGATGGATGGCTGGCTGGAGGGATGGATGGATGGATGGATGGCTGGATGGATGGCTGGATGGATGGATGGCTGGATGGATGGCTTTCAGGAGGGATGGATGGATGGATGGCTGGATGGATGGCTGGATGGATGGCTGGCTGGAGGGATGGATGAATGGATGGCTGGATGGATGGCTGGCTGAAGGGATGGATTGAAGAATGGATGGCTGAATGGATAGCTGGATGGATGGCTGGATGGATGGCTGGCTGGTGTGATGGATGGATGAATGGATGCATGGATGGAGGGATGGCTGGATGGTTGGCTGGCTGGAGGGATGGATGGATGGATGGATGGATGTCTGGATGGATGGCTTGATGGAGGGATGGCTGGATGGATGGCTGGCTGGAGGGATGGATGGCTAGATGGATGGCTGGATGGATGGCTGGATGGTTTGATGGCTTAATGACTGGCTGGCTGGAGGGATGGATGGATGGCTGGATGGATGGTTGAATGGATGGATGGATGGATGTATGGCTGGCTGGAGAGATGGATGAATGGTTGGATGGCTGGATGGCTGGCTGGATGGAGGGATGGCTGGATGGATGACTGGCTGGAGGGATGAATGGATGGATGGATGGCTGGATGGATGGATGACTGGTTCAAGGCTGGCTCGAGTGATGGATGGATTGATGGCTGGATGGATGGCTTGATGGATGGATGGCTGGATGGATGACTGGCTGGAGGAATGGATGGATGGACGGATGGCTGGATGGGGGGCTGAATAGATGGATGGCTGGATGGATGGCTGGCTGGAAGGAAGGATGGATGGATGAATGGCTGGATGGATGGCTGGATGGTTGGATGGCTGGATGGATGGCTGGCTGGAGGAACGGATGGATGGATGGATGGATGGATGGATGGTTGGATGGATGGATGGCTGGATGGATGGATGGCTGGATGGATGGCTGGCTGGATGGATGGCTGGCTGGAGGGATGGATGGATGGATGGCTGGATGGATGGATGGCCGAATGGATGGCTGGCAGAAGGGATGGACGGATGGCTGAAAGGATGGCTGGATGGATGGATGGCTGGATGGATGGCTGGCTGGAGGGATGGATGAATGGATGGATGGCTGGATGGATGGCTGGATGGCAGGATGACTGGATGGATGGCTGGCTGGGCGGGTGGATTGCTGGATGGCTGGCTGGATTGATGGCTGGATGGATGGATGGATTGACGGCTGGCTGGCTGGAGGTATGGATGGATGGATGAATGGCAGGATGGATGGCTGGATGGAGAGATGGATGAATGCATGGATGGCTGGATGGATGGCTGGATGGAGGGATGGCTGGATGGATGGCTGGCTGGAGGGATGGATGGATGGACGGGTGGCTGGATGGCTGGCTGAATGGATGGATGGCTGGATGGATGGCTTGCTGGAGGGATGGATGGATGGATGGATGGCTGGATGGATGGCTGGATGGATGGATGGCTGGATGAATGGCTGGCTGGATGGATGGCTGGAAGGATGGATGGCTTGATGGATGACTCGCTGGCGGGATGGATGGATGGATGGATGGCTGGATGGATGGCTGGATGGATGGATGCCTGGATGGATGGCATGATGGATGGATGGATGGCTGGGTGGATGGATGGCTGGATGGATGGATGGCTGGATGGCTAGAAGGCTGGATGGATGGATGGATGGATGGCTGGATGGATGGATGGATGGATGGATGGCTGGATGGATGGCTGGATGGAGGGATAGCTGGAGGGATGGATGGATGGCTGGATGGATGGCTGGATGGATGGATGTCATGATGGATTGCTGGCTGGAGGAATGGATGGATGGATGGATGGCTGGATGGATGGCAGGATGGATGGATGGCTGGATGGATGGCTGGCTGGAGGGATGGATGGATGGATGGATAGCTGAATGGATGAATGGCTGGATGGATGAATGGCTGGAGGGATGGATGGATGGATGGATGGCTGGATGGATTGCTGGATGGATGGATGGATGGACGGATGGCTGGATGGATGGCTGGCTGGAGGGATGGATGGAAGGCTGGATGGCTGGCTGATTGGATGGATGGCTGGATGGATGGCTGGCTTGAAGAATGGATGGATGGCTGGATGGATGGCTGGACGGATGGTTTGCTGCATGGATGGCTGGCTGGAGGGATGGATGGATGGCTGGATGGATGGCTGGATGGATGGATGGCTGGATGGATGGCTGGCTGTAGGAATGGATAGATGGATGGATGGCCGGCTGGATGGCTGGATGGATGGATGGCTGGATGGATGGCTGGCAGGAGGGATGGATGGATGGATGGATGGCTGAATGGTTGGCTGGATGGATGGATGGCGTATGGATGGGTGGCTGGAGGGATGGATGGATGGATTCATGGCTGGATGGACGGCTGGATGGATGGATGGCTGGACGGAAGGCTGGCTGGAGGGATGGATGGATGGATGGCTGGATGCAGGGATGGCTGGATGGTTGGCTGGCTGGAGGGATGGATGGATGGATGTATGGCTGGATGGATGTCTGGATGGAGGGATGGCTGGATGGATGGCTGGCTGGAGGGATGGATGGATGGATGGATGGCTGCGTGGATGGCTGGATGGGTGGATGGCTTAATGACTGGCTGGCTGGAGGGATGGATGGATGGATGGCTGGATGTACGGCTGGCTGGAGGGATGGATGGATGGATGGATGGCTGGATGGATGGATGGATAGAGGGATTGCTGGATGGATGGCTGGCTGGAGGGATGGATGGATGGATGGCTGGCTGGATGGATGGATGGCTGGATGGATGGCTGAATGGATGGATGGCTGGATGGATGGCTGGCTGGAGGGATGGATGGATGGATGGCTGGATGAATGGCTGGCTGGAGGGATGGATGGATGGATGGATGGATGGCTGGATGGATGGATGGATGGATGGCTGGATGGATGACTGGCTGGAGGGATGGATGGATGGATGGATGGCTGGATGGATGGCTGGATGGATGGATGGCTGGATGGATGGCTGGCTTGAGGGATGGATGGATGGATGGATGTCTGGATGGATGGCTGAATGGATGGATGGATGGATGTATGGCTGGCTGGAGAGATGGATGAGTGGTTGGATGGCTGGATGTATGTCTGGATGGAGGGATGGCTGGATGGATGACTGGCTGGAGGGATGAATGGATGGATGGATGGATGGATGGCTGGATGGATGGATGGCTTGATGGATGGCTTGCTGGAGGGATGGATGGATGGATGGCTGGATGGATGGCTGGATGGATGGATGACTGGATGAAGGCTGGCTCGAGTGATGGATGGATTGATGGCTGGATGGATGGCTTGATGGATGGATGGCTGGATGGATGACTGGCTGGAGGAATGGATGGATGGATGGATGGCTGGATGGGGGGCTGAATAGATGGATGGCTGGATGGATGGCTGGCTGGAAGGAAGGATGGATGGATGGATGGCTGGATGGATGGCTGGATGGATGGATGGCTGGATGGATGGCTGGCTGGAGGAACGGATGGATGGATGGATGGATGGATGGTTGGATGGATGGATGGCTGGATGGATGGATGGCTGGATGGATGGCTGGCTGGATGGATGGCTGGCTGGAGGGATGGATGGATGGATGGCTGGATGGATGGATGGCCGAATGGATGGCTGGCTGAAGGGATGGACGGATGGCTGAAAGGATGGCTGGATGGATGGATGGCTGGATGGATGGCTGGCTGGAGGGATGGATGAATGGATGGATGGCTGGATGGATGGCTGGATGGCAGGATGACTGGATGGATGGCTGGCTGGGCGGGTGGATTGCTGGATGGCTGGCTGGATGGATGGCTGGATGGATGGATGGATGGATGGCTGGCTGGCTGGAGGTATGGATGGATGGATGAATGGCAGGATGGATGGCTGGATGGAGAGATGGATGAATGCATGGATGGCTGGATGGATGGCTGGATGGAGGGATGGCTGGATGGATGGCTGGCTGGAGGGATGGATGGATGGACGGGTGGCTGGATGGCTGGCTGAATGGATGGATGGCTGTATGGATGGCTTGCTGGAGGGATGGATGGATGGATGGATGGCTGGATGGATGGCTGGCTGGAGGGATGGATGGATGGACGGGTGGCTGGATGGCTGGCTGAATGGATGGATGGCTGGATGGATGGCTTGCGGGAGGGATGGATGGATGGATGGATGGCTGGATGGATGGATGGCTGGATGGATGGCTGGCTGGAGGAATGGATAGATGGATGGATGGCCGGCTGGATGGCTGGATGGATGGATGGCTGGATGGATGGCTGGCAGGAGGGATGGATGGATGGATGGATGGCTGAATGGTTGGCTGGATGGATGGATGGCGTATGGATGGGTGGCTGGAGGGATGGATGGATGGATGGATGGCTGGATGGACGGCTGGATGGATGGATGGCTGGACGGAAGGCTGGCTGGAGGGATGGATGGATGGATGGCTGGATGCAGGGATGGCTGGATGGTTGGCTGGCTGGAGGGATGGATGGATGGATGTATGGCTGGATGGATGTCTGGATGGAGGGATGGCTGGATGGATGGCTGGCTGGAGGGATGGATGGATGGATGGATGGCTGCGTGGATGGCTGGATGGGTGGATGGCTTAATGACTGGCTGGCTGGAGGGATGGATGGATGGATGGCTGGATGGATGGCTGGATCGATGGATGGCTGGATGTACGGCTGGCTGGAGGGATGGATGGATGGCTGGATGGATGGCTGGATGGATGGCTGGATGGATGGCTGGATGGAAGAATGGCTGGATGGATGGCTGGCAGGAGGGATGGATGGATGGATGGATGTCTGGATGGATGGCCGAATGGATGGCTGGCTGAAGGGATGGATGAATGGATGACTGGATGGATGGATGGTCGAATGGTTGGCTGGCTGGAGGGATTGATGGATGGATGGATGGCTAAATGGATGGCTGGATAGATGGCAGGATGGATGGATGGCTGGATGGATGGCTGGCTGGACGGATGGATTGATGGATGGATGGCTAGATGGGTGGCTGGATGGATGGATGGCTGGATGGATGGCAGGCTGAAGAGTTGGATGGATGGATGGATGGCTGGATGGACGGCTGGATGGATGGATGGCTGGATGGATGGCTGGCTGGAGGGATGGATTGATGGATGGATGGCTGGATGGATAGATGGATGAATGGCTGCATGGATGGCTGGCTGGTGTGATGGATGGATGGCTGGATGGTGGGATGGCTGGATGATTGGCTGGCTGGAGGGATGGATGGATGAATGGATGGATGGCTGCATGGATGGCTGGATGGAGGGATGGCTGGATGGATGGCTGGCTGGAGGGATGGATGGCTGGATGGATTGCTGGATGGATGGCTGAATGGTTTGATGGCTTAATGACTGGCTGGCTGGAGGGATGGATGGATGAATGGATGGCTGGATGGATGGCTGGATGGATGGATGGCTGGATGTATGGCTGGCTGAAGAGATGGATGAATGGTTGGATGGCTGGATGGATGGCTGGATGGAGGGATGGCTTGATGGATGGCTGGCTGGAGGGATGGATGGATGGATGGATGGCTGGATGGATGGATGGATTGCTTGATGGATGGCTTGATGGATGGCTTGCTGGAGGGATGGATGGATGGACGGCTGGATGGATGGCTGGATGGGTGGATGGCTGGATGAAGGATGGCTGGAGGAATGGATGGATGGATGGCTGGATGGATGGCTGGTTGGATGGATGGCTGGCTGGATGACTGGCTGGAGGTATGGATGGATGGATGGATGGCTGGATGGGTGGCTGAATGGATGGATGGCTGGATGGATGACTGGCTGCAAGGAAGGATGGATGGATGGATGGCTGGCTGGATGGCTGGATGGATGGATGGCTGGATGGATGGCTGGCTGGAGGGACGGATGGATGGATGGATGGCTGGATGGATGGTTGGATAGATGGATGGCTGGATGGATGGCTGGCAGGAGGGATGGATGGCTGGATGGATGGCTGGCAGGAGGGATGGATGGATGGATGGATGGCTGGAAGGATGGCAGGATGGATGGATGGCTGGATGAATGGCTGGCTGGAGGGATGGATGGATGGATGGCTGGATGGATGGATGGCCGAATGGATGGCTGGCTAAAGGGATGGATGGCTGGATGGGTGGCTGGCTGGAGAGATGGATGAATGGATGGATGGCTGGATGGATGGCTGGATGGCTGGATGGCTGGATGGATGGCTGGCTGAATGGATGGTTAGATGGCTGGATGGGTGGATGGATGGATGGATGGCTGAATGGATGGCTGGATAGATGGCAGGATGGATGGATGGATGGATGGATGGCTGGCTGGATGGATGGATTGATGGATGGATGGCTGGATGGGTGGCTGGATGGATGGATGGCTGGATGGATGGCAGGCTGAAGGGATGGATGGATGGATGGATGGCTAGATGGACGGCTGGATGGATGGATGGCTGGATGGATGGCTGGCTGGAGGGATGGATTGATGGATGGATAGCTGGATGGATAGCTGGATGAATGGCTGCATGGATGGCTGGCTGGTGGGATGGATGGATGGATGGCTGGATGGTGGGATGGCTGGATGGTTGGCTGGCTGGATGGATGACTGGCTGGAAGGAAGGATGGATGGATGGATGGCTGGATGGATGGCTGGATGGATGGATGGCTGGATGGATGGCTGGCTGGAGGGATGGATGGATGGCTGGAAGGATGGCAGGATGGATGGATGGCTGGATGGATGGCTGGCTGGAGGGATGGATGGATGGATGGCTGGATGGATTGATGGCCGAATGGATGGCTGGCTGAAGGGATGGATGGATGGATGGATGGCTGAATGGATGGCTGGATGGATGGATGGCTGGATTGGTGGCTGGCTGGAGGGATGGATGAATGGATGGATGGCTGGATGGATGACTGGATGGCTGGATGGCTGGATGGATGGCTGGCTGGGCGGGAGGATTGATGGATGGATGGCTGGATGGATGGCTGGATGGATGGATGGATGGCTGGCTGGCTGGCTGGAGGTATGGATGGATGGATGAATGGCTGGATAGATGGCTGGCTGGAGGGTCGGATGGATGGATGGATGGATGGCTGGATGGATGGTTGGATGGATGGATGGCTGGATGGATGGCTGGCAGGAGGGATGGATGGATGGATGGATGGCTGGAAGGATGGCAGGATGGATGGATGGCTGGATCGATGGCTGGCTGGAGGGATGGATGGATGGATGGCTGGATGGATGGATGGCCGAATGGATGGCTGGCTGAAGGGATGGATGGATGGATGGCTGAATGGATGGCTGGATGGATGGATGGCTGGATGGATGGCTGGCTGGAGGGATGGATGAATGAATGGATGGATGGCTGCATGGATGGCTGGATGGAGGGATGGCTGGATGGATGGCTGGCTGGAGGGATGGATGGCTGGATGGATTGCTGGATGGATGGCTGAATGGTTGGATGGCTTAATGACTGGCTGGCTGGAGGGATGGATGGATGAATGGATGGCTGGATGGATGGCTGGATGGATGGATGGCTGGATGTATGGCTGGCTGAAGAGATGGATGAATGGTTGGATGGCTGGATGGATGGCTGGATGGAGGGATGGCTTGATGGATGGCTGGCTGGAGGGATGGATGGATGGATGGATGGCTGGATGGATGAATGGATGGCTTGATGGATGGCTTGATGGATGGCTTGCTGGAGGGATGGATGGATGGACGGCTGGATGGATGGCTGGATGGGTGGATGGCTGGATGAAGGCTGGCTGGAGGAATGGATGGATGGATGGCTGGATGGATGGGTGGTTGGATGGATGGCTGGCAGGATGACTGGCTGGAGGTATGGATGGATGGATGGATGGCTGGATGGGTGGTTGAATGGATGGATGGCTGGATGGATGACTGGCTGCAAGGAAGGATGGATGGATGGATGGCTGGATGGATGGCTGGATGGATGGATGGCTGGATGGATGGCTGGCTGGAGGGACGGATGGATGGATGGATGGTTGGATATATGGATGGCTGGATGGATGGCTGGCAGGAGGGATGGATGGCTGGATGGATGGCTGGCAGGAGGGATGGATGGACGGATGGATGGCTGGAAGGATGGCAGGATGGATGGATGGCTGGATGGATGGCTGGCTGGAGGGATGGATGGATGGATGGCTGGATGGATGGATGGCCGAATGGATGGCTGGCTGAAGGGATGGATGGATGGATGGATGGCTGAAAGGATGGCTGGATGGATGGATGGCTGGATGGGTGGCTGGCTGGAGAGATGGATGAATGGATGGATGGCTGGATGGATGGCTGGATGGCTGGATGGCTGGATGGATGGCTGGCTGAATGGATGGTTGGATGGCTGGATGGCTGGATGGATGGATGGATGGCTGAATGGATGGCTGGATAGATGGCAGGATGGATGGATGGATGGTTGGCTGGCTGGATGGATGGATTGATGGATGGATGGCTGGATGGGTGGCTGGATGGATGGATGGCTGGATGGATGGCAGGCTGAAGGGATGGATGGATGGATGGATGGCTAGATGGACGGCTGGATGGATGGATGGCTGGATGGATGGCTGGCTGGTGGGATGGATGGATGGATGGCTGGATGGTGGGATGGCTGGATGGTTGGCTGGCTGGATGGATGACTGGCTGGAAGGAAGGATGGATGGATGGATGGCTGGATGGATAGCTGGATGGATGGATGGCTGGATGGATGGCTGGCAGGAGGGATGGATGGATGGCTGGAAGGATGGCAGGATGGATGGATGGCTGGATGGATGGCTGGCTGGAGGGATGGATGGATGGATGGCTGGATGGATTGATGGCCGAATGGATGGCTGGCTGAAGGGATGGATGGATGGATGGATGGCTGAATGGATGGCTGGATGGATGGATGGCTGGATTGGTGGCTGGCTGGAGGGATGGATGAATGGATGGATGGCTGGATGGATGACTGGATGGCTGGATGGCTGGATGGATGGCTGGCTGGGCGGGTGGATTGATGGATGGATGGCTGGATGGATGGCTGGATGGATGGATGGATGGCTGGCTGGCTGGCTGGAGGTATGGATGGATGGATGAATGGCTGGATAGATGGCTGGCTGGAGGGACGGATGGATGGATGGATGGCTGGATGGATGGTTGGATGGATGGATGGCTGGATGGATGGCTGGCAGGAGGGTTGGATGGATGGATGGATGGCTGGAAGGATGGCAGGATGGATGGATGGCTGGATGGATGGCTGGCTGGAGGGATGGATGGATGGATGGCTGGATGGATGGATGGCCGAATGGATGGCTGGCTGAAGGGATGGATGGATGGATGGCTGAATGGATGGCTGGATGGATGTATGGCTGGATGGATGGCTGGCTGGAGGGATGGATGAATGGATGGATGGCTGGATGGATGGCTGGATGGCTGGATGGCTGGTTGGATGGCTGGCTGGGCGGGTGGATTGATGGATGGATGGCTGGATGGATGGCTGGATGGATGGATGGATGGATGGATGGCTGGCTGGCTGGAGATATGGATGGATGGATGAATGGCTGGATAGATGGCTGGATGGAGAGATGGATGAATGCATGGATGGCTGGATGGATGGCTTGATGGAGGGTTGGCTGGGTGGATGGCTGGATGGAGCGATGGATGGATGGACGGATGGCTGGATGGATGGCAGGATGGATGGATGGCTGGATGGACGGCTTGCTGGAGGGATGGATTGATGGATGGATGGCTGGATGGATGGCTGGATGGATAGATGGCTGGATGAATGGCTGGCTGGAGGTATGGATGGATGGATGGATGGCTGGATGGATGGCTGGATGGATGGATGGCTGGATGGATGACTCGCTGGCGGGATGGATGGATGGATGGATGGCTGGATGGATGGCTGGATGGATGGATGGCTGGATGGATGGATGGATGGATGGATGGATGGTTGGATGGCAGGATGGATGGATGGGTGGATGGATGGATGGCTGGATGGCTGGAAGGCTGGATGGATGGGTGGCTGGATGGATGGCTGGAAGGATAAATGGATGGATGGATGGATAGCTGGATGGATGGCTGGATGTAGGGTTAGCTGGAGGGATGGATGGATGGCTGGATGGATGGCTGGATGGATGGATGGCTGGCTGGAGCGATGGATGAATGGATGGCTGGATGGATGGATGGCCGAATGGTGGCTGGCTGGAGGGATGGATGAATGGATGGATGGCCGAATGGATGGCTGGACAGATGGCAGGATGGATGGATGGCTGGATGGATGGCTGGCTGGATGGATGGACTGATGGATGGATGGCTGGATGGATGGCTGGATGGATGGATGGCTGGATGGATGGCAGGCTGAAGGGATGGATGGATGGATCGATGGCTGGATGGACGGCTGGTTGGATAGATGGCTGGATGGATGGCTGGCTGGAGGGATGGATTGATGGATGGATGGCTGGATGGATAGCTGGATGGATGGCTGGATGGATGGCTGGCTGGGAGGATGGATGGATGGATGGATGGCTGGATGGAGGGAAGGCTGTTTGGTTGGCTGGCTGGAGGGATGGATGGATGGATGGATGGATGGATGGCTGGATGGATGGCTGGATGGAGGGATGGCTGGATGGATGGCTGGCTGGATGAATGGATGGCTGGATGGATGGCTGGATGGATGGATGGATGCATGGATGGCTTAATGACTGTCTGGCTGGAGGGATGGATGGATGGATGGATGGCTGGATGGAAGGATGGCTGGATGTATGGCTGGCTGGAGAGATGGATGAATGGTTGGATGGCTGGATGGATGGCTGGATGCAGGGATGGCAGGATGGATGACTGGCTGGAGGGTTGGATGGATGGATGGTTGGCTGGATGGGTGGCTGGATGGATGGATGGCTGCATGGATGGCTGGCTGGAGCGAAGGATGGATGGATGGATGGCTGGATGGATGGCTTGATGGATGGATGGCTGGATGGATGGCTGGCTGGAGGGACGGATGGATGGCTGCATGGATGGTGGGATGGATGGATGGCTGGATGGATGGCTGGCAGGAGGGATAGATGGATGGATGGATGGCTGGATGGATGGCTGGATGGATGGATGGCTGGATGGAGGGATCGCTGGTTGGTTGGCTGGCTGGAGGGATGGATGGATGGATGGATGGCTGGATGTAAGGCTGGCTGGAGAGATGGATGAATGGTTGGATGGCTGGATGGATGTCTGGATGGAGGTCTGGCAGGATGAATGTCTGGCTGGAGGGATGGATGGATGGATGGATGGTTGGATGGGTGGCTGGATGGATGGATGGCTGGATGGATGGCTGGCTGCAGGGAAGGATGGATGGATGGATGGCTGGATGGATGGCTGTGTGGATGGATGGCTGAATGGATGGCTGGCTGGAGGGAAGGATGGATGGATGGATGGCTGGATGGATGGTTGGATGGATGGATGGCTGGATGGATGGCTGGCAGGAGGGATAGATGGATGGATGGATGGCTGGATGGATGGATGGCTGGATGGATGGATGGCTGGATGGATGACTCGCTGGCGGGATGGATGGATGGATGGATGGCTGGATGGATGGCTGGATGGATGGATGGCTGGATGGATGGATGGATGGATGGATGGATGGTTGGATGGCAGGATGGATGGATGGGTGGATGGATGGATGGCTGGATGGCTGGAAGGCTGGATGGATGGGTGGCTGGATGGATGGCTGGAAGGATAAATGGATGGATGGATGGATAGCTGGATGGATGGCTGGATGTAGGGTTAGCTGGAGGGATGGATGGATGGCTGGATGGATGGCTGGATGGATGGATGGCTGGCTGGAGCGATGGATGAATGGATGGCTGGATGGATGGATGGCCGAATGGTGGCTGGCTGGAGGGATGGATGAATGGATGGATGGACGAATGGATGGCTGGACAGATGGCAGGATGGATGGATGGCTGGATGGATGGCTGGCTGGATGGATGGATTGATGGATGGATGGCTGGATGGATGGCTGGATGGATGGATGGCTGGATGGATGGCAGGCTGAAGGGATGGATGGATGGATCGATGGCTGGATGGACGGCTGGTTGGATCGATGGCTGGATGGATGGCTGGCTGGAGGGATGGATTGATGGATGGATGGCTGGATGGATAGCTGGATGGATGGCTGGATGGATGGCTGGCTGGGATGATGGATGGATGGATGGATGGCTGGATGGAGGGAAGGCTGGTTGGTTGGCTGGCTGGAGGGATGGATGGATGGATGGATGGATGGATGGCTGGATGGATGGCTGGATGGAGGGATGGCTGGATGGATGGCTGGCTGGATGAATGGATGGCTGGATGGATGGCTGGATGGATGGATGGATGCATGGATGGCTTAATGACTGTCTGGCTGGAGGGATGGATGGATGGATGGATGGCTGGATGGATGGCTGGATGGAAGGATGGCTGGATGTATGGCTGGCTGGAGAGATGGATGAATGGTTGGATGGCTGGATGGATGGCTGGATGCAGGGATGGCAGGATGGATGACTGGCTGGAGGGTTGGATGGATGGATGGTTGGCTGGATGGGTGGCTGGATGGATGGATGGCTGCATGGATGGCTGGCTGGAGCGAAGGATGGATGGATGGATGGCTGGATGGATGGCTTGATGGATGGATGGCTGGATGGATGGTTGGCTGGAGGGACGGATGGATGGCTGCATGGATGGTGGGATGGATGGATGGCTGGATGGATGGCTGGCAGGAGGGATAGATGGATGGATGGATGGCTGGATGGATGGCTGGATGGATGGATGGCTGGATGGAGGGATCGCTGGTTGGTTGGCTGGCTGGAGGGATGGATGGATGGATGGATGGCTGGATGTAAGGCTGGCTGGAGAGATGGATGAATGGTTGGATGGCTGGATGGATGTCTGGATGGAGGTCTGGCAGGATGAATGTCTGGCTGGAGGGATGGATGGATGGATGGATGGTTGGATGGGTGGCTGGATGGATGGATGGCTGGATGGATGGCTGGCTGCAGGGAAGGATGGATGGATGGATGGCTGGATGGATGGCTGTGTGGATGGATGGCTGAATGGATGGCTGGCTGGAGGGAAGGATGGATGGATGGATGGCTGGATGGATGGTTGGATGGATGGATGGCTGGATGGATGGCTGGCAGGAGGGATAGATGGATGGATGGATGGCTGGATGGATGGTTGGATGGATGGATGGCTGGATGGATGGCTGGCTGGAGGGATGGATGGATGGATGTCTGGATGGATGGCCGAATGGATGGCTGGCTGAAGGGATGGATGGATGGATGAATGGCTGAATGGATGGCTGGATGGACGGATGGCTGGATTGGTGGCTGGCTGGAGGGATGGATGAATGGATGGATGGCTGGATGGATGACTGGATGGCTGGATGGCTGGATGGATGGCTGGCTGGGCGGGTGGATTGATGGATGGATGGCTGGATGGATGGATGGCTGGAGTGATGGCTGGCTGGAGGGATGGATGAATGGATGGATGCATGGATGAATGGCTGGATGGATGGATGGATGGCTGGATGGATGGCTGGATGGATGGCTGGATGGATGGATGGACGGATGGATCGGTGGCTGGATGGATGGCGGATGGATGGATGGCTGGATGGATGGCTGGCTGGAGGGATGGATGGATGGATGGCTGGCTGGAGGGATGGGTGGATGGATGGCTTGATGGATGGCTGGATAGATGGATGGCTGGCTGGCTGGATGGCTGGAGAGATGGATGAATGGATGGGTGGCTGAATGGATGGCTGGATGGATGGATGTCCGGATGGATGGCTGGCTGGAGGGATAGATGGTTGGATGGATGGCTGGATGGATGTCTGGATGGATGGATGGCTGGATGGATGGCTGGCTGAAGGGATGGATGGATGGATGGATGGCTGGATGGATGGCTGGCTGGAGGGATGGATGGAAAGCTGGATGGATGGCTGGCTGGAGGGATGGATGGATGTCTGGCTGAATGGATGGCAAGATCGATGGCTGGCTGGATGGATGGCTGGCTGGAGGAATGGAGTCATGGATGGATGGCCGGATGGACGGCTGGATGGAAGGATGGCTGGATGCATGGCTGGCTGGAGGGATGGATTGATGGATGGTTGTCTGGATGGCTGGCTGGATGGATGGATGGATCGATGGATGGATGGCTGGATGGATGGCTGTATGGAGGGATGGCTGGATGGTTGGCTGGCTGGAGGGATGGATGGATGGCTGGATGGATGGCTGGATGGAGGGATGGCTGGATGGATGGCTGGCTGGAGGGATGGATGGATGGATTATTGGCTGGATGGATGGCTGGATTGAGGGATGGCTGGATGGGCGGCTGGCTGGAGGGATGGATGGATGGCTGGATGGATGGCTGGATGGAGGGATGACTGGCTGGAGTGACGGATGGATGGATGGCTGGATGGATGGCTGTATTGAGGGATGGCTGGATGGAAGGCTGGCTGGATGGATGGATGGCTGGATGGATGGATGGATGGACGGATGGATGGAGGGATGGCCTGATGGATATCTGGCTGGAAGGATGGATGGATGGATGGCTGGATGGATGGCTGCATGGAGGAATGGTTGGATGGGTGGATTGCTGGAGGGATGGATGGCTGGATGGATGGCTGGATGGATGGCTGGATGGATGGACGGCTGGATGGGCGATTGGCTGGAGGGATGGATGGATGGATGGCTGGATGGATGGCTGGCTGGAGGGATGGATGGATGGATGGATGGATGGCTGGATGGATGGCTGGATGGATGGATGGCTGGATGGATGGATGGCTGGAGTGATGGATGGGTGGATGGTTCGATGGATGGCTAGCTGGATGGATGGCTGGATGGATGGCTGGCTGGAGGGATTGAAGGATGGTTGGATGGCTGGATGGATGGCTGGATGGATGGCTGCATGGACGGATGGATGGATGGATGGCTGGATGGATGGATGGATGGATGGATGGATGGATGGATGGATGGCTGGATGGATGGCTGGATGGATGGATGGCTGAATGGATGGCTGGCTGGAGGGATAGATGGATGGATGGCTGGCTGGAGGCACGGCTGGATGGATGGCTGGATGGATGGCTAGATAGATGGATGGCTGGATGGCTGGCTGGCTGGAGAAATGGATGGATGGGTGGGTGGCTGGGTGGATGGCTGGATGGATGGATGTCCGGATGGTTGGCTGGCTGGAGGGATGGATGGATGGATGGATGGCTGGATGGATGTCTGGATGGATGGATGGCTGGATGGATGGCTGGCTGGTGGGATGGATGGATGGATGGATGGCTGGATGGATGGCTGGATGGATGGATGGCTGGATGGATGGCTGGCTGGAGGGATGGATGGATGGATGGCTGGATGGATGGCTGGATGGATGGCTGGATGGATTGTTTGCTGGAGGAATGGATGGATTAATGAATGGCTGGACGGATGGCTTGATGGATGGAAGGCTGGATGGCTGGCTTGCTGGAGGGATGGATGGATGGATGGCTGAATGGATGGCTAGATCGAAGGATGGTTGGATGGATGGCTGGCTGGAGGAATGGAGTCATGGATGGATAGCCGGATGGACGGCTGGATGGAAGGATGGCTGGATGCATGGCTGGCTGGAGGGATGGATTGATGGATGGATGGCTGGATGGCTGGCTGCATGGATGGATGGCTCGATGGACGGCTGGCTGGAGGGATGGATGGATGGCTGGATGGATGGCTGGATGGAGGGATGGCTGGATGGTTGGCTGGCTGGAGGGATGGATGGATGGCTGGATTGATGGCTGGATGGTGGGGTGGCTGGATGGGTGGCTGGATGGATGGATGGCTGCATGGATGGCTGGCTGGAGCGAAGGATGGATGGATGGATGGCTGGATGGATGGCTTGATGGATGGATGGCTGGATGGATGGCTGGCTGGAGGGACGGATGGATGGCTGCATGGATGGTGGGATGGATGGATGGCTGGATGGATGGATGTAAGGCTGGCTGGAGAGATGGATGAATGGTTGGATGGCTGGATGGATGTCTGGATGGAGGGCTGGCAGGATGAATGTCTGGCTGGAGGGATGGATGGATGGATGGATGGTTGGATGGGTGGCTGGATGGATGGATGGCTGGATGGATGGCTGGCTGCAGGGAAGGATGGATGGATGGATGGCTGGATGGATGGCTGTGTGGATGGATGGCTGAATGGATGGCTGGCTGGAGGGAAGGATGGATGGATGGCTGGATGTAAGGCTGGCTGGAGAGATGGATGAATGGTTGGATGGCTGGATGGATGTCTGGATGGAGGGCTGGCAGGATGAATGTCTGGCTGGAGGGATGGATGGATGGATGGATGGTTGGATGGGTGGCTGGATGGATGGATGGCTGGATGGATGGCTGGCTGCAGGGAAGGATGGATGGATGGATGGCTGGATGGATGGCTGTGTGGATGGATGGCTGAATGGATGGCTGGCTGGAGGGAAGGATGGATGGATGGATGGCTGGATGGATGGTTGGATGGATGGATGGCTGGATGGCTGGATGTAAGGCTGGCTGGAGAGATGGATGAATGGTTGGATGGCTGGATGGATGTCTGGATGGAGGGCTGGCAGGATGAATGTCTGGCTGGAGGGATGGATGGATGGATGGATGGTTGGATGGGTGGCTGGATGGATGGATGGCTGGATGGATGGCTGGCTGCAGGGAAGGATGGATGGATGGATGGCTGGATGGATGTCTGGATGGAGGGCTGGCAGGATGAATGTCTGGCTGGAGGGATGGATGGATGGATGGATGGTTGGATGGGTGGCTGGATGGATGGATGGCTGGATGGATGGCTGGCTGCAGGGAAGGATGGATGGATGGATGGCTGGATGGATGGCTGTGTGGATGGATGGCTGAATGGATGGCTGGCTGGAGGGAAGGATGGATGGATGGATGGCTGGATGGATGGTTGGATGGATGGATGGCTGGATGGATGGCTGGCAGGAGGGATAGATGGATGGATGGATGGCTGGATGGATGGTTGGATGGATGGATGGCTGGATGGATGGCTGGCTGGAGGGATGGATGGATGGATGTCTGGATGGATGGCCGAATGGATGGCTGGCTGAAGGGATGGATGGATGGATGAATGGCTGAATGGATGGCTGGATGGACGGATGGCTGGATTGGTGGCTGGCTGGAGGGATGGATGAATGGATGGATGGCTGGATGGATGACTGGATGGCTGGATGGCTGGATGGATGGCTGGCTGGGCGGGTGGATTGATGGATGGATGGCTGGATGGATGGATGGCTGGAGTGATGGCTGGCTGGAGGGATGGATGAATGGATGGCTGCATGGATGAATGGCTGGATGGATGGATGGATGGCTGGATGGATGGCTGGATGGATGGCTGGATGGATGGATGGACGGATGGATCGGTGGCTGGATGGATGGCGGATGGATGGATGGCTGGATGGATGGCTGGCTGGAGGGATGGATGGATGGATGGCTGGCTGGAGGGATGGGTGGATGGATGGCTTGATGGATGGCTGGATAGATGGATTGCTGGCTGGCTGGATGGCTGGAGAGATGGATGAATGGATGGGTGGCTGAATGGATGGCTGGATGGATGGATGTCCGGATGGATGGCTGGCTTGAGGGATAGATGGTTGGATGGATGGCTGGATGGATGTCTGGATGGATGGATGGCTGGATGGACGGCTGGCTGAAGGGATGGATGGATGGATGGATGGCTGGATGGATGGCTGGCTGGAGGGATGGATGGAAAGCTGGATGGATGGCTGGCTGGAGGGATGGATGGATGTCTGGCTGAATGGATGGGAAGATCGATGGCTGGCTGGATGGATGGCTGGCTGGAGGAATGGAGTCATGGATGGATGGCCGGATGGACGGCTGGATGGAAGGATGGCTGGATGCATGGCTGGCTGGAGGGATGGATTGATGGATGGTTGTCTGGATGGCTGGCTGGATGGATGGATGGATCGATGGATGGATGGCTGGATGGATGGCTGTATGGAGGGATGGCTGGATGGTTGGCTGGCTGGAGGGATGGATGGATGGCTGGATGGATGGCTGGATGGAGGGATGGCTGAATGGATGGCTGGCTGGAGGGATGGATGGATGGATTATTGGCTGGATGGATGGCTGGATTGAGGGATGGCTGGATGGGCGGCTGGCTGGAGGGATGGATGGATGGCTGGATGGATGGCTGGATGGAGGGATGACTGGCTGGAGTGACGGATGGATGGATGGCTGGATGGATGGCTGTATTGAGGGATGGCTGGATGGAAGTCTGGCTGGATGGATGGATGGCTGGATGGATGGATGGATGGACGGATGGATGGAGGGATGGCCTGATGGATATCTGGCTCGAGGGATGGATGGATGGATGGCTGGATGGATGGCTGCATGGAGGAATGGTTGGATGGGTGGATTGCTGGAGGGATGGATGGCTGGATGGATGGCTGGATGGATGGCTGGATGGATGGACGGCTGGATGGGCGATTGGCTGGAGGGATGGATGGATGGATGGCTGGATGGATGGCTGGCTGGAGGGATGGATGGATGGATGGATGGATGGCTGGATGGATGGCTGGATGGATGGATGGCTGGATGGATGGATGGCTGGAGTGATGGATGGGTGGATGGTTCGATGGATGGCTAGCTGGATGGATGGCTGGATGGATGGCTGGCTGGAGGGATTGAAGGATGTTTGGATGGCTGGATGGATGGCTGGATGGATGGCTGGATGGACGGATGGATGGATGGATGGCTGGATGGATGGATGGATGGATGGATGGATGGATGGCTGGATGGATGGCTGGATGGATGGATGGCTGGATGGATGGCTGGCTGGAGGGATAGATGGATGGATGGCTGGCTGGAGGGACGGCTGGATGGATGGCTGGATGGATGGCTAGATAGATGGATGGCTGGATGGCTGGCTGGCTGGAGAAATGGATGGATGGGTGGGTGGCTGGGTGGATGGCTGGATGGATGGATGTCCGGATGGTTGGCTGGCTGGAGGGATGGTTGGATGGATGGATGGCTGGATGGATGTCTGGATGGATGGATGGCTGGATGGATGGCTGGCTGGTGGGATGGATGGATGGATGCATGGCTGGATGGATGGCTGGATGGATGGATGGCTGGATGGATGGCTGGCTGGAGGGATGGATGGATGGATGGCTGGATGGATGGCTGGATGGATGGCTGGATGGATTGTTTGCTGGAGGAATGGATGGATTAATGAATGGCTGGACGGATGGCTTGATGGATGGAAGGCTGGATGGCTGGCTGGCTGGAGGGATGGATGGATGGATGGCTGAATGGATGGCTAGATCGAAGGATGGTTGGATGGATGGCTGGCTGGAGGAATGGAGTCATGGATGGATAGCCGGATGGACGGCTGGATGGAAGGATGGCTGGATGCATGGCTGGCTGGAGGGATGGATTGATGGATGGATGGCTGGATGGCTGGCTGCATGGATGGATGGCTCGATGGACGGCTGGCTGGAGGGATGGATGGATGGCTGGATGGATGGCTGGATGGAGGGATGGCTGGATGGTTGGCTGGCTGGAGGGATGGATGGATGGCTGGATTGATGGCTGGATGGTGGGGTGGCTGGATGGATGGCTGGCTGGAGTGATGGATGGATGGATTATTGGCTGGATGGATGGCTGGATGGAGGGATGGCTGTATGGGTGGCTGGCTGGAGGGATGGATGGATAGCTGGATGGACGGCTGGATGGAGGGATGGCTGGCTGGATGGCTGGCTGGAGGGATGGATGGATGGATGGATGGCTGGATGGATGGCTGGATGGAGGGATGGCTGGATTGATGGCTGGCTGGAGGGATGGATGGATGGATGAATGGCCGAATGGATGGCTGGATGGATGGCTGGCTGGAGGGATGGAAGGATGGATGGAAGGCTGGATGGACGGCTGGATGGATGGCTGGATGTCTGGATGGCTGGCTGGATGGATGGATGGCTGGTTGGCTGGATGGATGGATGGAAGGCTGGATGGATGGATGGATGGACGGATGGATGGAGGGATGAATGGATGGATGGATGGCTGGATGGATGGCTGGATGGATGGATGGCTGGATGGATGCATGGATGCATGGATATATGGCTGGCTGGATGGATGGATGGATGGCTGTATGGATGGCTGGATGGATGGCTGGATGGATGGATGGACGGATGGATGGATGGCTGGATGGATGGCGGGATGGATGGATGGCTGGATGGATGGATGGCTGTCTGGAGGGATGGATGGATGGATGGCTGGCTGGAGGGATGGATGGATGGATGGCTGGATGGATGGCTGGATAGATGGATGGCTGGATGGCTGGCTGGCTGGAGGGATAGATGGTTGGATGGATGGCTGGATGGATGTCTGAATGGATGGATGGCTGGATGGATGGCTTGCTGGAGGGATGGATGGATGGATGGATGACTGAATGGATGGCTGGCTGGAGGGATGGATGGATGGATGGATGGCTGGATGGATGGCTGGATGGATGGCTGGATGGATTGCTGGCTGGAGGAATGGATGGATTAATGAATGGCTGGACGGATGGCTGGATGGAAGGCTGGATGGATGGCTGGCTGGAGGGATGGATGGATGGCTGGCTGAATGGATGGCTAGATCGATGGATGGCTGGATGGATGGCTGGCTGGAGGAATGGAGTCATGGATGGATGGCCGGATGGACGGCTGGATGGAAGGATGGCTGGATGCATGGCTGGCTGGAGGGATGGATTGATGGATGGTTGTCTGGATGGCTGGCTGGATGGATGGATGGCTCGATGGATGGCTGGCTGGAGGGAAGGATGGATGGATGGATGGATGGCTGGATGGATGGCTGGATGGAGGGATGGCTGGATGGTTGGCTGGCTGGAGGGATGGATGGATGGCTGGATGGATGGCTGGATGGAGGGATGGCTGGATGGATGGCTGGCTGGAGGGATGGATGGATGGATTATTGGCTGGATGGATGGCTGGATTGAGGGATGGCTGGATGGGCGGCTGGCTGGAGGGATGGATGGATGGCTGGATGGATGGCTGGATGGAGGGATGACTGGCTGGAGTGACGGATGGATGGATGGCTGGATGGATGGCTGTATTGAGGGATGGCTGGATGGAAGGCTGGCTGTATGGATGGATGGCTGGATGGATGGATGGATGGACGGATGGATGGAGGGATGGCCTGATGGATATCTGGCTGGAGGGATGGATGGATGGATGGCTGGATGGATGGCTGCATGGAGGAATGGTTGGATGGGTGGATTGCTGGAGGGATGGATGGCTGGATGGATGGCTGGATGGATGGCTGGATGGATGGACGGCTGGATGGGCGATTGGCTGGAGGGATGGATGGATGGATGGCTGGATGGATGGCTGGCTGGAGGGATGGATGGATGGATGGATGGATGGATGGCTGGATGGATGGCTGGATGGATGGATGGCTGGATGGATGGATGGCTGGAGTGATGGATGGGTGGATGGTTCGATGGATGGCTAGCTGGATGGATGGCTGGATGGATGGCTGGCTGGAGGGATTGAAGGATGGTTGGATGGCTGGATGGATGGCTGGATGGATGGCTGGATGGACGGATCGATGGATGGATGGCTGGATGGATGGATGGATGGATGGATGGATGGATGGATGGCTGGATGGATGGCTGGATGGATGGATGGCTGGATGGATGGCTGGCTGGAGGGATAGATGGATGGATGGCTGGCCGGAGGGACGGCTGGATGGATGGCTGGATGGATGGCTAGATAGATGGATGGCTGGATGGCTGGCTGGCTGGAGAAATGGATGGATGGGTGGGTGGCTGGGTGGATGGCTGGATGGATGGATGTCCGGATGGTTGGCTGGCTGGAGGGATGGATGGATGGATGGATGGCTGGATGGATGTCTGGATGGATGGATGGCTGGATGGATGGCTGGCTGGTGGGATGGATGGATGGATGGATGGCTGGATGGATGGCTGGATGGATGGATGGCTGGATGGATGGCTGGCTGGAGGGATGGATGGATGGATGGCTGGATGGATGGCTGGATGGATGGCTGGAAGGATTTTGTGCTGGAGGAATGGATGGATTAATGAATGGCTGGACGGATGGCTTGATGGATGGAAGGCTGGATGGCTGGCTGGCTGGAGGGATGGATGGATGGATGGCTGAAAGGATGGCTAGATCGAAGGATGGTTGGATGGATGGTTGGCTGGAGGAATGGAGTCATGGATGGATAGCCGGATGGACGGCTGGATGGAAGGATGGCTGGATGCATGGCTGGCTGGAGGGATGGATTGATGGATGGATGGCTGGATGGCTGGCTGCATGGATGGATGGCTCGATAGACGGCTGGCTGGAGGGATGGATGGATGGCAGGATGGATGGCTGGATGGAGGGATGGCTGGATGGTTGGCTGGCTGGAGGGATGGATGGATGGCTGGATTGATGGCTGGATGGTGGGGTGGCTGGATGGATGGCTGGCTGGAGTGATGGATGGATGGATTATTGGCTGGATGGATGGCTGGATGGAGGGATGGCTGTATGGGTGGCTGGCTGGAGGGATGGATGGATAGCTGGATGGACGGCTGGATGGAGGGATGGCTGGCTGGATGGCTGGCTGGAGGGATGGATGGATGGATGGATGGCTGGATGGATGGCTGGATGGAGGGATGGCTGGATTGATGGCTGGCTGGAGGGATGGATGGATGGATGAATGGCCGAATGGATGGCTGGATGGATGGCTGGCTGGAGGGATGGAAGGATGGATGGAAGGCTGGATGGACGGCTGGATGGATGGCTGGATGTCTGGATGGCTGGCTGGATGGATGGATGGCTGGTTGGCTGGATGGATGGATGGAAGGCTGGATGGATGGATGGAAGGACGGATGGATGGAGGGATGAATGGATGGATGGATGGCTGGATGGATGGCTGGATGGATGGATGGCTGGATGGATGGATGGATGCATGGATATATGGCTGGCTGGATGGATGGATGGATGGCTGTATGGATGGCTGGATGGATGGCTGGATGGATGGATGGACGGATGGATGGATGGCTGGATGGATGGCGGGATGGATGGATGGCTGGATGGATGGATGGCTGGCTGGAGGGATGGATGGCTGGCTGGTGGGATGGATGGATGGATGGCTGGATGGATGGCTGGATAGATGGATGGCTGGATGGCTGGCTGGCTGGAGGGATAGATGGTTGGATGGATGGCTGGATGGATGTCTGAATGGATGGATGGCTGGATGGATGGCTTGCTGGAGGGATGGATGGATGGATGGATGACTGGATGGGTGGCTGGCTGGAGGGATGGATGGATGGATGGATGGCTGGATGGATGGCTGGATGGATGGCTGGATGGTTTGCTGGCTGGAGGAATGGATGGATTAATGAATGGCTGGACGGATGGCTGGATGGAAGGCTGGATGGATGGCTGGCTGGAGGGATGGATGGATGGCTGGCTGAATGGATGGCTAGATCGATGGATGGCTGGATGGATGGCTGGCTGGAGGAATGGAGTCATGGATGGATGGCCGGATGGACGGCTGGATGGAAGGATGGCTGGATGCATGGCTGGCTGGAGGGATGGATTGATGGATGGTTGTCTGGATGGCTGGCTGGATGGATGGATGGCTCGATGGATGGCTGGCTGGAGGGATGGATGGATGGATGGATGGATGGCTGGATGGATGGCTGGATGGAGGGATGGCTGGATGGTTGGCTGGCTGGAGGGATGGATGGATGGCTGGATGGATGGCTGGATGGAGGGATGGCTGGATGGATGGCTGGCTGGAGGGATGGATGGATGGATTATTGGCTGGATGGATGGCTGGATGGAGGGATGGCTGGATGGGTGGCTGGCTGGAGGGATGGATGGATGGCTGGATGGATGGCTGGATGGAGGGATGACTGGCTGGAGTGACGGATGGATGGATGGCTGGATGGATGGCTGTATGGAGGGATGGCTGAATGGAAGGCTGGCTGGATGGATGGATGGCTGGATGGATGGATGGATGGACGGATGGATGGAGGGATGGCTGGATGGATATCTGGCTGGAGGGATGGATGGAATGATGGATGGCTGGATGGATGGCTGGATGGAGGAATGGTTGGATGGATGGATTGCTGGAGGGATGGATGGCTGGATGGATAGATTGATGGATGGATGGCTGGATGGATGGCTGGATGGATGGATGGCTGGATGGATGGCAGGCTGAAGGGATGGATGGATGGATCGATGGCTGGATGGACGGCTGGTTGGATAGATGGCTGGATGGATGGCTGGCTGGAGGGATGGATTGATGGATGGATGGCTGGATGGTTTGCTGGATGGATGGCTGGATGGATGGCTGGCTGGTGGGATGGATGGATGGCTGGATGGAGGGAAGACTGGTTGGTTGGCTGGCTGGAGGGATGGATGGATGGATGGATGGCTGGATGGATGGCTGGATGGAGGGGTGGCTGGATGGATGGCTGGCTGGATCGATGGATGGCTGGATGGATGGCTGGATGGTTGGATGGATGCATGGATGGCTTAATGACTGGCTGGCTGGAGGGATGGATGGATGGATGGATGGCTGGATGGATGGCTGGATGGAAGGATGGCTGGATGTATGGGTGGCTGGAGAGATGGATGAATGGTTGGATGGCTGGATGGATGGCTGGATGCAGGGATGGCAGAATGGATGACTGGCCGGAGGGTTGGATGGATGGATGGTTGGCTGGATGGGTGGCTGGATGGATGGATGGCTGGATGGATGGCTGGCTGGAGCGAAGGATGGATGGATGGATGGCTGGATGGATGGCTTGATGGATGGATGGCTGGATGGATGGCTGGCTGGAGGAACGATGGATGACTGGATGGATGGTTGGATGAATGGATGGCTGGATGGATGGCTGGCAGGAGGGATAGATGGATGGATGGATGGCTGGATGGATGGCTGGATGGATGGATGGCTGGATGGAGGGATGGCTGGTTGGTTGGCAGGCTGTAGGGATGGAGAGATGGCTGGATTTAAGGCTGGCTGGAGAGATGGATGAATGGTTGGATGGCTGGATGGATGTCTGGATGGAGGGCTGGCAGGATGAATGTCTGGCTGGAGGGATGAATGGATGGATGGATGGCTGGATGGGTGGCTGGATGGATGGATGGCTGGATGGATGGCTGGCTGCAGGGAAGGATGGATGGATGGATGGCAGAATGGATGGCTATATGGATGGATGGCTGAATGGATGGCTGGCTGGAGGGAAGGATGGATGGATGGATGGCTGGATGGATGGTTGGATGGATGGCTGGATGGATGGCTGGCAGGAGGGATAGATGGATGGATGGATGGCTGGATGGATGGCTGGATGGATGGATGGCTGGATGGATGGCTGGCTGGAGGGATGGATGGATGGATGTCTGGATGGATGGCCGAATGGATGGCTGACTGAAGGGATGGATGGATGGCTGAATGGATGGCTGGATGGATGGATGGCTGGATTGGTGGCTGGCTGGAGGGATGGATGAATGGATGGATGGCTGGATGGATGACTGGATGGCTGGATGGCTGGATGGATGGCTGGCTGGGCCGGTGGATTGATGGATGGATGGCTGGATGGATGGATGGCTGGATGGATGGCTGGCTGGAGGGATGGATGGATGGATGGATGCATGGATGAATGGCTGGATGGATGGATGGATGGCTGGATGGATGGCTGGATGGATGGATGGATGGATGGATGGACGGATGGATGGATGGCTGGATGGATGGCGGGTGGATGGATGGCTGGATGGATGGCTGGCTGGAGGGATGGATGGATGGATGGCTGGCTGGAGGGATGGATGGATGGATGGCTGGATGGATGGCTGGATAGATGGATGGCTGGATGGCTGGCTGGCTGGAGAGATGGATGAATGGATGGGTGGCTGAATGGATGGCTGGATGGATGGATGTCCGGATGGATGGCTGGCTGGAGGGATAGATGGTTGGATGGATGGCTGGATGGATGTCTGGATGGATGGATGGCTGGATGGATGGCTGGCTGAAGGGATGGATGGATGGATGGATGGCTGGATGGATGGCTGGCTGAAGGGGTGGATGGATGGATGGCTGGATGGCTGGCTGGATGGATGGCTGGATGGATTGCTGGCTGGAGGAATGGATGGATTAATGAATGGCTGGACGGATGGCTGGATGGATGGAAGGCTGGATGGATGGCTGGCTGGAGGGATGGATGGATGTCTGGCTGAATGGATGGCAAGATCGATGGATAGCTGGATGGATGGCTGGCTGGAGGAATGGAGTCATGGATGGATGGCCGGATGGACGGCTGGATGGAAGGATGGCTGGATGCATGGCTGGCTGGAGGGATGGATTGATGGATGGTTGTCTGGATGGCTGGCTGGATGGATGGATGGATCGATGGATGGCTGGCTGGAGGGATGGATGGATGGATGGATGGATGGCTGGATGGATGGCTGGATGGAGGGATGGCTGGATGGTTGGCTGGCTGGAGGGATGGATGGATGGCTGGATGGATGGCTGGATGGAGGGATGGCTGGATGGATGGCTGGCTGGAGGGATGGATGGATGGATTATTGGCTGGATGGATGGCTGGATGGAGGAATGGCTGGATGGGCGGCTGGCTGGAGGGATGGATGGATGGCTGGATGGAGGGATGACTGGCTGGAGTGACGGATGGATGGATGGCTGGATGGATGGCTGTATGGAGGGATGGCTGGATGGAAGGCTGGCTGGATGGATGGATGGCTGGATGGATGGATGGATGGACGGATGGATGGAGGGATGGCTTGATGGATATCTGGCTGGAGGGATGGATGGATGGATGGATGGCTGCATGGATGGCTGCATGGAGGAATGGTTGGATGGGTGGATTGCTGGAGGGATGGATGGCTGGATGGATGGCTGGATGGATGGCTGGATGGAGGGATGGATGGATGGATGGATGGATGGCTGGATGGATGGCTGGATGGATGGATGGCTGGATGGATGGATGGCTGGAGTGATGGATGGGTGGATGGTTCGATGGATGGCTGGCTGGATGGAAGGCTGGATGGATGGCTGGCTGGAGGGATGGCTGGATGGACGGATGGATGGATGGATGGCTGGATGGATGGCTGGCTGGATGGATGGATGGATGGCTGGATGGATGGCTGGATGGATGGATGGATGGATGGATGGCTGGATGGATGGCTGGATGGATGGATGGCTGGATGGATGGCTGGCTGGAGGGATAGATGGATGGATGGCTGGCTGGAGGGATGGCTGGGTGGATGGCTGGATGGATGGATGTCCGGATGGTTGGCTGGCTGGAGGGATGGATGGATGGATGGATGGCTGGATGGATGTCTGGATGGATGGATGGCTGGATGGATGGCTGGCTGGTGGGATGGATGGATGGATGGATGGCTGGATGGATGGCTGGTTGGATGGATGGCTGGATGGATGGCTGGCTGGAGGGATGGATGGATGGATGGCTGGATGGATGGCTGGATGGATGGCTGGATGGATTGTTTGCTGGAGGAATGGATGGATTAATGAATGGCTGGACGGATGGCTGGATGGATGGAAGGCTGGATGGATGGCTGGCTGGAGGGATGGGTGGATGGATGGCTGAATGGATGGCTAGATCGAAGGATGGTTGGATGGATGGCTGGCTGGAGGAATGGAGTCATAGATGGATGGCCGGATGGACGGCTGGATGGAAGGATGGCTGGATGCATGGCTGGCTGGAGGGATGGATTGATGGATGGATGGCTGGATGGCTGGCTGCATGGATGGATGGCTCAATGGACGGTTGGCTGGAGGGATGGATGGATGGCTGGATGGATGGCTGGATGGAGGGATGGCTGGATGGTTGGCTTGCTGGAGGGATGGATGGATGGCTGGATTGATGGCTGGATGGTGCGGTGGCTGGATGGATGGCTGGCTGGAGGGAAGGATGGATGGATTATTGGCTGGATGGATGGCTGGATGGAGGGATGGCTGTATGGTTGGCTGGCTGGAGGGATGGATGGATGGCTGGATGGACGGCTGGTGGAGGGATGGCTGGCTGGATGGCTGGATGGAGGGATGGATGGATGGATGGACGGCTGGATGGATGGCTGGATGGAGGGATGGCTGGATGGATGGCTGGCTGGATGGATGGATGGATGGATGCATGGATATATGGCTGGCTGAATGGATGGATGGATGGCTGGATGGATGGCTGGATGGATGGCTGGATGGATGGATGGACGGATGGATGGATGGCTGGATGGATGGCGGGATGGATCGATGGCTGGATGGATGGATGGCTGGCTGGAGGGATGGATGGATGGATGGCTGGCTGGAGTGATGGATGGATGGATGGCTGGATGGATGGCTGGATAGATGGATGGCTGGATGGCTTGCTGGCTGGAGAGATGGATGGATGGATGGGTGGCTGAATGGATGGCTGAATGGATGGATGTCCGGCGGGATGGCTGGCTGGAGGGATAGATGGTTGGATGGATGGCTGGATGGATGTCTGAATGGATGGATGGCTGGATGGATGGCTGGCTGGAGGGATGGATGGATGGATGGATGACTGGATGGATGGCTGGCTGGAGGGATGGATGGATGGATGGATGGCTGGATGGATGGCTGGATGGATGGCTGGATGGATTGCTGGCTGGAGGAATGGATGGATTAATGAATGGCTGGACGGATGGCTGGATGGATGGAAGGCTGGATGGATGGCTGGCTGGAGGGATGGATGGATGGCTGGCTGAATGGATGGCTAGATCGATGGATGGCTGGATGGATGCCTGGCTGGAGGAATGGAGTCATGGATGGATGGCCGGATGGACGGCTGGATGGAAGGATGGCTGGATGCATGGCTGGCTGGAGGGATGGATTGATGGATGGTTGGCTGGATGGCTGGCTGGATGGATGGATGGCTCGATGGATGGCTGGCTGGAGGGATGGATGGATGGATGGATGGATGGCTGAATGGATGGATGGATGGAGGGATGGCTGGATGGTTGGCTGGCTGGAGGGATGGATGGATGGCTGGATGGATGGCTGGATGGAGGGATGGCTGGATGGATGGCTGGCTGGAGGGATGGATGGATGGATTATTGGCTGGATGGATGGCTGGATGGAGGGATGGCTGGATGGGTGGCTGGCTGGAGGAATGGATGGATGGCTGGATGGATGGCTGGATGGAGGGATGACTGGCTGGAGTGACGGATGGATGGATGGCTGGATGAATTGCTGTATGGAGGGATGGCTGAATGGAAGGCTGGCTTGATGGATGGATGGCTGGATGGATGGATGGATGGACGGATGGATGGAGGGATGGCTGGATGGAGGAATGGTTGGATGGATGGATTGCTGGAGGGATGGATGGCTGGATGGATGGATTGATGGATGGATGGCTGGATGGATGGCTGGATGGATGGATGGCTGGATGGATGGCAGGCTGAAGGGATGGATGGATGGATCGATGGCTGGATGGACGGCTGGTTGGATAGATGGCTGGATGGATGGCTGGCTGGAGGGATGGATTAATGGATGGATGGCTGGATGGATAGCTGGATGGATGGCTGGATGGATGGCTGGCTGGTGGGATGGATGGATGGATGGATGGCTGGATGGAGGGAAGACTGGTTGGTTGGCTGGCTGGAGGGATGCATGGATGGATGGATGGATGGATGGCTGGATGGATGGCTGGATGGAGGGATGGCTGGATGGATGGCTGGCTGGATGGATGGATGGATGGCTGGATGGATGGCTGGATGGTTGGATGGATGCATGGATGGCTTAATGACTGGCTGGCTGGAGGGATGGATGGATGGATGGATGGCTGGATGGATGGCTGGATGGAAGGATGGCAGGATGGATGACTGGCTGGAGGGTTGGATGGATGGATGGTTGGCTGGATGGGTGGCTGGATGGATGGATGGCTGGATGGATGGCTGGATGGAGCGAAGGATGGATGGATGGATGGCTGGATGGATGGCTTGATGGATGGATGGCTGGATGGATGGCTGGCTGGAGGGACGGATGGATGGCTGGATGGATGGTTGGATGAATGGATGGCTGGATGGATGGCTGGCAGGAGGGATGGATGAATGGTTGGATGGCTGGATGGATGTCTGGATGGAGGGCTGGCAGGATGAATGTCTGGCTGGAGGGATGAATGGTTGGATGGATGGCTGGATGGGTGGCTGGATGGATGGATGGCTGGATGGATGGCTGGCTGCAGGGAAGGATGGATGGCAGAATGGATGGCTGTATGGATGGATGGCTGAATGGATGGCTGGCTGGAGGGAAGGATGGATGGATGGCTGGATGGATGGTTGGATGGATGGCTGGATGGATGGCTGGCAGGAGGGATAGATGGATGGATGGATGGCTGGATGGATAGCTGGATGGATGGATGGCTGGATGGATGGATGGCTGGAGGGATGGATGGATGGATGAATGGCTGAATGGATGGCTGGATGGATGGATGGCTGGATTTGTGGCTGGCTGGAGGGATGGATGAATGGATGGATGGCTGGATGGATGACTGGATGGCTGGATGGCTGGATGGATGGCTGGCTGGGCGGGTGGATTGATGGATGGATGGCTGGATGGATGGATGGCTGGATGGATGGCTGGCTGGAGGGATGGATGGATGGATGGATGCATGGATGAATGGCTGGATGGATGGATGGATGGCTGGATGGATGGCTGGATGGATGGATGGATGGATGGATGGACGGATGGATGGATGGCTGGATGGATGGCGGATGGATGGATGGCTGGATGGATGGCTGGCTGGAGGGATGGATGGATGGATGGCTGGCTGGAGGGATGGATGGATGGATGGCTGGATGGATGGCTGGATAGATGGATGGCTGGATGGCTGGCTGGCTGGAGACATGGATGAATGGATGGGTGGCTGAATGGATGGCTGGATGGATGGATGTCCGGATGGATGGCTGGCTGAAGGGATGGATGGATGGATGGATGGCTGGATGGATGGCTGGCTGGAGGGATGGATGGATGGATGGCTGGATGGATGGCTGGATGGATGGCTGGATGGATTGCTGGCTGGAGGAATGGATGGATTAATGAATGGCTGGACGGATGGCTGGATGGATGGAAGGCTGGATGGATGGCTGGCAGGAGGGATGGATGGATGTCTGGCTGAATGGATGGCAAGATCGATGGATGGCTGGATGGATGGCTGGCTGGACAATGGAGTCATGGATGGATGGCCGGATGGACGGCTGGATGGAAGGATGGCTGGATTCATGGCTGGCTGGAGGGATGGATTGATGGATGGTTGTCTGGATGGCTAGCTGGATGGATGGATGGATCGATGGATGGCTGGCTGGAGGGATGGATGGATGGATGGATGGATGGCTGGATGGATGGCTGGATGGAGGGATGGCTGGATGGTTGGCTGGCTGGAGGGATGGATGGATGACTGGATGGATGGCTGGATGGAGGGATGGCTGGATGGATGGCTGGCTGGAGGGATGGATGGATGCTTTATTGGCTGGATGGATGGCTGGATGGAGGAATGGCTGGATGGGCGGCTGGCTGGAGGGATGGATGGATGGCTGGATGGAGGGATGACTGGATGAAGTGACGGATGGATGGATGGCTGGATGGATGGCTGTATGGAGGGATGGCTGGATGGAAGGCTGGCTGGATGGATGGATGGCTGGATGGATGGATGGATGGACGGATGGATGGAGGGATGGCTTGATGGATATCTGGCTGGAGGGATGGATGGATGGATGGATGGCTGGATGGATGGCTGCATGGAGGAATGGTTGGATGGGTGGATTGCTGGAGGGATGGATGGCTGGATGGATGGCTGGATGGATGGCTGGATGGATGGACGGCTGGATGGGCGATTGGCTGGAGGGATGGATGGATGGCTGGATGGATGGCTGGCTGGAGGGATGGATGGATGGATGGATGGATGGCTGGATGGATGGCTGGATGAATGGATGGCTGGATGGATGGGTGGCTGGAGTGATGGATGGGTGGATGGTTCGATGGATGGCTGGCTGGATGGATGGCTGGATGGATGGCTGGCTGGAGGGATGGATGGATGGATGGCTGGATGGATGGCTGGATGGATGGATGGATGGATGGATGGATGGCTGGATGGATGGCTGGATGGATGGATGGCTGGATGGATGGCTGGCTGGAGGGATAGATGGATGGATGGCTGGCTGGAGGGATGGCTGGATGGATGGCTGGATGGATGGCTAGATAGATGGATGGCTGGCTGGCTGGAGAGATGGATGGATGGGTGGGTGGCTGGGTGGAAGGCTGGATGGATGGATGTCCGGATGGTTGGCTGGCTGGAGGGATGGATGGATGGATGGATGGCTGGATGGATGTCTGGATGGATGGATGGCTGGATGGATGGCTGGCTGGTGGGATGGATGGATGGATGGATGGCTGGATGGATGGCTGGATGGATGGATGGCTGGATGGATGGCTGGCTGGAGGGATGGATGGATGGATGGCTGGATGGATGGCTGGATGGATGGCTGGATGGATTGTTTGCTGGAGGAATGGATGGATTAATGAATGGCTGGACGGATGGCTGGATGGATGGAAGGCTGGATGGATGGCTGGCTGGAGGGATGGATGGATGGATGGCTGAATGGATGGTTAGATCGAAGGATGGTTGGATGGATGGCTGGCTGGAGGAATGGAGTCATGGATGGATGGCCGGATGGACGGCTGGATGGAAGGATGGCTGGATGCATGGCTGGCTGGAGGGATGGATTGATGGATGGATGGCTGGATGGCTGGCTGCATGGATGGATGGCTCGATGGACGGTTGGCTGGAGGGATGGATGGATGGCTGGATGGATGGCTGGAAGGAGGGATGGCTGGATGGTTGGCTGGCTGGAGGGATGGATGGATGGCTGGATTGATGGCTGGATGGTGCGGTGGCTGGATGGATGGCTGGCTGGAGGGATGGATGGATGGATTATTGGCTGGATGGATGGCTGGATGGAGGGATGGCTGTATGGTTGGCTGGCTGGAGGGATGGATGGATGGCTGGATGGACGGCTGGATGGAGGGATGGCTGGCTGGATGGCTGGCTGGAGGGATGGATGGATGGATGGACGGCTGGATGGATGGCTGGATGGAGGGATGGTTGGATGGATGGCTGGCTGGAGGGATGGATGAATGGCCGAATGGATGGCTGGATGGATGGCTGGCTGGAGGGATGGAAGGATGGATGGAAGGCTGGATGGACGGCTGGATGGATGGCTGGATGTCTGGAAGGCTGGCTGGATGGATGGATGGCTGGTTGGCTGGATGGATGGATGGAAGGCTGGATGGATGGATGGATGGACGGATGGATGGAGGGATGGATGGATGGATGGATGGCTGGATGGATGGCTGGATGGATGGATGGCTGGATGGATGGATGGATGGATGGATGCATGGATATATGGCTGGCTGGATGGATGGATGGATGGCTGGATGGATGGCTGGATGGATGGCTGGATGGATGGATGGACGGGTGGATGGATGGCTGGATGGATGGCGGGATGGATGGATGGCTGGATGGATGGCTGGCTGGAGGGATGGAAGGATGGATAGCTGGCTGGAGGGATGGATGGATGGATGGCTGGATGGATGGCTGGATAGATGGATGGCTGGATGGCTGGCTGGCTGGAGAGATGGATGGATGGATGGGTGGCTGAATGGATGGCTGAATGGATGGATGTCCGGAGGGATGGCTGGCTGGAGGGATAGATGGTTGGATGGATGGCTTGATGGATGTCTGAATGGATGGATGGCTGGATGGATGGCTGGCTGGAGGGATGGATGGATGGATGGATGGCTGGATGGATGGCTGGCTGGAGGGATGGATGGATGGATGGATGGCTGGATGGCTGGCTGGATGGATGGCTGGATGGATTGCTGGCTGGAGGAATGGATGGCTTAATGAATGGCTGGACGGATGGCTGGATGGATGGAAGGCTGGATGGATGGCTGGCTGGAGGGATGGATGGATGGCTGGCTGAATGGATGGCTAGATCGATGGATGGCTGGATGGATGGCTGGCTGGAGGAATGGAGTCATGGATGGATGGCCGGATGGACGGCTGGATGGAAGGATGGCTGGATGCATGGCTGGCTGGAGGGATGGATGGATGGATGGATGGATGGCTGGATGGATGGCTGGATGGAGGGATGGCTGGATGGTTGGCTGGCTGGAGGGATGGATGGATGGCTGGATGGAGGGATGGCTGGATGGATGGCTGGCTGGAGGGATGGATGGATGGATTATTGGCTGGATGGATGGCTGGATGGAGGGATGGCTGGATGGGTGGCTGACTGGAGGGATGGATGGATGGCTGGATGGATGGCTGGATGGAGGGATGACTGGCTGGAGTGACGGATGGATGGATGGCTGGATGGATGGCTGTATGGAGGGATGGCTGGATGTAAGGCTGGCTGGATGGATGGATGGCTGGATGGATGGATGGATGGACGGATGGATGGAGGGATGGCTGGATGGATATCTGGCTGGAGGGATGGATGGAATGCTGGATGGCTGGATGGATGGCTGGATGGAGGAATGGTTGGATGGATGGATTGCTGGAGGGATGGCTGGCTGGATGGAAGGCTGGATGGATGGCTGGATGGATGGACGGCTGGATGGGCGATTGGCTGGAGGGATGGATGGATGGAAGACTGGATGGATGGCTGCCTGGAGGGATGGATGGATGGATGGATGGATGGCTGGATGGATGGCTGGTTGGATGGATGGCTGGATGGATGGATGGCTGGAGTGATGGATGGGTGGATGGTTCGATGGATGGCTGGTTGGATGGATGGCTGGATGGATGGCTGGATGGAGGGATTGAAGGTTGGCTGGATGGCTGGATGGATGGCTGGATGGATGGCTGGATGTACGGATGGATGGATGGATGGCTGGATGGTTGGCTGGATGGATGGATGGATGGATGGATGGCTGGCTGGAGGGATAGATGGATGGATGGCTGGCTGGAGGGATGGCTGGATGGATGGCTGGATGGATGGCTGGATAGATGGATGGCTGGATGGCTGGCTGGCTGGAGGAATGGAGTCATGGATGGATGGCCGGATGGACGGCTGGATGGAAGGATGGCTGGATGCATGGCTGGCTGGAGGGATGGATTGATGGATGCATGGCTGGATGGTTGGCTGCATGGATGGATGGCTCGATGGACGGTTGGCTGGAGGGATGGATGGATGGCTGGATGGATGGCTGGATGGAGGGATGGCTGGATGGTTGGCTGGCTGGAGGGATGGATGGATGGCTGGATTGATGGCTGGATGGTGCGGTGGCTGGATGGATGGCTGGCTGGAGGGATGGATGGATGGATTATTGGCTGGATGGATGGCTGGATGGAGGGATGGCTGTATGGTTGGCTGGCTGGAGGGATGGATGGATGGCTGGATGGACGGCTGGATGGAGGGATGGCTGGCTGGATGGCTGGCTGGAGGGATGGATGGATGGATGGATGGCTGGATGGATGGCTGGATGGAGGGATGGCTGGATGGATGGCTGGCTGGAGGGATGGATGGATGGATGAATGGCCGAATGGATGGCTGGATGGATGGCTGGCTGGAGGGATGGAAGGATGGATGGAAGGCTGGATGGACGGCTGGATGGATGGCTGGATGTCTGGATGGCTGGCTGGATGGATGGATGGCTGGTTGGCTGGATGGATGGATGGAAGGCTGGATGGATGGATGGATGGACGGATGGATGGAGGGATGTATGGATGGATGGATGGCTGGATGGATGGCTGGATGGATGGATGGCTGGAGGGATGGATGGATGGATGGATGCATGGATATATGGCTGGCTGGATGGATGGATGGATGGCTGGATGGATGGTTGGATGGATGGCTGGATGGATGGATGGACGGATGGATGGATGGCTGGTTGGATGGCGGGATGGATGGATGGCTGGCTGGATGGCTGGCTGGAGGGATGGATGGATGGATGGCTGGATGGATGGCTGGATAGATGGATGGCTGGATGGCTGGCTGGCTGGAGAGATGGATGGATGGATGGGTGGCTGAATGGATGGCTGAATGGATGGATGTCCGGAGGGATGGCTGGCTGGAGGGATAGATGGTTGGATGGATGGCTGGATGGATGTCTGAATGGATGGATGGCTGGATGGATGGCTGGCTGGAGGGATGGATGGATGGATGGATGGCTGGATGGATGGCTGGCTGGAGGGTTGGATGGCTGGATGGATTGCTGGCTGTAGGAATGGATGGATTAATAAATGGCTGGACGGATGGCTGGATGGATGGAAGGCTGGATGGATGGCTGGCTGGAGGGATGAATGGATGGCTGGCTGAATTGGTGGCTAGATCGATGGATGGCTGGCTGGATGGATGGCTGGCTGGAGGAATGGAGTCATGGATGGATGGCCGGATGGACGGCTGAATGGAAGGATGGCTGGATGCATGGCTGGCTGGAGGGATGGATTAATGGATGGTTGTCTGGATGGCTGGCTGGATGGATGGATGGCTCGATGGATGGCTGGCTTGAGGGATGGATGGATGGATGGATGGATGGCTGGATGGATGGCTGGATGGAGGGATGGCTGGATGGTTGGCTGGCTGGAGGGATGGATGAATGGCTGGATGGATGGCTGGATGGAGGGATGGCTGGGTGGATGGCTGGCTGGAGGGATGGATGGATGGATTATTGGCTGGATGGATGGCTAAATGGAGGGATGGCTGGATGGGTGGCTGGCTGGAGGGTTGGATGGATGGCTGGATGGATGGCTGGATGGAGGGATGACTGGCTGGAGTGACGGATGGATGGATGGCTGGATGGATGGCTGTATGGAGGGATGGCTGGATGGATATCTGGCTGGAGGGATGGATGGAATGCTGGATGGCTGGATGGATGGCTGGATGGAGGAATGGTTGGATGGATGGATTGCTGGAGGGATGGATGGCTGGATGGATGGCTGGATGGATGGCTGGATGGATGGACGGCTGGATGGGCGATTGGCTGGAGGGATGGATGGATGGAAGACTGGATGGATGGCTGGCTGGAGGGATGGATGGATGGATGGCTGGATGGATGGCTGGTTGGATGGATGGCTGGATGGATGGATGGCTGGAGTGATGGATGGGTGGATGGTTCGATGGATGGCTGGTTGGATGGATGGCTGGATGGATGGCTGGCTGGAGGGATTGCAGGTTGGATGGATAGCTGGATGGATGGCTGGATGGATGGCTGGATGGACGGATGGATGGATGGATGGCTGGATGGTTGGCTGGATGGATGGATGGATGGCTGGCTGGAGGGATAGATGGATGGATGGCTGGCTGGAGGGATGGCAGGATGGATGGCTGGATGGATGGCTGGATAGATGGATGGCTGGCTGGCTGGAGAGATGGATGGATGGATGGGTGGCTGGGTGGATGGCTGGATGGATGGATGTCCGGATGGTTGGCTGGCTGGAGGGATGGATGGATGGATTGCTGGATTGGTGTCTGGATGGATGGATGGCTGGATGGATGGCTGGCTGGAGGGATGGATGGATGGATGGATGGCTGGATGGATGGCTGGATGGGTATATTCATCAAGCCATCCATCCAGCCATCCATCCATCCATCCATCCCTCCAGTCAAGCATCCATCCAGCCATTCCTCTATCCAGCCATCCATCCATCCATCCATCCATCCATCCCTCCAGCCAGCCATCCATCCAGCCATCCCTCCATCCATCCGTCCATCCATCCATCCATCCAGCCATCGATCCATTCAGCCAGCCTTCCATCCAGCCATCCCTCCATACAGCCATGCATCCAGCCATGCATCCATCCGTCACTCCAGCCAGCCATCCATCCAGCCATCCCTCCATACAGCCATCCATCCAGCCATCCAACCATTCATCCATCTCTCCAGCCAGCCATTCATCCAGCCATCCATCCATCCAGCCATCCATCCAGCCATCCATCCATCCATCCATCCATCCCTCCAGCCAGCCAGTCATTAAGCCATCCATCCATCCATCCATCCAGCCATCCATCCAGCCATCCATCCCTCTATCCAGCTATCCATCCAGCCATCCATCCATCCATCCATCCCTTCAGCCAGCCATATATCCAACCATCCATCGATCCAGCCATCGATCCAGCCATCCATCTAGCCATCCATCCCTCCAGCCAGCCAGTCATTAAGCCATCCATCCATCCAGCCATCCATCCAGCCATCCATCCATCCATCCATCCATCCATCCATCCCTCCAGCCAGCCATCCATCCAGCCATCCCTCCATCCAGACATCCATCCATCCATCCTCCATCCCTCCAGCCAGCCAACCATCCAACCATCCCTCCATCCAGCCACACATCCATCCATCTATCCTTCCAGCCAGCCATCCATCCAGCCATCCATCCATCCAGCCATCCATCCAGACATCCATCCATCAATCCATCCCTCCAGCCAGCCATCCATCCAGCCCTCCATCCATCCAGCCGTCCATCCAGCCATCCTTCCATCCATCCCTCCAGCCAGCCATCCATCCAGCCATCCATCCATCCAGCCATCCATTCAGCTATCCATCCATCCATCCATCCCTCCAGCCAGCCATCCATCCAGCCATCCATCCATCCTGCCATCCATCCAGCCATCCATCCATCCATCCATTCCTCCAGCCAGCAATCCATCCAGACATCCATCCATCCATCCATCCATCCAGCCATCCATCCATCCCTCCAGCTATCCCTCCATCCAGCCATCCATCCAGCCATCCATCCATCCATCCATCCATCCATCCAGCCATCCATCCAGCCATCCATCCATCCAGCCTTCTAGCCATCCAGCCATTCATCCATCCAGCCATCCATCCACCCAGCCATCCATCCATCCATCCATCCATCCCACCAGCGAGTCATCCATCCAGCCATCCATCCTTCCAGCCATCCATCCAGCCAGCCATTCATCCAGCCATCCATCCATCCAGCCATCCATCCAGCCATCCATCCATCCATCCATCCCTCCAGCAAGCCATCCATCCAGCCATCCATCCATTCAGCCAGCCATCCAGCCACCCTTCCATCCATCCATCCCTCCAGCCAGCCATCCATCCAGCCATCCCTCCATCCAGCCATCCATCCAGCCATCCATGCATTCATCCATCTCTCCATCCAGCCATCCATCCTGCCATTCATCCATCCATCCATACCTCCAGCCAGCCAGCCATCCATCCATCCATCCATCCAGCCTTCCATCCAGCCATCCTGCAATCCACCCGCCCAGCCAGCCATCCATCCAGTCATCCTGCCATCCAGCCATCCATCCAGCCATCCATCCAGCCATCCATCCATCCAGCCATCCTTTCAGCCATCCGTCCATCCCTTCAGCCAGCCATCCATTCGGCCATCCATCCATCCAGCCATCCATCCATCCATCCCTCCAGCCAGCCATCCATCCAGCCAGCCATCCATCCAGCCATCCATCCATCCAGCCATCCATCCATCCAACCATCCATCCATCAATCCATCCATCCGTTCCTCCAGCCAGCCATCCATCCAGCCAGCCATCCATCCAGCCATCCATCTATTCAGCCCCCCATCCAGCCATCCATCCATCCATCCATTCCTCCAGCCAGTCATCCATCCAGCCATCCTTCCATCAAGCCATCAATCCAGCCATCAATCCATCCATCACTCGAGCCAGCCTTCATCCAGTCATCCATCCATCCAGCCATCCATCCAGCCATCCATCCATCCATCCCTCCAGCAAGCCATCCATCAAGCCATCCATCCATCCAGCCATCCATCCATCCATCCATCCATTCATCCCTCCAGCCAGTCATCCATCCAGCCATCCCTCCATCCAGCCATCCATCCAGCCATCCAACCATTCATCCATCTCTCCAGCCAGCCATACATCCATCCATCCATCCATTCAGCCATCCATCCAGCCATCCATCCATCCCTCCAGCCAGCCAGTCATTAAGCCATCAAACCATCCAGCCATCCATCCAGCCATCCATCCAGCCATCCATCCCTCCACCCAGCCATCCATCCAGCCATCCCTCCATCAAGCCATCCATCCAGACATCCATCCATCCATCCATCCATCCCTCCAGCCAGCCAACCAACCAGCCATGGATGGCTGGCTGGAGGGATGGATGGATGGATGGATGGCTGGATGGAGGGATGGCTGGATGGATGGCTGGCTGGAGGAATGGATGGATGGATGGATGGCTGGATTGATGGCTGGATCGATGGATGGCGGAATGGATGGCTGAATGGCTGGCTGGATGGATGGATGGCTGGATGGATAGCTGGCTGGAAAGATGGATGGATGGATGGATGGTCCGATGGACGGCTGGATGGATGGATGGCTGGATGGATGGCTGGCTGGAGGAATGGATGGATGGATGGATGGCTGGATGGATGGCTGGATGGATGGATGGCTGGATGGATGGCTGGCTGGAGGGATGGATGGATGGATGGATGGCTGGATGGAGGGATGGCTGGATGTAGGGTTGGCTGGATGGATGGCTGGCTGGAGGGATGGATGGATGGATGGATGGCTGGATGGAGGGATGGCTGGATGTAGGGTTGGCTGGCTGGATGGATGGATGGCTGGATGGATGGCTGGCTTGAAGAATGGATGGATGGTTGGATGGATGGCTGGACGGATGGATTGCTGGATGGATGGCTGGCTGGAGGGATGGATGGATGGCTGGATGGATGGCTGGATGGATGGATGGCTGGATGGATGGCTGGCTGGAGGAATGGATGGATGGCCGGCTGGATGGCTGGATGGATGGATGGCTGAATGGATGGCTGGCAGGAGGGATGGATGGATGGATGGATGGCTGAATGGTTGGCTGGATGGATGGATGGCGAATGGATGGGTGGCTGGAGGGATGGATGGATGGATGGATGGCTGGATGGACGGCTGGATGGATGGATGGCTGGACGGAAGGCTGGCTGGAGGGATGGATGGATGGATGGCTGGATGCAGGGATGGCTGGATGGTTGGCTGGCTGGAGGGATGGATGGATGGATGTATGACTGGATGGATGTCTGGATGGAGGGATGGCTGGATGGATGGCTGGCTGGATGGATGGATGGATGGATGGATGGCTGGGTGGATGGCTGGATGGATGGCTTAATGACTGGCTGGCTGGAGGGATGGATGGATGGATGGCTGGATGGATGGCTGGATCGATGGATGGCCGGATGTACGGCTGGCTGGAGGGATGGATGGATGGATGGATGGCTGGATGGATGGCTGGATAGAGGGATTGCTGGATGGATGGCTGGCTGGAGGGATGGATGGATGGATGGATGGCTGGATGGATGGATGGCTGGATGGATGGCTGAATGGATGGATGGCTGGATGGATGGCTGGCTGGAGGGATGGATGGATGGATGGATGGCTGGATGAATGGCTGAATGGATGGATGGCTGGATGAATGGCTGGCTGGAGGGATGGATGGATGGATGGATGGATGGCTGGATGGATGGATGGATGGATGGCTGGATGGATGACTGGCTGGAGGGATGGATGGATGGATGGATGGCTGGATGGATGGCTGGATGGATGGATGGCTGGATGGATGGCAGGCTGGAGGGATGGATGGATGGATGGATGTCTGGATGGATGGATGCCCGGATGGATGGCTGGCTGGAGGGATGGATGGATGGATGGATGGCTGGATGGTTGGCTGGATGGATGGATGGCTGGATGGATGGCTGTCAGGAGGGATGGATGGATGGATGGCTGGATGGATGGCTGGATGGATGGCTGGCTGGAGGGATGGATGAATGGATGGCTGGATGGATGGCTGCCTGGAGGGATGGATTGAAGAATGGATGGCTGTTTGGATAGCTGGATGGATGGCTGGATGGATGGCTGGCTGGTGGGATGGATGGATGCCTGGATGGAGGGATGGCTGGATGGTTGGCTGGCTGGAGGGATGGATGGATGGATGGATGGATGTCTGGATGGATGGCTTGATGGAGGGATGGCTGGATGGATGGCTGGGTGGAGGGATGGATGGCTGGATGGATGGCTGGATGGATGGCTGGATGGTTTGATGGCTTAATGACTGGCTGGCTGGAGGGATGGATGGATGGCTGGATGGATGGCTGAATGGATGGATGGATGGATGTATGGCTGGCTGGAGAGATGGATGAATGGTTGGATGGCTGGATGGATGGCTGGATGGAGGGATGGCTGGATGGATGACTGGCTGGAGGGATGAATGGATGGATGGTTGGATGGATGGCTGGATGGATGGATGGCTTAATGGATGGCTTGCTGGAGGGATGGATGGATGGATGGCTGGATGGATGGCTGGATGGATGGATGACTGGATGAAGGCTGGCTCGAGTGATGGATGGATTGATGGCTGGATGGATGGCTTGATGGATGGATGGCTGGATGGATGACTGGCTGGAGGAATGGATGGATGGATGGATGGCTGGATGGGGGGCTGAATAGATGGATGGCTGGATGGATGGCTGGCTGGAAGGAAGGATGGATGGATGGCTGGCTGGATGGATGGCTGGATGGATGGATGGCTGGATGGATGGCTGGCTGGAGGAACGGATGGATGGATTGATGGATGGATGGTTGGATGGATGGATGGCTGGATGGATGGATGGCTGGATGGATGGCTGGCTGGATGGATGGCTGGCTGGAGGGATGGATGGATGGATGGCTGGATGGATGGATGGCCGAATGGATGGCTGGCTGAAGGGATGGACGGATGGCTGAAAGGATGGCTGGATGGATGGATGGCTGGATGGATGGCTGGATGGATGGCTGGATGGCAGGATGACTGGATGGATGGCTGGCTGGGCGGGTGGATTGCAGGATGGCTGGATGGAAGGCTGGATGGATGGATTGATGGATGGCTGGCTGGCTGGAGGTATGGATGGATGGATGAATGGCAGGATGGATGGCTGGATGGAGAGATGGAAAATGCATGGATGGCTGGATGGATGGCTGGATGGAGGGATGGCTGGCTGGATGGCTGGCTGGAGGGATGGATGGATGGACGGGTGGCTGGATGGCTGGCTGAATGGATGGATGGCTGGATGGATGGCTTGCTGGAGGGATGGATGGATGGATGGATGGCTGGATGGATGGCTGGATGGATGGATGGCTGGATGAATGGCTGGCTGGATGGATGGCTGGAAGGATGGATGGCTGGATGGATGACTCGCTGGTGGGATGGATGGATGGATGGATGGCTGGATGGATGGCTGGATGGATGGATGCCTGGATGGATGGCTGGATGGATGGATGGATGGATGGATGGATGGCTGGGTGGATGGATGGCTGGATGGATGAATGGCTGGATGGCTAGAAGACTGGATGGATGGATGGCTGGATGGATGGCTGGATGGATGGATGGATGGATGGCTGGATGGATGGATGGATGGCTGGATGGAGGGATAGCTGGAGGGATGGATGGATGGCTGGATGGATGGCTGGATGGATGGATGTCTGGATGGATTGCTGGCTGGAGGAATGGATGGATGTATGGATGGCTGGATGGATGGCAGGATGGATGGATGGCTGGATGGATGGCTGGCTGGAGGGATGGATGGATGGATGGATAGCTGAATGGATGGCTGGATGAATGGATGGCTGGATGGATGGCTGGCTGGAGGGATGGATGGAAGGATGACTGGATGGACGGCTGGATGGATGGAGGGCTGGATGGATGGCTGGCTGGAGGGATGGATTGATGGATGGATGGCTGGATGGATGGCTGGATGGATGGATGGCTGGATGGATGGCTGGCTGGAGGGATAGATGGATGGATGTGTGGCTGGATGGAGGGATGGTTGGATGGTTGGCTGGCTGGAGGGATGGATGGATGGATGGCTGGATGGATGTCTGGATGGAGGGATGGCTGGATGGATGGCTGGCTGGAGGGATGGATGGATGGATGGATGGATGGATGGATGGATGGCTGGATGGATGGCTGGATGGATGGATGGCTTAATGACTGGCTGGCTGGAGGGATGGATGGATGGATGGATGGCTGGATGGATGGCTGGATCGATGGATGGTTGGATATATGGCTGGCTGAAGGGATGGATGGATGGATGGATGGCTGGATGGATAGCTGGATAGAGGGATGGATGGCTGGATGGATGGCTGGATGGATGGATGGATGGATGGATGGCTTAATGACTGGCTGGCTGGAGAGATGGATGGATGGATGGATGGCTGGATGGATGGCTGGATGGATGGATGGCTGGATGAATGGCTGGCTGGAGAGATGGATGAATGGTTGGATGGCTGGATGGATGGCTGTATGGAGGGATGGCTGGATGGATGGCTGGCTGGAGTGACGGATGGATGCATGGCTGGATGGATGGCTGTATGGAGGGATGGCTGGATGGAAGGCTGGCTGAATGGATGGATGGCTGGATGGATGGATGGATGGACGGATGGATGGAGGGATGGCTGGATGGATGGCTGGCTGGAGGGATGGATGGATGGATGGATGGATGGATGGCTGGATGGAGGAATGTCTGGATGGATGCTTGACTGGAGGGATGGATGGATGGATGGATGGCTGGATGGATGGCTTGATGAATGGATCCATCCAGCCATCCATCCATCCATCCATCCCTCCAGCCAGCCATCCATCCAGCTATCCATCCATCCAGACACCAATCCAGCAATCCATCCATCCATCCCTCCAGCCAGCCAACCATCCGGACATCCATCCATCCAGCCATCCATCCAGCCACCCATCCATCCATCCATCTCTCCAGCCAGCCAGCCATCCAGCCATCCATCTATCCAGCCATCCATCCAGCCATCCATCCAGCCATCCCTCCAGCCAGCCATCCATCCATCTATCCCTCCAGCCAGCCATCCATCCATCCATCCATCCAGCCAACCATCCAGCCATCCATCCATCCATCCGTCCATCCAGCCATCCCTCCAGCCATCCATCCAGCTATCCATCCAACCTGCAATCCCTCCAGCCAGCCATCCATCCAGCCATCCATCCAACCAGCCATCCATCGAACCATCCACCCATCCATTACTCCAGCCATCCATCCATCCAGCCATCCATCCAACCAGCCATCCATCCAGCCATCCATCCATCCATCCATCCATCCCTCCAGCCAATCGCCCATCCAGCCGTCCATCCATCCAGCCATCCATCCAGCCATCCATCCAGCCATCCATCCCTCCAGCAATCCATCCATCCAACCATTCCTCCATCCAGCCATCCATCCAGCCATCCAGCATTCCATCCATCCCTCCAGCCAGATATCCATCCAGCCACCCCTCCATCCATCCGTCCGTCCATCCATCCATCCAGCCATCCATCCATCCAGACAGCCTTCCATCCAGCCATCCCTCCATACAGCCATCCATCCAGCCATCCATCCATCCGTCACTCCAGCCAGTCATCCCTCCATCCAGCCATCCATCCAGCCATCCATCCATCCCTCCAGCCAGCCACCCATCCAGCCATCCCTCCATCCAGCCATCCATCCAGCCAATAATCCATCCATCCATCCCTCCAGCCAGCCATCCATCCAGCCATCCCTCCATCCAGCCATCCATCCAGCCATCCATCCATCCCTCCAGCCAGCCAACCATCCAGCCATCCCTCCATCCAGCCATCCATCCAGCCATCCATCCATCCATCCATCCATCCCTCAAGCCAGCCATCCATCGATCCATCCATCCATCCAGCCAGCCATCCAGACAACCATCCATCAATCCATCCCTCCAGCCAGCCATGCATCCAGCCATCCTTCCATCCAGCCGTCCATCCGGCCATCCATCCATGACTCCATTCCTCCAGCCAGCCATCCATCCAGCCATCCATCGATCTAGCCATCCATTCAGCCAGCCATCCATCCATCCCTCCAGCCAGCCATCCATCCAGCCTTCCATCCATCCAGCCATCCGTCCAGCCATTCATTAATCCATCCATTCCTCCAGCCAGCAATCCATCCAGCCATCCATCCAGCCATCCATCCAGCCATCCATCCATCCATCCATCCCTCCAGCCAGCCATCCATCCAGCCATCCATCCATCCATCCATCCCTCCAGCCAGCCATCCATCCAGCCATCCATCCATTCAGACATCCATCCAGCCATCCATCCAACCATCTATCCCTCCAGCCAGCCATCCCTCCGGACATCCATCCATTCAGCCATCCATTCAGCCACCCATCCATCCATCCATCTCTCCAGCCAGCCAGCCATCCAGCCATCCATCTATCCAGCCATCCATCCAGCCATCCATCCATCCATCCCTCCAGCCAGCCATCCATCCAGCCATCCATCCATCCCGCCATCCATCCAGCCATCCATCCATCCGTCTATCCATCCATCCAGCCATCCATCCAGCCATCCATCCAGCCATCCATCCATCCATCCAGCCAGCCATATATCCATGCATCCATCCATCCATCCATCCATCCAGCCATCCATCCATCCAGCCATCCATCCAGCCATCCATCCATCCATCCATCCCTCCATCCATCCGTCCATCCATCCATCCATCCAGCCTTCCATCCAGCCATCCAGCCAACCAGCCATCCATCCATCCAGCCAGCCATCCAGTCATCCAGCCATCCATCCAGCCGTCCATCCAGCCTCCATCCATCCTTCCATCCCTCCAGCCAGCCATCCATCCAGCCATCCATTCGGCCATTCATCCATCCATCCATCCCTCCAGCCAGCCATCCATCCAGCCATCCCTCCATCCAGCCATCCATCCAGCCATTCATCCATCCATCCATCCCTCCAGCCAGCCATCCAGCCAGCCATCCCTCCATCCAGCCGTCCATCCAGCCATCCATCCATCCCTCCAGCCAGCCAACCATACAGCCATCCCTCCATCCAGCCATCCATCCAGCCAATAATCCATCCATCCATCCCTCCAGCCAGCCATCCATCCAGCCACCGCACCATCCAGCCATCAATCCAGCCATCCATCCATCCCTCCAGCCAGCCAACCATCCAGCCATCCCTCCATCCAGCCATCCATCCAGCCATCCATCCATCCCTCCAGCCAACCGTCCATCGAGCCATCCATCCATGCAGCCAGCCATCCAGCCATGCATCCATCAATCCATCCCTCCAGCCAGCCATGCATCCAGCCACCCTTCCATCCAGCCGTCCATCCGGCCATCCATCCATGACTCCATTCCTCCAGCCAGCCAGCCATCCAGCCATCCATCTATCCAGCCATCCATCCAGCCATCCATCCAGCCATCCCTCCAGCCAGCCATCCATCCATCTATCCCTCCAGCCAGCCATCCATCCATCCATCCATCCATCCAGCCAACCATCCAGCCATCCATCCATCCATCCGTACATCCAGCCATCCATCCAGCCATCCATCCAGCCATCCATCCAACCTTCAATCCCTCCATCCAGCCATCCATCCAGCCATCCATCCAACCAACCATCCATCGAACCATCCACCCATCCATCACTCCAGCCATCCATCCATCCAGCCATCCATCAATCCAGCCATCCATCCAGCCATCCATCCATCAATCCATCCATCCCTCCAGGCAGCCATCCATCCAGTCTTCCATCCATCCATCCCTCCTTCCAATCGCCCATCCAGCCGTCCATCCATCCAGCCATCCATCCAGCCATCCATCCAGCCATCCATCCCTCCAGCAATCCATCCATCCAACCATTCCTCCATCCAGCCATCCATCCAGCCATCCAGCATTCCATCCATCCCTCCAGCCAGATATCCATCCAGCCATCCCTCCATCCAGCCATCCATCCAGCCAATAATCCATCCATCCATCCCTCCAGCCAGCCATCCATCCAGCCATCCCTCCATCCAGCCATCCATCCAGCCATCCATCCATCCCTCCAGCCAGCCAACCATCCAGCCATCCCTCCATCCAGCCATCCATCCAGCCATCCATCCATCCATCCATCCATCCCTCCAGCCAGCCATGCATCCAGCCATCCTTCCATCCAGCCGTCCATCCGGCCATCCATCCATGACTCCATTCCTCCAGCCAGCCATCCATCCAGCCATCCATCGATCTAGCCATCCATTCAGCCAGCCATCCATCCATCCCTCCAGCCAGCCATCCATCCAGCCTTCCATCCATCCAGCCATCCGTCCAGCCATTCATTAATCCATCCATTCCTCCAGCCAGCAATCCATCCAGCCATCCATCCAGCCAGCCATCCAGCCATCCATCCATCCATCCATCCCTCCAGCCAGCCATCCATCCAGCCATCCATCCATCCATCCATCCCTCCAGCCAGCCATCCATCCAGCCATCCATCCATTCAGACTTCCATCCAGCCATCCATCCAACCATCTATCCCTCCAGCCAGCCATCCCTCCGGACATCCATCCATTCAGCCATCCATTCAGCCACCCATCCATCCATCCATCTCTCCAGCCAGCCAGCCATCCAGCCATCCATCTATCCAGCCATCCATCCAGCCATCCATCCATCCATCCCTCCAGCCAGCCATCCATCCTTCCATCCCTCCAGCCAGCCATCCATCCAGCCATCCATCCATCCCGCCATCCATCCAGCCATCCATCCATCCGTCCATCCATCCATCCAGCCATCCATCCAGCCATCCATCCAGCCATCCATCCATCCATCCAGCCAGCCATATATCCATGCATCCATGCATCCATCCATCCATCCAGCCATCCATCCATCCAGCCATCCATCCAGCCATCCATCCATCCATCCATCCCTCCATCCATCCGTCCATCCATCCATCCATCCAGCCTTCCATCCATCCATCCAGCCAACCAGCCATCCATCCATCCAGCCAGCCATCCAGACATCCAGCCATCCATCCAGCCGTCCATCCAGCCTTCCATCCATCCTTCTATCCCTCCAGCCAGCCATCCATCCAGCCATCCATTCGGCCATTCATCCATCCATCCATCCCTCCAGCCAGCCATCCATCCAGCCATCCCTCCATCCAGCCATCCATCCAGCCGTCCATCCATCCAACCATCCCTCCAGCCAGCCATCCAGCCAGCCATCCCTCCATCCAGCCGTCCATCCAGCCATCCATCCATCCCTCCAGCCAGCCAACCATACAGCCATCCCTCCACCCAGCCATCCATCCAGCCAATAATCCATCCATCCATCCCTCCAGCCAGCCATCCATCCAGCCACCGCACCATCCAGCCATCAATCCAGCCATCCATCCATCCCTCCAGCCAGCCAACCATCCAGCCATCCCTCCATCCAGCCATCCATCCAGCTATCCATCCATCCCTCCAGCCAACCGTCCATCGAGCCATCCATCCATGCAGCCAGCCATCCAGCCATCCATCCATCAATCCATCCCTCCAGCCAGCCATGCATCCAGCCATCCTTCCATCCAGCCGTCCATCCGGCCATCCATCCATGACTCCATTCCTCCAGCCAGCCATCCATCCAACCATCCTTCGATCTAGCCATCCATTCAGCCATCCATCCATCCATCCCTCCAGCCAGCCATCCATCCAGCCTTCCATCCATCCAGCCATCCGTCCAGCCATTCATTAATCCATCCATTCCTCCAGCAAACAATCCATCCAGCCATCCATCCAGCCATCCATCAAGCCATCCATCCATCCATCCCTCCAGCCAGCCATCCATCCAGCCATCCATCCATCCAGCCATCCATCCAGCCATCCATCCATCCATCCATCCCACCAGCCAGCCATCCATCCAGCCATCCATCCATCCAGACATCCATCCAGCCATCCATCCATCCATCCATCCCTCCAGCCAGCCAACCATCCGGACATCCATCCATCCAGCCATCCACCCAGCCACCCACCCATCCATCCATCTCTCCAGCCAGCCAGCCATCCATCTATCTAGCCATCCATCCAGCCATCCATCCAGCCATCCCTCCAGCCAGCCATCCATACATCTATCCCTCCAGCCAGCCATCCATCCAGCCATCCATCCATCCAGCCATCCATCCAGCCATCCATCCATCCATCCATCCATCCATCCAGCCATCCATCCAGCCATCCATCCAGCCATCCATCCATTCATCCATCCCTCCAGCCAGCCATCCATCCAGCCATCCATCCATCCAGCCATCCATTCAGCCATCCATCCATCCATCCCTTCAGCCAGCCATCCATTCGGCCATCCATCCATCCAGCCATCCATCCATCCATCCCTCCAGCCAGCCATCCATCCAGCCATCCATCCATCCTGCCATCCTTCCAGCCATCCATCCATCCATCCAACCCTCCTGCCAGCCATCCATCCAGCCATCCATCCATCCAACCATCCATCCAGCCATCCATCCATCCATCCGTCCCTCCAGCCAGCCATCTATCCAGCCATTCATCCATCCATCCATACCTCCAGCCAGCCAGCCAGCCATCCATCCATCCATCCAGCCATCCATCCAGCCATCCATCCATCAATCCACCCGCCCAGCCAGCCATCCATCCAGCCATCCAGCCATCCAGTCATCCATCCAGCCATCCATCCATTCATCCATCCCTCCAGCCAGCCACCAATCCAGCCATCCATCCATCCAGCCATCCATTCAGCCATCCATCCATCCATCCATCCCTTCAGCCAGCCATCCATTCGGCCATCAATCCATCCAGCCATCCATCCATCCATCCCTCCAGCCAGCCATCCATCCAGCCATCCATCCATCCTGCCATCCTTCCAGCCATCCATCCATCCCTCCTGCCAGCCATCCATCCAGCCATCCATCCATCCAGCCATCCATCCAGCCATCCATCCATCCATCCATCCTTCCTTCCAGCCAGTCATCCATCCAGCCAGCCAACCACCCAGCCATCCCACCATCCAGCCATCCATCCATCCATCCCACCAGCCAGCCATCCATGCAGCCATCCATCCAGCTATCCATCCAGCCATCCATCCATCAATCCATCCCTCCAGCCAGCCATCCATCCAGCCATCCATCCATCCAGCCGTCCATCTAGCCATCCATCCATCCATCCATCCCTTCAGCCTGCCATCCATCCAGCCATCCATCCATCCAGCCACCCATCCAGCCATCCATCCATCAATCCATCCATCCAGCCAGCCATCCATCCATCCATCCATCCATCCTGCCATCTATCCAGCCATCCATTCAGCCATCCATCCATCCATCCAGCCATCCAGCCATCCAACCATCCATTCAGCCAGCCATCCATCCAGCCATCCAGCCATCCAGCCATCCATCCAGCCATCCATCCATTCATCCATCTCTCCAGCCAGCCATCCATCCATCCATCCATCCATCCTGCCATCTATCCAGCCATCCATTCAGCCATCCATCCATCCATCCAGCCATCCAGCCATCCAACCATCCATTCAGCCAGCCATCCATCCAGCCATCCAGCCATCCAGCCATCCATCCAGCCATCCATCCATTCATCCATCTCTCCAGCCAGCCATCCATCCAGCCATCCATCCATCCAGCCATCCTTTCAGCCATCCATCCATCCATCCATCCCTTCAGCCAGCCATCCATTCGGCCATCCATCCATCCAGCCATCCATCCATACATCCCTCCAGCCAGCCATCCATCCAGCCATCCATCCATCCTGACATCCTTCCAGCCATCCATCCATCCATCCATCCCTCCTGCCAGCCATCCATCCAGCCATCCATCCCTCCTGCCAGCCATCCATCCAGCCATCCATCTATCCAACCATTCATCCAGCCATCCATCCATCCATCCGTCCCTCCAGCCAGCCATCCATCCAGCCATCCATCCATCCAGCCATCCATCCAGCCATCCATCCATCCATCCTTCCTTGCAGCCAGTCATCCATCCAGCCATCCATCCATCCATCCATACCTCCAGCCAGTCATCCTGCCAGCCATCCATCCAACCAGCCATCCATCCAGCCATCCATCCATCCATTCCTCCAGCCAGCCTTCATCCAGCCATCCACCCATCCAGCCATCCATTCAGCCGTCCATCCATCCATCCCTCCAGCAAGCCATCCATCAAGCCATCCATCAAGCCATCCATCCATCCATCCAGCCATCCATCCATCCATCCATCCCTCCAGCCAGCCATCCATCAAGCCATCCCTCCATCCAGCCATCCATCCAGCCATCCAACCATTCATCCCTCTCTTCAGCCAGCCATACATCCAGCCATCCATCCATCCAGCCATCCATCCAGCCATCCATTCATCCATCCATCCCTCCAGCCAGCGAGTCATTAAGCCATCCAACCATTCAGCCATCCATCCAGCAATCCATCCAGCCATCAATCCCTCCAGCCAGCCATCCATCCAGCCATCCCTCCATCCAGCCATCCATTCAGCCATCCATCCATCCATCCCTTCAGCCAGCCATCCATTCGGCCATCCATCCATCCAGCCATCCATCCATCCATCCCTCCAGCCAGCCATCCATCCAGCCATCCATCCATCCTGCCATCCTTCCAGCCATCCATCCATCCATCCATCCCTCCTGCCAGCCATCCATCCAGCCATCCATCCATCCAACCATCCATCCAGCCATCCATCCATCCATCCGTCCCTCCAGCCAGCCATCTATCCAGCCATTCATCCATCCATCCATACCTCCAGCCAGCCAGCCAGCCATCCATCCATCCATCCAGCCATCCATCCAGCCATCCATCCATCAATCCACCCGCCCAGCCAGCCATCCATCCAGCCATCCAGCCATCCAGTCATCCATCCAGCCATCCATCCATTCATCCATCCCTCCAGCCAGCCACCAATCCAGCCATCCATCCATCCAGCCATCCATTCAGCCATCCATCCATCCATCCATCCCTACAGCCAGCCATCCATTCGGCCATCAATCCATCCAGCCATCCATCCATCCATCCCTCCAGCCAGCCATCCATCCAGCCATCCATCCATCCTGCCATCCTTCCAGCCATCCATCCATCCCTCCAGCCAGCCATCCATCCAGCCATCCATCCATCCAGCCATCCATCCAGCCATCCATCCATCCATCCTTCCTTCCAGCCAGTCATCCATCCAGCCAGCCAACCATCCAGCCATCCCACCATCCAGCCATCCATCCATCCATCCCACTAGCCAGCCATCCATGCAGCCATCCATCCAGCTATCCATCCAGCCATCCATCCATCAATCCATCCCTCCAGCCAGCCATCCATCCAGCCATCCATCCATCCAGCCGTCCATCTAGCCATCCATCCATCCATCCATCCCTTCAGCCTGCCATCCATCCAGCCATCCATCCATCCAGCCATCCATCCATCAATCCATCCATCCAGCCAGCCATCCATCCATCCATCCATCCATCCTGCCATCTATCCAGCCATCCATTCAGCCATCCATCCATCCATCCAGCCATCCAGCCATCCAACCATCCATTCAGCCAGCCATCCATCCAGCCATCCAGCCATCCAGCCATCCATCCAGCCATCCATCCATTCATCCATCTCTCCAGCCAGCCATCCATCCAGCCATCCATCCATCCAGCCATCCTTTCAGCCATCCATCCATCCATCCATCCCTTCAGCCAGCCATCCATTCGGCCATCCATCCATCCAGCCATCCATCCATCCATCCCTCCAGCCAGCCATTCATCCAGCCATCCATCCATTCAGCCACCCATCCAGCCATCCATCCATCCATCCATCCCTTCAGCCTGCCATCCATCCAGCCATCCATCCATCCAGCCATCCATCCATCAATCCATCCATCCAGCCAGCCATCCATTCATCCATCCATCCATCCTGCCATCTATCCAGCCATCCATTCAGCCATCCATCCATCCATCCAGCCATCCAGCCATCCAACCATCCATTCAGCCAGCCATCCATCCAGCCATCCAGCCATCCAGCCATCCATCCAGCCATCCATCCATTCATCCATCTCTCCAGCCAGCCATCCATCCAGCCATCCATCCATCCAGCCATCCTTTCAGCCATCCATCCATCCATCCATCCCTTCAGCCAGCCATCCATTCGGCCATCCATCCATCCAGCCATCCATCCATCCATCCTTCCTTGCAGCCAGTTATCCATCCAGCCATCCATCCATTCAGCCACCCATCCAGCCATCCATCCATCCATCCATACATCCAGCCAGTCATCCAGCCAGCCATCCATCCAACCAGCCATCCATCCAGCCAGCCATCCATCCATTCCTCCAGCCAGCCTTCATCCAGCCATCCACCCATCCAGCCATCCATCCAGCCGTCCATCCATCCATCCCTCCAGCAAGCCATCCATCAAGCCATCCATTAAGCCATCCATCCATCCATCCAGCCATCCATCCATCCATCCATCCCTCCAGCCAGCCATCCATCAAGCCATCCCTCCATCCAGCCATCCATCCAGCCATCCAACCATTCATCCATCTCTTCAGCCAGCCATACATCCAGCCATCCATCCATCCAGCCATCCATCCAGCCATCCATTCATCCATCCATCCCTCCAGCCAGCCAGTCATTAAGCCATCCAACCATTCAGCCATCCATCCAGCAATCCATCCAGCCATCCATCCCTCCAGCCAGCCATCCATCCAGCCATCCCTCCATCCAGCCATCCATGCAGCCATCCATCCATTCATCCATCCATCCCTCCAGCCAGCCAATCATCCAGCCATCCCACCATCCAGCCATCCATCCATCACACCAGCCAGCCATCCATGCAGCCATTCATCCATCTATCCATCCAGCCATCCATCCATCAATCCATCCCTCCAGCCAGCCATCCATCCAGCCATCCATCCATCCAGCCGTCCATCCAGCCATCCATCCATCCATCCAACCCTTCAGCCTGCCATCCATCCAGCCATCCATCCATCCAGCCACCCATCTAGCCATCCATCCATCAATCCATCCGTCCAGCCAGCCATCCATCCAGCCATCCATAAATCCTGCCATCTATCCAGCCATCCATTCAGCCATCCATCCATCCATCAATCCCTCCAACCAGCCAACCATTCGACCATCCATCCATCCAGCCATCCATTCATCCATCCCTTCAGCCAGCCATCCATTCGGCCATCCATCCAGACATCCATCCATCCATCCATCCCTCCTGCCAGCCATCCATCCAGCCATTCTTCCATCCAGCCATCCATCCAGCCATCCATCCAGCCATCCATCCATCCATCCATCCATCCCTCCAGCCAGCCATCCATCCAGCCATCCATCCATCCAGCCATCCATCCAGCCATCCATCCATCCATTCATCTCTCCAGCCAGTCATCCATCCAGCCATCCATCCATCCATCCATCCTGCCATCCATCCATCCATCCATCCATCCATCCATCCCTCCAGACAGCCATTCATCCAGCCATCCATCCATTCAGCCATCCATCCAGCCATCCATCCATCCATCCATCCCTCCAGCCAGCCATCCATCTAGCCATCCATCCATTCAGCCAACCTTCCAGCCATCCATCCATCCATCCATCCCTCCAGCCAGCCATCCATCCAGCCATCCCTCTATCCAGCCATCCATCCAGCCATCCATCCATCCATGCATCCCTCCAGCCAGCCATACATCCAGCCATCCATCGATCCAGCCATCCATCCAGCCATCCATCCATCAATCCATCCCTCCAGCCATCCAGTCATTAAGCCATCCATCCATCCAGCCATCCATCCAGCCGTCCATCCATCCATCCATCCCTCCAGCCAGCCATCCATCCAGCCATCCCTCGATCCAGGCATCCATCCAGCCAACCATCCATCAATCCATCCCTCCAGCCAGCCATGATCCAGCCATCCATCCATCCAGCCGTCCATCCAGCCATCCATCCATCCATCCATCCCTCCAGCCAGCCATCCATCCAGCCATCCATCCATCCAGCCATCCATCCAGCCATCCATCCATCCATCCATTCCTCCAGCCAGCCATCCATCCAACCATCAATCCATCCAGCCATCCATCCATCCCTCCAGCCAGCCATCCATCCAGCCATCCATCCAGCCAGCCATCCATCCATCCCTCCAGCCAGCCATCCATCCAGCCATCCGTCCATCCATCCATCCATCCAGCAATCCATCCAGCCATCCATCCATCCATTCTTCCCTCCAGCCAGTCATCCATCCAGCCATTCATCCATCCAGCCATCCATCCAGCCATCCTTCCATCCATCCATCCCTCTAGCCAGCCATCCATCCAGCCATTTCTCCATCCAGCCATCCATCCAGCCATCCATCCATCCATCCATCTCTCAGCCAGCCATACATCCAGCCATCCATCCATTCAGCCATTCATCCAGCCATCCACCAATCCATCCATCCCTCCAGCCAGCCAGCCATTAAGCCATCCATCCATCCAGCCATCCATCCAGCCATCCATCCATCCCTCCAGCCAGCCATCCATCCAGCCATCCCTCCATCCAGCCATCCATCCAACCATCCATCCATCCATCCATCCATCCAGCCAGCCAACCATCCAGCCATCCCTCCATCCAGCCATCCATCCATCCATCCCTCCAGCCAACCATCCATCCAGCCATCCATCCAGCCATCCATCCATCAATCCATCCCTCCAGCCAGCCATCCATCCAGCAATCCATCCGAACCATCCGTCCATCCAGCCATCCATCCATCCATGCATCTCTCCAGCCAGCCATCCATCCAGCCATCCATCCATCCATCCATCCCTCCAGCCAGCCAACCATCCAGCCATCCCTCCATCCAGCCATCCATCCATCCATCCGTCCAGCCTGCCATCCATCCAGCCATCCATCCATCCAGCCATCCATCCATCCATCCGTCCAGCCTGCCATCCCTCCAGCCAGCCATCCATCCAGCCATCCATCCAGCCAGCCGTCCATCCAGCCATCCATCCATCCCTCCAGCCAACCATCCATCCAGCCATCCATCCATCCACCCATCCCTCCAGCCAGCCAACCATCCAGCCAACCCTACATCCAGCCATCCCTCCAACCCCCATCCATCCATCCATCCATCCCTCCAGCCAGCCAGCCATCCAGCCATCCATCCATCCAGCCATCCATCCAGCCATCCATCCATCAATCCATTCCTCCAGCCAGCCATCCATGCAGCCATCCATCCTTCCAGCCGTCCATCGGACCATCCATCCATCCATCCATCTTTCCAGCCAGCTATCCATCCAGCCATCCATCCATCCAGCCATCCATTCAGCCATCCATTCCGCCATCCATCGATCCAGCCATCAATCCAGCCATCCATCCATCCATCCATTCCTCCAGCCAGCCATCCATCCAGCCATCCCTCCATCCAGCCATCCATCCATCCATCCATCCCTCCAGCCAGCCATCCATCCAGCCATCCATCCATCCAGCCACCCATCCAGCCATCCATCCATCCAGCCATCCCTACAGACAGCCATCCATCCAGCCATCCATCCATCCAGCCATCCATCCAGCCATCCATCCATCCATCCCTCCAGCCAGCTATCCACCCAGCCATCCATCAATCCAGTCATCCATTCAGCCATCCATCCAGCCATCAATCCATCCAGCCATCCATCCAGCCATCCATCCATCCATTCCTACAGCCATCCATCGATCTAGCCATCCATTCAGCCATCCATCCATCCATCCATCCCTCCATCCATCCATCCCTCCAGCCAGCCATCCATCCAGCCATCCATTCGTCCAACCATCCATCCAGCCATCCATCCATCCATCCAGCCCTCCAGCCAGCAATCCATCCAGCCATCCATCCTTCCAGCCATCCATCCTGCCATCCATCCATCCATCCATCGCTCCAGCCAGCCATCCATCCAGCCAGCCATCCAGCCATCCATCATTCAATCCATCCCTCCAGCCAGCCATGCATCCAGTCATCCTTCCATCCAGCCATCCATCCAGCCATCCATCCATGACTCCATCCCTCCAGCCAGCCATCCATCCAGCCATCCATCGATCTAGCCATCCATTCAGCCATCCATCCATCCATCCCTCCAGCCAGCCATCCATCCAGCCTTCCATCCATCCAGCCATCCGTCCATCCATCCATTAATCCATCCATTCCTCCAGCCAGCAATCCATCCAGCCATCCATCCAGCCATCCATGCAGCCACCCATCCATCCATCCATCCCTCCAGCAAGCCATCCATCCAGACATCCATCCATCCAGCCATCCATCCAGCCATCCATCCATCCATCCATTCCTCCTGCCAGCCATCCATCCAGCCATCCATCCATCCAGCCATGCCTCCAGACAGCCATCCATCCGGAAATCCATCCATCCAGCCATCCATCCAGCCACCCATCCATCCATCCATACCTCCAGCCAGCCATCCATCCAGCCATCCATCTATCCAGCCATCCATCCAGCCATCCATCCATCCATCCCTCCAGCCAGCCTTCCATCCACCCCTCCAGCCAGCCATCCATCCAGCCAGCCAGACAGCCAGCCATCCATCCATCCATCCATCCATCCATCCATCCATCCATCCATCCATGCAGCCATCCATCCAGCCATCCATCCAGCCATCCATCCATCCATCCATCCAGCCATCCATCCATCCATCCATCCATCCATCCATCCATCAAGCCATCCATCCAGCCATCCATCCGTACATCCAGCCAACCATTCATCCATCCATCCAGCCAGCCATCCAGACATCCAGCCATCCATCCAGCCATCCATCCAGCCATCCATCCATCCTTCCATCCCTCCAGCCTGCCATCCATCCAGCCATTAATCCAACTAGCCACCGATCCAAACATCCACCCATCCATCATTCCAGCCAGCCATCCATCCAGCCATCCATCCATCCAGCCATCCATACAGCCATCCATCCATCCCTCCTCCCAGCCATCCATCCAGCCGTCCATTCATCCATCCCTCCAGCCAATCGTCCATCCAGACATCCATCCATCCAGCCATCCATCCAGCCATCCATCCATCCATCCATCCCTCCAGCCAGCCATCCATCCAGCCATTCCTCCATCCAGACATCCATCCAGCCATCAATCCATCCCTCCAGCCAGCCATCCATCCAGCCATCCCTCCATCCATCCGTCCATCCATCCAGCCTTCCATCCAGCCATCCATCCATCCAGACTTCCAGCCATCCAGCCATCCATCCATCCAGCCACCCATCCATCCAACCATCCAGCCATCCATCCAGCCATCCATCCATTAAGCCATCCATCCATCCATCCATCCATCCATCCCGCCAGCGAGTCATCCATCCAGCCATCCATCCATCCAGCCATCCATCCAGCCATCCATCCATCCCTCCAGCCAGCCATTCATCCAGCCATCCATCCATCCAGCCATCCATCCAGCCATCCATCCATCCATCCATCCATCCCTCCAGCAAGCTATCCATCCAGCCATCCAGCCATCAATCCATCCAGCCATCCATCCATTCATCCATCTCTCCATCCAGCCATCCATCCAGCCAATCATCCATCCATCCATACCTCCAGCCAGCCATCCATCCATCCATCCATCCATCCAGCCATCCATCCAGCCATCCATCCCTCCAGCCAGCCAGCCATTAAGCCATCCATCCATCCAGCCATCCATCCAGCCAGCCATCCATCCCTCCAGCCAGCCATCCATCCAGCAATCCCTCCATCCAGCCATCCATCCAGCCATCCATCCATCCATCCATCCAGCCAGCCAGCCAACCAGTCATCCATCCATCCAGCCAGCCATCCAGACATCCAGGCATCCATCCAGCCATCCATCCAGCCATCCATCCATCCTTCCATCCCTCCCGCCAGCCATCCATCCAGCCATTAATCCAACTAGCCATCCATCCAACCATCCACGCATCCATCACTCCAGCCAGCCATCCATCCAGCCATCCATCCATCCAGCCATCCATACAGCCATCCATCCATCCATCCATCCATCCCTCCAGCCAATCGTCCATCCAGCCATCCATCCATCCAGCCATCCATCCAGCCATCCATCCATCCATCCATCCCTCCAGCCAGCCATCCATCCAGCCATTCCTCCATCCAGACATCCATCCAGCCATCAATCCATCCCTCCAGCCAGCCATCCATCCAGCCATCCCTCCATCCATCCGTCCATCCATCCAGCCATCCGTCCAGCCATCCATCCATCCAGACTTCCAGCCATCCAGCCATCCATCCATCCAGCCATCCTTCCATCCATCCATCCCTCCATCCATCCATCCCTCCAGCCAACCATCCATCCAGCCATCCATTCGTCCAACCATCCATCCAGCCATCCATCCATCCATCCATCCCTCCAGCCAGCCATCCATCCAGCCATCCATCCTTCCAGCCATCCATCCTGCCATCCATCCATCCATCCATCGCTCCAGCCAGCCATCCATCCAGCCAGCCATCCAGCCATCCATCATTCAATCCATCCCTCCAGCCAGCCATGCATCCAGTCATCCTTCCATCCAGCCATCCATCCAGCCATCCATCCATACATCCCTCCAGCCAGCCATCCATCCATCCTTCCATCCATCCAGCCATCCGTCCAGCCATCCATTACTCCATCCATTCCTCCAGCCAGCAATCCATCCAGCCATCCATCCAGCCATCCATCCAGCCACCCATCCATCCATCCATCCCTCCAGCAAGCCATCCATCCAGACATCCATCCATCCAGCCATCCTTCCAGCCATCCATCCATCCATCCATTCCTCCTGCCAGCCATCCATCGAGCCATCCATCCATCCAGCCATCCCTCCAGACAGCCATCCATCCGGAAATCCATCCATCCAGCCATCCATCCAGCCACCCATCCATCCATCCATCCCTCCAGCCAGCCATCCATCCAGCCATCCAGCCAGCCTTCCATCCATCCCTCCAGCCAGCCATCCATCCAGCCAGCCAGCCAGCCATCCATCCATCCATCCATCCATCCATCCATCCATCCATCCAACCAGCCATCCATCCAGCCATCCATCAAGCCATCCATCCATCCATCCATCCAGCCACCCATCCATCCATCCATCCATCCAGCCATCCATCCAGCCATCCATCCATACATCCAGCCAACCAGTCATCCATCCATCCAGCCAGCCATCCAGACATCCAGCCATCCATCCAGCCATCCATCCAGCCAGCCATCCATCCAGCCATTCCTCCATCCAGACATCCATCCAGCCATCAATCCATCCCTCCAGCCAGCCATCCATCCAGCCATCCCTCCATCCATCCGTCCATCCATCCAGCCATCCGTCCAGCCATCCATCCATCCAGACTTCCAGCCATCCAGCCATCCATCCATCCAGCCATCCATCCATCCATCCATCCCTCCATCCATCCATCCCTCCAGCCAACCATCCATCCAGCCATCCATTCGTCCAACCATCCATCCAGCCATCCATCCATCCATCCATCCCTCCAGCCAGCCATCCATCCAGCCATCCATCCTTCCAGCCATCCATCCTGCCATCCATCCATCCATCCATCGCTCCAGCAGGCCATCCATCCAGCCAGCCATCCAGCCATCCATCATTCAATCCATCCCTCCAGCCAGCCATGCATCCAGTCATCCTTCCATCCAGCCATCCATCCAGCCATCCATCCATGACTCCATCCCTCCAGCCAGCCATCCATCCTGCCATCCATCGATCTGGCAATCCATTCAGCCATCCATCCATACATCCCTCCAGCCAGCCATCCATCCATCCTTCCATCCATCCAGCCATCCGTCCAGCCATCCATTACTCCATCCATTCCTCCAGCCAGCAATCCATCCAGCCATCCATCCAGCCATCCATCCAGCCACCCATCCATCCATCCATCCCTCCAGCAAGCCATCCATCCAGACATCCATCCATCCAGCCATCCTTCCAGCCATCCATCCATCCATCCATTCCTCCTGCCAGCCATCCATCCAGCCATCCATCCATCCAGCCATCCCTCCAGACAGCCATCCATCCGGAAATCCATCCATCCAGCCATCCATCCAGCCACCCATCCATCCATCCATCCCTCCAGCCAGCCATCCATCCAGCCATCCAGCCAGCCTTCCATCCATCCCTCCAGCCAGCCATCCATCCAGCCAGCCAGCCAGCCATCCATCCATCCATCCATCCATCCATCCATCCATCCATCCAACCAGCCATCCATCCAGCCATCCATCCAGCCATCCATCCATCCATCCATCCAGCCACGCTCCATCCATCCATCCATCCAGCCATCCATCCAGCCATCCATCCATACATCCAGCCAACCAGTCATCCATCCATCCAGCCAGCCATCCAGACATCCAGCTATCCATCCAGCCATCCATCCAGCCATCCATCCATCCTTCCATCCCTCCAGCCTGCCATCCATCCAGCCATTAATCCAACTAGCCATCGATCCAACCATCCACGCATCCATCACTCCAGCCAGACATCCATTCAGCCATCCATCCATCCAGCCATCCATACAGCCATCCATCCATCCATCCATCCATCCCTCCAGCCAGCCATCCATCCAGCCATCCATCCATCCATCCCTCCAGCCAATCGTCCATCCAGCCATCCATCCATCCAGCCATCCATCCAGCCATCCATCCATCCATCCATCCCTCCAGCCAGCCATCCATCCAGCCATTCCTCCATCCAGACATCCATCCAGCCATCAATCCATCCCTCCAGCCAGCCATCCATCCAGCCATCCCTCCATCCATCCGTCCATCCATCCAGCCATCCATCCAGCCGTCCATCCAGCCAGACTTCCAGCCATCCAGCCATCCATCCATCCAGCCATCCATCCATCCAGCCATCCATCCAACCATCCAGACATCCATCCAGCCATCAATCCATCCCTCCAGCCAGCCATCCATCCAGCCATCCCTCCATCCATTCGTCCATCCATCCAGCCATCCATCCAGCCATCCATCCATCCAGACTACCAGCCATCCAGCCATCCATCGATCCAGCCATCCATCCATCCAGCCATCCATCCATCCAACCATCCAGCCATCCATCCAGCCATCCATCCATTAAGCCATCCATCCAGCCATCCATCCATCCATCCATCCCGCCAGCGAGTCATCCATCCAGCCATCCATCCATCCAGCCATCCATCCAGCCATCCATCCATCCCTCCAGCCAGCCATTCATCCAGCCATCCATCCATCCAGCCATCCATCCAGCCATCCATCCATCCATCCATCCCTCCAGGAAGCCATCCATCCAGCCATCCAGCCATCCAGCCATCAATCCAGCCAACCATCCATCCATCCATCCCTCCAGCAAGCCATCCATCCAGCCATCCCTCCATCCAGCCATCCATCCAGCCATCCATCCATTCATCCATCTCTCCATCCAGCCATCCATCCAGCCAATCATCCATCCATCAATACCTCCAGCCAGCCATCCATCCATCCATCCATCCATCCAGCCATCCATCCAGCCATCCATCCCTCCAGCCAGCCAGCCATTAAGTCATCCATCCATTCAGCCATCCATCCATCCCTCCAGCCAGCCATCCATCCAGCAATCCATCCATCCTTCCATCCCTCCCGCCAGCCATCCATCCAGCCATTAATCCAACTAGCCATCCATCCAACCATCCACGCATCCATCACTCCAGCCAGCCATCCATCCAGCCATCCATCCATCCAGCCATCCATACAGCCATCCATCCATCCATCCATCCATCCCTCCAGCCAATCGTCCATCCAGCCATCCATCCATCCAGCCATCCATCCAGCCATCCATCCATCCATCCATCCCTCCAGCCAGCCATCCATCCAGCCATTCCTCCATCCAGACATCCATCCAGCCATCAATCCATCCCTCCAGCCAGCCATCCATCCAGCCATCCCTCCATCCATCCGTCCATCCATCCAGCCATCCGTCCAGCCATCCATCCATCCAGACTTCCAGCCATCCAGCCATCCATCCATCCAGCCATCCATCCATCCATCCATCCCTCCATCCATCCATCCCTCCAGCCAACCATCCATCCAGCCATCCATTCGTCCAACCATCCATCCAGCCATCCATCCATCCATCCATCCCTCCAGCCAGCCATCCATCCAGCCATCCATCCTTCCAGCCATCCATCCTGCCATCCATCCATCCATCCATCGCTCCAGCCAGCCATCCATCCAGCCAGCCATCCAGCCATCCATCATTCAATCCATCCCTCCAGCCAGCCATGCATCCAGTCATCCTTCCATCCAGCCATCCATCCAGCCATCCATCCATGACTCCATCCCTCCAGCCAGCCATCCATCCTGCCATCCATCGATCTGGCAATCCATTCAGCCATCCATCCATACATCCCTCCAGCCAGCCATCCATCCATCCTTCCATCCATCCAGCCATCCGTCCAGCCATCCATTACTCCATCCATTCTTCCAGCCAGCAATCCATCCAGCCATCCATCCAGCCATCCATCCAGCCACCCATCCATCCATCCATCCCTCCAGCAAGCCATCCATCCAGACATCCATCCATCCAGCCATCCTTCCAGCCATCCATCCATCCATCCATTCCTCCTGCCAGCCATCCATCCAGCCATCCATCCATCCAGCCATCCCTCCAGACAGCCATCCATCCGGAAATCCATCCATCCAGCCATCCATCCAGCCACCCATCCATCCATCCATCCCTCCAGCCAGCCATCCATCCAGCCATCCAGCCAGCCTTCCATCCATCCCTCCAGCCAGCCATCCATCCAGCCAGCCAGCCAGCCATCCATCCATCCATCCATCCATCCATCCATCCATCCATCCATCCATCCATCCATCCAACCAGCCATCCATCCAGCCATCCATCCAGCCATCCATCCATCCATCCATCCAGCCACCCATCCATCCATCCATCCATCCAGCCATCCATCCAGCCATCCATCCATACATCCAGCCAACCAGTCATCCATCCATCCAGCCAGCCATCCAGACATCCAGCCATCCATCCAGCCATCCATCCAGCCAGCCATCCATCCAGCCATTCCTCCATCCAGACATCCATCCAGCCATCAATCCATCCCTCCAGCCAGCCATCCATCCAGCCATCCCTCCATCCATCCGTCCATCCATCCAGCCATCCGTCCAGCCATCCATCCATCCAGACTTCCAGCCATCCAGCCATCCATCCATCCAGCCATCCATCCATCCATCCATCCCTCCATCCATCCATCCCTCCAGCCAACCATCCATCCAGCCATCCATTCGTCCAACCATCCATCCAGCCATCCATCCATCCATCCATCCCTCCAACCAGCCATCCATCCAGCCATCCATCCTTCCAGCCATCCATCCTGCCATCCATCCATCCATCCATCGCTCCAGCCAGCCATCCATCCAGCCAGCCATCCAGCCATCCATCATTCAATCCATCCCTCCAGCCAGCCATGCATCCAGTCATCCTTCCATCCAGCCATCCATCCAGCCATCCATCCATGACTCCATCCCTCCAGCCAGCCATCCATCCTGCCATCCATCGATCTGGCAATCCATTCAGCCATCCATCCATACATCCCTCCAGCCAGCCATCCATCCATCCTTCCATCCATCCAGCCATCCGTCCAGCCATCCATTACTCCATCCATTCCTCCAGCCAGCAATCCATCCAGCCATCCATCCAGCCATCCATCCAGCCACCCATCCATCCATCCATCCCTCCAGCAAGCCATCCATCCAGACATCCATCCATCCAGCCATCCTTCCAGCCATCCATCCATCCATCCATTCCTCCTGCCAGCCATCCATCCAGCCATCCATCCATCCAGCCATCCCTCCAGACAGCCATCCATCCTGAAATCCATCCATCCAGCCATCCATCCAGCCACCCATCCATCCATCCATCCCTCCAGCCAGCCATCCATCCAGCCATCCAGCCAGCCTTCCATCCATCCCTCCAGCCAGCCATCCATCCAGCCAGCCAGCCAGCCATCCATCCATCCATCCATCCATCCATCCATCCATCCATCCAACCAGCCATCCATCCAGCCATCCATCCAGCCATCCATCCAGCCATCCATCCATCCATCCATCCAGCCACGCTCCATCCATCCATCCATCCAGCCATCCATCCAGCCATCCATCCATACATCCAGCCAACCAGTCATCCATCCATCCAGCCAGCCATCCAGACATCCAGCCATCCATCCAGCCATCCATCCAGCCATCCATCCATCCTTCCATCCCTCCAGCCTGCCATCCATCCAGCCATTAATCCAACTAGCCATCGATCAAACCATCCACGCATCCATCACTCCAGCCAGCCATCCATTCAGCCATCCATCCATCCAGCCATCCATACAGCCATCCATCCATCCATCCATCCATCCCTCCAGCCAGCCATCCATCCAGCCATCCATCCATCCATCCCTCCAGCCAATCGTCCATCCAGCCATCCATCCATCCAGCCATCCATCCAGCCATCCATCCATCCATCCATCCCTCCAGCCAGCCATCCATCCAGCCATTCCTCCATCCAGACATCCATCCAGCCATCAATCCATCCCTCCAGCCAGCCATCCATCCAGCCATCCCTCCATCCATCCGTCCATCCATCCAGCCATCCATCCGGCCGTCCATCCAGCCAGATTTCCAGCCATCCAGCCATCCATCCATCCAGCCATCCATCCATCCAGCCATCCATCCAACCATCCAGACATCCATCCAGCCATCAATCCATCCCTCCAGCCAGCCATCCATCCAGCCATCCCTCCATCCATTCGTCCATCCATCCAGCCATCCATCCAGCCATCCATCCATCCAGACTACCAGCCATCCAGCCATCCATCGATCCAGCCATCCATCCATCCAGCCATCCATCCATCCAACTATCCAGCCATCCATCCAGCCATCCATCCATTAAGCCATCCATCCAGCCATCCATCCATCCCGCCAGCGAGTCATCCATCCAGCCATCCATCCATCCAGCCATCCATCCAGCCATCCATCCATCCCTCCAGCCAGCCATTCATCCAGCCATCCATCCATCCAGCCATCCATCCAGCCATCCATCCATCCATTCATCCCTCCAGGAAGCCATCCATCCAGCCATCCAGCCATCCAGCCATCAATCCAGTCAACCATCCATCCATCCATCCCTCCAGCAAGCCATCCATCCAGCCATCCCTCCATCCAGCCATCCATCCAGCCATCCATCCATTCATCCATCTCTCCATCCAGCCATCCATCCAGCCAATCATCCATCCATCAATACCTCCAGCCAGCCATCCATCCATCCATCCATCCATCCAGCCATCCATCCAGCCATCCATCCCTCCAGCCAGCCAGCCATTAAGTCATCCATCCATTCAGCCATCCATCCATCCCTCCAGCCAGCCATCCATCCAGCAATCCCTCCATCCAGCCATCCATCCAGCCATCCATCCATCAATCCATCCCTCCAGCCAGCCATGCATCCAGCCATCCTTCCATCCAGCCGTCCATCCGGCCATCCATCCATGACTCCATCCCTCCAGCCAGCCATCCATCCAGCCTTCCATCCATCCAGCCAGCCATCCATCCAGCCATCCATCCATCCAGCCATCCATCCAGCCATCCATCCATCCCTCCAGCCAGCCAACCATCCGGACATCCAGTCATCCAGCCATCCACCCAGCCACCCTTCCATCCATCCATCTCTGCAGCCAGCCAGCGATGGATGGATGGCTGAATGGAGGGATGGTTGGATGTAGGGTTGACTGGATGGTTGGCTGGCTGGAGGGATGGGTGGATGGATGGATGGCTGGATGGATGGCTGGCTGAAGGGATGGATGGATGGCTGGATGGATGGCTGGATGGACGGCTGGATGGATGGATGGCTGGATGGATGGCTGGCTGGAGGGTTGGATTGATGGATGGATGGCTGGATGGATGGCTGGATGGATGGATGGCTGGATGGATGGCTGGCTGGAGGGATGAATGGATGGATGGCTGGATGGAGGGATGGCTGGATGGTTGGCTGGTTGGAGAGATGGATGGATGGACGGATGGCTGCCTGGCTGGCTGGCTGGAGTGATGCATGGATGGATGGATGGCTGGAGGGATGGATTGATGGATGGATGGCTGGATGGATGGCTGGATGGATGGATGGCTGGATGGATGGTTGGCTGGATGAATGGCTGAATGGATGGATGGCTGGATGTATGGCTGGCTGGAGAGATGGAAGGATGGATGGATGGCTGGATAGATGACTGGATGGAGGAATGGCTGGATGGATGGCTGGCTAGAGGGATGGATGGATGGATGGATGGCTGAATGGATGGCTTAATGGATGGATGGCTGGCTGGAGGGATGGATGGATGGATGGCTGGATGGATGGCTGGATGGATGAATGGCTGGATGGATGACTGGCAGGAGGGATGGATGGATGGATAGATGGCTGGATAGATTGCTGGATGGATGGATGGATGGACGGATGGCTGGATGGATGGTTGGCTGGAGGGATGACTGAATGGCTGGCTGGATGGATGGATGGCTGGACGGATGGCTGGCTTGAAGAATGGATGGATGGCTGGATGGATGGCTGGACGGATGGATTGCTGGATGGATGGCTGGCTAGAGGGATGGATGGATGGCTGGATGGATGGCTGGATGGATGGCTGGCTGGATGGATGGCTGGCTGGAGGGATGGATGGATGAATGGATGGCTGAATGGATGGCTGTATGGAGGGATTGCTGGATGGATGGCTGGCTGGAGCGATGGAGGCCAGCCAGCCATCCATCCAGCCATCCAGCCATCCAGCCATCCATCCAGCCATCCATCCATCCATCCATCCATCCAGCCAGCCAACCATCCAGCCATCCCTCCATCCAGCCATCCACCCATCCATCCATCCCTCCAGCCAGCCATCCATCCAGCAATCCATCCATCCAGCCATCCAACCAGTCATCCATCCATCAATCCATCCCTCCAGCCAGCCATCCATCCAGCCATCCATCCAAACCAGCGGTCCATCCAGCCATCCATCCATCCATGCATCCCTCCAGCCAGCCATCCATCCGGCCATCCATTCATCCAACCATCCCTCTAGCCAGCCAACCATCCAGCCATCCCTCCATCCAGCCATCCATCCATCTTTCCCTCCAGCCAGCCATCGATCCAGCCATCCATCCATCCAGCGATCCATCCAGCCATCCATCCACCAATCCATCGCTCCAGCCAGCCATCCATCCAGCCATCCATCCATCCAGCCGTCCATCCAGCCATCCATCCATCCCTCCAGCCAGCCATCCATCCAGCCATCCATCCATCCCTCCAGCCAGCCAACCATCTAGCCAACCCTACATCCAGCCATCCCTCCATCCCTCCATCCAGCCATCCATCCATCCCTCCAGCCAGCCATCTATCCAGCCATCCATCCATCCAGCCATCCATCCAGCCATCCATCCATCAATCCATCCCTCCAGCCAGCCATCCATCCAGCCATCCATCCATCCAGCCGTCCATCCAACCATCCATCCATCCATCCATCCCTCCAGCCAGCTATCCATCCAGCCAGCCATCCATCCAGCCATCCATTCAGCCATTCATCCAGCCATCCATCCATCCAGCCATCAATCCAGCCACCCATCCATCCATCCATTCCTCCAGCCAGCCATCCATCCAGCCAGCCATCCATCCAGCCATCCAGCCAGCCTTCCATCCATCCCTCCAGCCAGCCATCCATCCAGCCAGCCAGCCAGCCATCCATCCATCCATCCATCCATCCATCCATCCATCCATCCAACCAGCCATCCATCCAGCCATCCATCCAGCCATCCATCCAGCCATCCATCCATCCATCCATCCAGCCACGCTCCATCCATCCATCCATCCAGCCATCCATCCAGCCATCCATCCATACATCCAGCCAACCAGTCATCCATCCATCCAGCCAGCCATCCAGACATCCAGCCATCCATCCAGCCATCCATCCAGCCATCCATCCATCCTTCCATCCCTCCAGCCTGCCATCCATCCAGCCATTAATCCAACTAGCCATCGATCAAACCATCCACGCATCCATCACTCCAGCCAGCCATCCATTCAGCCATCCATCCATCCAGCCATCCATACAGCCATCCATCCATCCATCCATCCATCCCTCCAGCCAGCCATCCATCCAGCCATCCATCCATCCATCCCTCCAGCCAATCGTCCATCCAGCCATCCATCCATCCAGCCATCCATCCAGCCAACCATCCATCCATCCATCCCTCCAGCCAGCCATCCATCCAGCCATTCCTCCATCCAGACATCCATCCAGCCATCAATCCATCCCTCCAGCCAGCCATCCATCCAGCCATCCCTCCATCCATCCGTCCATCCATCCAGCCATCCATCCGGCCGTCCATCCAGCCAGATTTCCAGCCATCCAGCCATCCATCCATCCAGCCATCCATCCATCCAGCCATCCATCCAACCATCCAGACATCCATCCAGCCATCAATCCATCCCTCCAGCCAGCCATCCATCCAGCCATCCCTCCATCCATTCGTCCATCCATCCAGCCATCCATCCAGCCATCCATCCATCCAGACTACCAGCCATCCAGCCATCCATCGATCCAGCCATCCATCCATCCAGCCATCCATCCATCCAACTATCCAGCCATCCATCCAGCCATCCATCCATTAAGCCATCCATCCAGCCATCCATCCATCCCGCCAGCGAGTCATCCATCCAGCCATCCATCCATCCAGCCATCCATCCAGCCATCCATCCATCCCTCCAGCCAGCCATTCATCCAGCCATCCATCCATCCAGCCATCCATCCAGCCATCCATCCATCCATTCATCCCTCCAGGAAGCCATCCATCCAGCCATCCAGCCATCAATCCAGTCAACCATCCATCCATCCATCCCTCCAGCAAGCCATCCATCCAGCCATCCCTCCATCCAGCCATCCATCCAGCCATCCATCCATTCATCCATCTCTCCATCCAGCCATCCATCCAGCCAATCATCCATCCATCAATACCTCCAGCCAGCCATCCATCCATCCATCCATCCATCCAGCCATCCATCCAGCCATCCATCCCTCCAGCCAGCCAGCCATTAAGTCATCCATCCATTCAGCCATCCATCCATCCCTCCAGCCAGCCATCCATCCAGCAATCCCTCCATCCAGCCATCCATCCAGCCATCCATCCATCAATCCATCCCTCCAGCCAGCCATGCATCCAGCCATCCTTCCATCCAGCCGTCCATCCGGCCATCCATCCATGACTCCATCCCTCCAGCCAGCCATCCATCCAGCCTTCCATCCATCCAGCCAGCCATCCATCCAGCCATCCATCCATCCAGCCATCCATCCAGCCATCCATCCATCCCTCCAGCCAGCCAACCATCCGGACATCCATCCATCCAGCCATCCACCCAGCCACCCTTCCATCCATCCATCTCTGCAGCCAGCCAGCGATGGATGGATGGCTGAATGGAGGGATGGTTGGATGTAGGGTTGACTGGATGGTTGGCTGGCTGGAGGGATGGGTGGATGGATGGATGGCTGGATGGATGGCTGGCTGAAGGGATGGATGGATGGCTGGATGGATGGCTGGATGGACGGCTGGATGGATGGATGGCTGGATGGATGGCTGGCTGGAGGGTTGGATTGATGGATGGATGGCTGGATGGATGGCTGGATGGATGGATGGCTGGATGGATGGCTGGCTGGAGGGATGAATGGATGGATGGCTGGATGGAGGGATGGCTGGATGGTTGGCTGGTTGGAGAGATGGATGGATGGACGGATGGCTGCCTGGCTGGCTGGCTGGAGTGATGCATGGATGGATGGATGGCTGGATGGACGGATGGTTTGGATGGATTGCTGGATGAATGGCTGGCTGGAGGGATGGATTGATGGATGGATGGCTGGATGGATGGCTGGATGGATGGATGGCTGGATGGATGGTTGGCTGGATGAATGGCTGAATGGATGGATGGCTGGATGTATGGCTGGCTGGAGAGATGGAAGGATGGATGGATGGCTGGATAGATGACTGGATGGAGGAATGGCTGGATGGATGGCTGGCTAGAGGGATGGATGGATGGATGGATGGCTGAATGGATGGCTTAATGGATGGATGGCTGGCTGGAGGGATGGATGGATGGATGGCTGGATGGATGGCTGGATGGATGAATGGCTGGATGGATGACTGGCAGGAGGGATGGATGGATGGATAGATGGCTGGATAGATTGCTGGATGGATGGATGGATGGACGGATGGCTGGATGGATGGTTGGCTGGAGGGATGACTGAATGGCTGGCTGGATGGATGGATGGCTGGACGGATGGCTGGCTTGAAGAATGGATGGATGGCTGGATGGATGGCTGGACGGATGGATTGCTGGATGGATGGCTGGCTAGAGGGATGGATGGATGGCTGGATGGATGGCTGGATGGATGGCTGGCTGGATGGATGGCTGGCTGGAGGGATGGATGGATGAATGGATGGCTGAATGGATGGCTGTATGGAGGGATTGCTGGATGGATGGCTGGCTGGAGCGATGGAGGCCAGCCAGCCATCCATCCATCCATCCAGCCATCCAGCCATCCATCCAGCCATCCATCCATCCATCCATCCATCCAGCCAGCCAACCATCCAGCCATCCCTCCATCCAGCCATCCACCCATCCATCCATCCCTCCAGCCAGCCATCCATCCAGCAATCCATCCATCCAGCCATCCAACCAGTCATCCATCCATCAATCCATCCCTCCAGCCAGCCATCCATCCAGCCATCCATCCAAACCAGCGGTCCATCCAGCCATCCATCCATCCATGCATCCCTCCAGCCAGCCATCCATCCGGCCATCCATTCATCCAACCATCCCTCTAGCCAGCCAACCATCCAGCCATCCCTCCATCCAGCCATCCATCCATCTTTCCCTCCAGCCAGCCATCGATCCAGCCATCCATCCATCCAGCGATCCATCCAGCCATCCATCCACCAATCCATCGCTCCAGCCAGCCATCCATCCAGCCATCCATCCATCCAGCCGTCCATCCAGCCATCCATCCATCCCTCCAGCCAGCCATCCATCCAGCCATCCATCCATCCCTCCAGCCAGCCAACCATCTAGCCAACCCTACATCCAGCCATCCCTCCATCCCTCCATCCAGCCATCCATCCATCCCTCCAGCCAGCCATCTATCCAGCCATCCATCCATCCAGCCATCCATCCAGCCATCCATCCATCAATCCATCCCTCCAGCCAGCCATCCATCCAGCCATCCATCCATCCAGCCGTCCATCCAACCATCCATCCATCCATCCATCCCTCCAGCCAGCTATCCATCCAGCCAGCCATCCATCCAGCCATCCATTCAGCCATTCATCCAGCCATCCATCCATCCAGCCATCAATCCAGCCACCCATCCATCCATCCATTCCTCCAGCCAGCCATCCATCCAGCCATCCATTCATCCAGTCATCCGTCCAGCCATCCATCCATCCATCCCTCCAGCCAGACAGCCACCAGCCATCCAACCGTCCAGCCAACCAGCCAGCCAACCATCCAACCATCCCTCCATCCAGCCATCCATCCGTCCATCCATCCCTCCAGCCAGCCATCCATCCAGCCATCCATCCATCCAGCAACCCATCCAGCCATCCATCCATCCCTCCAGCCAGCCAGACATTAAGCCATCCATCCATCCAGCCATCCATCCAGCCATCCATCCATTCCTCCAGCCAGCCATCCATCCAGCCATCCATCCATCTAGCCATCCATCCAGACATCTATCCATCCTTCCCTCCAGCCAGCCATCCACCAGCCATCCAACCGTCCAGCCTTCCAGCCAGCCAACCATCCAGCCATCCCTCCATCCAGCCATCCATCCATCCATCCATCCCTCCAGCCAGCCATCCATCCAGCCATCCATCCAGCAACCCATCCAGCCATTCATCCATCAATCCATCCCTCCAGCCAGCCATCCGTCCAGCCATCCATCTATCCAGCCATCCATCCAGCCATCCATCCATCCATCCATCCCTCCAGCCAGCTATCTATCCAGCCATCCGTCCATCCAGCTATCCATTCAGCCATACATTCAGCCATCCATCCATCCAGCCATCCATCCAGCCATTCATCCATCCTCCCATTCCTCCAGCCAGCCATCCATCCAGCCATCCATCCATCCATCCATCCATCCATCCCTCCAGCCAGCCATCCATCCAGCCATCCATCCGTCCAGCCATCCATCCATTCAGCCATCCATCCAGCCATCCATCCATCCAGACTTCCAGCCATCCAGCCATCCATCCATCCATCCATCCATCCATCCAGCCATCCATCCATCCAACCATCCAGCCATCCATCCATTAAGCCATCCATCGAGCCAACCATCCATCCATCCATCCCGCCAGCGAGTCATCCATCCAGCCATCCATCCATCCAGCCATCCATCCAGCCATCCATCCATCCCTTCAGCAAGCCATTCATCCAGCCAGCCATCCATCCAGCCATGCATTCAGCCATCCATCCATCCATCCCTCCAGCAAGCCATCCATCCAGCCAAACAGCCATCAATCCAGCCAACCATCCATCCATCCATCCCTCCAGCAAGCCATCCATCCAACCATCCCTCCATCCAGCCATCCATCCAGCCATCCATGCATTCATCCACCTCTCCATCCAGCCATCCATCCAGCCAATCATCCATCCATCCATACCTCCAGCCAGCCATCCTTCCATCCATCCATCCCTCCAGCCAGCCAGACATTAAGCCATCCATCCATCCAGCCATCCATCCAGCCATCCATCCAACCCTCCAGCCAGCCATCCATCCAGCAATCCCTCCATCCAGCCATCCATCCAGCCATCAATCCATCCATCCATCCATCCAGCCAGCTAACCATCCAGCCATCCCTCCATCCAGCCATCCACCCATTCATCCATCCCTCCAGCCAGCCATCCATCAAGCCATCCATCCAAACCAGCCGTCCATCCAGCCATCCATCCATCCATGCATCCCTCCAGCCAGCCATCCATCCATCCATCCATCCATCCATCCATCCCTCTAGCCAGCCAACCATCCAGCCATCCCTCCATCCAGCCATCCATCCATTCATCCCTCCAGCCAGCCATCCATCCAGCCATTCATCCATCCAGCCATCCATCCAGCCATCCATCCATCAATCCATCCCTCCAGCCAGCCATCCATCCAGCCATCCATCCATCCAGCCGTCCATCCAGCCATCCATCCATCCCTCCATCCAGCCATCCATCCAGCCATCGATGCATTCATCCATCTCTCCATCCAGCCATCCATCCAGCCAATCATCCATCCATCCATACCTCCAGCCAGCCATCCATCCATCCATCCATCCATCCATCCATCCAGCCATCCATCCAGCCATCCATCGCTCCAGCCAGCCAGCCATCAAGCCATCCATCCATCCAGCCATCCATCCAGCCATCCGTCCATCCCTCCAGCCAGCCATGCATCCAGCAATCCCTCCATCCAGCCATCCATCCATTCATCCCTCCAGCCAGCCATCCATCCAGCCATCCATCCATCCAGCCATCCATCCAGCCATCCATCCATCAATCCATCCCTCCAGCCAGCCATCCATCCAACCATCCATCCATCCAGCCGTCCATCCAGCCATCCATCCATCCCTCCATCCAGCCATCTATCCAGCCATCGATGCATTCATCCATCTCTCCATCCAGCCATCCATCCAGCCAATCATCCATCCATCCATACCTCCAGCCATCCATCCATCCATCCATCCATCCATCCATCCAGCCATCCATCCATCCATCCCTCCAGCCAGCCAGCCATTAAGCCATCCATCCATCCAGCCATCCATCCAGCCATCCGTCCATCCCTCCAGCCAGCCATCCATCCAGCAATCCCTCCATCCAGCAATCCCTCCATCCAGCAATCCCTCCATCCAGCCATCCTTCCATCCATCCATCCATCCAGCCAGCCAACCATCCAGCTTTCCCTCCAACCAACCATCCACCCATCCATCCAGCCATCCATCCAGCCATCCATCCATCCATCCATCCCTGCAGCCAGCTATCCACCCAGCCATCCATCCATCCAGCCATCCATTCAGCCATCCATCCAGCCATCAATCCATCCAGCCATCCATCCAGCCATCCATCCATCCATTCCTACAGCCATCCATCGATCTAGCCATCCATTCAGCCATCCATCCATCCATCCATCCATCCCTCCATCCATCCATCCCTCCAGCCAGCCATCCATCCAGCAATCCATTCGTCCATCCATCCATCCAGCCTTCCATCCATCCATCCATCCCTCCAGCCAGCCATCCATCCAGCCATCCATCCTTCCAGCCATCCATCCATTCATCCATTCATCCATCCATCGCTCCAGCCAGCCATCCATCCAGCCAGCCATCCAGCCATCCATCATTCAATCCATCCCTCCAGCCAGCCATGCATCCAGCCATCCTTCCATCCAGCCATCCATCCAGCCATCCATCCATGACTTCATCCCTCCATCCAGCCATCAATCCATCCATCCATCCATCCAGCCAGCTAACCATCCAGCCATCCCTCCATCCAGCCATCCACCCATTCATCCATCCCTCCAGCCAGCCATCCATCCAGCCATCCATCCAAACCAGCCGTCCATCCAGCCATCCATCCATCCATGCATCCCTCCAGCCAGCCATCCATCCATCCATCCATCCATCCCTCTAGCCAGCCAACCATCCAGCCATCCCTCCATCCAGCCATCCATCCATTCATCCCTCCAGCCAGCCATCCATCCAGCCATTCATCCATCCAGCCATCCATCCAGCCATCCATCCATCAATCCATCCCTCCAGCCAGCCATCCATCCAGCCATCCATCCATCCAGCCGTCCATCCAGCCATCCATCCATCCCTCCATCCAGCCATCCATCCAGCCATCGATGCATTCATCCATCTCTCCATCCAGCCATCCATCCAGCCAATCATCCATCCATCCATACCTCCAGCCAGCCATCCATCCATCCATCCATCCATCCATCCATCCAGCCATCCATCCAGCCATCCATCGCTCCAGCCAGCCAGCCATTAAGCCATCCATCCATCCAGCCATCCATCCAGCCATCCGTCCATCCCTCCAGCCAGCCATGCATCCAGCAATCCCTCCATCCAGCCATCCATCCATTCATCCCTCCAGCCAGCCATCCATCCAGCCATCCATCCATCCAGCCATCCATCCAGCCATCCATCCATCAATCCATCCCTCCAGCCAGCCATCCATCCAACCATCCATCCATCCAGCCGTCCATCCAGCCATCCATCCATCCCTCCATCCAGCCATCCATCCAGCCATCGATGCATTCATCCATCTCTCCATCCAGCCATCCATCCAGCCAATCATCCATCCATCCATACCTCCAGCCATCCATCCATCCATCCATCCATCCAGCCATCCATCCATCCATCCCTCCAGCCAGCCAGCCATTAAGCCATCCATCCATCCAGCCATCCATCCAGCCATCCGTCCATCCCTCCAGCCAGCCATCCATCCAGCAATCCCTCCATCCAGCAATCCCTCCATCCAGCAATCCCTCCATCCAGCCATCCTTCCATCCATCCATCCATCCAGCCAGCCAACCATCCAGCTTTCCCTCCAACCAACCATCCACCCATCCATCCAGCCATCCATCCAGCCATCCATCCATCCATCCCTGCAGCCAGCTATCCACCCAGCCATCCATCCATCCAGCCATCCATTCAGCCATCCATCCAGCCATCAATCCATCCAGCCATCCATCCAGCCATCCATCCATCCATTCCTACAGCCATCCATCGATCTAGCCATCCATTCAGTCATCCATCCATCCATCCATCCATCCCTCCATCCATCCATCCCTCCAGCCAGCCATCCATCCAGCAATCCATTCGTCCATCCATCCATCCAGCCTTCCATCCATCCATCCATCCCTCCAGCCAGCCATCCATCCAGCCATCCATCCTTCCAGCCATCCATCCATTCATCCATTCATCCATCCATCGCTCCAGCCAGCCATCCATCCAGCCAGCCATCCAGCCATCCATCATTCAATCCATCCCTCCAGCCAGCCATGCATCCAGCCATCCTTCCATCCAGCCATCCATCCAGCCATCCATCCATGACTTCATCCCTCCAGCCAGCCATCCATCCAGCCATCCATCGATCTAGCCATCCATTCAGCCATCCATCCATCCATTACTCCAGCCAGCCATCCACCCAGCCTTTCATCCATCCAGCCATCCGTCCAGCCATCCATTAATCCATCCATTCCTCCAGCCAGCAATCCATCCAGCCAGCCATCCATCCAGCCATCCATCCAGCCACCCATCCATCCCTCCAGCAAGCCATCCATCCAGACATCCATCCATCCAGCCATCCATCCAGCCATCCATCCATCCATCCATCCCTCCAGCCAGCCATCCATCCAGCCATCCATCCATCCAGCCATCTCTCCAGACAGCCATCCATCCGGAAATCCATCCATCCAGCCATCCATCCAGCCACCCATGCTTCCATCCATCCCTCCAGCCAGCCATCCATCCAGCCATCCATCTATCCAGCCATCCATCCAGCCATCGATTCATCCATCCCTCCAGCCAGCCTTCCATCCATCCCTCCAGCCAGCCAGCCAACCATCCATCCATCCATCCATCCATCCATCCATCCATCCATCCATCCATCCATCCATCCATCCATCCAGCCAGCCATCCATCCAGCCATCCATCCAGCCATCCATCCATCCATCCATCCATCCAGCCATCCATCCATTCATCCATCCATCCATCCAGCCATCCATCCAGCCATCCATCCATACATCCAGCCAACCAGTCATCCATCCATCCAGCCAGCCAGCAAGACATCCAGCCATCCATCCAGCCATCCATCCAGCCATCCATCCATCCTTCCATCCCTCCAGCCAGCCAACCATCCAGCCATCCCTCCATCCAGCCATCCACCCATTCATCCATCCCTCCAGCCAGCCATCCATCCAGCCATCCATCCAAACCAGCCGTCCATCCAGCCATCCATCCATCCATGCATCACTCCAGCCAGCCATCCATCCATCCATCCCTCTAGCCAGCCAACCATCCAGCCATCCCTCCATCCAGCCATCCATCCATTCATCCCTCCAGCCAGCCATCCATCCAGCCATCCATCCATCCAGCCATCCATCCAGCCATCCATCCATCAATCCATCCCTCCAGCCAGCCATCCATCCAGCCATCCATCCATCCAGCCGTCCATCCAGCCATCCATCCATCCCTCCATCCAGCCATCCATCCAGCCATCGATGCATTCATCCATCTCTCCATCCAGCCATCCATCCAGCCAATCATCCATCCATCCATACCTCCAGCCAGCCATCCATCCATCCATCCATCCATCCATCCATCCATCCAGCCATCCATCCAGCCATCCATCCCTCCAGCCAGCCAGCCATTAAGCCATCCATCCATCCAGCCATCCATCCAGCCAACCGTCCATCCCTCCAGCCAGCCATCCATCCAGCAATCCCTCCATCCAGCAATCCCTCCATCAAGCCATCCTTCCATCCATCCATCCATCCAGCCAGCCAACCATCCAGCTTTCCCTCCATCCAACCATCCACCCATCCATCCAGCCATCCATCCAGCCATCCAGCCATCCATCCATCCCTGCAGCCAGCTATCCACCCAGCCATCCATCCAACCAGCCATCCATTCAGCCATCCATCCAGCCATCAATCCATCCAGCCATCCATCCAGCCATCCATCCATCCATTCCTACAGCCATCCATCGATCTAGCCATCCATTCAGCCATCCATCCATCCATCCATCCATCCCTCCATCCATCCATCCCTCCAGCCAGCCATCCATCCAGCAATCCATTCGTCCATCCATCCATCCAGCCTTCCATCCATCCATCCATCCCTCCAGCCAGCCATCCATCCAGCCATCCATCCTTCCAGCCATCCATCCTGCCATCCATCCATCCATCCATCGCTCCAGCCAGCCATCCATCCAGCCAGCCATCCAGCCATCCATCATTCAATCCATCCCTCCAGCCAGCCATGCATCCAGCCATCCTTCCATCCAGCCATCCATCCAGCCATCCATCCATGACTCCATCCCTCCAGCCAGCCATCCATCCAGCCATCCATCGATCTAGCCATCCATTCAGCCATCCATCCATCCATTACTCCAGCCAGCCATCCACCCAGCCTTCCATCCATCCAGCCATCCGTCCAGCCATCCATTAATCCATCCATTCCTCCAGCCAGCAATCCATCCAGCCATCCATCCAGCCATCCATCCAGCCACCCATCCATCCCTCCAGCAAGCCATCCATCCAGACATCCATCCATCCATCCATCCATCCAGCCATCCATCCATTCATCCATCCATCCATCCAGCCATCCATCCAGCCATCCATCCATACATCCAGCCAACCAGTCATCCATCCATCCAGCCAGCCAGCAAGACATCCAGCCATCCATCCAGCCATCCATCCAGCCATCCATCCATCCTTCCATCCCTCCAGCCAGCCAACCATCCAGCCATCCCTCCATCCAGCCATCCACCCATTCATCCATCCCTCCAGCCAGCCATCCATCCAGCCATCCATCCAAACCAGCCGTCCATCCAGCCATCCATCCATCCATGCATCACTCCAGCCAGCCAACCATCCATCCATCCCTCTAGCCAGCCAACCATCCAGCCATCCCTCCATCCAGCCATCCATCCATTCATCCCTCCAGCCAGCCATCCATCCAGCCATCCATCCATCCAGCCATCCATCCAGCCATCCATCCATCAATCCATCCCTCCAGCCAGCCATCCATCCAGCCATCCATCCATCCAGCCGTCCATCCAGCCATCCATCCATCCCTCCATCCAGCCATCCATCCAGCCATCGATGCATTCATCCATCTCTCCATCCAGCCATCCATCCAGCCAATCATCCATCCATCCATACCTCCAGCCAGCCATCCATCCATCCATCCATCCATCCATCCATCCATCCAGCCATCCATCCAGCCATCCATCCCTCCAGCCAGCCAGCCATTAAGCCATCCATCCATCCAGCCATCCATCCAGCCAACCGTCCATCCCTCCAGCCAGCCATCCATCCAGCAATCCCTCCATCCAGCAATCCCTCCATCAAGCCATCCTTCCATCCATCCATCCATCCAGCCAGCCAACCATCCAGCTTTCCCTCCATCCAACCATCCACCCATCCATCCAGCCATCCATCCAGCCATCCAGCCATCCATCCATCCCTGCAGCCAGCTATCCACCCAGCCATCCATCCAACCAGCCATCCATTCAGCCATCCATCCAGCCATCAATCCATCCAGCCATCCATCCAGCCATCCATCCATCCATTCCTACAGCCATCCATCGATCTAGCCATCCATTCAGCCATCCATCCATCCATCCATCCATCCCTCCATCCATCCATCCCTCCAGCCAGCCATCCATCCAGCAATCCATTCGTCCATCCATCCATCCAGCCTTCCATCCATCCATCCATCCCTCCAGCCAGCCATCCATCCAGCCATCCATCCTTCCAGCCATCCATCCTGCCATCCATCCATCCATCCATCGCTCCAGCCAGCCATCCATCCAGCCAGCCATCCAGCCATCCATCATTCAATCCATCCCTCCAGCCAGCCATGCATCCAGCCATCCTTCCATCCAGCCATCCATCCAGCCATCCATCCATGACTCCATCCCTCCAGCCAGCCATCCATCCAGCCATCCATCGATCTAGCCATCCATTCAGCCATCCATCCATCCATTACTCCAGCCAGCCATCCACCCAGCCTTCCATCCATCCAGCCATCCGTCCAGCCATCCATTAATCCATCCATTCCTCCAGCCAGCAATCCATCCAGCCATCCATCCAGCCATCCATCCAGCCACCCATCCATCCCTCCAGCAAGCCATCCATCCAGACATCCATCCATCCAGCCATCCATCCAACCATCCATCCATCCATCCATCCCTCCAGCCAGCCATCCATCCAGCCATCCGTCCATCCAGCCATCTCTCCAGACAGCCATCCATCCGGAAATCCATCCATCCAGCCATCCATCCAGCCACCCATGCATCCATCCATCCCTCCAGACAGCCATCCATCCAGCCATCCATCTAACCAGCCATCCATCCAGCCATCGATTCATCCATCCCTCCAGCTAGCCTTCCATCCAACCCTCCAGCCAGCCAGCCATCCATCCATCCATCCATCCATCCATCCATCCATCCATCCATCCATCCATCCATCCAGCCAGCCATCCATCCAGCCATCCATCCAGCCATCCATCCATCCATCCATCCATCCAGCCATCCATCCATTCATCCATCCATCCATCCAGCCATCCATCCAGCCATCCATCCATACATCCAGCCAACCAGTCATCCATCCATCCAGCCAGCCATCAAGACATCCAGCCATCCATCCAGCCATCCATCCAGCCATCCATCCATCCTTCCATCCCTCCAGCCAGCCATCCATCCAGCCATCAATCCAACTAGCCATCCATCCAACCATACACGCATCCATCACTCCAGCCAGCCATCCATCCAGCCATCTATCCATCCAGCCATCCATACAGCCATCCATCCATCCATCCATCCTTCCCTCCAGCCAGCCATCCATCCAGCCATCCATCCATACATCCCTCCAGCCAATCGTCCATCCAGCCATCCATCCATCCAGCCATCCATCCAGCCATCCATCCATCGATCCATCTCTCCAGCCAGCCATCCATCCAGCCATTCCTCCATCCAGACATCCATCCAGCCATCCATCCATCCCTCCAGCCAGCCATCCATCCAGCCATCCCTCCATCCATCCGTCCATCTATCCAGCCATCCATCCAGCCATCCATCCATCCAGACTTCCAGCCATCCAGCCATCCATCCATCCAGCCATCCATCCATCCATCCATCCATCCAACCATCCAGCCATCCATCCAGCCATCCATCCATTAAGCCATCCATCCAGCGAGTCATCCATCCAGCCATCCATCCATCCAGCCATCCATTCAGCCATCCATCCAACCCTCCAGCCAGCCATTCATCCAGCCATCCATCCATCCAGCCATCCATCCAGCCATCCATCCATCCATCCATCCATCCCTCCAGCAAGCCATCCATCCAGCCATCCAGCCATCAATCCAGCCAACCATCCATCCATCCATCCATCCAGCCATCCATCCAGCCATCCATCCATCCATCCATCCATCCCTCCAGCACGCCAACCATCCAGCCATCCAGCCATCCAACCATTTATCCATCCATCAATCCATCCCTCCAGCCAGCCATCCATCCAGCCATCCATCCAAACCAGCCGTCCATCCAGCCATCCATCCATCCATGCATCCCTCCAGCCAGCCATCCATCCAGACATCCATTCATCCATCCCTCCCTCTAGCCAGCCAACCATCCAGACATCCCTCCATCCAGCCATCCATCCATCCATCCCTCCAGCCAGCCATCCATCCAGCCATCCATCCATCCAGCCATCCATCCAGCCATCCATCCATCAATCCATCCCTCCAGCCAGCCATCCATCCAGCCATCCATCCAGCCATCCATCCATCCAGACTTCCAGCCATCCAGCCATCCATACATCCAGCCATCCGTCCATCCATCCATCCATCCATCCAACCATCCAGCCATCCATCCAGCCATCCACCCTGTAAGCCATCCATCCAGCGAGTCATCCATCCAGCCATCCATCCATCCAGCCATCCATACAGCCATCCATCCAACCATCCATCCTTCCCTCCAGCCAGCCATCCATCCAGCCATCCATCCATACATCCCTCCAGCCAATCGTCCATCCAGCCAGCCATCCATCCAGCCATCCATCCAGCCATCCATCCATCGATCCATCTCTCCAGCCAGCCATCCATCCAGCCATTCCTCCATCCAGACATCCATCCAGCCATCCATCCATCCCTCCAGCCAGCCATCCATCCAGCCATCCCTCCATCCATCCGTCCATCCATCCAGCCATCCATCCAGCCATCCATCCATCCAGACTTCCAGCCATCCAGCCATCCATCCATCCAGCCATCCATCCATCCATCCATCCATCCATCCATCCATCCAACCATCCAGCCATCCATCCAGCCATCCATCCATTAAGCCATCCATCCAGCGAGTCATCCATCCAGCCATCCATCCATCCAGCCATCCATTCAGCCATCCATCCATCCCTCCAGCCAGCCATTCATCCTGCCATCCATCCATCCAGCCATCCATCCAGCCATCCATCCAGCCATCCATCCATCCATCCATCCATCCCTCCAGCAAGCCATCCATCCAGCCATCCATCCATCCATCCATCCATCCATCACTCCAGCCAGCCATCCATCCAGACATCCATCCATCCAGCCATCCATCCAGCCATCCATCCATCCATCCATCCCTCCAGCCAGCCATCCATCCAGCCATCCATGCATCCAGACACCAATCCAGCAATCCATCCATCCATCCCTCCAGCCAGCCAACCATCCGGACATCCATCCATCCAGCCATCCACCCAGCCACCCATCCATCCATCCATCTCTCCAGCCAGCCATCCAGCCATCCATCTATCCAGCCATCCATCCAGCCATCCATCCAGCCATCCCTCCAGCCAGCCATCCATCCATCTATCCCTCCAGCCAGCCATCCATCCATCCATCCATCCAGCCATCCATCCAGCCATCCATCCATCCATCCGTCCATCCAGCCATCCATCCAGCCATCCATCCAGCCATCCATCCAACCTTCAATCCCTCCAGCCAGCCATCCATCCAGCCATCCATCCAACCCGCCATCCATCGAACCATCCACCCATCCATCACTCCAGCCATCCATCCATCCAGCCATCCATCCATCCAGCCATCCATCCAGCCATCCATCCATCCATCCCTCCAGCCAGCCATCCATCCAGTCTTCCATCCATCCAACCCTCCAGCCAATCGCCCATCCAGCCGTCCATCCATCCAGCCATCCATCCAGCCATCCATCCAGCCATCCATCCCTCCAGCAATCCCTCCATCCAACCATTCCTCCATCCAGCCATCCATCCAGCCATCCAGCATTCCATCCATCCCTCCAGCCAGATATCCATCCAGCCATCCCTCCATCCATCCGTCCATCCATCCATCCATCCAGCCATCCATCCATCCAGCCAGCCTTCCATCCAGCCATCCCTCCATACAGCCATCCATCCAGCCATTCATCCATCCGTCACTCCAGCCAGTCATCCCTCCATCCAGCCATCCATCCAGCCATCCATCCATCCCTCCAGCCAGCCACCCATCCAGCCATCCCTCCATCCAGCCATCCATCCAGCCAATAATCCATCCATCCATCCCTCCAGCCAGCCATCCATCCAGCCATCCCTCCATCCAGACATCCATCCAGCCATCCATCCATCCCTCCAGCCAGCCAACCATCCAGCCATCCCTCCATCCAGCCATCCATCCAGCCATCCATCCATCCATCCATCCATCCCTCCAGCCAGCCATCCATCGAGCCATCCATCCATCCAGCCAGCCATCCAGACAACCATCCATCAATCCATCCCTCCAGCCAGCCATGCATCCAGCCATCCTTCCATCCAGCCGTCCATCCGGCCATCCATCCATGACTCCATTCCTCCAGCCAGCCATCCATCCAGCCATCCATCGATCTAGCCATCCATTCAGCCAGCCATCCATCCATCCCTCCAGTCAGACATCCATCCAGCCTTCCATCCATCCAGCCATCCGTCCAGCCATTCATTAATCCATCCATTCCTCCAGCCAGCAATCCATCCAGCCATCCATCCAGCCATCCATCCAGCCATCCATCCATCCATCCATCCCTCCAGCCAGCCATCCATCCAGCCATCCATCCATCCATCCATCCCTCCAGCCAGCCATCCATCCAGCCATCCATCCATTCAGATATCCATCCAGCCATCCATCCAACCATCTATCCCTCCAGCCAGCCATCCCTCCGGACATCCATCCATTCAGCCATCCATTCAGCCACCCATCCATCCATCCATCTCACCAGCCAGCCAGCCATCCAGCCATCCATCTATCCAGCCATCCATCTAGCCATCCATCCATCCATCCCTCCAGCCAGCCATCCATCCATCCATCCCTCCAGCCAGCCATCCATCCAGCCATCCATCCATCCCGCCATCCATTCAGCCATCCATCCATCCGTCCATCCATCCATCCAGCCATCCATCTAGCCATCCATCCAGCCATCCATCCATCCATCCAGCCAGCCATATATCCATGCATCCATCCATCCATCCATCCATCCAGCCATCCATCCATCCAGCCATCCATCCAGCCATCCATCCATCCATCCCTCCATCCATCCGTCCATCCATCCATCCATCCAGCCTTCCATCCATCCATCCAGCCAACCAGCCATCCATCCATCCAGCCAGCCATCCAGACATCCAGCCATCCATCCAGCCGTCCATCCAGCCTTCCATCCATCCTTCCATCCCTCCAGCCAGCCATTCATCCAGCCATCCATTCGGCCATTCATCCATCCATCCATCCCTCCAGCCAGCCATCCATCCAGCCATCCCTCCATCCAGCCATCCATCCAGCCATCCATCCATCCATCCATCCCTCCAGCCAGCCATCCAGCCAGCCATCCCTCCATCCAGCCGTCCATCCAGCCATCCATCCATCCCTCCAGCCAGCCACCCATACAGCCATCCCTCCATCCAGCCATCCATCCAGCCAATAATCCATCCATCCATCCCTCCAGCATGCCAGCCATCCAGCCATCCATCCATCAATCCATCCCTCCAGCCAGCCATGCATCCAGCCATCCTTCCATCCAGCCGTCCATCCGGCCATCCATCCATGACTCCATTCCTCCAGCCAGCCATCCATCAAACCATCCTTCGAACTAGCCATCCATTCAGCCATCCATCCATCCATCCCTCCAGCCAGCCATCCATCCAGCCTTCCATCCATCCAGCCATCCGTCCAGCCATTCATTAATCCAACCATTCCTCCAGCAAAGAATCCATCCAGCCATCCATCCAGCCATCCATCCAGCCATCCATCCATCCATCCCTCCAGCCAGCCATCCATGCAGCCATCCATCCATCCATCCATCCCACCAGCCAGCCATCCATCAAGCCATCCATCCATCCAGACATCCATCCAGCCACCCATCCATCCATCCATCCCTCCAGCCAGCCAACCATCCGGACATCCATCCATCCAGCCATCCACCCAGCCACCCACCCATCCATCCATCTCTCCAGCCAGCCAGCCATCCAGCCATCCATCTATCTAGCCATCCATCCAGCCATCCATCCAGCCATCCCTCCAGCCAGCCATCCATCCATCTATCCCTCCAGCCAGCCATCCATCCAGCCATCCATCCATCCAGCCATCCATGCAGCCATCCATCCATCCATCCATCCATCCATCCAGCCATCCATCCAGCCATCCATCCAGCCATCCATCCATCCTTCAATCCCTCCAGCCATCCATCCTTCCAGCCATCCATCCATCCAGCCATCCATCCAGCCATCCATCCATCCATCCATCCATCCCTCCAGCCAGCCATCCATCCAGCCATCCATCCATCCATCCCTCCAGCCAATCGCCCATCCAGCCGTCCATCCATCCAGCCATCCATCCAGCCATCCATCCAGCCATCCATCCCTCCAGCAATCCACCCATCCAACCATTCCTCCATGCAGCCATCCATCCAGCCATCCATCCATCCATCCATCCCTCCAGCCAGATATCCATCAAGCCATCCCTCCATCCATGCGTCCATCCATCCATCCATCCAGCCATCCATCCATCCAGCCAGCCTTCCATCCAGTCATCCCTCCATACAGCCATCCGTCCAGCCATCCATCCATCCGTCACTCCAGCCAGTCATCCCTCCATCCAGCCATCCATCCAGCCATCCATCCATCCCTCCAGCCAGCCGCCCATCCAGCCATCCCTCCATCTAGCCATCCATCCAGCCAATAATCCATCCATCCATCCCTCCAGCCAGCCATCCATCCAGCCATCCCTCCATCCAGCCATCCATCCAGCCATCCATCCATCCCTCCAGCCAGCCAACCATCCAGCCATCCCTCCATCCAGCCATCCATCCAGCCATCCATCCATCCATCCATCCATCCCTCCAGCCAGCCATCCATCGATCCATCCATCCATCCAGCCAGCCATCCAGACAACCATCCATCAATCCATCCCTCCAGCTAGCCATGCATCCAGCCATCATTCCATCCAGCCGTCCATCCGGCCATCCATCCATGACTCCATTCCTCCAGCCAGCCATCCATCCAGCCATCCATCGATCTTGCCATCCATTCAGCCAGACATCCATCCATCCCTCCAGCCAGCCATCCATCCAGCCATCCATCCATCCATCCATCCATCCAGCCATCCATCCATTCATCCATCCATCCATCCAGCCATCCATCCAGCCATCCATCCATACATCCAGCCAACCAGTCATCCATCCATCCAGCCAGCCATCAAGACATCCAGCCATCCATCCAGCCATCCATCCAGCCATCCATCCATCCTTCCATCCCTCCAGCCAGCCATCCATCCAGCCATCAATCCAACTAGCCATCCATCCAACCATACACGCATCCATCACTCCAGCCAGCCATCCATCCAGCCATCTATCCATCCAGCCATCCATACAGCAATCCATCCATCCATCCATCCTTCCCTCCAGCCAGGCATCCATCCAGCCATCCATCCATACATCCCTCCAGCCAATCGTCCATCCAGCCATCCATCCATCCAGCCATCCATCCAGCCATCCATCCATCGATCCATCTCTCCAGCCAGCCATCCATCCAGCCATTCCTCCATCCAGACATCCATCCAGCCATCCATCCATCCCTCCAGCCAGCCATCCATCCAGCCATCCCTCCATCCATCCGTCCATCTATCCAGCCATCCATCCAGCCATCCATCCATCCAGACTTCCAGCCATCCAGCCATCCATCCATCCAGCCATCCATCCATCCATCCATCCATTCAACCATCCAGCCATCCATCCAGCCATCCATCCATTAAGCCATCCATTCGGCGAGTCATCCATCCAGCCATCCATCCATCCAGCCATCCATTCAGCCATCCATCCATCCCTCCAGCCAGCCATTCATCCAGCCATCCATCCATCCAGCCATCCATCCAGCCAACCATCCATCCATCCATCCATCCCTCCAGCAAGCCATCCATCCAGCCATCCAGCCATCAATCCAGCCAACCATCCATCCATCCATCCCTCCAGCAAGCCATCCATCCAGCCATCCCTCCATCCAGCCATCCATCCAGCCATCCATGCATTCATCCATCTCTCCATCCAGCCATCCATCCAGCCAAACATCCATCCATCCATACCTCCAGCCAGCCATCCATCCATCCATCCATCCAGCCATCCATCCAGCCATCCATCCCTCCAACCAGCCAGCCATTAAGCCATCCATCCATCCAGCCATCCATCCAGCCATCCATCCATCGCTCCAGCCAGCCATCCATCCAGCAATCCCTCCATCCAGCCATCCATCCAGCCATCCATCCATCCATCCATCCAGCCAGCCAACCAACCAGCCATCCCTCCATCCAGCCATCCACCCATCCATCCATCCCTCCAGCCAGCTATCCATCCAGCAATCCATCCATCCAGCCATCCAACCATTCATCCATCCATCAATCCATCCCTCCAGCCAGCCATCCATCCAGCCATCCATCCAAACCAGCCGTCCATCCAGCCATCCATCCATCCATGCATCCCTCCAGCCAGCCATCCATCCAGCCATCCATCCCTCCCTCTAGCCAGCCAACCATCCAGACATCCCTCCATCCAGCCATCCATCCATCCATCCCTCCAGCCAGCCATCCATCCAGCCATCCATCCATCCAGCCATCCATCCAGCCATCCATCCATCAATCCATCCCTCCAGCCAGCCATCCATCCAGCCATCCATCCAGCCATCCATCCATCCAGACTTCCAGCCATCCAGCCATCAATACATCCAGCCATCCATCCATCCATCCATCCATCCATCCAACCATCCAGCCATCCATCCAGCCATCCACCCTTTAAGCCATCCATCCAGCGAATCATCCATCCAGCCATCCATCCATCCAGCCATCCATACAGCCATCCATCCAACCATCCATCCTTCCCTCCAGCCAGCCATCCATCCAGCCATCCATCCATACATTCCTCCAGCCAATCGTCCATCCAGCCAGCCATCCATCCAGCCATCCATCCAGCCATCCATCCATCGATCCATCTCTCCAGCCAGCCATCCATCCAGCCATTCCTCCATCCAGACATCCATCCAGCCATCCATCCATCCCTCCAGCCAGCCATCCATCCAGCCATCCCTCCATCCATCCGTCCATCCATCCAGCCATCCATCCAGCCATCCACCCATCCAGACTTCCAGCCATCCAGCCATCCATCCATCCAGCCATCCATCCATCCATCCATCCATCCATCCATCCAACCATCCAGCCATCCATCCAGCCATCCATCCATTAAGCCATCCATCCAGCGAGTCATCCATCCAGCCATCCATCCATCCAGCAATCCATTCAGCCATCCATCCATCCCTCCAGCCAGCCATTCATCCTGCCATCCATCCATCCAGCCATCCATCCAGCCATCCATCCAGCCATCCATCCATCCATCCATCCATCCCTCCAGCAAGCCATCCATCCAGCCATCCATCCATCCATCCATCCCTCCAGCCAGCCATCCACCCAGCCATCCATCCATCCAGCCATCCATCCAGCCATCCATCCATCCATCCATCCCTCCAGCCAGCCATCCATCCAGCCATCCATCCATCCAGACACCAATCCAGCAATCTATCCATCCATCCCTCCAACCAGCCAACTATCCGGACATCCATCCATCCAGCCATCCACCCAGCCACCCATCCATCCATCCATCTCTCCAGCCAGCCAGCCATCCAGCCATCCATCTATCCAGCCATCCATCCAGCCATCCATCCAGCCATCCCTCCAGCCAGCCATCCATCCATCTATCCCTCCAGCCAGCCATCCATCCATCGATCCATCCAGCCATCCATCCAGCCATCCATCCATCCATCCGTCCATCCAGCCATCCATCCAGCCATCCATCCAGCCATCCATCCAACCTTCAATCCCTCCAGCCAGCCATCCATCCAGCCATCCATCCAACCCGCCATCCATCGAACCATCCACCCATCCATCACTCCAGCCATCCATACATCCAGCCATCCATCCATCCAGCCATCCATCCAGCCATCCATCCAGCCATCCATCCCTCCAGCAATCCATCCATCCAACCATTCCTCCATCTAGCCATCCATCCAGCCATCCAGCATTCCATCCATCCCTCCAGCCAGATATCCATCCAGCCATCCCGCCATCCATCCGTCCATCCATCCATCCATCCAGCCATCCATCCATCCAGCCAGCCTTCCATCCAGCCATCCCTCCATACAGCCATCCATCCAGCCATTCATCCATCCGTCACTCCAGCCAGTCATCCCTCCATCCAACCATCCATCCAGCCATCCATCGATCCCTCCAGCCAGCCACCCATCCAGCCATCCCTCCATCCAGCCATCCATCCAGCCAATAATCCATCCATCCATCCCTCCAGCCAGCCATCCATTCAGCCATCCCTCCATCCAGCCATCCATCCAGCCATCCATCCATCCCTCCAGCCAGCCAACCATCCAGCCATCCCTCCATCCAGCCATCCATCCAGCCATCCATCCATCCATCCATCCATCCCTCCAGCCAGCCATCCATCGAGCCATCCATCCATCCAGCCAGCCATCCAGACAACCATCCATCAATCCATCCCTCCAGCCAGCCATGCATCCAGCCATCCTTCCATCCAGCCGTCCATCCGGCCATCCATCCACGACTCCATTCCTCCAGCCAGCCATCCATCCAGCCATCCATCGATCTAGCCATCCATTCAGCCAGCCATCCATCCATCCCTCCAGTCAGCCATCCATCCAGCCTTCCATCCATCCAGCCATCCGTCCAGCCATTCATTAATCCATCCATTCCTCCAGCCAGCAATCCATCCAGCCATCCATCCAGCCATCCATCCAGCCATCCATCCATCCATCCATCCCTCCAGCCAGCCATCCATCCAGCCATCCATCCATCCATCCATCCCTCCAGCCAGCCATCCATCCAGCCATCCATCCAACCATCTATCCCTCCAGCCAGCCATCCCTCCGGACATCCATCCATTCAGCCATGCATTCAGCCACCCATCCATCCATCCATCTCTCCAGCCAGCCAGCCATCCAGCCATCCATCTATCCAGCCATCCATCCAGCCATCCATCCATCCATCCCTCCAGCCAGCCATCCATCCATCCATCCCTCCAGCCAGCCATCCATCCAGCCATCCATCCATCCCGCCATCCATCCAGCCATCCATCCATCCGTCCATCCATCCATCCAGCCATCCATCCAGCCATCCATCCAGCCATCCATCCATCCATCCAGCCAGCCATATATCCATGCATCCATCCATCCATCCATCCATCCAGCCATCCATCCATCCAGCCATCCATCCAGCCATCCATCCATCCATCCCTCCATCCATCCGTCCATCCATCCATCCATTCAGCCTTCCATCCATCCATCCAGCCAACCAGACATCCATCCATCCAGCCAGCCATCCAGACATCCAGCCATCCATCCAGCCGTCCATCCAGCCTTCCATCCATCCTTCCATCCCTCCAGCCAGCCATCCATCCAGCCATCCATTCGGCCATTCATCCATCCATTCATCCCTCCAGCCAGCCATCCATCCAGCCATCCCTCCATCCAGCCATCCATCCAGCCATCCATCCATCCATCCATCCCTCCAGCCAGCCATCCAGCCAGCCATCCCTCCATCCAGCCGTCCATCCAGCCATCCATCCATCCCTCCAGCCAGCCACCCATACAGCCATCCCTCCATCCAGCCATCCATCCAGCCAATAATCCATCCATCCATCCCTCCAGCCAGCCATCCATCCAGCCACCCCACCATCCAGCCATCAATCCAGCCATCCATCCATCCCTCCAGCCTGCCAACCATCCAGCCATCCCTCCATCCAGCCATCCATCCAGCCATCCATCCATCCCTCCAGCCAGCCGTCCATCGAGCCATCCATCCATGCAGCCAGCCATCCAGCCATCCATCCATCAATCCATCCCTCCAGCCAGCCATGCATCCAGCCATTCTTCCATCCAGCCGTCCATCCGGCCATCCATCCATGACTCCATTCCTCCAGCCAGCCATCCATCAAACCATCCTTCGATCTAGCCATCCATTCAGCCATCCATCCATCCATCCCTCCAGCCAGCCATCCATCCAGCCTTCCATCCATCCAGCCATCCGTCCAGCCATTCATTAATCCAACCATTCCTCCAGCAAACAATCCATCCAGCCATCCATCCAGCCATCCATCCAGCCATCCATCCATCCATCCCTCCAGCCAGCCATCCATCCAGCCATCCAGCCATCCAGCCATCCATCCAGCCATCCATCCATCCATCCATCCCACCAGCCAGCCATCCATCAAGCCATCCATCCATCCAGACATCCATCCAGCCACCCATCCATCCATCCATCCCTCCAGCCAGCCAACCATTCGGACATCCATCCATCCAGCCATCCACCCAGCCACCCACCCATCCATCCATCTCTACAGCCAGCCAGCCATCCAGCCATCCATCTATCTAGCCATCCATCCAGCCATCCATCCAGCCATCCCTCCAGCCAGCCATCCATCCATCTATCCCTCCAGCCGCCATCCATCCAGCCATCCATCCATCCAGCCATCCATCCAGCCATCCATCCATCCATCCATCCATCCATCCAGCCATCCATCCAGCCATCCATCCATCCATCCGTCCATCCAGCCATCCATCCAGCCATCCATCCAGCCATCCATCCATCCTTCAATCCCTCCAGCCATCCATCCTTCCAGCCATCCATCCATCCAGCCATCCATCCAGCCATCCATCCATCCATCCATCCATCCCTCCAGCCAGCCATCCATCCAGCCATCCATCCATCCATCCCTCCAGCCAATCGCCCATCCAGCCGTCCATCCATCCAGCCATCCATCCAGCCATCCATCCAGCCATCCATCCCTCCAGCAATCCACCCATCCAACCATTCCTCCATGCAGCCATCCATCCAGCCATCCATCCATCCATCCATCCCTCCAGCCAGATATCCATCAAGCCATCCCTCCATCCATCCGTCCATCCATCCATCCATCCAGCCATCCATCCATCCAGCCAGCCTTCCATCCAGCCATCCCTCCATACAGCCATCCATCCAGCCATCCATCCATCCGTCACTCCAGCCAGTCATCCCTCCATCCAGCCATCCATCCAGCCATCCATCCATCCCTCCAGCCAGCCGCCCATCCAGCCATCCCTCCATCCAGCCATCCATCCAGCCAATAATCCATCCATCCATCCCTCCAGCCAGCCATCCATCCAGCCATCCCTCCATCCAGCCATCCATCCAGCCATCCATCCATCCCTCCAGCCAGCCAACCATCCAGCCATCCCTCCATCCAGCCATCCATCCAGCCATCCATCCATCCATCCATCTATCCCTCCAGCCAGCCATCCATCGATCCATCCATCCATCCAGCCAGCCATCCAGACAACCATCCATCAATCCATCCCTCCAGCCAGCCATGCATCCAGCCATCCTTCCATCCAGCCGTACATCCGGCCATCCATCCATGACTCCATTCCTCCAGCCAGCCATCCATCCAGCCATCCATCGATCTTGCCATCCATTCAGCCAGACATCCATCCATCCCTCCAGCCAGCCATCCATCCAGCCTTCCATCCATCCAGCCATCCGTCCAGCCATTCATTAATCCATCCATTCCTCCAGCCAGCAATCCATCCAGCCATCCATCCAGCCATCCATCCAGCCATCCATCCATCCATCCCTCCAGCCAGCCATCCATCCAGCCATCCATCCATCCATCCATCCCTTCAGCCAGCCATCCATCTAGCCATCCATCCATCCAGCCATCCATCCAGCCATCCATCCATCCATCCCTCCAGCCAGCCATCCATCCAGCCATCCATCCATCCATCCCTCCAGCCAATCGCCCATCCAGCCGTCCATCCATCCAGCCATCCATCCAGCCATCCATCCAGCCATCCATCCCTCCAGCAATCCACCCATCCAACCATTCCTCCATGCAGCCATCCATCCAGCCATCCATCCATCCATCCATCCCTCCAGCCAGATATCCATCAAGCCATCCCTCCATCCATCCGTCCATCCATCCATCCATACAGCCATCCATCCATCCAGCCAGCCTTCCATCCAGCCATCCCTCCATACAGCCATCCATCCAGCCATCCATCCATCCGTCACTCCAGCCAGTCATCCCTCCATCCAGCCATCCATCCAGCCATCCATCCATCCCTCCAGCCAGCCGCCCATCCAGCCATCCCTCCATCCAGCCATCCATCCAGCCAATAATCCATCCATCCATCCCTCCAGCCAGCCATCCATCCAGCCATCCCTCCATCCAGCCATCCATCCAGCCATCCATCCATCCCTCCAGCCAGCCAACCATCCAGCCATCCCTCCATCCAGCCATCCATCCAGCCATCCATCCATCCATCCATCCATCCCTCCAGCCAGCCATCCATCGATCCATCCATCCATCCAGCCAGCCATCCAGACAACCATCCATCAATCCATTCCTCCAGCCAGCCATGCATCCAGCCATCCTTCCATCCAGCCGTCCATCCGGCCATCCATCCATGACTCCATTCCTCCAGCCAGCCATCCATCCAGCCATCCATCGATCTTGCCATCCATTCAGCGAGACATCCATCCATCCCTCCAGCCAGCCATCCATCCAGCCTTCCATCCATGCAGCCATCCGTCCAGCCATTCATTAATCCATTCATTCCTCCAGCCAGCAATCCATCCAGCCATCCATCCAGCCATCCATCCAGCCATCCATCCATCCATCCCTCCAGCCAGCCATCCATCCAGCCATCCATCCATCCATCCATCCCTTCAGCCAGCCATCCATCCAGCCATCAATCCATCCAGACATCCATCCAGCCATCCATCCAACCATCTATCCCTCCAGCCAGCCATCCATCCGGACATCCATCCATCCAGCCATCCATTCAGCCACCCATCCATTCATCCATCTCTCCAGCTAGCCAGCCATCCAGCCATCCATCTATCCAGCCATCCATCCAGCCATCCATCCATCCATCCCTCCAGCCAGCCATCCATCCATCCATCCCTCCAGCCAGCCATCCATCCCGCCATCCATCCATCCGCCATTCATCCAGCCATCCATCCATCCGTCCATCCATCCATCCATCCATCCATCCAGCCATCCATCCAGCCATCCATCCATCCATCCAGCCATTCATCCATGCATCCATCCATCCATCCATCCCTCCAGCCAGCCATCCATCCAGCCATCCATCCATCCAGCCATCCATCCATCAATCCACCCGCCCAGCCAGCCAACCATCCAGCCATCCAGCCATCCAGTCATCCATCCAGCCATCCATCCATTTATCCATCCCTCCAGCCAGCCACCAATCCAGCCATCCATCCATCCAGCCATCCATTCAGCCATCCATCCATCCATCCATCCCTTCAGCCAGCCATCCATTCGGCCATCCATCCAGACATCCATCCATCCATCCCTCCAGCCAGCCATCCATCCAGCCATCCATCCATCCAGCCATCCATCCATCTATCCCTCCTGCCAGCCATCCATCCAGCCATCCATCCAACCATCCATCCAGCCATCCATCCATCCATCCTTCCCTCCAGCCAGCCATCCATTCAGCCATCCATCCATACAGCCATCCATTCAGCCATCCATCCATCCATCCTTTCCTGCAGCCAGCCATCCATCCAGCCATCCATCCATCCAGCCACCCATCCAGCCATCCATCCATCCATCCATCCCTCCAGCCAGACATTCATCCTGCCAGCCCTCCATCCAGACATCCATCCAGCCATCCAACCATTCATCCATCTCTCCAGCCAGCCTTAAATCCAGCCATCCATCCATCCATCCATCCCTCCAGCCAGCCAACCAACCAGCCATCCCTCAATCCAGCCATCCATCCATTCAGCCATCCATCCAGCCATCCATCCATCCATCTATCCCTCCTGCCAGCCATCCATCCAGCCATCCATCCATCCAACCATCCATCCAGCCATCCATCCGTCCCTCCAGCCAGCCATCCATCCAGCCATCCATCCATCAAGCCATCCATCCAGCCATCCATCCATCCATCCTTCGCTCCAGCCAGCCATCCATCCAGCCTTCCATCCATCCAGCCACCCATCCAGCAACCATCCATCCATCCAACCCTCCAGCCAGTCATCCATCCTGCCATCCCTGCATCCAGCCATCCATCATGCCATCCAACCATTCATCCATCTCTCCAGCCACCCATACATCCAGCCATCCTTCCATCCAGCCATCCATCCAGCCATCCATCCATGCATCCATCCAACCATCCAGCCATCCATCCAGCAATCCATCCATCCAGCCAGCCATCCATCCAGCCATCCCTCCATCCAGCCATCCATCCAGCCATCCATCCATCCATCCATCCATCCATCCCTCCAGCCAGCCAACCAACCAGCCTTCCCTCCATCCAGCCATCCATCCATCCATCCATCCCACCAGCCAGCCATCCATCCAGCCATCCATCCAGCTATCCATCCAGCCATCCATTCATCAATCCATCCCTCCAGCCAGCCATCCATCCAGCCATCTATCCAACCAGCCGTCCATCCAGCCATCGATCCATCCATCCATCCCTTCAGCCTGCCATCCATCCAGCCATCCATCCATCCAGCCATCCATGCAGCCATCCATCCATCAATCCATCCATCCAGCCATCCATCCCTCCAGCAATCCATCCATCCAACCATTCCTCCATCCAGCCATCCATCCAGCCATCCATCATTCCATCCATCTCTCCAGCCAGATATCCATCCAGCCATCCCACCATCCATCCGTCCATCCATCCATCCATCCAGCCATCCATCCATCCAGCCAGCCTTCCATCCAGCCATCCCTCCATACAGCCATCCATCCAGCCATCCATCCATCCGTCACTCCAGCCAGGCATCCCTCCATCCAGCCATCCATCCAGCCATCCATCCATCCCTCCAGCCAGCCACCCATCCAGCCATCCCTCCATCCAGCCATCCATCCAGCCAATAATCCATCCATCCATCCCTCCAGCCAGCCATCCATCCAGCCATCCCTCCATCCAGCCATCCATCCAGCCATCCATCCATCCCTCCAGCCAGCCAACCATCCAGCCATCCCTCCATCCAGCCATCCATCCAGCCATCCTTCCATCCATCCATCCATCCCTCCAGCCAGCCATCCATCGAGCCATCCATCCATCCAGCCAGCCATCCAGACAACCATCCATCAATCCATCCCTCCAGCCAGCCATGCATCCAGCCATCCTTCCATCCAGCCGTCCATCCGGCCATCCATCCATGACTCCATTCCTCCAGCCAGCCATCCATCCAGCCATCCATCGATCTAGCCATCCATTCAGCCAGCCATTCGTCCATCCCTCCAGCCAGCCATCCATCCAGCCTTCCATCCATCCAGCCATCCGTCCAGCCATTCATTAATCCATCCATTCCTCCAGCCAGCAATCCATCCAGCCATCCATCCAGCCATCCATCCAGCCATCCATCCATCCATCCATCCATCCCTCCAGCCAGCCATCCATCCAGCCATCCATCCATCCATCCATCCCTCCAGCCAGCCATCCATCCAGCCATCCATCCATTCAGACATCTATCCAGCCATCCATCCAACCATCTATCCCTCCAGCCAGCCATCCCTCCGGACATCCATCCATTCAGCCATCCATTCAGCCACCCATCCTTCCATCCATCTCTCCAGCCAGCCAGCCATCCAGCCATCCATCTATCCAGCCATCCATCCAGCCATCCATCCATCCATCCCTCCAGCCAGCCATCCATCCATCCATCCCTCCAGCCAGCCATCCATCCAGCCATCCATCCATCCCGCCATCCATCCAGCCATCCATCCATCCATCCGTCCATCCATCCATCCAGCCATCCATCCAGTCATCCATCCAGCCATCCATCCATCCATCCAGCCAGCCATATATCCATGCATCCATCCATCCATCCATCCATCCAGCCATCCATCCATCCAGCCATCCATCCAGCCATCCATCCATCCATCCATCCCTCCATCCATCCGTCCATCCATCCATCCATCCAGCCTTCCATCCATCCATCCAGCCAACCAGCCATCCATCCATCCAGCCAGCCATCCAGACATCCAGCCATCCATCCAGCCGTCCATCCAGCCTTCCATCCATCCTTCCATCCTTCCAGCCAGCCATCCATCCAGCCATCCATTCGGCCATTCATCCATCCATCCATCCCTCCAGCCAGCCATCCATCCAGCCATCCCTCCATCCAGCCATCCATCCAGCCATCCATCCATCCATCCATCCCTTAAGCCAGCCATCCAGCCAGCCATCCCTCCATCCAGCCGTCCATCCAGCCATCCATCCATCCCTCCAGCCAGCCACCCATACAGCCATCCCTCCATCCAGCCATCCATCCAGCCAATAATCCATCCATCCATCCCTCCAGCCAGCCATCCATCCAGCCACCCCACCATCCAGCCATCAATCCAGCCATCCATCCATCCCTCCAGCCAGCCAACCATCCAGCCATCCCTCCATCCAGCCATCCATCCAGCCATCCATCCATCCCTCCAGCCAGCCGTCCATCGAGCCATCCATCCATGCAGCCAGCCATCCAGTCTTCCATCCATCAATCCATCCCTCCAGCCAGCCATGCATCCAGCCATCCTTCCATCCAGCCGTCCATTCGGCCATCCATCCATGACTCAATTCCTCCAGCCAGCCATCCATCCAACCATCCTTCGATCTAGCCATCCATTCAGCCATCCATCCATCCATCCCTCCAGCCAGCCATCCATCCAGCCTTCCATCCATCCAGCCATCCGTCCAGCCATTCATTAATCCATCCATTCCTCCAGCAAACAATCCATCCAGCCATCCATCCAGCCATCCATCCAGCCATCCATCCATCCATCCCTCCAGCCAGCCATCTATCCAGCCATCCATCCATCCAGCCATCCATCCAGCCATCCATCCATCCATCCATCCCACCAGCCAGCCATCCATCCAGCCATCCATCCATCCAGACATCCATCCAGCCATCCATCCATCCATCCATCCCTCCAGCCAGCCAACCATCCGGACATCCATCCATCCAGCCATCCACCCAGCCACCCACCCATCCATCCATCTCTCCAGCCAGCCAGCCATCCAGCCATCCATCTATCTAGCCATCCATCCAGCCATCAATCCAGCCATCCCTCCAGCCAGCCATCCATCCATCTATCCCTCCAGCCAGCCATCCATCCAGCCATCCATCCATCCAGCCATCCATCCAGCCATCCATCCATCCATCCATCCATCCATCCATCCATCCAGCCATCCATCCAGCCATCCATCCATCCATCCGTCCATCCAGCCATCCATCCAGCCATCCATCCAGCCATCCATCCATCCTTCAATCCCTCCAGCCAGCCATCCATCCAGCCATCCCTCCATCCAGCCATCCATCCAGCCATCCATCCATCCCTCCAGCCAGCCGTCCATCGAGCCATCCATCCATGCAGCCAGCCATCCAGCCATCCATCCATCAATCCATCCCTCCAGCCAGCCATGCATCCAGCCATCCTTCCATCCAGCCGTCCATCCGGCCATCCATCCATGACTCCATTCCTCCAGCCAGCCATCCATCCAACCATCCTTCGATCTAGCCATCCATTCAGCCATCCATCCATCCATCCCTCCAGCCAGCCATCCATCCAGCCTTCCATCCATCCAGCCATCCGTCCATCCAGCCATCCATCCATCCATCCATCCGTCCATCCAGCCATCCATCCAGCCATCCATCCAGCCATCCATCTATCCTTCAATCCCTCCAGCCAGCCATCCATCCAGCCATCCATCCAGCCAGCCATCCATCGAACCATCCACCCATCCATCACTCCAGCCATCCATCCATCCAGCCATCCATCCATCCAGCCATCCATCCAGCCATCCATCCATCCATCCGTCCATGACTCCAGCCAGCCATCCATCCAACCATCCATCCATCCATCCCTCCAGCCAATCGCCCATCCAGCCGTCCATCCATCCAGCCATCCATCCAGCCATCCATCCAGCCATCCATCCCTCCAGCAATCCACCCATCCAACCATTCCTCCATGCAGCCATCCATCCAGCCATCCATCCATCCATCCATCGCTCCAGCCAGATATCCATCAAGCCATCCCTCCATCCATCCGTCCATCCATCCATCCATCCAGCCATCCATCCATCCAGCCAGCCTTCCATCCAGCCATCCCTCCATACAGCCATCCATCCAGCCATCCATCCATCCGTCACTCCAGCCAGTCATCCCTCCATCCAGCCATCCATCCAGCCATCCATCCATCCCTCCAGCCAGCCGCCCATTCAGCCATCCCTCCATCCAGCCATCCATCCAGCCAATAATCCATCCATCCATCCCTCCAGATAGCCATCCATCCAGCCATCCCTCCAGCCATCCATCCATCCCTCCAGCCAGCCAACCATCCAGCCATCCCTCCATCCAGCCATCCATCCAGCCATCCATCCATCCATCCATCCATCCCTCCAGCCAGCCATCCATCGATCCATCCATCCATCCAGCCAGCCATCCAGACAACCATCCATCAATCCATCCCTCCAGCCAGCCATGCATCCAGCCATCCTTCCATCCAGCCGTCCATCCGGCCATCCATCCATGACTCCATTCCTCCAGCCAGCCATCCATCCAGCCATCCATCGATCTTGCCATCCATTCAGCCAGACATCCATCCATCCCTCCAGCCAGCCATCCATCCAGCCTTCCATCCATCCAGCCATCCGTCCAGCCATTCATTAATCCATCCATTCCTCCAGCCAGCAAACCATCCAGCCATCCATACAGCCATCCATCCAGCCATCCATCCATCCATCCCTCCAGCCAGCCATCCATCCAGCCATCCATCCATCCATCCATCCCTTCAGCCAGCCATCCATCCAGCCATCCATCCATCCAGACATCCAGCCAGCCATCCATCCAACCATCTATCCCTCCAGCCAGCCATCCATCCGGACATCCATCCATCCAGCCATCCATTCAGCCACCCATCCATTCATCCATCTCTCCAGCCAGCCAGCCATCCAGCCATCCATCTATCCAGCCATCCATCCAGCCATCCATCCATCCATCCCTCCAGCCAGCCATCCATCCATCCATCCCTCCAGCCAGCCATCCATCCAGCCATCCATCCATCCGCCATCCATCCAGCCATCCATCCATCCGTCCATCCATCCATCCATCCATCCATCCAGCCATCCATCCAGCCATCCATCCATCCATCCAGCCATTCATCCATGCATGCATCCATCCATCCATCCCTCCAGCCAGCCATCCATCCAGCCATCCATCCATCCAGCCATCCATCCATCAATCCACCCGCCCAGCCAGCCATCCATCCAGCCATCCAGCCATCCAGTCATCCATCCAGCCATCCATCCATTCATCCATCCCTCCAGCCAGCCACCAATCCAGCCATCCATCCATCCAGCCATCCATTCAGCCATCCATCCATCCATCCATCCTTTCAGCCAGCCATCCATTCGGCCATCCATCCAGACATCCATCCATCCCTCCAGCCAGCCATCCATCCAGCCATCCATCCATCCAGCCATCCATCCAGCCATCAATCCATCCATCTATCCCTCCTGCCAGCCATCCATCCAGCCATCCATTCAACCATCCATCCAGCCATCCATCCATCCATCCTTCCCTCCAGCCAGCCATCCATTCAGCCATCCATCCATACAGCCATCCATTCAGCCATCCATCCATCCATCCTTCCCTGCAGCCAGCCATCCATCCAGCCATCCATCCATCCAGCCACCCATCCAGCCATCCATCCATCCATCCCTCCAGCCAGACATTCATCCTGCCAGCCCTCCATCCAGACATCCATCCAGCCATCCAACCATTCATCCATCTCTCCAGCCAGCCTTAAATCCAGCCATCCATCCATCCATCCCTCCAGCCAGCCAACCAACCAGCCATCCCTCAATCCAGCCATCCATCCATCCAGCCATCCATCCAGCCATCCATCCATCCATCTATCCCTCCTGCCAGCCATCCATCCAGCCATCCATCCATCCAACCATCCATCCAGCCATCCATCCGTCCCTCCAGCCAGCCATCCATCCAGCCATCCATCCATCAAGCCATCCATCCAGCCATCCATCCATCCATCCTTCGCACCAGCCAGCCATCCATCCAGCCATCCATCCATCCAGCCACCCATCCAGCCAACCATCCATCCATCCAACCCTCCAGCCAGTCATCCATCCTGCCATCCCTGCATCCAGCCATCCATCCAGCCATCCAACCATTCATCCATCTCTCCAGCCACTCATACATCCAGCCATCCTTCCATCCAGCCATCCATCCAGCCATCCATCCATCCATCCATCCCTCCAGCCAGCCAGTCATTAAGCCATCCATGCATCCATCCAACCATCCAGCCATCCATCCAGCCATCCATCCATCCAGCCAGCCATCCATCCAGCCATCCCTCCATCCAGCCATCCATCCAGCCATCCATCCATCCATCCATCCATCCATCCCTCCAGCCAGCCAACCAACCAGTCTTCCCTCCATCCAGCCATCCATCCATCCATCCATCCCACCAGCCAGCCATCCATCCAGCCATCCATCCAGCTATCCATCCAGCCATCCATCCATCAATCCATCCCTCCAGCCAGCCATCCATCCAGCCATCTATCCAACCAGCCGTCCAACCAGCCATCGATCCATCCATCCATCCCTTCAGCCTGCCATCCATCCAGCCATCCATCCATCCAGCCATCCATCCAGCCATCCATCCATCAATCCATCCATCCAGCCATCCATCCCTCCAGCAATCCATCCATCCAACCATTCCTCCATCCAGCCATCCATCCAGCCATCCATCATTCCATCCATCCCTCCAGCCAGATATCCATCCAGCCATCCCTCCATCCATCCGTCCATCCATCCATCCATCCAGCCATCCATCCATCCAGCCAGCCTTCCATCCAGCCATCCCTCCATACAGCCATCCATCCAACCATCCATCCATCCGTCACTCCAGCCAGTCATCCCTCCATCCAGCCATCCATCCAGCCATCCATCCATCCCTCCAGCCAGCCACCCATCCAGCCATCCCTCCATCCAGCCATCCATCCAGCCAATAATCCATCCATCCATCCCTCCAGCCAGCCATTCCTCCAGCCATCCCTCCATCCAGCCATCCATCCAGCCATCCATCCATCCCTCCAGCCAGCCAACCATCCAGCCATCCCTCCATCCAGCCATCCATCCAGCCATCCATCCATCCATCCATCCCTCCAGCCAGCCATCCATCGAGCCATCCATCCATCCAGCCAGCCATCCAGACAACCATCCATCAATCCATCCCTCCAGCCAGCCATGCATCCAGCCATCCTTCCATCCAGCCGTCCATCCGGCCATCCATCCATGACTCCATTCCTCCAGCCAGCCATCCATCCAGCCATCCATCGATCTAGCCATCCATTCAGCCAGCCATCCATCCATCCCTCCAGCCAGCCATCCATCCAGCCTTCCATCCATCCAGCCAACCGTCCAGCCATTCATTAATCCATCCATTCCTCCAGCCAGCAATCCATCCAGCAATCCATCCAGCCATCCATCCAGCCATCCATCCATCCATCCATCCCTCCAGCCAGCCATCCATCCAGCCATCCGTCCATCCATCCATCCCTCCAGCCAGCCATCCATCCAGCGATCCATCCATTCAGACATCCATCCAGCCATCCATCCAACCATCTATCCCTCCAGCCAGCCATCCCTCCGGACATCCATCCATTCAGCCATCCATTCAGCCACCCATCCATCCATCCATCTCTCCAGCCAGCCAGCCATCCAGCCATCCATCTATCCAGCCATCCATCCAGCCATCCATCCATCCATCCCTCCAGCCAGCCATCCATCCATCAATCCCTCCAGCCAGCCATCCATCCATCCAGCCATCCATCCATCCCGCCATCCATCCAGCCATCCATCCATCCGTCCATCCATCCATCCTGCCATCCATCCAGCCATCCATCCAGCCATCCATCCATCCATCCAGCCAGCCATATATCCATGCATCCATCCATCCATCCATCCATCCAGCCATCCATCCATCCAGCCATCCATCCAGCCATCCATCCATCCATTCATCCCTCCATCCATCCGTCCATCCATCCATCCATCCAGCCTTCCATCCATCCATCCAGCCAACCAGCCATCCATCCATCCAGCCAGCCATCCAGACATCCAGCCATCCATCCAGCCGTCCATCCAGCCTTCCATCCATCCTTCCATCCCTCCAGCCAGCCATCCATCCGGCCATCCATTCGGCCATTCATCCATCCATCCATCCCTCCAGCCAGCCATCCATCCAGCCATCCCTCCATCCAGCCATCCATCCAGCCATCCATCCATCCATCCATCCCTCCAGCCAGCCATCCAGCCAGCCATCCCTCCATCCAGCCGTCCATACAGCCATCCATCCATCCCTACAGCCAGCCACCCATACAGCCATCCCTCCATCCAGCCATCCATCCAGCCAATAATCCATCCATCCATCCCTCCAGCCAGCCATCCATCCAGCCACCCCACCATCCAGCCATCAGTCCAGCCATCCATCCATCCCTCCAGCCAGCCAACCATCCAGCCATCCCTCCATCCAGCCATCCATCCAGCCATCCATCCATCCCTCCAGCCAGCCGTCCATCGAGCCATCCATCCATGCAGCCAGCCATCCAGCCATCCATCCATCAATCCATCCCTCCAGCCAGCCATGCATCCAGCCATCCTTCCATCCAGCCGTCCATCCGGCCATCCATCCATGACTCCATTCCTCCAGCCAGCCATCCATCCAACCATCCTTCGATCTAGCCATCCATTCAGCCAGCCATCCATCCATCCCTCCAGCCAGCCATCCATCCAGCCTTCCATCCATCAAGCCATCCGTCCAGCCATTCATTAATCCATCCATTCCTCCAGCAAACAATCCATCCAGCCATCCATCCAGGCATCCATCCAGCCATCCATCCATCCATCCCTCCAGCCAGCCATCCATCCAGCCATCCATCCATCCAGCCATCCATCCAGCCATCCATCCATCCATCCATCCCACCAGCCAGCCATCCATCCAGCCATCCATCCATCCAGACATCCATCCAGCCATCCATCCATCCATCCATCCCTCCAGCCAGCCAACAATCCGGACATCCATCCATCCAGCCATCCACCCCGCCACCCACCATCCATCCATTTCTCCAGCCAGCCAGCCAGCCATCCAGCCATCCATCTATCTAGCCATCCATCCAGCCATCCATCCAGCCATCCCTCCAGCCAGACATCCATCCATCTATCCCTCCAGCCAGCCATCCCTCCAGCCATCCATACATCCAGCCATCCATCCAGCCATCCATCCATCCATCCATCCATCCATCCATCCATCCATCCAGCCATCCATCCATCCATCCGTCCATCCAGCCATCCATCCAGCCATCCATCCAGCCATCCAACCATCGTTCAATCCCTCCAGCCAGCCATCCATCCAGCCATCCATCCAGCTAGCCATCCATCGAACCATCCACCCATCCATCACTCCAGCCATCCATCCATCCAGCCATCCATCCATCCAGCCATCCATCCAGCCATCCATCCAGCCATCCATCCATCCATCCCTCCAGCCAATCGCCCATCCAGCCGTCCATCCATCCAGCCATCCATCCAGCCATCCATCCAGCCATCCATCCCTCCAGCAATCCACCCATCCAACCATTCCTCCATGCAGCCATCCATCCAGCCATCCATCCATCCATCCCTCCAGCCAGATATCCATCAGGCCATCCCTCCATCCATCCGTCCATCCATCCATCCATCCAGCCATCCATCCATCCAGCCAGCCTTCCATCCAGCCATCCCTCCATACAGCCATCCATCCAGCCATCCATCCATCCGTCACTCCAGCCAGTCATCCCTCCATCCAGCCATCCATCCAGCCATCCAACCATCCCTCCAGCCAGCCGCCCATCCAGCCATCCCTCCATCCAGCCATCCATCCAGCCAATAATCCATCCATCCATCCCTCCAGCCAGACATCCATCCAGCCATCCCTCCATCCAGCCATCCATCCAGCCATCCATCCATCCCTCCAGCCAGCCAACCATCCAGCCATCCCTCCATCCAGCCATCCATCCAGCCATCCATCCATCCATCCATCCATCCATCCCTCCAGCCAGCCATCCATCGATCCATCCATCCATCCATCCAGCCATCCAGACAACCATCCATCAATCCATCCCTCCAGCCAGCCATGCATCCAGCCATCCTTCCATCCAGCCGTCCATCCGGCCATCCATCCATGACTCCATTCCTCCAGCCAGCCATCCATCCAGCCAGCCATCGATCTTGCCATCCATTCAGCCAGACATCCATCCATTCCTCCAGCCAGCCAGCCATCCAGCTTTCCATCCATCCAGCCATCCGTCCAGCCATACATTAATCCATCCATTCCTCCAGCCAGCAATCCATCCAGCCATCCATCCAGCCATCCATCCAGCCATCCATCCATCCATCCCTCCAGCCAGCCATCCATCCAGCCATCCATCCATCCATCCATCCCTTCAGCCAGCCATCCATCCAGCCATCCATCCATCCAGACATCCATCCAGCCATCCATCCAACCATCTATCCCTCCAGCCAGCCATCCATCCAGCTTTCCATCCATCCAGCCATCCGTCCAGCCATTCATTAATCCATCCATTCCTCCAGCCAGCAATCCATCCAGCCATCCATCCAGCCATCCATCCAGCCATCCATCCATCCATCCCTCCAGCCAGCCATCCATCCAGCCATCCATCCATCCATCCATCCCTTCAGCCAGCCATCCATCCAGCCATCCATCCATCCAGACATCCATCCAGCCATCCATCCAACCATCTATCCCTCCAGCCAGCCATCCATCCGGACATCCATCCATACAGCCATCCATTCAGCCACCCATCCATTCATCCATCTCTCCAGCCAGCCAGCCATCCAGCCATCCAACTATCCAGCCATCCATCAAGCCATCCATCCATCCATCCCTCCAGCCAGCCATCCATCAATCCATCCCTCCAGCCAGCCATCCATCCAGCCATCCATCCATCCGCCATCCATCCAGCCATCCATCCATCCGCCCATCCATCCATCCAGCCATCCATCCAGCCATCCATCCAGCCATCCATCCATCCATCCAGCCATTCATCCATGCATCCATCCATCCATCCATCCCTCCAGCCAGCCATCCATCCAGCCATCCAGTCATCCATCCAGCCATCCATCCATTCATCCATCCCTCCAGCCAGCCACTAATCCAGCCATCCGTCCATCCAGCCATCCATTCAGCCATCCATCCATCCATCCATCCCTTCAGCCATCCATCCATTCGGCCAGCCATCCAGACATCCATCCATCCATCCCTCCAGCCAGCCATACATCCAGCCATCCATCCATCCAGCCATCCATCCAGCCATCCATCCATCCATCTATCCCTCCTGTAAGCCATCCATCCAGCCATCCATCCAACCAACCATCCATCCAGCCATCCATCCATCCATCCTTCCCTCCAGCCAGCCATCCATTCAGCCATCCATCCATACAGCCATCCATCCAGCCATCCATCCATCCATCCTTCCCTGCAGCCAGCCATCCATCCAGCCATCCATCCATCCAGCCACCCATCCAGCCATCCATCCATCCATCCATCCCTCCAGCCAGACATTCATCCTGCCAGCCCTCCATCCAGACATCCATCCAGCCATCCAACCATTCATCCATCTCTCCAGCCAGCCTTACATCCAGCCATCCATCCATCCATCCATCCCTCCAGCCAGCCAACCAACCAGCCATCCCTCCATCCAGCCATCCATCCATCCACCATCCATACAGCCATCCATCCATCCATCTATCCCTCCTGCCAGCAATCCATCCAGCCATCCATCCATCCCACCATCCATCCAGCCATCCATCCGTCCCTCCAGCTTGCCATCCATCCAGCCATCCATCCATCAAGCCATCCATCCAGCCATCCATCCATCCATCCTTCGCTCCAGCCAGCCATCCATCCAGCCATCCATCCATCCAGCCCCCCATCCAGCCAACCATCCATCCATCCAACCCTCCAACAAGTCATCCATCCTGCCATCCCTGCATCCAGCCATCCATCCAGCCATCCAACCATTCATCCATCTCTCCAGCCAGCCATACATCCAGCCATCCTTCCATCCAGCCATCCATCCAGCCAATCATCCATCCATCCATCCCTCCAGCCAGCCAGTCATTAAGCCATCCATGCATCCATCCATCCATCCAGCCATCCATCCAGCCATCCATCCATCCAGCCAGCCATCCATCCAGCCATCCCTCCATCCAGCCATCCATCCAGCCATCCATCCATCCATCCATCCATCCCTCCAGCGAGCCAACCAACCAGCCTTCCCTCCATCCAGCCATCCATCCATCCATCCATCCCCCCAGCCAGCCATCCATCCAGCCATCCATCCAGCTATCCATCCAGCCATCCATCCATCAATCCATCCCTCCAGCCAGCCATCCATCCAGCCATCTATCCAACCAGCCGTCCATCCAGCCATCGATCCATCCATCCATCCCTTCAGCCTGCCATCCATCCAGCCATCCATCCATCCAGCCATCCATCCAGCCATCCATCCATCAATCCATCCATCCAGCCAGCCATCCATCCAGCCATCCATCCATCCTGCCATCTGTCCAGCCATCCATTCGGCCATCCATCCATTCATCCATCCCTCCAGCCATCCAACCATTCGGCCATCCATCCATCCAGCCATCCATTCATCCATCGCTCCAGCCAGCCATCCATCCAGCCATCCATCCAGCCATCCATCCATCCATCGATCCCTCCTGCCAGCCATTCATCCAGCCATCCATCCATCCAGCCATCCATCCAGCCATCCATCCATCCATCCATCCCTCCATCCAGCCATCCATCCATCCATCCATCCCTCCAGCCAGCCATCCATCCAGCCATCCATCCATCCAGCCATCCATCCAGCCATCCTTCCATCAATACATCCCTCCAGCCAGCCATCCATCCATCCAGCCATCCATCCAGCCATCCATCCATCCAGCCATCCATCCAGCCATCCATCCATCCATCCATCCCTCCATCCAGCCATCCATCCATCCATCCATCCCTCCAGCCAGCCATCCATCCATCAAGCCATCCATCCAGCCATCCATCCATCCATCCTTCGCTCCAGCCAGCCATCCATCCAGCCATCCATCCATCCAGCCACCCATCCAGCCAACCATCCATCCATCCAACCCTCCAGCAAGTCATCCATCCTGCCATCCCTGCATCCAGCCATCCATCCAGCCATCCAACCATTCATCCATCTCTCCAGCCTGCCATACATCCAGCCATCCTTCCATCCAGCCATCCATCCAGCCAATCATCCATCCATCCATCCCTCCAGCCAGCCAGTCATTAAGCCATCCATGCAACCATCCATCCATCCAGCCATCCATCCAGCCATCCATCCATCCAGCCAGCCATCCATCCAGCCATCCCTCCATCCAGCCATCCATCCAGCCATCCATCCATCCATCCCTCCAGCCAGCCAACCAACCAGCCTTCCCTCCATCCAGCCATCCATCCATCCATCCATCCCCCCAGCCAGCCATCCATCCAGCCATCCATCCATCAATCCATCCCTCCAGCCAGCCATCCATCCAGCCATCTATCCAACCAGCCGTCCATCCAGCCATCGATCCATCCATCCATCCCTTCAGCCTGCCATCCATCCAGCCATCCATCCATCCAGCCATCCATCCAGCCATCCATCCATCAATCCATCCATCCAGCCAGCCATCCATCCAGCCATCCATCCATCCTGCCATCTGTCCAGCCATCCATTCGGCCATCCATCCATTCATCCATCCCTCCAGCCAGCCAACCATTCGGCCATCCATCCATCCAGCCATCCATTCATCCATCGCTCCAGCCAGCCATCCATCCAGCCATCCATCCAGCCATCCATCCATCCATCGATCCCTCCTGCCAGCCATCCATCCAGCCATCCATCCATCCAGCCATCCATCCAGCCATCCATCCATCCATCCATCCCTCCATCCAGCCATCCATCCATCCATCCATCCCTCCAGCCAGCCATCCATCCAGCCATCCATCCATCCAGCCATCCATCCAGCCATCCTTCCATCAATACATCCCTCCAGCCAACCATCCATCCAGCCCTCCATCCATCCAGCCGTCCATCCAGCCATCCATCCCTCCAGCCAGCCATCCATCCAGCCATCCATCCATCCTGCCATCCATTCAGCCATCCATCCATCCATCCCTCCAGCCAGCCATCCATCCAGCCATCCATCCATCCTGCCATCCATCCAGCCATCCATCCATCCATCCATTCCTCCAGCCAGCAATCCTTCCAGCCATCCATCCATCCAGCCATCCATCCAGTCATCAATCCATCACTCCAGCTATCCCTACATCCAGCCATTCATCCAGCTATCCATCCATCCATCCATTCATCCTTCCAGCCATCCATCCAGCCATCCATCCATCCAGCCTTCCAGCCATCCAGCCATCCATCCATCCACCCATCCATCCATCCTGCCATCCATTCATCCATCCATCCATCCATCCATCCATCCAGCCATCCATCCATCCAGCCATCCATCCAGCCATCCATCCATCCATCCATCCCGCCAGCGAGTCATCCATCCAGCCATCCATCCATCCAGCCATCCATCCAGCCATCCATCCATACCTCCAGCCAGCCATTCATCCAGCCATCTATCCATCCAGCCATCCATCCAGCCATCCATCCATCAATCCATCCCTCCAGCAAGCCGTCCATCCAGCCATCCATCCATCCTGCCATCCATCCAGCCATCCGTCCATCCATCCATCCCTCCAGCCAACCATCCAGCCAGCCATCCCTCCATCCAGCCATCCATCCAGCCATCCATGCATTCATTCATCTCTCCATCCAGCCATCTATCCAGCCATTCATCCATCCATCCATACCTCCAGCCAGCCAGCCATCCATCCATCCATCCATCCAGCCATCCATCCAGCCATCCATCCATCAATCCACCCGCCCAGCCAGCCATCCAACCAGCCATCCAGCCATCCAGCCATCCATCCAGCCATCCATCCATTCATCCATCCCTCCAGCCAGCCATCCATCCAGCCATCCATCCATCCAGCCATCCATTCAGCCATCCATCCATCCATCCCTTCAGCCAGCCATCCATTCGGCCATCCATCCATCCAGCCATCCATCCATCCATCCCTCCAGCCAGCCATCCATCCAGCCATCCATTCTTCCTGCCATCCTTCCAGCCATCCAACCATCCATCCATCCCTCCTGCCAGCCATCCATCCAGCCATCCATCCATCCAACCATCCATCCAGCCATCCATCCATCCATCCGTCCCTCCAGCCAGCCATCTATCCAGCCATTCATCCATCCATCCATACCTCCAGACAGCCAGCCAGCCATCCATCCATCCATCCAGCCATCCATCCAGCCATCCATCCATCAATCCACCCGCCCAGCCAGCCATCCATCCAGCCATCCAGCCATCCAGTCATCCATCCAGCCATCCATCCATCCAGCCACCCATCCAGCCAACCATCCATCCATCCAACCCTCCAGCAAGTCATCCATCCTGCCATCCCTGCATCCAGCCATCCATCCAGCCATCCAACCATTCATCCATCTCTCCAGCCTGCCATACATCCAGCCATCCTTCCATCCAGCCATCCATCCAGCCAATCATCCATCCATCCATCCCTCCAGCCAGCCAGTCATTAAGCCATCCATGCAACCATCCATCCATCCAGCCATCCATCCAGCCATCCATCCATCCAGCCAGCCATCCATCCAGCCATCCCTCCATCCAGCCATCCATCCAGCCATCCATCCATCCATCCATCCATCCCTCCAGCCAGCCAACCAACCAGCCTTCCCTCCATCCAGCCATCCATCCATCCATCCATCCCCCCAGCCAGCCATCCATCCAGCCATCCATCCAGCTATCCATCTAGCCATCCATCCATCAATCCATCCCTCCAGCCAGCCATCCATCCAGCCATCTATCCAACCAGCCGTCCATCCAGCCATCGATCCATCCATCCATCCCTTCAGCCTGCCATCCATCCAGCCATCCATCCATCCAGCCATCCATCCAGCCATCCATCCATCAATCCATCCATCCAGCCAGCCATCCATCCAGCCATCCATCCATCCTGCCATCTGTCCAGCCATCCATTCGGCCATCCATCCATTCATCCATCCCTCCAGCCAGCCAACCATTCGGCCATCCATCCATCCAGCCATCCATTCATCCATCGCTCCAGCCAGCCATCCATCCAGCCATCCATCCAGCCATCCATCCATCCATCGATCCCTCCTGCCAGCCATCCATCCAGCCATCCATCCATCCAGCCATCCATCCAGCCATCCATCCATCCATCCATCCCTCCATCCAGCCATCCATCCATCCATCCATCCCTCCAGCCAGCCATCCATCCAGCCATCCATCCATCCAGCCATCCATCCAGCCATCCTTCCATCAATACATCCCTCCAGCCAACCATCCATCCAGCCCTCCATCCATCCAGCCGTCCATCCAGCCATCCATCCCTCCAGCCAGCCATCCATCCAGCCATCCATCCATCCTGCCATCCATTCAGCCATCCATCCATCCATCCCTCCAGCCAGCCATCCATCCAGCCATCCATCCATCCTGCCATCCATCCAGCCATCCATCCATCCATCCATTCCTCCAGCCAGCAATCCTTCCAGCCATCCATCCATCCAGCCATCCATCCAGTCATCCATCCATCCCTCCAGCTATCCCTACATCCAGCCATCCATCCAGCTATCCATCCATCCATCCATTCATCCTTCCAGCCATCCATCCAGCCATCCATCCATCCAGCCTTCCAGCCATCCAGCCATCCATCCATCCACCCATCCATCCATCCTGCCATCCATCCATCCATCCATCCATCCATCCATCCATCCAGCCATCCATCCATCCAGCCATCCATCCAGCCATCCATCCATCCATCCATCCCGCCAGCGAGTCATCCATCCAGCCATCCATCCATCCAGCCATCCATCCAGCCATCCATCCATCCATCCATACCTCCAGCCAGCCATTCATCCAGCCATCTATCCATCCAGCCATCCATCCAGCCATCCATCCATCAATCCATCCCTCCAGCAAGCCGTCCATCCAGCCATCCATCCATCCTGCCATCCATTCAGCCATCCGTCCATCCATCCATCCCTCCAGCCAACCATCCAGCCAGCCATCCCTCCATCCAGCCATCCATCCATCCATCCATGCATTCATCCATCTCTCCATCCAGCCATCTATACAGCCATTCATCCATCCATCCATACCTCCAGCCAGCCAGCCATCCATCCATCCATCCATCCAGCCATCCATCCAGCCATCCATCCATCAATCCACCCGCCCAGCCAGCCATCCAACCAGCCATCCAGCCATCCAGCCATCCATCCAGCCATCCATCCATTCATCCATCCCTCCAGCCAGCCATCCATCCAGCCATCCATCCATCCAGACATCCATTCAGCCATCCATCCATCCATCCCTTCAGCCAGCCATCCATTCGGCCATCCATCCATCCAGCCATCCATCCATCCATCCCTCCAGCCAGCCATCCATCCAGCCATCCATTCTTCCTGCCATCCTTCCAGCCATCCAACCATCCATCCATCCCTCCTGCCAGCCATCCATCCAGCCATCCATCCATCCAACCATCCATCCAGCCATCCATCCATCCATCCGTCCCTCCAGCCAGCCATCTATCCAGCCATTCATCCATCCATCCATACCTCCAGCCAGCCAGCCAGCCATCCATCCATCCATCCAGCCATCCATCCAGCCATCCATCCATCAATCCACCCGCCCAGCCAGCCATCCATCCAGCCATCCAGCCATCCAGTCATCCATCCAGCCATCCATCCATTCATCCATCCCTCCAGCCAGCCACCAATCCAGCCATCCATCCATCCAGCCATCCATTCAGCCATCCATCCATCCATCCATCCCTTCAGCCAGCCATCCATTCGGCCATCCATCCATCCAGCCATCCATCCATCCATCCCTCCAGCCAGCCATCCATCCAGCCATCCATCCATCCTGCCATCCTTCCAGCCATCCATCCATCCCTCCTGCCAGCCATCCATCCAGCCATCCATCCATCCAGCCATCCATCCAGCCATCCATCCATCCATCCTTCCTTGCAGCCAGTCATCCATCCAGCCAGCCAACCATCGAGCCATCCCACCATCCAGCCATCCATCCCACCAGCCAGCCATCCATGCAGCCATCCATCCAGCTATCCATCCAGCCATCCATCCATCAATCCATCCCTCCAGCCAGCCATCCATCCAGCCATCCATCCATCCAGCCGTCCATCCAGCCATCCATCCATCCATCCATCCCTTCAGCCTGCCATCCATCCAACCATCCATCCATCCAGCCACCCATCCAGCCATCCATCCATCAATCAATCCATCCAGCCAGCCATCCATCCATCCATCCATCCATCCTGCCATCTATCCAGCCATCCATTCAGCCATCCATCCATCCATCCAGCCATCCAGCCATCCAACCATCCATTCAGCCAGCCATCCATCCAGCCATACAGCCATCCAGCCATCCATCCAGCCATCCATCCATTCATCCATCCCTCCAGCCAGCCATCCATCCAGCCATCCATCCATCCAGCCATCCTTTCAGCCATCCATCCATCCATCCATCCCTTCAGCCAGCCATCCATTCGGCCATCCAGCCATGCAGCCATCCATCCATCCATCCCTCCAGCCAGCCATCCATCCAGCCATCCATCCATCCTGCCATCCTTCCAGCCATCCATCCATCCATCCATCCCTCCTGCCAGCCATCCATCCAGCCATCCATCCCTCCTGCCGGCCATCCATCCAGCCATCCATCTATCCAACCATCTATCCAGCCATCCATCCATCCATCCGTCCCTCCAGCCAGCCATCCATCCAGCAATCCATCCATCCAGCCATCCATCCAGCCATCCATCCATCCATCCTCCCTTGCAGCCAGTCATCCATCCAGCCATCCATCCATTCAGCCACCCATCCAGCCATCCATCCATCCATCCATACCTCCAGCCAGTCATCCATCCAGCCATCCATCCAACCAGCCATCCATCCAGCCATCCATCCATCCATTCCTCCAGCCAGCCTTCATCCAGCCATCCACCCATCCAGCCATCCATCCAGCCGTCCATCCATCCATCCCTCCAGCAAGCCATCCATCAAGCCATCCATCAAGCCATCCATCCATCCATCCAGCCATCCATCCATCCATCCATCCCTCCAGCCAGCCAACCATCAAGCCATCCCTCCATACAGCCATCCATCCAGCCATCCAACCATTCATCCATCTCTTCAGCCAGCCATACATCCAGCCATCCATCCATCCAGCCATCCAACCAGCCATCCATTCATCCATCCATCCCTCCAGCCAGCCAGTCATTAAGCCATCCAACCATTCAGCCATCCATCCAGCAATCCATCCAGCCATCCATCCCTCCAGCCAGCCATCCATCCAGCCATCCCTCCATCCAGCCATCCATGCAGCCATCCATCCATTCATCCGTCCATCGCTCCAGCCAGCCAATCATCCAGCCATCCCACCGTCCAGCCATCCATCCATCCATCCATCACACCAGCCAGCCATCCATGCAGCCATCCTTCCATCTATCCATGCAGCCATCCATCCATCAATCCATCCCTCCAGCCAGCCATCCATCCAGCCATCCATCCATCCAGCCGTCCATCCAGCCATCCATCCATCCATCCAACCCTTCAGCCTGCCATCCATCCAGCCATCCATCCATCCAGTCACCCATCTAGCCATCCACCCATCAATCCATCCGTCCAGCCAGCCATCCATCCAGCCATCCATCCATCCTGCCATCTATCCAGCCATCCATTCAGCCATCCATCCATCCATCAATCCCTCCAGCCAGCCAACCATTCGGCCATCCATCCATCCAGCCATCCATTCATCGATCCCTTCAGCCAGCCATCCATTCGGCCATCCATCCAGACATCCATCCATCCATCCATCCCTCCTGCCAGCCATCCATCCAGCCATCCATCCAGCCATCCATTCAGCCATCCGTCCATCCATCCCTCCAGCCAGCCATCCATCCAGCCATCCATCCATCCAGCCATCCATCCAGCCATCCATCCATCCATCCATCCATCCCTCCGGCCAGTCATCCATCCAGCCATCCATCCATCCATCCATCCTGCCATCCATCTATCCATCCATCCATCTCTCCAGACAGCCATTCATCCAGCCATCCATCCATTCAGCCATCCATCCAGCCATCCATCCATCCATCCATCCCTCCAGCCAGCCATCCATCTAGCCATCCATCCATTCAGCCATCCATCCAGCCATCCATCCATCCATCCATCCCTCCAGCCAGCCATCCATCCAGCCATCCCTATCCAGCCATCCATCCAGCCATCCATCCATCCATCCATCCCTCCAGCCAGCCATACATCCAGCCATCCATCGATCCAGCCAACCATCCAGCCATCCATCCATCCATCCCTCCAGCCATCCAGTCATTAAGCCATCCATCCATCCAGCCATCCATCCAGCCATCCATCCATCCATCCATCCCTCCAGCCAGCCATCCATCCAGCCATCCCTCCATCCAGGCATCCATCCAGCCATCCATCCATCAATCCATCCCTCCAGCCAGCCATGATCCAGCCATCCATCCATCCAGCCGTCCATCCAGCCATCCATCCATCCATCCATCCCTCCAGCCAGCCATCCATCCTGCCATACATCCATCCAGCCATCCATCCAGCCATCCATCCATCCATCCATTCCTCCAGCCAGCCATCCATCCAACCATCAATCCATCCAGCCATCCATCCAGCCATCCATCCATCCCTCCAGCCAGCCATCCATCCAGCCATCCATCCATCCAGCCAGCCATCCATCCATTCCTCCAGCCAGCCATCCATCCAGCCATCCGTCCATCCATCCATCAATCCATCCAGCCATCCATCCATCCATTCTTCCCTCCAGCCAGTCATCCATCCAGCCATTCATCCATCCAGCCATCCATCCAGCCATCCTTCCATCCATCCCTCCAGCCAGCCTTTAATCCAGCCATCCATCCATTAAGCCATCCATCCAGCCATCCATCCATCCACCTATCCCTCTAGCCAGCCATCCATCCAGCCATTCCTCCATCCAGCCATCCATCCAGCCATCCATCCATCCATCCATCTCTCCAGCCAGCCATACATCCAGCCATCCATCCATTCAGCCATTCATCCAGCCATCCATCCATCCATCCATCCCTCCAGCCAGCCAGCCATTAAGCCATCCATCCATCCAGCCATCCATCCAGCCATCCATCCATCCCTCCAGCCAGCCATCCATCCAGCCATCCCTCCATCCAGCCATCCATCCAACCATCCATCCATCCATCCATCCATCCAGCCAGCCAACCATCCAGCCATCCCTCCATCCAGCCATCCATCCATCCATCCATCCCTCCAGCCAGCCATCCATCCAGCCATCCATCCATCCAGCCATCCATCCAGCCATCCATCCATCAATCCATCCCTCCAGCCAGCCATCCATCCAGCCATCCATCCAGCCATCCATCCATCAATCCATTCCTCCAGCCAGCCATCCATCCAGCCATCCATCCATCCAGCCGTCCATCGGACCATCCATCCATCCATCCATCTTTCCAGCCAGCTATCCATCCAGCCATCCATCCATCCAGCCATCCATTCAGCCATCCATTCCGCCATCCATCGATCCAGCCATCAATCCAGCCATCCATCCATCCATCCATTCCTCCAGCCAGCCATCCATCCAGCCATCCCTCCATCCAGCCATCCATCCATCCATCCATCCCTCCATCCATCCATCCCTCCAGCCAGCCATCCATCCAGCCATCCATTCGTCCAACCATCCATCCAGCCATCCATCCATCCATCCATCCCTCCAGCCAGCCATCCATCCAGCCATCCATCCTTCCAGCCATCCATCCTGCCATCCATCCATCCATCCATCGCTCCAGCCAGCCATCCATCCAGCCAGCCATCCAGCCATCCATCATTCAATCCATCCCTCCAGCCAGCCATGCATCCAGTCATCCTTCCATCCAGCCATCCATCCAGCCATCCATCCATGACTCCATCCCTCCAGCCAGCCATCCATCCAGCCATCCATCGATCTAGCCATCCATTCAGCCATCCATCCATCCATCCCTCCAGCCAGCCATCCATCCAGCCTTCCATCCATCCAGCCATCCGTCCAGCCATCCATTAATCCATCCATTCCTCCAGCCAGCAATCCATCCAGCCATCCATCCAGCCATCCATGCAGCCACCCATCCATCCATCCATCCCTCCAGCAAGCCATCCATCCAGACATCCATCCATCCAGCCATCCATCCAGCCATCCATCCATCCATCCATTCCTCCTGCCAGCCATCCATCCAGCCATCCATCCATCCAGCCATCCCTCCAGACAGCCATCCTTCCGGAAATCCATCCATCCAGCCATCCATCCAGCCACCCATCCATCCATCCATCCCTCCAGCCAGCCATCCATCCAGCCATCCATCTATCCAGCCATCCATCCAGCCATCCATCCGTCCATCCCTCCAGCCAGCCTTCCATCCACCCGTCCAGCCAGCCATCCATCCAGCCAGCCAGCCATCCATCCATCCATCCATCCATCCATCCATCCATCCATCCATCCATCCAGCCATCCATCCAGCCATCCATCCAGCCATCCATCCATCCATCCATCCAGCCATCCATCCATCCATCCATCCATCCATCCATCCAGCCATCCATCCAGCCATCCATCCATACATCCAGCCAACCATTCATCCATCCATCCAGCCAGCCATCCAGACATCCAACCATCCATCCAGCCATCCATCCAGCCATCCATCCATCCATCCTTCCTTCCAGCCAGTCATCCATCCAGCCAGCCAACCATCCAGCCATCCCACCATCCAGCCATCCATCCATCCATCCATCCCACCAGCCAGCCATCCATGCAGCCATCCATCCAGCTATCCATCCAGCCATCCATCCAACAATCCATCCCTCCAGCCAGCCATCCATCCAGCCATCCATCCATCCAGCCGTCCATCCAGCCATCCATCCATCCATCCATCCCTTCAGCCTGCCATCCATCCAGCCATCCATCCATCCAGCCACCCATCCAGCCATCCATCCATCAATCAATCCATCCAGCCAGCCATCCATCCATCCATCCATCCATCCTGCCATCTATCCAGCCATCCATTCAGCCATCCATCCATCCATCCAGCCATCCAACCATCCATTCAGCCAGCCATCCATCCAGCCATCCAGCCATCCAGCCATCCATCCAGCCATCCATCCATTCATCCATCCCTCCAGCCAGCCATCCATCCAGCCATCCATCCATCCAGCTATCCTTTCAGCCATCCATCCATCCATCCATCCCTTCAGCCAGCCATCCATTCGGCCATCCATCCATGCAGCCATCCATCTATCCATCCCTCCAGCCAGCCATCCATCCAGCCATCCATCCATCCTGCCATCCTTCCAGCCATCCATCCATCCATCCATCCCTCCTGCCAGCCATCCATCCAGCCATCCATCCCTCCTGCCAGCCATCCATCCAGCCATCCATCTATCCAACCATCCATCCAGCCATCCATCCATCCATCCGTCCCTCCAGCCAGCCATCCATCCAGCCATCCATCCATCCAGCCATCCATCCAGCCATCCATCCATCCATCCTTCCTTGCAGCCAGTCATCCATCCAGCCATCCATCCATTCAGCCACCCATCCAGCCATCCATCCATCCATCCAAACCTCCAGCCAGTCATCCATCCAGCCATCCATCAATCCAGCCATCCATACAGCCGTCCATCCATCCAACCCTCCAGCAAGCCATCCATCAAGCCAGCCATCAAGCCATCCATCCATCCATCCAGCCATCCATCCATCCATCCATCCCTCCAGCCAGCCATCCATCAAGCCATCCCTCCATACAGCCATCCATCCAGCCATCCAACCATTCATCCATCTCTTCAGCCAGCCATACATCCAGCCATCCATCCATCCAGCCATCCATCCAGCCATCCATTCATCCATCCATCCCTCCAGCCAGCCAGTCATTAAGCCATCCAACCATTCAGCCATCCATCCAGCAATCCATCCAGCCATCCATCCCTCCAGCCAGCCATCCATCCAGCCATCCCTCCATCCAGCCATCCATGCAGCCATCCATCCATTCATCAATCAATACCTCCAGCCAGCCAATCATCCAGCCATCCCACCATCCAGCCATCCATCCATCCATCCATCACACCAGCCAGCCATCCATGCAGCCATCCATCCATCTATCCATCCAGCCATCCATCCATCAATCCATCCCTCCAGCCAGCCATCCATCCAGCCATCCATCCATCCAGCCGTCCATCCAGCCATCCATCCATCCATCCAACCCTTCAGCCTGCCATCCATCCAGCCATCCATCCATCCAGTCACCCATCTAGCCATCCATCCATCAATCCATCCGTCCAGCCAGCCATCCATCCAGCCATCCTTCCATCCTGCCATCTATCCAGCCATCCATTCAGCCATCCATCCATCCATCAATCCCTCCAGCCAGCCAACCATTCGGCCATCCATCCATCCAGCCATCCATTCATCTATCCCTTCAGCCAGCCATCCATTCGGCCATCCATCCAGGCATCCATCCATCCATCCATCCCTCCTGCCAGCCATCCATCCAGCCATTCTTCCATCCAGCCATCCATCCAGCCATCCATTCAGCCATCCATTCAGCCATCCGTCCATCCATCCCTCCAGCCAGCCATCCATCCAGCCATCCATCCATCCAGCCATCCATCCAGCCATCCATCCATCCATCCATCCATCCCTCCAGCCAGTCTTCCATCCAGCCATCCATCCATCCATCCATCCTGCCATCCATCCATCCATCCATCCATCTCTCCAGACAGCCATTCATCCAGCCATCCATCCATTCAGCCATCCATCCAGCCATCCATCCATCCATCCATCCCTACAGCCAGCCATCCATCTAGCCATCCATCCATTCAGCCATCCATCCAGCCATCCATCCATCCATCCATCCCTCCAGCCAGCCATCCATCCAGCCATCCCTATCCAGCCATCCATCCAGCCATCCATCCATCCATCCAGCCCTCCAGCCAGCCATACATCCAGCCATCCAACGATCCAGCCAACCATCCAGCCATCCATCCATCCATCCATCCCTCCAGCCATCCAGTCATTAAGCCATCCATCCATCCAGCCATCCATCCAGCCATCCATCCATCCATCCATCCCTCCAGCCAGCCATCCATCCAGCCATCCCTCCATCCAGGCATCCATCCAGCCATCCATCCATCAATCCATCCCTCCAGCCAGCCATGATACAGCCATCCATCCATCCAGCCGTCCATCCAGCCATCCATCCATCCATCCATCCCTCCAGCCAGCCATCCATCCAGCCATACATCCATCCAGCCATCCATCCAGCCATCCATCCATCCATCCATTCCTCCAGCCAGCCATCCATCCAACCATCAATCCATCCATCCAGCCATCCATCCATCCCTCCAGCCAGCCATCCATCCAGCCATCCATCCATCCAGCCAGCCATCCATCCATTCCTCCAGCCAGCCATCCATCCAGCCATCCGTCCATCCATCCATCCATCCAGCAATCCATCCAGCCATCCATCCATCCATTCATCCCTCCAGCCAGTCATCCATCCAGCCATTCATCCATCCAGCCATCCATCCAGCCATCCTTCCATCCATCCCTCCAGCCAGCCTTTAATCCAGCCATCCATCCATTAAGCCATCCATCCAGCCATCCATCCATCCATCCATCCCTCTAGCCAGCCATCCATCCAGCCATTCCTCCATCCAGCCATCCATCCAGCCATCCATCCATCCATCCATCTCTCCAGCCAGCCATACATCCAGCCATCCATCCATTCAGCCATTCATCCAGCCATCCATCCATCCATCCATCCCTCCAGCCAGCCAGCCATAAAGCCATCCATCCATCCAGCCATCCATTCAGCCATCCATCCATCCCTCCAGCCAGCCATCCATCCAGCCATCCCTCCATCCAGCCATCCATCCAACCATCCATCCATCCATCCATCCATCCAGCCAGCCAACCATCGAGCCATCCCTCCATCCAGCCATCCATCCATCCATCCATCCCTCCAGCCAGCCATCCATCCAGCAATCCATCCGAACCATCCGTCCATCCAGCCATCCATCCATCCATGCATCTCTCCAGCCAGCCATCCATCCAGCCATCCATCCATCCATCCATCCCTCCAGCCAGCCAACCATCCAGCCATCCCTCCATCCAGCCATCCATCCATCCATCCGTCCAGCCAGCCATCCATCCAGCCATCCATCCATCCAGCCATCGAAACATCAATCCATCCCTCCAGCCAGCCATCCATCCAGCCATCCATCCATCCAGCCGTCCATCCAGCCATCCATCCATCCCTCCAGTCAACCATCCATCCAGCCATCCATCCATCCACCCATCCCTCCAGCCAGCCAACCATCCAGCCAACCCTACATCCAGCCATCCCTCCATCCAGCCATCCATCCATCTATCCATCCCTCCAGCCAGCCATCCATCCAGCCATCCATCCATCCAGCCATCCATCCAGCCATCCATCCATCAATCCATTCCTCCAGCCAGCCATCCATCCAGCCATCCATCCATCTTGCCGTCCATCGGACCATCCATCCATCCACCCATCTTTCCAGCCAGCTATCCATCCAGCCATCCATCCATCCAGCCATCCATTCAGCCATCCATTCCGCCATCCATCGATCCAGCCATCAATCCAGCCATCCATCCATCCATCCATTCCTCCAGCCAGCCATCCATCCAGCCATCCCTCCATCCAGCCATCCATCCATCCATCCATCCCTCCATCCATCCATCCCTCCAGCCAGCCATCCATCCAGCCATCCATTCGTCCAACCATCCATCCAGCCATCCATCCATCCCTCCAGCCAGCCATCCATCCAGCCATCCATCCTTCCAGCCATCCATCCTGCCATCCATCCATCCATCCATCGCTCCAGCCAGCCATCCATCCAGCCATCCATCCAGCCATCCATCATTCAATCCATCCCTCCAGCCAGCCATGCATCCAGTCATCCTTCCATCCAGCCATCCATCCAGCCATCCATCCATTACTCCATCCCTCCAGCCAGCCATCCATCCAGCCATCCATCGATCTAGCCATCCATTCAGCCATCCATCCATCCATCCCTCCAGCCAGCCATCCATCCAGCCTTCCATCCATCCAGCCATCCGTCCAGCCATCCATTAATCCATCCATTCCTCCAGCCAGCAATCCATCCAGCCATCCATCCAGCCATCCATGCAGCCACCCATCCATCCATCCATCCCTCCAGCAAGCCATCCATCCAGACATCCATCCATCCAGCCATCCATCCAGTCATCCATCCATCCATCCATTCCTCCTGCCAGCCATCCATCCAGCCATCCATCCATCCAGCCATCCCTCCAGACAGCCATCCATCCGGAAATCCATCCATCCAGCCATCCATCCAGCCACCCATCCATCCATCCATCCCTCCAGCCAGCCATCCATCCAGCCATCCATCTATCCAGCCATCCATCCAGCCATCCATCCATCCATCCCTCCAGCCAGCCTTCCATCCACCCCTCCAGCCAGCCATCCATCCAGCCAGCCAGCCATCCATCCATCCATCCATCCATCCATCCATCCATCCATCCATCCATCCAGCCATCCATCCAGCCATCCATCCAGCCATCCATCCATCCATCCATCCAGCCATCCATCCATCCATCCATCCATCCATCCATCCATCCATCCATCCAGCCATCCATCCATACATCCAGCCAACCATTCATCCATCCATCCAGCCAGCCATCCAGACATCCAGCCATCCATCCAGCCATCCATCCAGCCATCCATCCATCCTTCCATCCCTCCAGCCTGCCATCCATCCAGCCATTAATCCAACTAGCCACCGATCCAAACATCCACCCATCCATCACTCCAGCCAGCCATCCATCCAGCCATCCATCCAGCCATCCATACAGCCATCCATCCATCCATCCCTCCAGCCAGCCATCCATCCAGCCATCCATCCATCCATCCCTCCAGCCAATCCTCCATCCAGACATCCATCCATCCAGCCATCCATCCAGCCATCCATCCATCCATCCATCCCTCCAGCCAGCCATCCATCCAGCCATTCCTCCATCCAGACATCCATCCAGCCATCGATCCATCCCTCCAGCCAGCCATCCATCCAGCCATCCCTCCATCCATCCGTCCATCCATCCAGCCATCCATCCAGCCATTCATCCATCCTCCCATTCCTCCAGCCAGCCATCCATCCAGCCATCCATCCATTCAGCCATCCATCCATCCATCCATCCATCCATCCCTCCAGCCAGCCATCCATCCAGCCATCCATCCGTCCAGCCATCCATCCATTCAGCCATCCATCCAGCCATCCATCCATCCAGACTTCCAGCCATCCAGCCATCCATCCATCCATCCATCCGTCCATCCAGCCATCCATCCATCCAACCATCCAGCCATCCATCCATTAAGCCATCCATCGAGCCATCCATCCATCCATCCATCCCGCCAGCGAGTCATCCATCCAGCCATCCATCCATCCAGCCATCCATCCAGCCATCCATCCATCCCTCCAGCAAGCCATTCATCCAGCCATCCATCCATCCAGCCATCCATTCAGCCATCCATCCATCCATCCCTCCAGCAAGCCATCCATCCAGCCAAACAGCCATCAATCCAGCCAACCATCCATCCATCCATCCCTCCAGCAAGCCATCCATCCAACCATCCCTCCATCCAGCCATCCATCCAGCCATCCATGCATTCATCCATCTCTCCATCCAGCCATCCATCCAGCCAATCATCCATCCATCCATACCTCCAGCCAGCCATCCTTCCATCCATCCATCCATCCATCCAGCCATCCATCCAGCCATCCATCCCTCCAGCCAGCCAGACATTAAGCCATCCATCCATCCAGCCATCCATCCAGCCATCCATCCATCCCTCCAGCCAGCCATCCATCCAGCAATCCCTCCATCCAGCCATCCATCCAGCCATCAATCCATCCATCCATCCATCCAGCCAGCCAACCATCCAGCCATCCCTCCATCCAGCCATCCACCCATTCATCCATCCCTCCAGCCAGCCATCCATCCAGCCATCCATCCAAACCAGCCGTCCATCCAGCCATCCATCCATCCATGCATCCCTCCAGCCAGCCATCCATCCAGCCATCCATCCATCCATCCATCCCTCTAGCCAGCCAACCATCCAGCCATCCCTCCATCCAGCCATCCATCCATTCATCACTCCAGCCAGCCATCCATCCAGCCATCCATCCATCCAGCCATCCGTCCAGCCATCCATCCATCAATCCATCCCTCCAGCCAGCCATCCATCCAGCCATCCATCCATCCAGCCGTCCATCCAGCCATCCATCCATCCCTCCATCCAGCCATCCATCCAGCCATCGATGCATTCATCCATCTCTCCATCCAGCCATCCATCCAGCCAATCATCCATCCATCCATACCTCCAGCCAGCCATCCATCCATCCATCCATCCATCCATCCAGCCATCCATCCAGCCATCCATCCCTCTAGCCAGCCAGCCATTAAGCCATCCATCCATCCAGCCATCCATCCAGCCATCCGTCCATCCCTCCAGCCAGCCATCCATCCAGCAATCCCTCCATCCAGCAATCCCTCCATCCAGCCATCCATCCATCCATCCATCCAGCCAGCCAGCCAACCATCCAGCTTTCCCTCCATCCAACCATCCACCCATCCATCCAGCCAGCCATCCAGCCATCCATCCATCCCTGCAGCCAGCTATCAACCCAGCCATCCATCCATCCAGCCATCCATTCAGCCATCCATCCAGCCATCAATCCATCCAGCCATCCATCCAGCCATCCATCGATCCATTCCTACAGCCATCCATCGATCTAGCCAACCATTCAGCCATCCATCCATCCATCCATCCATCCATCCCTCCATCCATCCATCCCTCCAGCCAGCCATCCATCCAGCCATCTATTCGTCCATCCATCCATCCAGCCTTCCATCCATCCATCCATCCCTCCAGCCAGCCATCCATCCAGCCATCCATCCTTCCAGCCATCCATCCTGCCATCCATCCATCCATCCATCGCTCCAGCCAGCCATCCATCCAGCCAGCCATCCAGCCATCCATCATTCAATCCATCCCTCCAGCCAGCCATGCATCCAGCCATCCTTCCATCCAGCCAACCATCCAGCCATCCATCCATGACTCCATCCCTCCAGCCAGCCATCCATCCAGCCAGCCATCCAGCCATCCATCATTCAATCCATCCCTCCAGCCAGCCATCCACCCAGCCTTCCATCCATCCAGCCATCCGTCCAGCCATCCATTAATCCATCCATTCCTCCAGCCAGCAATCCATCCAGCCATCCATCCAGCCATCCATCCAGCCACCCATCCATCCCTCCAGCAAGCCATCCATCCAGACATCCATCCATCCAGCCATCCATCCAGCCATCCATCCATCCATCCATCCCTCCAGCCAGCCATCCATCCAGCCATCCATCCATCCAGCCATCTCTCCAGACAGCCATCCATCCGGAAATCCATCCATCCAGCCATCCATCCAGCCACCCATGCATCCATCCATCCCTCCAGCCAGCCATCCATGCAGCCATCCATCTATCCAGCCATCCATCCAGCCATCGATTCATCCATCCCTCCAGCCAGCCTTCCATCCATCCCTCCAGCCAGCCAGCCATCCATCCATCCATCCATCCATCCATCCATCCATACATCCATCCATCCATCCATCCATCCAGCCAGCCATCCATCCAGCCATCCATCCAGCCATCCATCCATCCATCCATCCATCCAGCCATCCATCCATTCATCCATCCATCCATCCAGCCATCCATCCAGCCATCCATCCATACATCCAGCCAACCAGTCATCCATCCATCCAGCCAGCCATCAAGACATCCAGCCATCCATCCAGCCATCCATCCAGCCATCCATCCATCCTTCCATCCCTCCAGCCAGCCATCCATCCAGCCATCAATCCAACTAGCCATCCATCCAACCATACACGCATCCATCACTCCAGCCAGCCATCCATCCAGCCATCTATCCATCCAGCCATCCATACAGCCATCCATCCATCCATCCATCCCTCCAGCAAGCCATCCATCCAACCATCCCTCCATCCAGCCATCCATCCAGCCATCCATGCATTCATCCATCTCTCCATCCAGCCATCCATCCAGCCAATCATCCATCCATCCATACCTCCAGCCAGCCATCCTTCCATCCATCCATCCATCCATCCAGCCATCCATCCAGCCATCCATCCCTCCAGCCAGCCAGACATTAAGCCATCCATCCATCCAGCCATCCATCCAGCCATCCATCCATCCCTCCAGCCAGCCATCCATCCAGCAATCCCTCCATCCAGCCATCCATCCAGCCATCAATCCATCCATCCATCCATCCAGCCAGCCAACCATCCAGCCATCCCTCCATCCAGCCATCCACCCATTCATCCATCCCTCCAGCCAGCCATCCATCCAGCCATCCATCCAAACCAGCCGTCCATCCAGCCATCCATCCATCCATGCATCCCTCCAGCCAGCCATCCATCCAGCCATCCATCCATCCATCCATCCCTCTAGCCAGCCAACCATCCAGCCATCCCTCCATCCAGCCATCCATCCATTCATCCCTCCAGCCAGCCATCCATCCAGCCATCCATCCATCCAGCCATCCATCCAGCCATCCATCCATCAATCCATCCCTCCAGCCAGCCATCCATCCAGCCATCCATCCATCCAGCCGTCCATCCAGCCATCCATCCATCCCTCCATCCAGCCATCCATCCAGCCATCGATGCATTCATCCATCTCTCCATCCAGCCATCCATCCAGCCAATCATCCATCCATCCATACCTCCAGCCAGCCATCCATCCATCCATCCAGCCATCCATCCAGCCATCCATCCCTCCAGCCAGCCAGCCATTAAGCCATCCATCCATCCAGCCATCCATCCAGCCACCCGTCCATCCCTCCAGCCAGCCATCCATCCAGCAATCCCTCCATCCAGCAATCCCTCCATCCAGCCATCCATCCATCCATCCATCCATCCAGCCAGCCAACCATCCAGCTTTCCCTCCATCCAACCATCCACCCATCCATCCAGCCATCCATCCAGCCATCCATCCATCCCTGCAGCCAGCTATCAACCCAGCCATCCATCCATCCAGCCATCCATTCAGCCATCCATCCAGCCATCAATCCATCCAGCCATCCATCCATCCATCCATCCATCCATCCCTCCATCCATCCATCCATCCAGCCAGCCATCCATCCAGCCATCTATTCGTCCATCCATCCATCCAGCCTTCCATCCATCCATCCATCCCTCCAGCCAGCCATCCATCCAGCCATCCATCCTTCCAGCCATCCATCCTGCCATCCATCCATCCATCAATCGCTCCAGCCAGCCATCCATCCAGCCAGCCATCCAGCCATCCATCATTCAATCCATCCCTCCAGCCAGCCATGCATCCAGCCATCCTTCCATCCAGCCATCCATCCAGCCATCCATCCATGACTCCATCCCTCCAGCCAGCCATCCATCCAGCCAGCCATCCAGCCATCCATCATTCAATCCATCCCTCCAGCCAGCCATCCACCCAGCCTTCCATCCATCCAGCCATCCGTCCAGCCATCCATTAATCCATCCATTCCTCCAGCCAGCAATCCATCCAGCCATCCATCCAGCCATCCATCCAGCCACCCATCCATCCCTCCAGCAAGCCATCCATCCAGACATCCATCCATCCAGCCATCCATCCAGCCATCCATCCATCCATCCATCCATCCCTCCAGCCAGCCATCCATCCAGCCATCCATCCATCCAGCCATCTCTCCAGACAGCCATCCATCCGGAAATCCATCCATCCAGCCATCCATCCAGCCACCCATGCATCCATCCATCCCTCCAGCCAGCCATCCATCCAGCCATCCATCTATCCAGCCATCCATCCAGCCATCGATTCATCCATCCCTCCAGCCAGCCTTCCATCCATCCCTCCAGCCAGACAGCCATCCATCCATCCATCCATCCATCCATCCATCCATCCATCCATACATCCATCCATCCATCCATCCATCCAGCCAGCCATCCATCCAGCCATCCATCCAGCCATCCATCCATCCATCCATCCATCCAGCCATCCATCCATTCATCCATCCATCCATCCAGCCATCCATCCAGCCATCCATCCATACATCCAGCCAACCAGTCATCCATCCATCCAGCCAGCCATCAAGACATCCAGCCATCCATCCAGCCATCCATCCAGCCATCCATCCATCCTTCCATCCCTCCAGCCAGCCATCCATCCAGCCATCAATGCAACTAGCCATCCATTCCAACCATACACGCATCCATCACTCCAGCCAGCCATCCATCCAGCCATCTATCCATCCAGCCATCCATACAGCCATCCATCCATCCATCCATCCTTCCCTCCAGCCAGCCATCCATCCAGCCATCCATCCATACATCCCTCCAGCCAATCGTCCATCCAGCCATCCATCCATCCAGCCATCCATCCAGCAATCCATCCATCGATCCATCTCTCCAACCAGCCATCCATCCAGCCATTCCTCCATCCAGACATCCATCCAGCCATCCATCCATCCCTCCAGCCAGCCATCCATCCAGCCATCCCTCCATCCATCCGTCCATCCATCCATCCAGCCATCCATCCAGCCATCCATCCATCCAGACTTCCAGCCATCCAGCCATCCATCCATCCATCCATCCATCCATCCATCCATCCATCCATCCATCCAACCATCCAGCCATCCATCCAGCCATCCATCCATTAAGCCATCCATCCAGCGAGTCATCCATCCAGCCATCCATCCATCCAGCCATCCATTCAGCCATCCATCCATCCCTCCAGCCAGCCATTCATCCAGCCATCCATCCATCCAGCCATCCATCCAGCCATCCATCCATTCATCCATCCATCCCTCCAGCAAGCCATCCATCCAGCCATCCAGCCATCAATCCAGCCAACCATCCATCCATCCATCCCTCCAGCAAGCCATCCATCCAGCCATCCCTCCATCCATCCATCCATCCAGCCATCCATGCATTCATCCATCTCTCCATCCAGCCATCCATCCAGCCAATCATCCATCCATCCATACCTCCAATCAGCCATCCACCCATCCATCCATCAAGCCATCCATCCAGCCATCCATCCCTCCAGCCAGCCAGCCAATAAGCCATCCATCCATCCAGCCATCCATCCAGCCATCCATCCATCGCTCCAGCCAGCCATCCATCCAGCAATCCCTCCATCCAGCCATCCATACAGCCATCCATCCATCCATCCATCCCTCCAGCAAGCCATCCATCCAACCATCCCTCCATCCAGCCATCCATCCAGCCATCCATGCATTCATCCATCTCTCCATCCAGCCATCCATCCAGCCAATCATACATCCATCCATACCTCCAGCCAGCCATCCTTCCATCCATCCATCCATCCATCCAGCCATCCATCCAGCCATCCATCCCTCCAGCCAGCCAGACATTAAGCCATCCATCCATCCAGCCATCCATCCAGCCATCCATCCATCCCTCCAGCCAGCCATCCATCCAGCAATCCCTCCATCCAGCCATCCATCCAGCCATCAATCCATCCATCCATCCATCCAGCCAGCCAACCATCCAGCCATCCCTCCATCCAGCCATCCACCCATTCATCCATCCCTCCAGCCAGCCATCCATCCAGCCATCCATCCAAACCAGCCGTCCATCCAGCCATCCATCCATCCATGCATCCCTCCAGCCAGCCATCCATCCAGCCATCCATCCATCCATCCATCCCTCTAGCCAGCCAACCATCCAGCCATCCCTCCATCCAGCCATCCATCCATTCATCCCTCCAGCCAGCCATCCATCCAGCCATCCATCCATCCAGCCATCCATCCAGCCATCCATCCATCAATCCATCCCTCCAGCCAGCCATCCATCCAGCCATCCATCCATCCAGCCGTCCATCCAGCCATCCATCCATCCCTCCATCCAGCCATCCATCCAGCCATCGATGCATTCATCCATCTCTCCATCCAGCCATCCATCCAGCCAATCATCCATCCATCCATACCTCCAGCCAGCCATCCATCCATCCATCCATCCAGCCATCCATCCAGCCATCCATCCCTCCAGCCAGCCAGCCATTAAGCCATCCATCCATCCAGCCATCCATCCAGCCATCCGTCCATCCCTCCAGCCAGCCATCCATCCAGCAATCCCTCCATCCAGCAATCCCTCCATCCAGCCATCCATCCATCCATCCATCCATCCAGCCAGCCAACCATCCAGCTTTCCCTCCATCCAACCATCCACCCATCCATCCAGCCATCCATCCAGCCATCCATCCATCCCTGCAGCCAGCTATCAACCCAGCCATCCATCCATCCAGCCATCCATTCAGCCATCCATCCAGCCATCAATCCATCCAGCCATCCATCCATCCATCCATCCATCCATCCCTCCATCCATCCATCCATCCAGCCAGCCATCCATCCAGCCATCTATTCGTCCATCCATCCATCCAGCCTTCCATCCATCCATCCATCCCTCCAGCCAGCCATCCATCCAGCCATCCATCCTTCCAGCCATCCATCCTGCCATCCATCCATCCATCAATCGCTCCAGCCAGCCATCCATCCAGCCAGCCATCCAGCCATCCATCATTCAATCCATCCCTCCAGCCAGCCATGCATCCAGCCATCCTTCCATCCAGCCATCCATCCAGCCATCCATCCATGACTCCATCCCTCCAGCCAGCCATCCATCCAGCCAGCCATCCAGCCATCCATCATTCAATCCATCCCTCCAGCCAGCCATCCACCCAGCCTTCCATCCATCCAGCCATCCGTCCAGCCATCCATTAATCCATCCATTCCTCCAGCCAGCAATCCATCCAGCCATCCATCCAGCCATCCATCCAGCCACCCATCCATCCCTCCAGCAAGCCATCCATCCAGACATCCATCCATCCAGCCATCCATCCAGCCATCCATCCATCCATCCATCCATCCCTCCAGCCAGCCATCCATCCAGCCATCCATCCATCCAGCCATCTCTCCAGACAGCCATCCATCCGGAAATCCATCCATCCAGCCATCCATCCAGCCACCCATGCATCCATCCATCCCTCCAGCCAGCCATCCATCCAGCCATCCATCTATCCAGCCATCCATCCAGCCATCGATTCATCCATCCCTCCAGCCAGCCTTCCATCCATCCCTCCAGCCAGACAGCCATCCATCCATCCATCCATCCATCCATCCATCCATCCATCCATACATCCATCCATCCATCCATCCATCCAGCCAGCCATCCATCCAGCCATCCATCCAGCCATCCATCCATCCATCCATCCATCCAGCCATCCATCCATTCATCCATCCATCCATCCAGCCATCCATCCAGCCATCCATCCATACATCCAGCCAACCAGTCATCCATCCATCCAGCCAGCCATCAAGACATCCAGCCATCCATCCAGCCATCCATCCAGCCATCCATCCATCCTTCCATCCCTCCAGCCAGCCATCCATCCAGCCATCAATGCAACTAGCCATCCATTCCAACCATACACGCATCCATCACTCCAGCCAGCCATCCATCCAGCCATCTATCCATCCAGCCATCCATACAGCCATCCATCCATCCATCCATCCTTCCCTCCAGCCAGCCATCCATCCAGCCATCCATCCATACATCCCTCCAGCCAATCGTCCATCCAGCCATCCATCCATCCAGCCATCCATCCAGCAATCCATCCATCGATCCATCTCTCCAACCAGCCATCCATCCAGCCATTCCTCCATCCAGACATCCATCCAGCCATCCATCCATCCCTCCAGCCAGCCATCCATCCAGCCATCCCTCCATCCATCCGTCCATCCATCCATCCAGCCATCCATCCAGCCATCCATCCATCCAGACTTCCAGCCATCCAGCCATCCATCCATCCATCCATCCATCCATCCATCCATCCATCCATCCATCCAACCATCCAGCCATCCATCCAGCCATCCATCCATTAAGCCATCCATCCAGCGAGTCATCCATCCAGCCATCCATCCATCCAGCCATCCATTCAGCCATCCATCCATCCCTCCAGCCAGCCATTCATCCAGCCATCCATCCATCCAGCCATCCATCCAGCCATCCATCCATTCATCCATCCATCCCTCCAGCAAGCCATCCATCCAGCCATCCAGCCATCAATCCAGCCAACCATCCATCCATCCATCCCTCCAGCAAGCCATCCATCCAGCCATCCCTCCATCCATCCATCCATCCAGCCATCCATGCATTCATCCATCTCTCCATCCAGCCATCCATCCAGCCAATCATCCATCCATCCATACCTCCAATCAGCCATCCACCCATCCATCCATCAAGCCATCCATCCAGCCATCCATCCCTCCAGCCAGCCAGCCAATAAGCCATCCATCCATCCAGCCATCCATCCAGCCATCCATCCATCGCTCCAGCCAGCCATCCATCCAGCAATCCCTCCATCCAGCCATCCATCCAGCCATCCATCCATCCAGCCAGCCAACCATCCAGCCATCCCTCCATCCAGCCATCCACCCATCCATCCATCCATCCAGCCAGCTATCCATCCAGCAATCCATCCATCCAGCCATCCAACCAGTCATCCATCCATCAATCCATCCCTCCAGCCAGCCATCCATCCAGCCATCCATCCAAACCAGCCATCCATTCAGCCATCCATCCATCCATTACTCCAGCCAGCCATCCACCCAGCCTTCCATTGATTCAGCCATCCGTCCAGCCATCCATTAATCCATCCATTCCTCCAGCCAGCAATCCATCCAGCCATCCATCCAGCCATCCATCCAGCCACCCATCCATCCCTCCAGCAAGCCATCCATCCAGACATCCATCCATCCAGCCATCCATCCAGCCATCCATCCATCCATCCATCCCTCCAGCCAGCCATCCATCCAGCCATCCATCCATCCAGCCATCTCTCCAGACAGCCATCCATCCGGAAATCCATCCATCCAGCCATCCATCCAGCCACCCATGCATCCATCCATCCCTCCAGCCAGCCATCCATCCAGCCATCCATCTATCCAGCCATCCATCCAGCCATCGATTCATCCATCCCTCCAGCCAGCCTTCCATCCATCCCTCCAGCCAGCCAGCCATCCATCCATCCATCCATCCATCCATCCATCCATCCATCCATCCATCCATCCATCCAGCCAGCCATCCATCCAGCCATCCATCCAGCCATCCATCCATCCATCCATCCATCCAGCCATCCATCCATTCATCCATCCATCCATCCAGCCATCCATCCAGCCATCCATCCATACATCCAGCCAACCAGTCATCCATCCATCCAGCCAGCCATCAAGACATCCAGCCATCCATCCAGCCATCCATCCAGCCATCCATCCATCCTTCCATCCCTCCAGCCAGCCATCCATCCAGCCATCAATCCAACTAGCCATCCATCCAACCATACACGCATCCATCACTCCAGCCAGCCGTCCATCCAGCCATCTATCCATACAGCCATCCATACAGCCATCCATCCATCCATCCATCCTTCCCTCCAGCCAGCCATCCATTCAGCCATCCATCCATACATCCCTCCAGCCAATCGTCCATCCAGCCATCCATCCATCCAGCCATCCATCCAGCCATCCATCCATCGATCCATCTCTCCAGCCAGCCATCCATCCAGCCATTCCTCCATCCAGACATCCATCCTGCCATCCATCCATCCCTCCAGCCAGCCATCCATCCAGCCATCCCTCCATCCATCCGTCCATCCATCCATCCAGCCATCCCTCCACCCATCCATCCATCCTGCCATCCATCCATCCATCCATCCATCCATCCAGCCATCCATCCATCCAGCCATCCATCCAGCCATCCATCCATCCATCCATCCCGCCAGCGAGTCATCCATCCAGCCATCCATCCATCCAGCCATCCATCCAGCCATCCATCCATCCATCCATACCTCCAGCCAGCCATTCATCCAGCCATCTATCCATCCAGCCATCCATCCAGCCATCCATCCATCAATCCATCCCTCCAGCAAGCCGTCCATCCAGCCATCCATCCATCCTGCCATCCATCCAGCCATCCGTCCATCCATCCATCCCTCCAGCCAACCATCCAGCCAGCCATCCCTCCATCCAGCCATCCATCCAGCCATCCATGCATTCATCCATCTCTCCATCCAGCCATCTATCCAGCCATTCATCCATCCATCCATACCTCCAGCCAGCCAGCCATCCATCCATCCATCCATCCAGCCATCCATCCAGCCATCCATCCATCAATCCACCCGCCCAGCCAGCCATCCAACCAGCCATCCAGCCATCCAGCCATCCATCCAGCCATCCATCCATTCATCCATCCCTCCAGCCAGCCATCCATCCAGCCATCCATCCATCCAGACATCCATTCAGCCATCCATCAATCCATCCCTTCAGCCAGCCATCCATTCGGCCATCCATCCATCCAGCCATCCATCCATCCATCCCTCCAGCCAGCCATCCATCCAGCCATCCATTCTTCCTGCCATCCTTCCAGCCATCCAACCATCCATCCATCCCTCCTGCCAGCCATCCATCCAGCCATCCATCCATCCAACCATCCATCCAGCCATCCATCCATCCGTCCCTCCAGCCAGCCATCTATCCAGCCATTCATCCATCCATCCATACCTCCAGCCAGCCAGCCAGCCATCCATCCATCCATCCAGCCATCCATCCAGCCATCCATCCATCAATCCACCCGCCCAGCCAGCCATCCATCCAGCCATCCAGCCATCCAGTCATCCATCCAGCCATCCATCCATTCATCCATCCCTCCAGCCAGCCACCAATCCAGCCATCCATCCATCCAGCCATCCATTCAGCCATCCATCCATCCATCCATCCCTTCAGCCAGCCATCCATTCGGCCATCCATCCATCCAGCCATCCATCCATCCATCCCTCCAGCCAGCCATCCATCCAGCCATCCATCCATCCTGCCATCCTTCCAGCCATCCATCCATCCCTCCTGCCAGCCATCCATCCAGCCATCCATCCATCCAGCCATCCATCCAGCCATCCATCCATCCATCCTTCCTTCCAGCCAGTCATCCATCCAGCCAGCCAACCATCGAGCCATCCCACCATCCAGCCATCCATCCCACCAGCCAGCCATCCATGCAGCCATCCATCCAGCTATCCATCCAGCCATCCATCCATCAATCCATCCCTCCAGCCAGCCATCCATCCAGCCATCCATCCATCCAGCCGTCCATCCAGCCATCCATCCATCCATCCATCCCTTCAGCCTGCCATCCATCCAACCATCCATCCATCCAGCCACCCATCCAGCCATCCATCCATCAATCAATCCATCCAGCCAGCCATCCATCCATCCATCCATCCATCCTGCCATCTATCCAGCCATCCATTCAGCCATCCATCCATCCATCCAGCCATCCAGCCATCCAACCATCCATTCAGCCAGCCATCCATCCAGCCATCCAGCCATCCAGCCATCCATCCAGCCATCCATCCATTCATCCATCCCTCCAGCCAGCCATCCATCCAGCCATCCATCCATCCAGCCATCCTTTCAGCCATCCATCCATCCATCCATCCCTTCAGCCAGCCATCCATTCGGCCATCCATCCATGCAGCCATCCATCCATCCATCCCTCCAGCCAGCCATCCATCCAGCCATCCATCCATCCTGCCATCCTTCCAGCCATCCATCCATCCATCCATCCCTCCTGCCAGCCATCCATCCAGCCATCCATCCCTCCTGCCGGCCATCCATCCAGCCATCCATCTATCCAACCATCTATCCAGCCATCCATCCATCCATCCGTCCCTCCAGCCAGCCATCCATCCAGCAATCCATCCATCCAGCCATCCATCCAGCCATCCATCCATCCATCCTCCCTTACATAGATTACATAGAACATACAGTGCAGAAGGAGGCCATTCGGCCCATCGAGTCTGCACCGACCCACATTAATCCCTCACTTCCACCCAATAACCCCTCCCAACCCTTATGGACACTACGGGTAATTTAGCATGGCCAATCCACCTAACCTGCACGTCTTTGGACTGTGGGAGGAAACCGGAGCACCCGGAGGAAACCCACGCGGACACGGGGAGAACGTGCAAACTCCGCACAGACAGTGACCCAGCGGGGAATCGAACCTGGGACCCTGGCGCTGTGAAGCCACAGTGCTAATCACTTGTGCTACCGTGCTGCCCGAGTCATCCATCCAGCCATCCATCCATTCAGCCACCCATCCAGCCATCCATCCATCCATCCATACCTCCAGCCAGTCATCCATCCAGCCATCCATCCAACCAGCCATCCATCCAGCCATCCATCCATCCATTCCTCCAGCCAGCCTTCATCCAGCCATCCACCCATCCAGCCATCCATCCAGCCGTCCATCCATCCATCCCTCCAGCAAGCCATCCATCAAGCCATCCATCAAGCCATCCATCCATCCATCCAGCCATCCATCCATCCATCCATCCCTCCAGCCAGCCAACCATCAAGCCATCCCTCCATACAGCCATCCATCCAGCCATCCAACCATTCATCCATCTCTTCAGCCAGCCATACATCCAGCCATCCATCCATCCAGCCATCCAACCAGCCATCCATTCATCCATCCATCCCTCCAGCCAGCCAGTCATTAAGCCATCCAACCATTCAGCCATCCATCCAGCAATCCATCCAGCCATCCATCCCTCCAGCCAGCCATCCATCCAGCCATCCCTCCATCCAGCCATCCATGCAGCCATCCATCCATTCATCCGTCCATCGCTCCAGCCAGCCAATCATCCAGCCATCCCACCATCCAGCCATCCATCCATCCATCCATCACACCAGCCAGCCATCCATGCAGCCATCCTTCCATCTATCCATGCAGCCATCCATCCATCAATCCATCCCTCCAGCCAGCCATCCATCCAGCCATCCATCCATCCAGCCGTCCATCCAGCCATCCATCCATCCATCCAACCCTTCAGCCTGCCATCCATCCAGCCATCCATCCATCCAGTCACCCATCTAGCCATCCACCCATCAATCCATCCGTCCAGCCAGCCATCCATCCAGCCATCCATCCATCCTGCCATCTATCCAGCCATCCATTCAGCCATCCATCCATCCATCAATCCCTCCAGCCAGCCAACCATTCGGCCATCCATCCATCCAGCCATCCATTCATCGATCCCTTCAGCCAGCCATCCATTCGGCCATCCATCCAGACATCCATCCATCCATCCATCCCTCCTGCCAGCCATCCATCCAGCCATCCATCCAGCCATCCATTCAGCCATCCGTCCATCCATCCCTCCAGCCAGCCATCCATCCAGCCATCCATCCATCCAGCCATCCATCCAGCCATCCATCCATCCATCCATCCATCCCTCCGGCCAGTCATCCATCCAGCCATCCATCCATCCATCCATCCTGCCATCCATCTATCCATCCATCCATCTCTCCAGACAGCCATTCATCCAGCCATCCATCCATTCAGCCATCCATCCAGCCATCCATCCATCCATCCATCCCTCCAGCCAGCCATCCATCTAGCCATCCATCCATTCAGCCATCCATCCAGCCATCCATCCATCCATCCATCCCTCCAGCAAGCCATCCA